>NC_138373.1:69217214-69238360 GCF_054177405.1 Leptonychotes weddellii | reverse complement strand
CATTCCCTGTCCCGAGCCTTACCTTGCTCTCCTCCTCGGCCAGCCTCTCAAACATGTTGGCGTAGAGCTTCTTCTCCCGCGCGAGCTGCTTGCGGATCCGCTGCTGGCAGACAGCCAGCTGGGCCTTGGCGGCTTTGTTGCTGGGGTAGAGCTGCAGGACCTTCTGGAAGTCGGCCCGTGCCAAGTCAAAGTCATTCACCGCCAGGTGGGCCTCTCCGCGGCGGAAAAGGCCCTTCTCATTGTTGCTGTCCAGTTCCAGGGCCTAAGGACGCAGAGAGGAAGCAATGGGGAGACCTCAGCCCCTGTGGCCTATCTGGCCGAGACAGGGTTCCAAAGGGAGTCCTCAGAAGACCAGGCAGAACACACACCACCAGCTCCACCTCAGGAAGTCATCTTCGGGCATGAAATGGAAAAGACCAAGGTCTAGGGAGGAACCCCAGTTAGTCCTGGGCTTTCGATGAAAGAGAAAGACCCGCCACAACATTTCCATTCTCTCCAGAATAAAGCAGATAGTCATGAGGGACAGGCCACGGTGCTTGCTTCTTGAAGCCCTTGCCTCTGGGCTCTTCGTCTCCGGGCTCGCACTGGTTCACCTGCTACCCTATCCCTACCCTAATCACTGAGGCCAAGTTTCGGACCCCCTGGCAGCTCACCCAACCAAGCCTGCGAATGTTGCTCTCGTGCCCTCTTTAGACGGGCCTCACCTTGTTACAGCTTTCAATGGCAGCTGAGAAGGCCTGTAGTTTCAGATGACACATGGCCAGGTTGAGGTGGGAGGCCAGCCGAAGGCCCTGTGCCTTCTGCACGTCCTCATTAGAGAAACTTGACTCATATTCCAGCCAGGATACAATCTTCTTGTACTGCAGTAGAGCTTGCTTGTACTTGCCTTCCTAGAAAGGGAGGGAGGCTCAGGCACGGGGCTCTCATCCTCTGTAGTTATCAGTGACACATGATCCCCAGGCAGGACCAGCCAGCTCCGATACACCAGGTGAAGACTGCAAGTGCTCCCTGTTCCCTCCCTGGGAGTGTCCTCAGGGCCCCAGATGCTGGCTCACCCTGAAGTACACGGTGCCCCGCTCTTTCACTATGGTGCTCTGTTCTAGCTTCTCCTCAGAGTTCATCTCCCAAGAGTCCTTGGCCTGCCATGCCCCAAGGGAGAAACAAAGTCGTCAGCTACCCCAGAGCCACGTTCCAGGACCTGACTTCAGGACAGAGAGGACCTTGAGCAAACTCACCTTCTCAAAACTCTTGAGGTGTATTTCATATTTCAGCTCGGCATTTGGTGGGATCTGGAACTTTTCCTTCCCCACGTTGCCAAAAGCATAGCTGTGGGGTCAAAAAAACTAGGTCACCGCAGCCACGCTTAACCTGCTCCAAACTGAAAAGGTTCCCGGTCTGTTTCCTGCGAAGCACCTCCCCATCCCTTGAGACTTGTTTCCTGTTTGGCAAAATCTTCCCTGACCTCTTCACACAATTAGTTGGTCTCTTAGCATCTTCCATACCCTTCTTTTTTTTTTAAAAGATTTTATTTATTTATTTGAGAGAGAGAATGAGAGAGAGCACAAGAGGGAAGAGGGTCAGAGGGAGAAGCAGACGCCCTGCTGAGCAGGGAGCCCGATGCGGGACTCGATCCCGGGACTCCAGGATCATGACCTGAGCCGAAGGCAGTCGCTTAACCAACCGAGCCACCCAGGCGCCCCCTTCCATATCCTTCTAACTCATACCAACACTGGAATGATTACTAACTTACTAATTACTAAATCTCACTGAACGAGTCCCTACAAGGCGGGAATAATGAGCGCCTAGGAATTTTCAGCACGGTGTCTGGCATGTAATAGGTGCGTTTCAATAAATGCCATTAATGACTGAGTATGTTTACTAGCAGACACCAATTCTGACATTGATAGAGGAGGAAATCTGGAGCAGCCATGACTGAAAAGATCAGGCTTTGATTCCAGATGTGGACAGTTGTGACCATGCTCCTAAATACGAAGAGATCGTGTTTGCTGTGCCAGAGTCACGCGGACCACTAATGAGGCTGTGGGGGTGGTGAGCACACACAGAGGAACAGATAAAAAAGGCTAGATACACAACTCATTGTGGACCTGCAGCTCTCAGGGTCACCCGCCTGCACCCATCCCACAAAGTGCCCACTCCTCACCTGGGCTTGAGGTACACAACAGAATGTTCTCCTTTTTCCATGCGCTGAATGGCTTTCTCCAGCCCACAAGGCAGGTCCAGGCTCTCCCCCTCGCCAACCTCAAAGTGGAGTTCCCGCCGGTCAAACATCTGGTCCTTGTAGTACCCTTGCAGTCCAACTAGCAGGAGAAAGAGGCAGCGTGCCTGGGATGTGAGCAGGCAGGGGGCTGAGGAGGGAGGCCACCGGCCTCCCTCCATCACCTCATCACTGCCTGCCCCCAAGGTGCCCTCGTTGTATTCTCAGAGCTGGAGGGATGTTAGGAAGGTACGGTCCCATCCCTCATTTCTCAGACGAGATACTCAGATCAGAAAAGGAGCCACCGAGGGCCTAAGTACCAGAATCGGAATTGAAACCCCGACTGAGAGGTCTCACCCTCCACGATGGCGCCCTCGTTGGGCCTGGCATAGCCTTCACCCCGAGTCCGTATTCTCCGGATGATCCCACCATCTTCTTCTTCTGTCAGGTCCTCTCCCCTGAACTCGAACAACTCCACCTGTGGGACGAGACGCAAGGCAACACGACCCCTTTCAGCATTAGCCCGTCCACAGAAGAGTCCCTGGTCTCTGCCAGACCTGGCCTGAGCACCTGGACAGCCAAACCAAGAGTGGACAAAGTAGCACTTTTGGTAAGTTCTGGGAGCTCTAGTCTCAACTTTGGTAGCGGTGGGCAGGTCGCACACAATTTGTTGACCTCAGGAGATCAATCTATTTACTACCTGCTCCACCCAGGAAGGACACGCTCCAGCCAATCCTTATCCAGCCGTCTCAGAAGGCCAATCTGGTAGGCAGTGGAAAGGACCCAACATCTTTCAACAGTCTCGCAAACATTCTCCAAGTATCCACTAAGGAGGGCTCAGCCATTCTGACACCAAATGGTGTCAAGTTCCACCGCTCAGTGAAGGCTTTCCTCAGCTCCTTGACCCATGGGGGGCATCTCTCCTCTCCTTTGATCCCTAAAGCACCGATATTCTATACTGTTGTTTATAAAGATTCTGACTTTCTGACTCCTCTCAGTCAAAATTATAACCAATCTCCGGGCATAGCTCTTGAAATAAAACATGCCTCAACCCTTACCCCGCTTCAAGTCTGAGGAGGGGTTTGTGGCCGTGGCCAACTCTTTCCCCCGCATATCCACCAGCGGCCATTTTCTGGCAGTAGCAGAGCCAGCTGCCCTCTCCAGGCCCCTTCCTCCCCCTTTGGCCAGGCCCTTAGCCTTGGCTACATTGTCTCCAAGCGGCAGGAAGCGATGGAGGGCAGCCAGGCCCTGGGCTGAGATCAGACTGGCTCTTTGCCTTGCTTTCTGTGCCTGGACACTCACCTCAAACACAAGCGTGGCATTGGGGGGGATTTTTGGAGGGCTGCCTGCCGAACCGTAGGCATACTCTGGTTTGCAGGTGATGTGGCACACTTCTCCCACCTTCATGGTTGCTACAGCAATGTCCCAAGCCTTAATGACCTCCCCTGTAGGTACAGAAAGCAAACAGGTCCTCCTTGGCAGGGATCTGACCCTGGGCTTAAACAGTGGCTCCAGAGACCTTTATTACACCATGCCCATCGGGAAGCTATACACTCTTCAGAAATGAGACCAGGGAGGTAGAGAACCTGGTTGCAGTAAGCACGGCCAGGTCTCAGACCTCTTTAAAAAAAAATAAATAAATAAAAATAAAAAATCACTCAACTCTGGAACAAAGGAGTTCAAGAAACACGGCAGTCCACCCCCGAAGAGGAACTGAGGTGTTCAGAGGTGATCGGGGAAGGTGAGATAGAGATCAACACGGTTCCAGGAGAGAAGAAAAAAGAGCTAACTAGACCATTCCTCCTTACACTGCTGAGAGTATGGCTTCTGCTTGTGACAGCTTATACCCTCCACAGAACCGATGCTACCGACCCACTAACCATGCGCCTACCTTTGCCCAGGTCAAAACAGAATTTGTCCTTGCGGTCCAGACTGGAGTCAAACTTGGTGCCATCTAACAGCCAGCCAGTGTAGTGGACAAAGACGCAGTCCCCAATCATAGGCATCTCCGTGCCCGTGCCCTCTCGCTTGACGACCTGGGAGGAAGGCAGAGAAGGTGAGGACCCAGGTGTGGGGGCAGAAGAGGCACCAAAGCTGCCTACACACCTCTGATGGAAACACAGAGGGACCCTCTGTCTCCTTGGAAGCAAAGGGCCCAAGCCTCAAATGATTCCCACATGAGGTTTGGCTAGACGCCAACGGACACCCCCACTGACCACCCCCCTCCCTCTTTCTTGAGGTGCAACAGGACTTGGTTTGAAAACTAGAGACAAAAGACCCGAGTTCAAGTTTTTGCTGTATGATCTTATGCAAGTCAAACTCTTCTAGACCTTATTTATAAACTAGTGATAATCATCCCTATCATGGGTGAAGAATTAAATTGGTAGGAAACTGAAGATGATTATCATCAGCAGCAAAGGGGGAAGCACTTATGCTAGGTTTCCTCATTCTTCCTAAGTGCCAGTGGTCATCAGATCCGGGTCTGGTTTGTGGGTAACAGAAAAATAAATATGAATAACAGAATATCAGCAGTCCAAAAGAGGTGAAGAAAATATCAGGTCACTGATGAGCACAGGGGCGCTCACTCAGGCCCTGAACTCTGACTTGGGACCCGAACATTCCTGACGGATAGGCTAGTGAAGTCTTTTATTTGAGGGCTGGAGCATTTCTCAGAAACTTAAACAAGCTCTGCTTCTCTTCTTAACATTTATAAAAGGTGACAAGGAGACTCCATGAGTCACCTGGTAGGTATGAGGTTACCTTCTAAGGGTAAGCCTGCATAACAGAATGCATAGACGACTCGAGGAGTAGAAAGGCAAAGGGGAAAGAGTGGAAGATAAAAGGGGAAAAGACCCTTCTGGGAATAATAACCTTGTAGAAACCACCAGGGCGCTGGAGAGATTAGGGGAAGCCACATGCCCACTGGAAGAACAGCTTAAGATGCCAAGATCTGGGGCAAAACCAGGAGCGTTTCTGGACCAGATAAGGGCTCCCCGAGGTCTCTAGCTTTGCCCAGGCCTCACACACACACGTGTAGAACGGAAGAGTGGAAAGCCAGGGTGAAGAGAAACACTAGATGAGGAGGAGACACGAAATCCAAGCTAGGATTTCGCCATCCTGTACTCGGCAGAACCTGCTCTGAAGCACCATCAGTCGTCCCGACCCAGATCAAGATGCCCTGCCCCCTGATGCTGGACCCTTCCCCTAGGCTCCTCCGAGGCTCCCAGCAAAGCACCTCCTCCCGGCCCCACACCCCTTGCCCCAACTCACGAGGGGGAGGGCGAGGTGGGAGGGGAACTACAGGTCCCGGCATGCACCGCTCCCTGGTTTTCCCGGGGCCGCGGGGGGAGGGGGAAGGGGGCCAGCATGGCTGAGCGGGTGACCTAACTGGGTCCACCCAGCCTTTAGGAAGGGGGTAACCAAGGGGACGGAGGGCGCCAGAACCTCTCCCGCGGCCAGGCCCCGGGCGCCAAGTCGTACAAAGGCCTCTGGGCCAAGAAATCACTCTGGTGACCCGTTTCGGGTCCTAGCTAATGTTAACTGCCCGGGGGAGCCGAGATCTCGCAGCACCGCCGGCCAAGGCGACCAGGGACTTCCCGGCTGCGGCCGGCGGGGAGGGCGCTGGCGGCCTGGCCGGGGTCGCGGGGTCCGGGAGAGGTGAAGTGAGGGAGAGGCGGCGTCGGGCCGGAGCGCGAGCGGGCCGGCTCCCGCCCGGGTGCACGCCGCCCGGGGCCCCCTAGCTGCAGCTCGCGCGCAGCGGTGCGGCCCCGCCCCTCCCTCCGCGCTGCACCGCGCACGCCGGAGTTGGCGCTGCAGTCCCGGGTCCGGGCGCCGCAAGGGCTGGGGGGCCCGGGGCCTCACCCGGACCGCGGGTTCCCCAGGGGGCCAGAGACTGGCCGTGGGGAGGCCGGCGCACCTAGGCCACCCCCTGCGAGCGTGGGGCGGCCCTCCCACCGCCGAACAACGCAGCCGGGTCCAGGATGGCGATGCAATCGGCCGCCGGCCGCACGCCCGGCTCAACGACCCGCCCGGACGCTGCAGAGGCGGCCCGGGGCTCCCCAGCTCGGCGGGAGGCCGGCTGCGATAGGCGCCTGCGCCGCCGCCCCTTACCTTCAGCACGCCTTCGTCTTGTTTGGGGCTGATGTCCACCCCCTCGAGGGGCAGCGGCGCCGACTGCGCCCCGCTCTCGGCCGCCTTCATCTCCTCGGCGGTCATCGCCGCTCGGTGCGCTGTTTACTCCGGGAGCCAGGCACTGGGCGCGAGCCAAGCCCTCTCAGCTGGGCCTCTCTGCACGGGTGTGCGGGCGGGAGGGAACTGGCGGCAGCGCCCCAGCTGCGAACCGGTCGAAGGCTCGAGCACCTCTGACTCCCAGCGCTCTCGCAGCCCGCGGTGGATTGGGCGCGGGAGCGGGAGTAGGTGGGTAATGAGCGGCCGCGGGGAGCGATTGGTCCCACCCCGCAGCGGAGGGAGGGGCTGGGAGGAGCTGGAGTGGGAGCGAGGGACGGAGGGGGAGGGGGCGGAGAACTTTCTAGAGACGGCGGCCGGTAAGCCAGTTAGGGCTTGAGTGCTAAGGGTGTGTATATGAACGTGTGTATGTGTTTTGTTTTGTTTGGGCGGCGGGTTCATTTCTCCTTCTGGCTGCCTGGCCTCCCTCCTCCCACTCCTGGGACCCTCGGACTCTGGGAATTTCCCCCGCTCACCCCCTCCCCAACCCCAGCGTCCTTCCCGAGCCGTCCCCCGCCCGTTTCCCGGTCTAACCGGATTCTTCCAGATCCTTCTCCATCCCCCTACATCACTCCAGTACCGAGTTGGCCAGCCGCACCAGATCCGCCCTATACATTGCAGCCAGCAGCGTGGTTTGCTTAGAGCAGTGTAGCCGGAGGTGAGTGGCAGCGCGTTGCGCTTCCCGCACCCGAGACGCGCATTTTTATAAAAGCCGGTAGTAATCGCAGACGGCATGGCCTCCCCATGTTTACTTAACGTATATATACTTAACGAATTGGGGAGCGAGAAGGAAAGGGGAGTCAGGTGGGGAGTAACCCCAGTGCACAGAATCGGGGAAAGCTACCTTGATTTCCCCCGAGCCGGGAACACGTGCCGCCTGTAGCTCTTTAAAATGCTAGGGGCAGTCGATTTGCAAGAAAGGACCCGCTGAGCTAAGGACTCTTTAAATGGGGCGCATATTAAAGGGACCTTCCCCGGCAATAGTAAAACGACCGTTTAGATTAATATTCAAGAATAAAAATGATTTGAAGTCACGAAAAAAGTCATTCCATTTTACCAAAGACCCACGGGAAAGAATATTTGGTTCTCAAGTGTTTATCGACTGCCTGTGGAGAGGATCTGTGCAGCAAGTCAGTTCTGCAGCCCCTAGTTAACCTAAACAAATAGCCTTTGACAAAAAAGAACCATCTAGAGAGTGTTGATTTTGCTCAGCACTCAACCCCAGTTTAACATAGTGCCTGGTGAGTGGTATCAAAGTTATTGGCTGCATAAATTTGTATTCCAGTAATCTTTTTTTTGGAGTCCCCGCTATGTGCCTGGCACTGTGCTGTTGTATGCAAGCTGTCCCATTTTGGTACATAATTTACCCTATTATAGGTGAAATTGCAATACCCTAACGTAATTTGATTGTTGATTATAGTTCTTTCTGATGGAGCCTAACGGGATGCGGAAGAAATAAAACTGTTTCCTCCAGCCATTTACAGCAAATGACTTTAGCCACAACTAACACATGTCTCATTGGATGACTGGGGATGCCCTTAGAGGGTATGAGGGGATAAATCTATTTCTTTTTTTTTTTTAAGAGAGATTTCATTTTATTTTATCTTATTTAAAAATTTTATTTATTTGACAGCACAAGAAGGGGGAGTGGCAGGCAGAGGGAGAAGCAGGCTCCCCGCTGAGCAGGGGAGAGAGCCCTATGTGGGACTTGATCCCAGCACCCCGGGATCATGACGTGAGCCGAAGGCATTCATTTAACCAATTGAGCCACCCAGGCGCCCGAATCTATTTCTTTTCTATGGGTCCCTTGGTAGAGTAAAAAGTAACAGTGTGGAGGTTCTCCAAAACTCCAGGAGACAGGGGTGGTGGGTAAGGTGCTGGCTGGATGGGTTGGCAGTTACCTTGCTGTTGGTTTATGCACTTGGCTATCCCAACATGTGCTAGTTTCTTTCTTTTCCTTCCTTCCTTCCTTCCTTCCTTCCTTCCTTCCTTCCTTCTTTCTTCTTTCTTCTTTCTTCTTTCTTTTCTTGGTAGGATTTTATTTATTGATTTATTTTAGAAGTGGGGGGCAAGAATAGGGAGAGGGAAGGGGAAGAATCTCAAGCGGACTCAAGGCTGAGCGCAGAGCCCATCCCTGGGTTCAACCGCAGGACCCAGAGATCATGACCTGAGCCAAAACTGAAGAGTCAGACACTTAACCGACTGAGCCACCCAGACGCCCCTGTGCTAGTTTCTTTTGATGCTAAGACCATTGGGTATTATCTGGAGGAATGAGTTGGGATGGAAAAGAAAAGTTCACCTTTAGAGGACTGCTTTTCTAGATCTTTTTCTTTTTCCTTTTTTAAAAGATTTTATTTATTTATTTGACAGAGAGAGACACAGTGAGAGAGGGAACACAAGCAGGGGGAGTGGGAGAGGGAGAAGCATGCTTCCCACGGAGCAGGGAGCCCGATGCGGGGCTCGATCCCAGGACCCTGGGATCATGACCTGAGCCGAAGGCAGACGCTTAACAACTGAGCCACCCAGGCGCCCCTATATCTTTTTCTTTATTGGAAGCAAGTAGTGTAAGTCTACATCTTTTAGTTTCTGTTAGCACATATTGAGTGCTTAAGATGCACTTGCCACTGAGAGTTGGGTCACCCTCATACTATTTGATCTGGAGCAGGTTCTGGGGATAGTAACATTTGTCAGTGGGAGGAATTGTGATGGTTGGGAAAGAGGGAACATCGGGCAGGTATCTAGCACAGTGCCCACCTTGAAGTGGGTGGTTCCTGAATGATGGTCATTACTCTAATGTGGTTAAGTGTAATGGTGGAGATGGGGGCAGAGTGCTAAGCACATGCAAGTCTACTAGAGAGGGGAATGATAAGGTGGAAGGGAAAGATGAAGGATAGGACGGAAAGGTTTCCAGTGAAAAAGTTCTGACCTGTTCTGTGGATGAGTACAGGAGGGGCTGAGAAGTGGAAGGGAGAGGGGAGGGGCAGTAGGACTGGGGTCTTGAGTTCCCAGACTAGAACCTTATTGTTTCCAGATTTTTTTCCCCCGATTCTTCACTTTATGTTCTTCTGATTGTAAAACTTAAACATAATGTAGAAAGTACGCAGATATTCTGTTCTTTCCCTCCCCTGAGTGAACCTGTTCCTAGCCTATTTAAATTAGTATTCACATTAAAGATGTTTAACAATGTAATTATTTCCAGCGGTATTAATCACTCATTCAAAATCCTTCCAAAATTTTTCCTTTTTGCTAGAGAACATACTTTTTTTTTTTTTTTAAATCACCCACCTTATTCTGTAGATGACACATGCTGTAGTAAAAAGCTTTGTTATTGACAAAATCAGCTTTCCTGAGCTCATCTAATTCACCTCCCTAATGCTAGGCCCGTCCTTCAGACATGAAGACCCTCCTGTCTTTTAAAGTTGCCTTTTTGACCTTCTTTGACTGCCAATGCTCTTAAACATTTAAAATATATATGGTTAAGCGTCTGCCTTCAGCTCAGGTCATGATCCCAGGGTCCTGGGATCAAACCCCACATCGGGCTTCTGGCTTGGCGGGGAGCCTGCTTCTCCCTCTCCCTCTGCCTCTCTCCCTGCTCGTGCTTTCTCTCTCTCTCTCTGTATCTCTGTGTCTCAAATGAATAAATAAAATCTTTAAAAAAAATAAATATATATGTGTATATATATATATATGTGTATCTGAATCATTCAAAAGTATGTGAAATGAGTATTTGTGAGTGTTTGTACATGTACACATACACACTGTATGTAACATACCAACATGATGAACCTTGGGAATATGCCACCTAGCCTAAGGATTACAACGTTACCAGTATGATTTGTGTCAAAAATGTAATAGCAAACTCTACTGGGTATTTATCCAAAGAGTATGAAAACACTAATTCGAAAAGATATATGCACCCCTATGTTTATTGCAGCAGTATTTTCAAAAGCTAAATTATGGAAGTAGCCCAAGTGTCCATTGATAGATGAAGGATAAAGATGTGGTATATTCATACAATGGAATATTACTTAGCCATAAAAAAGGCATCTTGCCATTTTCCACAACATGGATGGATCTAGAGAGTGTAATGCTAAGCGAGATAAGTCAGAGAAAGACAAATACCATATGATTTCATATGTGGAATTTCAGAAACAAAACGAACAAAGAAAATAAGAGACTCTTAACTCTAGAGAACAAACTGATGGTTACCAGAGGGGAGATGGGTGGGGGATGGGTGAACTAGGTGGAGGGGATTAAGAGCACACTGAATGAGCACTGAGTAATGTATAGAGTTGTCGAATCATTATATTGTACACTTGAAACTAATATAACATTACTATGATAACTATACTGGAGTTTTTAAAAATGTAATACCAAAAATGTTAAGGACACTTACATAATTTCCTTCTACTTTTGGTGTCTTTTGATTGAGAAAATGCAACCTATACTACTGACTAAAACAGCTACTCCATAGTTCATGAAACATACATTTATTTACTTACTTACTTCAGTGGTCACTGGTTCTTTCTTTTCATTATTACTTTTATTCTAAGTAGGCTCCACACCTAGCATGGAGCCCAGCGTGGTGCTTGAACTCACAACCCTGAGATCAAGACCTGAGCTGAGATCAAGAGTCGGACGCTTAACCCATTGGGCCACCCAGGCGCCCCCCACCCCGTCCATTTTCATACACTTGAAAAATCGTAGACCTTTGTGTGAGATTTGCACATAAGAGATCTGTATAGTGTAAAGGTTAAGTTCTTGAGCTCTGGCTTGGGTTCACATTTCTCAGTTTCATCATTGAACACACTGTGGGTCCTTGGGCAAGTTTTCCTGAGCTCTAAAATGGGAATCATGCTAGTACCAACTCAGAGGGGTTTTCTTTGAGGACTAAATGATTAGGTGTGAAGTACTTAAAGCTTACATAGTAAGTAGGTAAGTGGTAATCACTCTGGGTGGCACGTCTTATTTATTCAGCCCGTTGATTGCCGGACCCCGTTTTTGGCCCCCTGTTGGAGAGCCGTTGGTCTGGACAAAGGTTTGCTCTGTCATTTCCAGGGGAGCGCTTCTCTCCTGATGTTAAATCATATCTGTACCTTTTGCTCTTTAACAATTAGGAATCTGACTATCTAATATAACTTATGGTATCTTTGTGTGCTGACATTTTGTCGTTCCAAAAAGACTGGGAGCCCTGTGAAGATAAGGATTTGGTCTTCATGTTTCCTTGGGCTCTACCATTATCTGATCTCTCTGGGGATAGGACAGAATATTTAGTGGTTGTCCTGCTAAGTGAAAGAGTTGTTGTTCTTTTTAAACATAAAATCTAATTTTCTACCACAGATAAATATATATATTTTTTGTTTTGCTCCTAGGGTGACAAATAGCAGCCAATCTTCATCCTTCTATATCTATGGAGGCACTGAAATTTGGCTTTGGCCTTGTTTTTCAGGGGATCATATAGGCAAATACTTACTTTGGCATTATTTCTAGTTTCCCAAACTTGAGTGTGATTAAAGATCAGGTGTTTGTGTAGGTTGTCATCCTGTCTAATTAACATAACTAGAATGAGGATTGTCGTTTGAGAAAAATAAAATCTTGTCCTCCATTGTCCTTGGTTGAAAGTAAATGTATATTTAATATTGTAAATGTGCACTGTAATAACCACAGGAGCAACCCAGCAGCTGTCATTACTGAGAAATTAAATTATTTTTCCTTCAGTACAGGGTCAAACTCCTATAATGGGTCTGCTAACATTTTTAAATGTTTACATTGTAATAATAAAAACATTATATGAGAGTTTGGATTTATTCTTATATTCCAGAAGTTCATTCAATATTGGTAATAGCTTTAGTTTAGTCAAATATTGACTTTAGTATTTATTCCTTCTGCATTTATCCAAAATGTGTATTCAGAGCGTCTCTGTCTTTAACCTTTCACATGGTGACCTTTAACCTCTCCACAACTAGCCACCTGCAGGGGAACTATCTGGTATTTCCTTGGGCTTACTTCCTCAGGTTTAATTTCCTCATGAAGCCCTAGCCAGAGGTGGGAATACTCACACAGATTTTGGGATAGACCAGACAGAGCCTCATACACCTCTGGGGAGAAGGGTATCCTTTTATAAAGGAGTTCTTGGTTTGCTCCTTCATTGGTCAATTACTTGATCCCAACTAGCCTATCTTTCCCATGGGAAGGAAAGATAGGGTGTGGAGAACATCCCTCAGCCCGTCCTCAAGACTGGTGCCCACTAATGCTTGCCACCAAAGCTTCCTATAAATGGCCAGTGGGTGTGAAGATATTTACTGAGCACGTATTGGGTTCCAGCGTCAGCAGTAGGGATTGTGGGGTGCCTAGAGTCTACGACAGAATTATCCTACCCTTGAGATGCTTACACAGAGAAGTTAGAGCAACACTAAGGGCCGACTGATGCGGCACTGTTTCAGAATGCAAAATGCCCAGATCTGGTAAGGGGAAAAGTATTCTGCGCAGGCCTCAGAAAGAGCTAGAACTTGAGAAAGATCTTGAAAGGTGGATAATAATATATTTTGTTTTTAAAAGATTTTACTTATTTGTCAGAGAAAGAGAGAGAGGGAGGGAGAGCACAAGTGGGGGAGCGAGAGAGGGAGAAGCAGGCTTCCCGCAGAGTAGGGAGCCCAATGCGGGGCTCCATCCCAGGACCCTGGGATCATGACTTGAGCAGAAGGCAGACGCTTAACTGACTGAGCCACCCAGGTATTCTGAAAGATGGATAACAATATGTATTTACTTTTTAAAAAGATGTGAATGTATAGCTTAATAAACTCTTGCATGTATATGTATATACCTAACTACCACCCACATCAAGGTAGAACATTTCAGCACCCCAATAGCCTCCCTTGTGTCCCGCTGGGGCAATAATAATCTCCAGGAGGAACCACTCTTCTGACTTCTATCACAATAGATTCTTTCTTTTTTTTTTTTTTAAGATTTTATTTATTTATTCGACAGAGACAAACACAGCGATATTTTAGGTAAGAACCCAAGTAGGGGGAGTATGAGAGGGGGAAGCAGGCTTCCCACCAAGCAGGGAGCCCGATGCGGGGATCGATCCCAGGACCCCGGGATCATGACCCGAGCCGAAGGCACACGCTTAACGACTGAGCCACCCAGGTGCCCCCACAATAGATTATTTCCCTCTGTGTTTGAACATCATTCAAAACGAATCATACAGTATGTACTTTTTTTGGACTGGCTTCCTTCATTCCACATTATGTCTGTAAAATTCATCCATTTTATTGTATGTAGGTGGAGTTCATTAACTTTCATTGTTACATAATATTTGATGTATAACTATATCACAATTTTCTCATCCATTCCATTGTTGATGATATAGGGGTTGTTTCCAGGTTTGAGCTATTATTATGAAGCTTCTATGAACATTCTTTTTTTTTTTTAAAGATTTTTTAAAAATTTATTTGAGAGAGAGCACAAGCAGGGGGAGTGGCAGGCAGAGGGAGAGAGAGAAGGTGTCAGCAGAGAGCCCAGTGTGGGACTCGATCTCCCAGGACCCTGGGATCATGACTTAAGCTGAAGGCAGATGCTTAATGACTGAGCCACCCAGGCGCCCTATTCTATGAACATTCTTATACATGATTTTTAGAGACACAAGTGCTCATTTCAGGTGGGTATGTACTTAAGAAATGGAATTGCTGGGTCATGGGTTTTTCTTATACTTAGCTTTGGTAATGCTGCCAATTTTCTGAAATCGTGGTATCAAGTTACACTCCCACCAAGAGTGTCTGAGAATTCCAGTTCCTGCATATTCCTGCCAAAATGTCGTATCGTCAGTCCTTTCAAATTTAGCTTATCTGGGGGATGTAGTGCTATGTAATTTGTATTCCCTTGATAATTAATGAAGTCAAATACCTTTTCATATACTTATTGGCCATCTGGATAGCTCATTCAAATCTTTGTGAAGTACCTGTTCTTATCTTTGGCCCATTTAAAAAGATTACATTGTCTATCTTTTTGTTACTAGTTTTGGTGTTTCTTTCTATATTTTAGGTAAGATTTGCTTTGACAGATATCGCAATAATCTTTTGGTCTGTGGCATGCCTTTTCACTCACCTAATAGTATGTTTTGGTGAATATGTTAATTCTTTTTTTTTTTTTTAATTTATTTGACAGAGAGAGACAGCGAGAGAGGGAACACAAGCTGGGGGAGCAGGAAAGGGAGAAGCAGGCTTCCCGCCGAGCAGGGAGCCCGATGCGGGGCTTGATCCCAGGACCCTGGGACCATGACCTGAGCCGAAGGCAGACGCCCAACCAACTGAGCCACCCAGGCACCCCTGTTAATTCTAATGAAGTTTAATTTACTAATGTATTTTTTATGGTTAGTGATTTTCTTTAATAGACTTTACTTTTTAGAGCGGTTTTAGGTTCAAAGCAAAACTGAGCAGGAGGCGCAGAGATTTCGCATAGACCCTGTACCCTCACACCCATTATTGTAGCCTCTCTCTGTTATCAACACTCCTCACCAGAGGAATACGTTTGTTACAATCAATGAACGTACATCAACACGTCACTATCAATCAAAGTTCATAGTTTACACTAGGGTTCACTCTTGGGCTTGCACATTCTACAGATTTGGACAAATTTGTAATGACTTGTATTTACCATTATAGTAACTTACAGAGTAGTTTTACTGTCCAAAAAATCCTCTGTGTTCTGCCTGTCCATCCCCCTCTCCCCTGATATTCCCTGGCAACCACTGCTCTTTTTACTGTCTCTATAGTTTTGCCTTTTCCAGAATGTCTTATAGTTGGGATCACACAAGTATGTAGCCTTTTCAGATTGGCTTCTTTCACTTAATAATACGCATTTAATTTCTTCCATGTCTTTTCATGGCTGATAGCTCATTTCTTTTTAGTATTGAATAATTTTACATTGTATGGATGTACCACAGCTTGTTTATCTGTTCACTACTGAAGGACGTCTTGGCTGCTTCCAAGTTTTCGCAATGATACTGTTATTGAATAATAGTATTCAGTTTATTGTATAACTGAATAAAGCTGTCATAAACATCCATGTACAGGTTTTTGTATGTTTTAAACTCCTTTGGGTAAATCACTGTATGATAAGAGTATGTTTAGTTTTGTAAACTGCCAAACTAGATTGCAAAGTGGGTGTTTTGCATTCCCCCAGTGACAAATAGGAACTCTCTTTCCTAGTGCTCCACATCCTAACCAGCATTTGGTTTTGTCAGTGTTCTGGATTTTGGCCATTCTAGTAGGTATGTAGTGCTATCTTGTTGTTTTAATTTTCTTTTCCCTGTGACTTATGATGTGAAGCATCTTTTCATATGCTGATTTGCCATCTGTATATCTTCAGTGAGGTGTCTGTCAAGGTTTTTGGCTCATTTTAAAATCAGATTTGTTGTTTTCTTATTGTTGAATCTTTTTTAAAGAAAGATTTTATTTATTTATTTGAGAGAAGGAGTGAGCGAGAGAGAGAAAGGACAAGCAGGGGGAGTGGCAGAGGGAGAGGGAGAAGCAGGCTCCCCTCTGAGCAGGGAGCCCGATGCAGGGCTGAATCCCAGGACCCTGGGATCATGACGTGCGTGAGCCAAAAGCAGACGCTTAACCGACTAAGGTACATAGACGCCCCTTATTGTTGAGTCTTAAGAGTTCTTTGTATATTTTGGACAATAGACCAATATCAGATGTGGGTTTTTTTTTTAATTTTATTTATTTATTTGACACAGAGAGAGGGAGAGAGAGTGAGAGCATAAGCAGGGGGAGTGGCAGGCAGGCAGAGGGAGAGGCAGGCTCTGTGCCGAGCAAGGAGCCCGATGTGGGACTCAATCCCAGGACCCCGGGATCATGACCTGAGCCGAAGGCAGACGCCCAATGACCGAGCCACCCAGGCGCCCCTCAGATGTGTTTTGCAATTATTTTTCTCCCAGCCTGTGGCTTGTTTCCATTCTCTTGACATTGATTTTTGCAGAGCGGAAGTTTCTAATTTTGATGAAGTCCAGTTTATCCATTGTTTCTTTCATGGATTGTGCCTTTGGTGTTGTATAAAAACTCATCGCCGTACCCATGGTGTTGTATAAAAACTCATTGCCGTACCCAAGGTCTTCTAGGTTTTCTCCTGTGTTACCTTCTAGGAGTTTTGGAGTTCTGCCTTTTACATTTAGGTCTGTGATCCAGTTTGAGTTGGTTTGGTGAAGGGTTTAAGGTCTGTGTCTGGACTTCATGTTTCTGCATGTGGATGTCCAGTTGTTCCAGCACCACTGGTTGAAAAGATGGTCTTTGCTCTATTGTATCACCTTCGCTCCTCTGTGAAAGATCAATTGACTGTATTTATGTGGATCTGTTGCTGGGCTCTCTGTTGCATTCCATTGATCTATTTGTCTATTCCTTAGTCCGTATCACACTGTCCTGATCACTGCTGTAGCTTTAGAGCTCCTTTGTCACCTGTCCCATGTGACCATATGTTCATGTCTGTTTGTGGACTCTATTTTTGTTCCATTGGTCTGCTAATCTATTCTTGTGCCAATACCTTCCTATCTTAGTTGCTCTGGCTCTAAAATAAGTTTTGATATCTGGTAGTGTAAGTCATCCAGTTTTATTATTCTATTTCAAGATTGCCTGGGTTTTTCTATTCTTTGATTTTTTTTCATATACATTTTATAATTACCTTGTCAATATCTTTAAAAAATGCTGTGATTTTAATTGAGATTCCACTGAATTTATAAATGAAATTAGGGAGATCTGACATCTTCAAATACTAAGTTGTCCATCCATGAACATGATATATTCCTCCATTTTGGGGGGTATTCTTTAATTTTTTCAGCAGTGTTTTATGTTTCACATTTTCAGTGTAGAGGTCTTGTACTTCTTTTATTAGATTTATTCCTAGGCATTTTTTTTTTTTTTGGTTTTGGTTCTATTGCAAATGCTGTTTTTAAAAGTTTACTTTCTAATCATTTGTTTTCAGTATATGGAATGCAATCATTTTTTGTGTTTATTTATTTTAATTATTGTAAAATATACATAACAAAATTTACCATTTTAACCATTTTTAGGTGCATGGTGTAAGGGGTGTTAAATACATTCACATTGCAAACATGCAATTGATTTCTCTTGGTAACAGCTCTATTGAGATAGAATTCAAACACCATACTATTCACCGTTTAAAGTGGGCAAATTCAGTGGCTTTTAGTATATTCACAGAGATGTGCAGCCATCAGCACAACCAATTTTAGAACATTTTCATCCCCCCAGTAAAGCACCCCGTACCCGTTAGCTATCATTTCTCAGTGCTCCCCAGCCCCCAGCCCCTGGCAACCGCTAATCTGCTTTCTGTCCATCTATTCCCTTCTCAGATTGCAGGGGTTTGAGGGGTTTAAAAGAATGGCTGGAACTTCATCTCTCCTTGTGGGTAATGCTTTAAGAGTTCCTGTAGATAGATGTCTTACCTGCTCCTGGACTCTGTCAGTCTTTAAGACACTTGCATTCTTTTCTTTGCTTCTCTGCTCAGTTCTTAGCTTTCTATTTCTTTTCCATTTCTTATTCATGAAACAAAGAAGTACGTTTCTAATGTCTGTCACTCTCCCTCTCTGAAAGTTGAGGTAACAAACCCACTCTTCCTTGTTGGTGGGTTCTTCTAACCCCAACACAATGTCCTTCTTGATAGCGTGCCTTTCCCTGGTTCATTCAGCTGCCGCTTGAAAACACTGATGTTTTCTCCATTCCTATTCTCCTGTCTTTCCTTCTCTCATGCAACAATTTTTTTCCATGCAATTGATTTTTAAAATCAGTTCTATTTTTAAAAATATTTTATTTATTTATTGGGGGGAGAGAGAGAGAGAGAAAGCACGAGTAGGGGAGGGAGGCGGAGGGAGAGGGAGAAGCAGGCTCCCTGCTGAGCAGGGAGCCCCATGCGGGACTCAATCCCAGGACCCTGAGATCATGGCCTGAGCCAAAGGCAGATGCTTAACTGACTGAGCCACCCAGGCGCCCCTGGGTTCTATTGAGGTATAATTCACATGTGCTTGAATTCACCAATTTTAAGTGCATAGTTTAATAAGTTTGATAAATGTATATCACCATGCGACAGTGAAGGTGTCAGCTGGGCTGACAATTAAGATATAGAATATTTCCATCATCCCCCAAAGTTATGCCCCTCTACAGGTAACCCCAAGCAGCCCTCCTCCTAGGCCCTTGGCATCCACTAATCTGTTTTCTCTGACTATAGTTTTGCCTTTTTAAGAATTTCACAAAAAGGAATTATACAGTAGGTATCTTTTATGTCTGGCTTCTGTCACTTAGCATAATGCTTTTCATATTTACCTATGTTGTGTGTATCAGTAATTTGTTCTTTTTTTAAAAAATTACTGAATAGTATCCACTGTATGGATATACCACAGTTGATCTGTTCACCAGTTGAGGGACATTTAGGTTGTTTCCAGTTTGTGGCTACTAGGAATGAAGTTGCTGGGACATTCTTGTACAACTCTTTGTTTGGAAATATTTTTTCATTCTTCTTGTATATATACCTAGGAGCAGGATTGCTAGGCTAGATGGTAAATATATGTTTGACTATAAAGAACTGCTAACCTGTTTTCTAAATGGGGCTATGCCAATTTGTATTTCCACCAGCAATGTAGGAGAGTTACATTTGGTCTGCATCCCTGCCACACTGACTAATCTTCTAGCCATTCTAGTGGGTAGGCAGTAAAATACCATTGTGGTTTTAATTTGCATTCTTCTGATGAATAATGATGTTAAGCATCTTTTGTGTACTTGTCATTTTGTATACCTTCTTTGGTAAAGTGTCTGTTCAGATCTTTTATCTATCTTAAAAAATCAGATTGTCTTATTGATTTGGGAGTGGGAGTGTGTGTGTGTGTGTATCACGCTGTGGGAAGCTGGATGAATAATGGCCCTCTAAAGATGTTTATGTCCTAATCTCCAGAATCTATGAATATGTTACCTTGGATCTTGAGATGGGGAAATTATCCTGGTGGGTCCAATGTAATCACAAGGGTCTTTATAAGATGGAAGTAGGAGTGTCAGCATCACAGGTAGAGATGGAAGCAGAAGTTGTCGTGCTGTGGGGCTGCAAGCCAAGGAATACAAGCAGCCTCGAAAAACTGGAAAAGACGAGGAAACAGATTCTCCCTGGAGCCTCCAGGGGGAAAGCAGCCCAGCTGACACCTTGATTTTAGCCCAGTGAGACTGATTTTAGGCTGTGTTTTTTTGTTTTGTTTTTGTTTTTTTTGTGGTTGTCAAATGATCCTTTATTGAAACATTCTCCTTTGTAGTTAACTAGCGGGGCATTCCACCGCACAACCGTTGATGTCATCGATGACGTCATGAGGGTGGCGGCCATCAACATTGCTGCCCACAGACTGGGCAGGCCCCAGGATTTCTTTAATGGTTCCAGAGAGTTCTCTGGCTAAAGATCGGTGTCGCATCTGTCGGGCAATATTGACGATCTCATCAAAAGTGATATTTCCACTGTGCTTAATGTTTTTCTGCTTCTTTCTGTCCCTTGGCGGTTTCCTTGAGGGCTTTGATCATCAGGGCAGAGGCAAAGGTCCCACTTCAATCTGGGCCTGTCTGTTCTGAATGGTCAGTTTCACCGTCGTCCTCAGACCCTTCCAATCACTGGTTGCCTTGATGAGGTCATCACCAAACTCTTTTGGAGACAGACCCAGCGGGCCGATCTTCGGGGCCAGGGCAGACGTGGCACCGACTTCGCCCCCGGTGCACCTCAGGTACACGACTTTGACCTCGTCAGGGTTGAACTTAGGGGGCATGGCGGAGGTGGCTGGTGTCGGATGAACCCAGATTCGGGTCGACCGAAAAAAGTTGCACCTTTTCCTCCCCGAGCCAAAAGCCAAAAGTGATTTTAGGCTGTTAACTTCTAACTGTAAGATAATCGATTTGTAGGGCACCTGGGTGGCTCAGTCTGTTAAGCGTCGGCCTTTGGCTCAGATCATGATCCCAGAGTCCTGGGATCGAGTCCCACATCGGGCTCCCTGCTCCGCGGGAAGTCTGCTTCTGCCCCTCCTCCCCCTGCTCGTGCTCTCTCTCAAATAAGTAAATAAAATCTTAAAAGATTCTAAAAAAAAGATAATTGATCTGTATTGTTTTAAGTCACCAAGTTTGCAGTAATTTGTTAGAATAGAGGTGTGCCAGCACTCAGGGTTTATGGAATGATTCTAAGCCTTTTTTCTCTGCTTGTAAGTCAGTCTTGTTTTTGGTTCTACCGTATTGTTCTGAGTGGAGGAAGCAGGGTGTTCAGGAGGTGAGAACAGCACAAGAAAGCCGACCCAAAGTGGACACGAGCATTTGCTGCGCAGAGCGGATGGGTCTCAGATGGCGTAGAGTGTGTTGGAGAGCGGGACATGAGGTTATGTGGTGCAAGCAGAGGAATTTGGCCTTGAGAACCCACTCAGATTGGGGCGTTTGAGTGGTTCGCTGGAAGTATGGGGCAGGGGCAGCGGGACTGGGATGAAACAGGCAATGGGGAAAAAAGACTTTCCCAGTCTCTCTCTGTCTGGGGGGAAGGTGAACCAGGCATGCTTGTGACTATTATTTTAGAACAGCATTGCAGAGTTCTGCGAACCAAACGGATCCTGTTCATGAGGGATGGGGGCTCTGGGAGGTCACAGCCATCTCATCTGTCTGGGACCCTCTGGCTCTCTAGATTGCCC
>NC_138373.1:69206344-69217114 GCF_054177405.1 Leptonychotes weddellii | reverse complement strand
CTACTTCTCTGGCTCTGGTGGCGCGGCCGTCACACCGCATCTACCCAGCCCTGGGGACCAAGACTTCCATCCCTGAAACCCAGCATACCTCCAGACCCCTGGCCAAGGAATTTTCCATTCTCTTTTCTACTTCTACCTAGCCTAGGGCAGTTCAAATGCAACCTCCTCCAGGAAGCCTTCCCTGATAGCTCCACCTAAATAATACTTATTCTCTACACTGCACATTTTCAGTGCCCAGTGATTGTCTGTGTACTATTTCATTGTATATTATGTGGTCCTCTAATCATTCTGAAAAGGCAAGTGCGGATGGACGCCTTGTCTTCCAGTGAGATGGCATGCTTCTTGAGGACAGGGAGCAACCTTTCTTCATTTGTGCCACATCTCACCAAATATATTGTAAACCACTTGGGGACAGGTGCTGGTCTACACGAAGACAGTGTTTATGATGCCATTCCAAAAGTTGTTCAGTAAACTCTTGAGGGGTAGGATGACTGGACTGGAACTAAATAAGAGGTGAGGAGGTCTTCTTTGGGAGCCCAGAAGAGAACATTTGTTTATTGAAAAAGGCATTTCCTTTCTAGTGGTATCAATTCCTAAATTTAGGGCAAACCTATTAGCCGGCACTAGTATTTTACACTGTCAAAAATTGGGCTTCTGGTCCCTATCCCTTTTTTCCGTGTGTGTGTGTGTGTACTCTCTTTTCAATATTTTACAGACAGTAGAAGTTTAGTGAGTATCTTGTATGATAAACATTAAGGACTCCAAGATGAGTAATAGGTGATGTTTCTCTGCAGGTGGGCAATCTTAGCTGCTCTGAGTCTTTACCTGTCTGGGTGCACGTCACTCACAAACCTCCATCTCCAGCCCCAAGCTCCTTCCCCTAACATTTCTCATGTTAGGTTTTAGGCAATTTCCCACATGTCAAAATACAGACAATAAGACTGCAGCCCCAAGAGGAGAGAGGTAATGATTCTCCTTGCTGAGAGCCACCCTCCCCTGCCATGATGTCACATGGCTTGTTGAAGCTGTGGAAGGAGTGAGGGGTGGGGGATCCTAATTCGTGGTTGGATTTTGGCAGGAAGCTGAGACACGCAGAACACTAGAGACCACCTCCTACCAGTGGGAAGCTGAGTTAAAATCAAGAGAAACTAGTGGTTAAATTCAGTCTTCCCATGCACAAGAAAAAAAGCACATTTTATAACATCAGAGGAAAAAATTAATGATCACCTACTAAAATGAATGAAAGCAGCAGGAGTAGTAACAACAACAAGGACAACAGGACAGAGTGGGAAACAAATACGGTATAATTTGGAGAGTTTATAGTTAGTGTGGGGGGACAGACCCACTCTAAGGATATGCCCTCCTATGCATCCTAGCTTGCATGGACATGGGAACTGTGTGGGAGCTGATAAAGGTGTTTCACCAAGACCTCAATCCAATCCAGTCTCCATCCTCCCCTTTTGCAGCTTCCCCTTCCTCCAAAAAAAAATTTTTTTCTTTTTTTGGCAAGGTGGGGTGGTGTCTGTGGTTAGGACAATGCCTCACATTGCCAGGAGAGGGCAGCAGATCATCCCCCCCACCCCCACCCGCACCACCCAGGTGTAACCTCAGCGCTTCCTAGGATTCCAGCCAGTGATTACTGAGTGCCCACTACGTGCCAGGCTCTGTGCTGGGCACTGGGGATGCAAAGCTGACTAAGATATGGTCCCTGCTCTGGAGGAGCCCATGGTTTAAATGAGTGAGACAGCCATGGAAATGCATACAGTGCCAAACGGGGTGAGGTGCTAAGGCAGAAGGCTCCTTGGGGGACTGCTGTGTCTCAAGGAGGGGTGGGGACAATAGGGGCATTAAAAAGCACCTCAGAGGGGCACCTGGGTGGCTCAGTTGTTAGGCATCTGTGTTCAGCTCAGGTCATGATCCCAGGGTCCTGGGATAGAGCCCCGCATCCGCCTCCCTGCTCAGCAGAGAGTCTGCTTTGCCCTCTCCCACTCCCCCTGCTTTTGTTCCTGCTCTCACTATCTCTCTCTCTGTCAAATAAATAAATAAAATCTTAAAAAAAAGAAAAATAAAAAGCACCTCAGAAGAAGAGATGCTTGAACTGGGTCTTGAAAGGTGATGGGTCTGCAGCCAATTAAACTGACTCTGCTCTTTCCCCATGGGGGCCCAGTGTGCGATGGCTGCAAACAGGAGCCTCCTTGGTAGTGTATGCAGCCTGTTGCCCTAAGGATTGCCCTAAGGGACCTTGGAGACAGCCCTTTCCAGTGGACATTGATGTCTGACCTCACGTTATCTCTAATCTAGCTCCAGACAGGTATATAGGGTGCCTTTGGAAAACCCCAGGGCACAGTAGTCAGGGTCCATATTGGCCAAGTCATCATGTCCATCCATACCAAGCTGCAGAACAAGGAGCATGTGACTGAGGCCCTATGAAGGGCCAAGGTCAAGTTCCCTGGCCACCAGAAGATCCACATTTCCAAGAAGTAGGGCTTTACTAAGTTTAATGCAGAGGAATTTGAAGACATGGTAGCTGAATAGTGGCTCATCCCAGATGGCTGTGGGTCAAATACATTCCTAATTGTGGTCCCTTGGACAAATGGCAGGCTCTGCACTCGTGAGAACCTCGGCACTGCGCCCTCCCTATTCATGCCCACCAATAAATCCTATTTCCTGTCAAAACAAAACAAGACCAAAAAAAAAAAAAAAGATGATGGTTTTTTTTTGCAGTGTACACAGACAGGAAAGACATCCCAGGCAGGGAAACCAGGGTAAGCATGACACTCACTATGGGCAAAAGTTGCTAGGGAGGGGGCAGGCCAAGAGCCTCGGGAAGTTGATGCATCATGGAGTACGATCCTTGGCTGCCATGCTGAAGACTAGAGCCATGAAGGAAATGAGAAGCCATCATAGGGGTTTAATTAGGCGAATAACACACTCAGATCTGCACTTTAAAGAAGTTCGTTCTAGCTGTGTGGAGGAGAGATACCATAGGGATGTAGAAAGGGCAGAACTTAAGATTTACTTAAAACAGGTAGGGTGTGAGATGATGGTGGTCTGAACAAAGATGGAAGCAGTGGGGGTGGGAAGGAGGGCTGGGCATGAGGTTTGGTCTCTGATTAGATGGAGTGGGATGAGGGCAGAGGTCTCCCAGGTTTCTGGCTTCAGTGGTAGGGGTGAGTGCTGGTGGCACCTGATAGGTGAACAGAAGGGAGGAAGAGAGATCTGGCAAGAAAGATTATGTGTCATTGCCAAATATGGGGCATCATGTCCAGCTCTCCATTTTGTTCCTGCCATACTCCCCCAGTCTAGACTCTTACCACTTCTCACTGGTTCTGTGACAGAGACTTCCTGTTGGGTCTCACCATGTTTAGTCTCTCTCACTGTTGGAAGAGCTTCTGACTTCTTTCACTCAATACATGTTTTTGGACAGCCCATTATGTGCAGGCACCGGGATAAGTTCCTTCCCCCACAGAGCTTATGGCCTAGCGGGAATGGGGATGAAGGATGAGACAGATAAGCTGATAGTTGCAATATAGTGTGAAAAATGCTTTCATAGGTGAGAACATTCGGTGGGGTGGGATGTATAACCTGGACAGCAGCAGTATGGGCCAGAGGACCAAGGGAGATTTCCTAGAGCAATGACACTGAGGCTCAACTGGATGAGTAGAGGCTTGCCCAATGCAGGAGTGGGTGGCAATGGGGCTGGGGATGGGGAGAGAGTGTTTAAACAAGGCAGTGCAGTGTCTGACCCTGAGTTGTGCAGCACAGGAGAAAACAAGCAGGCTCCACTGGAGAGTAGACAGGAGAAATCATGTTGTTGGGTTTCCACCAAGGAAATGAGATGAAAAGGACATTCAATGAAGAGGATAGAGGGAAGTTTTTGTAGTGCAGAGACTTTTCCGAAGGCCTTGGGGAGAAGTTGGAAGGGGAAGAGGCAGAGGGATAGTTCGGGGGAGGAAGCACAGAGCAAATACGGCAACTCATTCATTTGTTCATTTTATTTAATACGCAGGTCCTGGGGACCTAATCCAGGTCAGAAATACAGTAATGAGCAAGATGAGCAAGTTTCCTAATCTCATGGAACTTACCTTTTTGTGGGAGGAAAGATACAATAAATAAGATAATTTCAGATAGTAGGAAGTGCTATGAAGAATGGGAAATGGGATGTAATAGAGAGTGCCTGGGGGAGCTTAGTTTCTATTGTGGAAAATTTTAATTATATGTAGAAGTCAAGAAAATAGCGTAATGAACTTTCCTGTACCCATCACCAAATGCACTATTGAGTTATTACCAGGTGGACAAAGTCATGTGGGCCATGGCTCTTGGTCTAAATAACATGCTTTTAGGTGTGATTAATTGAAATGGAATATAAAGTTAAAAACAATGTTTGAAGGTTATCTGTCAACCATGGTTACAAGCACTCTATATAATTATTACTCTCTATGAAGTCATGAAGTAGATTTTTAGAAAAACTTTCTATGGTGGAAAATTTTAATCATAATGCAGAAGTCAAGAAAATAGTGTAATGAGCCTTCCTATACCCATCACCAAATGCACTATTTATTAACTCATAGCCAATCTTGTTTCACATATACTCCCACCCATTTCTCCCTCTCCCTTATTATTTTGAAGCAAATCCCAGACATATAATTTCATTCATAAATATTCAATATATATCTGTAAAAGATCTCTTTAAAAAAACATAAACACAATACCATTATCACACCAACCACCCACACAATTATTCTTTAATATCATCAAATATTCTGCTATCTCCAAATTTACAATTATTTCATATTTTTTTTACAGTGTGTTTGTTTGGACCAGGAACCAAATAAAGTCCTACTTTATGATTGTTTGATTTGTTTCTTAGCTTTTTTGAACTTTGATATCCCCTTTCATCTCTTTTTTTCTCCCTTGGGATTTACTTATTGAAGGAACAAGTCTGTTTTCCCATATTTTGTATTTTGCTAACTATAGCCTCATGAATTGTTTAACATGTTCCTCTGTTCTTTCTATATACTGTAAAGTAATAGTTTGTTCTGGAGGCTTGATCAGATTCAGATTAGAGATGGGGGTGGGCAACAGAGATTATGCTAGGTTCTTCCATCAGGAGGAGCTATGTCATTTCTGGTTCTCTTTTTTTTTTTAGTGATGTTAGCACCCATTAATTAATTATGAATTGAAAAATGGTGGTATTATTATATCATTGCTGCTTCTTTTATTAGCTGGCATACTTCTATAAAGAGATACTGCCACTTATAAACTGTTTTTGTTACCCAGTGGTACAATTTATATAGAAAAGCCTGAATAATTGCTTGATTTGTTCTATTTATTTACCATTTTTCAAAATAATGTTTTTTTTAATACCCTTCAAAGGTGACCACTTTTTTCCCCTTTAAGAATCATTATGAACTCAGGCATGTAAATTAATATATTTTATATGTTTGATATATTTCAATATATTATAATTATTACCTTTTGATATATTTCAATATATTTGATATATTTCAATATATTGTAATTATTATCTTCATTAGTGTTTAAAATGTCTCATCTTTGGCCAGAAGGGGTTCTTTAAATTGGCTCTTGAGACTTGTTGACATTATCCTAATAATCTTTGAAAGATTTCTTGCTCTTCAGGGTGGCAATATGTTCCAGGCTCATCTTACACACTTTTGTTCCAGACCTGGAATCAACAATTTCTCCAAGAAGTCCTAGTTTCTTTTAGTGGGAAATGGTATTTGGAGACCACAGTCTTGGTGCTAGTGATAGACATATTTCTTTTTAAAATATTTTTAAAAATTGAGGCGCCTGGGTGGCTCAGTCAGTTAAGCATCTGACGTCAGCTCAGGTCATGATCCCGGGGTCCTAGAATGGAGCTCCACATTGGTCTCCTGCTCAGCGGGGAGTTTGCTTCTCCTTCTCCCTCTGCCCTTCCCCCCACTCATACTCTCTCTCTCTCAAATAAATAAAATCTTAAAAGAATACTTAAAAAAATTAACAGCTTTACCGAAGTATAAATACCATAAAATTCACCAATTTTAAGTGTATGATTCAATGATTTTTAGCATATTTACAGAATTTTGCAACCATCACCCAAATCTAATTTTAGAACATTTCTTCACCCCAAAAGAACTTCATGCTTACTAGGGTCCCTCCTCATTCTTACTCCCAGCCCTAGACAACCACTAATCTACTTTCTGTCTCTATGTATCTGCCTATCCTGGACATTTGTTATAAATGGAATCATGCAGTGTGTATTCCTTTATGTTTTACTTCTTTCATGGAGCATAAGACAGCATGTCTCAGTACTTCCTTCCTTTTTATTGTTGAATATTATTCCATTGCATAGAAATACCACACTTTGTTTATCCATTCATCAGTTGATGGGCATTTGAATTATTTTCACCTCTTGGCTCTTGTGGATAGTGCTTCTATGAACATTTATGCACAAGTCTTTGTGAAGACATGTGTTTTCATTTTCCCTGGGTAGATACTCAAAGTAAAATTTCTTGGTTTATGGTAATTCTATATTTAACATTTTAAGAAACTGTCATATTATTTTCCAAAAAAGTGGTTGTGCCATTTTCCATTTCCACCAGCAATGTATGAGGACTTCTATTTCTCCACATTCTCACCAACACTTGTTATTTGTCTTATTGACTATAGTTATTCTAGTAGGTATGAAGTAGTATCTCATTGTGGTTTTGATTTGCATTTTCTAGTGCCTAATGATGTTGAGTAGTTATTAATGTGCTTATTGGTCATTAATATATCTTCTTTGGAGAAATGTGTGTTCAGATACTTTGCCCATTTTTAAATTGAGTTATTGGTGCTTATTACTGAATTTTAAGAGTTCTTCAGGATATAAGTTGCATATATCTATATGACTTGTAAATATGTTCTCCAATTCTGTGGGTTGTCTTTTCACTTTCTTGACTGTGTCTTTCGAAGTGCCAAAGTTTTTAATTTGTCATTTTATTTTTTCCTTGTGCTTTTGCTTTTTTTTTTTTTTTAAGATTTTATTTATTTATTTGACAGAGAGAGATACAGCGAGAGAGGGAACACAAGCAGGGGGAGTGGGAGAGGGAGAAGCAGGCCTCCCACCGAGCAGGGAGCCCAATGCGGGGCTCGATCCCAGGACTCTGGGATCATGACCTGAGCCAAAGGCAGATGCCCAACAACTGAGCCACCCAGGCGCCCCGCTTTTTGCCCAACATAAGACTACAAAAATTTACTCTTATGTTTTCCCCTAAGTTTTTGTTCTAACATGTAGGCCTGTAATCCATTTGAGCTAATTTTTATGTATAGTGTGAGGTAGGGGCCCAAATTAATTTTTTTTTCCCTTCAGGTTATCCAACTGCCCCAGCATCATTTGTTGAAAAGACGATTTCTTTCCCATTGAATTTTCTTGGTACCTTTTTTTTTTTTAAGATTTTATTTATTGGGGCGCCTGGATGGCTCAGTTGTTAAGCGTCTGCCTTCAGCTCGGGTCGTGATCCCAGGGTCCTGGGATCGAGCCCCGCGTTGGGCTCCCCACTCTCCGGAAGGCCTGCTTCTCCCTCTCCCACTCCCTCTGCTTGTGTTCTCTCTCTTGCTGTCTCTCTCTGTCAAATAAATAAATAAAAAGTCTTTTAAAAAAAAAATTAAAAAAAAAAAAAAGACTGAGCGACCCAGGCGCCCCTTCTTGGTACCTTTGAAAAAAATCAATTGACTATAAAAGTAAGGGTTTATTTCTGGGCTTTCAATTATATTCCATCAACCTGTATGTCTGTCTTAATGACAGTACTACACTGTCTTGATTATCTTTGTAGTAGTTTGAAATCAGGAAGTGTAAGTCCTCCAACCTTTCTTTTTTAGAATTGTTTTGGGATTCTTTGCATTTCCATATGAATTTTACAATTAGCTTACCAATTTCCACAAAAAAGGCAGAAGGGATTTTTGTAGGGATTGTGTTGAATCTGTAGACCACTTAGGGGAGACTCTCCATCTTAATTATGTTTAGTCTTCTGATCCATGAATGTGGGATGTCTTTCTATTTGTTTAAGTCTTCTTTAATTTCTTTCAGCAATGTTTTATAGTTTTCATTGTACAAGTCTTAAACCCCTTTTGTTCAGTTTATTCCTAAGTATTTTATTCTTTTTGATCTTACTGTGAATGGGATAATTTTCTTAATTTCATTTTTATGTTGTTCATTGCTAGTGTATAGAAGTACAGCTGATTTTTATATATTGATTTTGTGAATTTGCTGAACTCCTTTATTAATTCTAGCTTTTTTTTTAGTGGATTTCTTCAGATTTTCTGTATACAAGATCATGTAATTTGTGGATAAGATAGTTTTATTTCTTCCTTTCCAATCTGGATGCCTCTTATACCTTTGTTGCCTAATACCCTGGCTAGAATATTCAGTACATTGTTGAATAGAATTGCTGATCATGTACATCCTTGTCTTGTTCCCAATCTTAGGGGGAAAGCTCTTGGTCTTTCACTATTAAATATGCTAGCTGTAGGCTTTCACAGATGCTTTTTTATCATATTGAGGAAGTAACTTCCTATTCCTAGTTTGTTGAGGATTTTTTTCATGAATGGGTACATATTATCTTTATCCAGTTTTACAAATAAGGAAACTAGCACTCTATTTATAGATGATGTGATTCCAAAAACCAAGTTCTTTTTTTTTTTTTAAGTAATCTCTACGCCCAACATAGGACTCAAACTCACAACCCTGAGATCAAGAGTCATAAGCTCTACCAACTGAACCAGCCAGGTGCCCAAAGACCAAACTCTTTTTTTTTATATATATATATATCATCAGTATTTATTCCAGAGGTAGAGTGCTAATATTTTTATATTCCTGGTACATATTTTCTTTTCTTTAATTAACATGTAAGGTATTATTTGTTTTAGAGGTATAGGTCTGTGATTCATTCATATTATTTGTTTCAGAGGTATAGGTCTTACACAACACCCAGCGCTCACTATGTACCCTCCCCAATGTCCATCACCCAGCCACCCCAGCCCCCCACCCCCTCCCCTCCAGCAACCCTCAATTTGTTTCCTAAGATTAAGAGTCTCTTCTGGTGGGCGGAGCAAGATGGCAGAGGAGTAGGAGATCTGGATTTCGTCTGGTCCCAGGAATTCAGCTGGATAGGGATCAAACCATTCTGAACACCTACGAACTCAACAGGAGATTGAAGAAAAGAATAGCAACAACTCTCTGAACAGAAAAGCGACCACTTTCTGGAAGGTAAGACGTGCGGAGAAGTGAATCCGAGGCGATATTCAGGAGGAGAGACGGCGGGGGAGGGGGCCTCCGTCGGCCGCTTCTGGCAAGTGATAGAGCAGCGGAGCACAAAATCGGAACTTTTAGAAGTCTGCTCCGCTGAGGGACGTCGCTCCAGTGGCTAAGCAGGGGGTGGAACCCTCACGGGACAGTGTGGTCTCAGGACCCTCGGAGTCACAGGAAGACTGGGGGTGCCTGAGTGCGGCAGAGCTCCCAGGGATCAGAGCGGGGAAGCCGGCTGCAGAGATGGAGCTGAGGCGCGGGCTCTCAGCTCGGGGTTGTCATAAACCATGATCCATGGCACAGTCGGGCCCCTGCTCTTCCAGCAGGGACCGAACAAGCGGCAGATCCGGGGAGACTCCCCTTCCTCCCCCGGGAGGAGCAGCGCGGGAGCGCACTGCAGGGATCTGCTGGGATTGGAGACTCCACACGGGGTCGGGTGCCGGAGACAGAAACGCTTGGTCACAGGCCGGGTGAGCACGGAGTCTGGCCGGAGACCGGGGAGACAGGAGTGACTGACTCCTTTTCTCTGGGGGCTCACTGAGGAGCGGGGCCCCGAGTTCTCGGCTCCTCCGGGGTGGAGATTGGGAGGCCGCCATCTTCACTCTCGTCCTCCAAAGGTGTCCGGAAAGCTTGCAGGGAACAAAAGCTCCCAAGAGCAAACCTGAGCAGATTACTTAGCCCGGACCCAGCAAGGGCGGGGCAATTCCGCCTCCGGCAAAGACATTTAGGAACCACAGCAACAGGCCCCTCCCCCAGAAGATCAGCGAGAACAGCCAGCCAAGACCAAGTTTACCAATCAATGAGAACGGCAGAACTCCAGAGCTAGGAGAATAATGCACATAGAATCCATGGCTTTTTTTACCATGATTCTTTAGTCTTCCAAAGTTAATTTTTTTTAATTGTCTTTTTTTTTTAATTTTTCTTTTTCCCTTTTTCAACCAACATCTTATCAATCCCTTTTTTAAAACATTTTTTTATTTTTCATTTTTAGACTCATTCTATCCCTTCATAGTAGTTACCTTTATTTTTGGCATATATATTTAAGTTGTTCCCTCTTTAAAATTTTGAGATACAGTTTCTTTTAACAGATCAAAATATACCCTAAATCTCTAGTGTATGGCTTTGTTCTAGTCTCCTGCCTGATCACATTCTCTCCCCCCCCTTTTTTTTTAAATCCTCTTCTTTCTTTTTTCAAACAACTTCTTATATTATCAATTCCTTTTATAAAATTTTTTATAATTTTCATCTTTACAGTCATATTACATCCCTTCATCATATCAACCCTTACTTTTGTACATATATAAGTTCTTCTTTCCTTAAAATTTTGGGAGGCACTTTCTTCTAACAGACCAAAGTACACCCAAAATCTAGTGTGTGGCACTGATCTATGCACCAGCCTGATCATATTTGATCATATTCTGTTTTTTTGTGTTTTGTTCTGTTTTTGTTTGTTTTTATATTTTTCTTTTTTTTTCTTTTTCTTT
>NC_138373.1:69173461-69205844 GCF_054177405.1 Leptonychotes weddellii | reverse complement strand
CCCCACTCCAGCAACCCTCAGTTTGTTTCCTGCAATTAAGAATTCCTCATATCAGTGAGATCATATGATACATGTCTTTCTCTGTTTGACTTATTTCACTCAACATAATACCCTCCAGTTCCATCCACGTCGTTGCAAATGGACATGCTTGTCTTCTGATCAAGACTCCTGACCTGCCAGAGACTTCCAAAGTTGCTTCCATAATCTACCCACCTTCCTGATGATTCACTTGCTGCTGTAGGGGAATTTCTGTGCTCTGAAATCTTCAATCCCCACTCCCGCCCTAACACAGAGACTTGGCAGATTTCTTGTCTACCTGTTCTTTGTACACTCTAGGAAGCTCTCACCCTCCATCACTGGGAAGGTATATATTGAATGGGGTGGTAGGTGAGTTCTTGCCTTCTAGATGGAGGAGAATCACTTATGGACCAAAGCTGATTCTCAGAAGCTATGGGATTCATCTTGGGGATTAGCCTTAAAACAGTTAATCTTTCTCTTTCCAGAAGCCAGAGGGAGAACTGGAGGAGTTGTGTACTGAGGTCCTAATGGCTCTGGGGTTCCAGTCTCCAGGAATAGTCATCTTCAAGCTGTGTGACAGATGGCACAACAACCTACCCCCAAATTGCCTCCTGGCTGCAGTGGGGAGACTCATCCACTGCCAGGGTATAGTCTGAGTTAGTCTAAGAGGACAGGGCAGCAGAGGTGGAGACATTGTATGTGCTCTAGATTAGCTTTATACTCCTGATTTCTCTCATTGGACATCTCCACTTAGTTCAGTCATGGGTGTGTATGTGTAGGTGGGAGGGGGACAAACTAAGATCCCTACTGGGTTGCTGGGAACTCAGGAGGGAGTTCCTGGAGACCTAGAATGGCATAGTAGGACATACTAGGGCATGGGAGACCCACAGAGCTAGAAAGAAGACTCAAGGTGGAGAGAGAAGGCAGAGTAGAAAGCCTCCATTCAACAGTGGTGGGGAGGAGCAAGGAAGAAGCAAGGAGTGCTTTACTTAAGGGAACCTGCAGTGTTGAATTTGATTAGAGGCTTGGAAGGTAATAGAGTAGCAGGATGAGGCAGAAAATCACCATACAATCTCTGCCCTAGTGGCTGCTGGTGATGGTGGTGGCTCTCTTACCCACTCTGCTCCCCTCCCTCTATCACAAAGTGTGAAAAAACAATCAAGTCACTGGGCTAGTGACAGTGACCTGCCTTTTCTTTACTACTTGGAGCTGGGGGCAAAGAGAGTCTGGGGGGAGTAAGTTTGCCTTCTGGGCATTAGGTTCAAAATGACAAGGCATGACACAGCAAGCTCAGGGGACACAGCAACAGAAGTTGGAAACCTGTCTCTTGATCTAATCAGGGCAAATCTTTTCACATCCACCTCAGACAGCATAGCTCTTTATTTCCTAAGGGTCCTTGGAAGAGAGTGTTCATGTGTACCTTGTACTAATACGCTGCATTTGTATGCTGTGCTAACATCCATTACTGAGCTTAATCTTCTCAGCAACCCTGTGCAGTGGTCACATCAGGAACTGTACTCTCATTTAACAGCTGAAGAAGCTGAAACTCAGATAAATTTAGTAACTTGTTCCGGGTTGCCCAGACTCTGGAGGCAGTACTAGGATCAGAACCCAGGCCTCCTGGACTCCAGTCTATAAAGTTTCCTACCCTAAGGCTAGGATGCTCCCCTCCCTGGGATAGGGATGTCTTTCTTGTACTCTCCCTCTTAGGTGCAGCTTCCTACATTGGTGTTACATGGGAATATATCCCGTGCCTTCTGAGGATGGCCCAAACGGAGGATGACATGTTGGCAGTATGTCATGGTAAGGGTCAACAGGGTCTGGGGAAGACTCTGTTGGAATCACAGAGGGAGGAAAGAAGGGCAAATAAAGACACTGGTTGGGTCCCTCTGAGTAGGGATCCCAGAAGGCTGGGGAGGGACAGTAAATGGCTGAGAGCAGACCAGGTGTGAGCAGCTACTCTTCTCCCTCTGACTTCTTGGCCTGGATTTGGGCAAGGACCAAGCTTGATAGGGATGTTGTGGGTGTTGATAGCCTCAACCACTTTCCCTTCCTCTGCTGGCTGGACCAGGTGTGCTCACAAAGAAAAGATAGTTGGGGTGGTGGTAAATAGGTTGGTGTTTCCCAGCATAGGACCCTGGAAACATTTAGGGTTGGGGATGAGAGGACTGTGCCCATATGTGTGTATGTTTCCCTTTGTGGGAAGGGAAAGGTGATGGGTAGCTCAAACTCCCTGCATCCCTCACAGTGCTCAAAGGATTGGTCATCAGTGCCCAGAAACATCTGGATCTGGGCATTACAGATGTATATTATTTCAATATACATTACACAAGAGGAAGTGTCCTCCAAGGCTTATCTCACCCTCAGGCTTCTCTCCAATCATTGGTCCCTGAAGAGCAACAATGAGGTGAGAGTTGGAGATAGTGGGGTTGGATGGATGGCTGAAGGAGTGAGTCTTGAGCCAAAGATGGGGCATGTCTGTCTACTTACTGGTGGAAGGATAACTTAAATGGCTCTTCCAAAAGAGCAGAATGACTTTCCTTAGGCTCCTCTTCCCATTCTCCAGAAAAGGGTACTATCAGAAAACTCCACTGTCCAGCCACATATTTGTTAAATATGCAGTTAAGCAACTTAAATTTACTGATTACTAGCATTAGCCAGGCACTGTGCTAGGCCCTGAGGATACAAAGATGAATAAGGAAAAGCCCCGAAGGGATTGTCTTGTCTTCATCCTTGGCTGAGGCAAGTTTGTTTTGTCTCCTTGGGCACAGGTGGCAGAGCAAGCTCTGGTGATAATTGGCCATCTCTTCTTCCTCATGCCACCATCCGAACTCAAGAACCAAGTGAACCAGTTAACCCGATGGTTAGTGACTTTGATAGCTGTAAAAGTGACACCTTTCTACATTTCCCAGGTGATTGGAATGGGGTGAGAAGATAATTTTAACTAGTTTATTCTTTCCACATTTGTTGAGTAGTTAATGCTATGGTTAGCAAAGCATGGCCCACAGGCCAAATCCAGCCTGAAGCTTGTTTTTGTAAAATAAGGTTTTGTTGGAATTGCACCATGCACATTTGTTGAATTCATCTAACACCTTGAATCTCTCTGACTTTCCTGTCTCTGACCTCTAGACCCAGATTTAAATGGCTCATGAGAGTAGATCAAGCCCACCTGGATAATCTGTTTTAAGGTCAACTAGTGTGGGACCTTAGTTACGTCTGCAAAATCCCTTCCTATCAACACCTAGATTACTGCTTGATTGAATAACTGGGAAAAGGGGCCTGGAATTTGGGAGGCCATCACAGAATTCTGCCTAACTTAGAATTATTATACCAATGTTAGGTATTTTTAGGAACAGAGGACCCAGAACTGGAACCCAAAATTTCTGATTGTTGTTTCAGTCCTTCTTCCATTTCAATGGCCTTCCTCAAACCAAGTTCCCTCCAATTTTTGATGGGTATTTCACAAAAATGTGTTATTTAGCAAAATGGGTGGGAAATACTGAGTTAAAATTAGTATCTTAAATGTAGGACTTCTCAGGAACCTTCAATATGTAGGCTAGTCTTGTCCTCCAAGAAGCAAATACCAACATGGTATTCGAGGTGCAGGAGATTTATTGGAGGAACATCTGTGAGGGAAAACAGGGAGGGAGCCAGAGGAGGCTGGGAGCCATCAGACTGTGTTGTATGTCTGACCCTTGATAAGGAGAAGAGGAAAGAGGGAAGGAAGGGAAGGAGGGAAAAAGTGAGGAAGGTCTTAGATTACAGTGTAGTTCTAAAGAAGTTTCAGTATGGCCAACAGGGAGGCACTGAACCAAAGTCACCCATCAGAAAATGTGCCTGCCTTAGTGGACTTGCCATATTCATTCATTGGCTGGGAGAAACCTGTGGGAATCTGGCTTCAGTTTCAACACAGTGATGGATTTTAGAGCATGACAGCTGGAGATGCTGGTTAATTATGCATCTCAGAATAGGCATCTGAGGGGGCACCTGGGTGGCTCAGTCATTAAGTGTCTGCCTTCGGCTCAGGTCATGAATCCCAGGGTCCTGGGATTGAGCCCCACATCAGGCTCCCTGCTTGGCGGGAAGCCTGCTTCTCCCTCTCCCACTCCCCCTGTTTGTGTTCCCTCTCTCACTGTGTCTCTCTCTGTCAAATAAATAAAATCTTTAAAAAAAAAAAATAGGCATCCGAGAGGCATATTTTTCAGGGTTGGTAAATATGCTAATGTGCCTTTGTGAATTTCCAAGATGAGGATTTTTTTTTTTTTTTGAGTGCAACAATTATTAGCATCGAGTTTCCAGGGACTACAGTTTGCAGTCTACCATTACACTACCACCTCAAATGCATTTTCCTTGTTATATAAAGAGATGACCTTTCTCACATATGTACTCTGAGTTTTGCCCATTAGTGGACCACCCACACAATCTCTTGTTTAATCTCACTCCTGGCACATGTCTGAATGTTGCCTAGGGTAGGGTCAATGAATTTGGTACAAAGGTTTGCTCTGTGTAGTCAATTAGCCAGTTGGAGGATGAAATTTGTTTCCCAACTACTAGTCCGAAGATTGTTCAGGTGGATATTCCACCCCACATCTTGGCTGACAGTGGAAGTGTTTTGACTACTCCCTTTCCCCTTCTCCTTCCTCCTCCTCTCTCACTCCAGGACATGGTGATTGAGAATCAAGATATTTATCAGTCTGTAGTATAATTTTGTTTGGACATCAACCAGCACTAACCAGCTCTATTTAAGCAAACTGGCCCTAATGGGAATCCATCAGGTAGACCAAAGGAGAGGAAATGTTGAATATCCAAAATCCAGTGGAGGGATTTCTGCTTCTGGTAAAGATGGAGTAACTGAGGTCAGATTTACCCTCTTGCCTGAAACAACTAAAAAGCTGGACAAAATATATGAAATAATGGTTTTTAAAACACTGGACATCAGGCAACAAAGAACAGTGATTCCTGAGAGGCAGGAAAGAAATGAGGTGAGGCCTATTATTGCCCCAGCTAATTTTCTTAAGAAAATTAGGTCCAGGTCATAGCATAGGGAAAGAAAACCCAGGAAGAATCTAGTGGACTTTCTGAGTGGACAAGATGGCAGTGAGAATCCAGGGAGACCAAGGCAGCTAGAGTTTACAGAGCAGAATATTAAACAGTGCATGCATATGAGGAAACTGTCTCGGGTAAGGAAAAGAACAAAGAATTGAGAGAACTGTAGCCAGAACTCACACAGGGCCAGGAATAGTGCCTGTTCCCACCAACCAGCCTGAAAACTTTGTAATTCACAGGCATTGGGTAGAGTACGGAGAAGGTGGGGCAAAATTAAGAACAGGCTGAATGCTGTTCTGGTCTAACAAATCTTAAAAGCAAGACACCCCAAAATCAAACTATTTTCAAGTAACTGCGTCCCAGAAGAAATTCAAGAATATAAGAATACAGAAATATCCAGCACTCAATAAGGTAAATTCACAATGAGTGGCATTAAATAAAAAATCACCAGGCATGCAAAGATGCAAGAAACTATGATGTATAATAGGGAGAAAAATCAATCAAAACTGACCCAGAACTCACACAGATGTTAGAAATAGTAGACAAGGACACTAAAACAGGTATTATAACTGTATTCTCTAGGTTTGAAAGCTAGATTGGAAAAGAAAAGATTGATTAACTTGAAGACATAGCAATAAAAACTATACAAAATGAAACACTGAGATAAAAAGATAGAAGTAGAAGGAGGAGAAGGACAGAGAGGAGGAGGAGGAGGAGGAAGCTTCAGTGAGGTATGGACAACTTGAAGCAGCCTAATTTATGTGCCGTTGGAGTCCCACCAAAAAGGGGAAAGACAGAACATTTGAAGAAATAGTGTTTGAAAATTTTCCAAATCTGAAGAAAGTGATAAAGTCACAGTTCCAAGGCACTAAGTGAACCCCAAACACAAGAAATATTAAGAAAACCACACCAAACCATACCATAATCAAATTTCTCAAAACCAGTGAAAAAGAAAATCTTAAATGCAGAAAGTAAAAACAAAAAACAAACCAAACCAAACAATAAGAACAACATATTTCATACAGAGGAATAAAGATAAGGATAATAGCATATTTCTCATAGGAAACAATGCAAGTGATAACATAGTAGAATTCAAGGTACTGAAAGAAAAACACTATATCTGGGGCGCCTAGGTGGCGCAGTCTTTAAGTGTCTGCCTTTGGCTCAGGTCATGATTCCAGGTCCTGGGATCGAGCCCTGCATCGAGCCCTGCATCGAGCCCTGCATCGAGCCCTGCATCGGGCTCCCTGCTCGGCGGGAAGTCTGCTTCTCCCTCTCCCACTCCCCCTGCTTGTATTCCCTCTCTCTGTGTCTCTCTCTCTGTCAAATAAATAAATAAAATCTTTAAAAAAAAAAAAGAAAAACCCTATATCCTAGAATTCTGTGCTTAGTGGTAATATCTTTTGGAATGAGTGAAAAAAATATTTTCACACATAAAAAAACTGAAAGAATTCATCACCAGTAGACCCATATTATAAGAAATGTTAAAGGAAGTCCTTCAGGCAGAAGGAAAATGATACCAGATGGAAATATGGATTTATACAAAAGAATGAAGAAAATCAGAAACAGTAACTGTGTGAGTAAATATATTTTTTCTTATTTAAAAAATCTCTTTAAAAGGTAACTATTTAAACAAATATAACAATGTAGTGTGGAGTTTGTTACATGTAGAAGTAAAATATATGACAACAATAGCACAAAGTATAAGTATACGTATACTTAGTGTACATAAAGTAGTATAATATCACTTGAAGATTGACTGGGATAAGTTAAAAATGTATGCTATAGGGACGCCTAGGTGGCTCAATCGGTTAAGTGTCTACCTTCAGCTCAGGTCATGATCTCAGAGTCCTGAGATTGAGTCCCGTCTTAGGCTCCTTGCTCAGTGGGGAGCCTGCTTCTCCCTCTGCCTGCTGTTACCTCTGCTTGTGCGCTCTCTCTCTAACAAATAAATAAAATCTTTAAAAAAAAGTATGTTATAAACCCTGTAGCAACCACTAAAATAACAAAGAGTTACAGCTAACAGGCCAACAAAGGATATAAAATGGAATTATAAAAAATATTCAACTAATTTAAAAGTAGACAGAGATAGAGGGACAAGAGAACAAAGAATTGGGACTAGTAGGAAACAAGTAGCAAGATGATAATTTAAGCCTAACTATAATAAACAAACAAACAGATAATCATATTAGATGTAAATGGTCTAAATACCCCAATTAAAGGCAGAGAATGTCAGATGGATTAAAAAAGCAAGACCCACCTATATACTACCTATAGGAAATGCACTTAAAGATACAAATAGGTTAAAAATAAAAGGATAAATAAAAATATGCAGGCATACCTTGGAGATATTGCGCGTTTGGTTCTAGACTACTGCAATAAAATGAATATTGCAATAAAGCAAGTAAAAGGAATTTTTTGGTTTCCCAGTGCAAATAAAAGTTATATTTATACTATACTGTAGTATAGTGTGCAATAATATTTATCTGTAAGTACTTTAAAAATCCTTTATTGCTAAAAAAATACTAATCATCATTGGAGCCTTTAGTGAGTTATAATCACTGATCACAGATCACCATTGCAAATACAATAATAGTGAAAAAATTTCAAATATTACAAGAACTACAAAATGCGACACAGAAACAAAGTGAACAAATGCTGTTGGGAAAATGGTGCAGACAGACTTGCTTGATATAGGGTTGCCACAAACCTTAAATTTATAAAAAAAAAACATACCATCAGTGGGGCAGAATAAAGGGGAGCAATAAAACAAGGTATGCATGTACCATGTTAACATTTATGGAAAAAAAAGCTGTGTTTGCCGTATTCATATCAGATAAAGTAGATTGCAGAGCAAAGAATATCAAGTATAAAAAATGTCATTTCATAATGATGGAATTCTAAATGTTTATGTACCTCTTGTTATGTGTCTGTTACTATAACAGAGCTTCAACAATATATAAAGCAAAAACTAACAGAACTGCACAGAGAAATAGAAAAATCCAGAATTACACTCAGAGATTTCAACATCCCTCTTTCAACAATTGATAAAACAAGTAGATGATCAGAAAGTGTATATAAGATCTGAGCACTATCAAACAACTTGACCCAATTGGCACACAGATTGGAAAGGAAGTACACTTGTCTTTATTCACAAGCAACATGATCATCTGTATAAAAATATGAAATACTTAAGAATAAATCTGAAAAAAGTAGGTAATACTTGTACACTGGAAACTACTAATCATTGCTAAGGGAAATTAAAGAAGACTTAAGTAAATGGAAACATGCAGATGGACCAGAAGATTCAATATTGATAAGATACCAATTCTTCCCAAGTTGATCTAGATTCATTGCAATCCTTTTTTTTTAAGTCTCATTTTTAAGTAATCTCTACACTCAATATGAGGCTTGTACTCACAACCCCGGGATCCAGAGTCTCCCATGTTCCACTGACTGATCCAGCCAGGTGCCCCAGATTCGTTGCAATCCTAATCAAAATCCTAGCAGTCTTGTGGCACCTGGGTGGGTCAGTCAGTTAATCACCCCCGCATTTTGCTCCACGCTGGGTGTGGAGCCTACTTTAAAAAAAAAAAAAAAGAACCTAGCAGGTTTTATTTAATAGGAATTGACAAGCTGATTCTAAAACTCACATGGAAATGCAAAAGACCCAATACACCAAAACAGTTTAGAGAAAGAGTGACGACTTATAAAACGACAACAACGGAGACTGTAGTGCTGGTATTAAGACAGATGAACGGATAAATGGAACTGAATAGAGAGTCCAGAAATAGACCTACATTTTTACTGTCAATTGATTTTTTGGCAAAGGTGAAAAGGCAGTTCCTTGGAGAAAGGATAGTCTCTTCAACAAATGGTGCTGGAACATTTGGGTATCTATACACAAAAAGATAAACTTAAATCCATACCTCATACCATGTACAAAAATTAACTCAAAGTGGCTCATACTTAAATGTAAACCCTAAAACTATCAAAGTTCTAGATGAAAACAGGAAAAATTCATGTGAACTTGAGTTAGGCAAAGATGTCTTAGCTACAACACCAGAAACATGATCTATAAAAGAACAAAGGAATAAAGTGGACTTCATCAAAGTGAGTAACTTCTGTTCTTTGAAAGGTACTGTTAGAATGAAAAGACAGGCCTCAGACTGGAAGAAAATAATTGCAAATCACATACACATCCAGAATATATAAAGAACTCTCAAAACCCAATAAAAACAATTTAAAAAGTGGACCAAAAAAATTGAATAGCTGCTTCACCAAAGAAGATATGAGGATGGCAAGTCGGCACAGGAAAAGTTGCTCAACGTTGCATAGACGTGAGGGAATTTAAAATCACCATGAGATGCCACTACACATCTGTTAGAATGTAAACTGGCAAACTACTTTGGAAAACAGTTTGGCGGTTTCTTAAAAAGGAAGTGACAGGTCTATAATGACAGAAAGCAGATAAGTGTTTGCCTGGGGAAAGGAAAGGTGCTGGGAAGGAGGAATTACAAAGACACAAGAGGAAACTTGAGGTGTACTGGATATGTTCAGTATGTTAATTGTGGTGGTTTCATGAGTGTATACATTTATCAAAACTTATTGAATTGTACACTTTAAATATATACAGTTTTTTGTATGTCAATTAGATATCAATAAACCCGTTTTAAGAAAATCAAATGGAGTGTTTATACATGTGAAAACTAAGGTTATTTGTAGAACTCTCATATACCAGTGATAAGAAGAACCCACAAAATAATAGAATCCACCAGGTAGAGAGTAGAAATATAGGCTTTTAGACTTAGTTTTCAGAATTTTGAAAGTCATAGAACCGTAGAACCAGTTCTTGCTTTGGCTATGATTAATTTACCCTGCTCCTTTGAAGTCAGCCAATACTTGAAATGTTGAATTGCCCTGAAGATTTCTGTGGAATAATGAGATTATTTGAAAGTAAGTGTAGCTTACTGGGCAAGGTGGAAGGGCAGGTCATGGCTGTATTTAGCTATGAAAGAACTAGACCCTGAGCCTTTTTTGGAAAGGTCCAAGAGGGCAGTGTGAAACTATGATGACTTGGCCCATCCTTGAAGAGAAGATGTGAGGACAGAGGATTTCTCCTGAGGCTGTGGAAATTCTAACTTATGCTTACTTTGTCCTTATGCACACAGTGTATCTGCCAACTTATGAATGCTCTGGCTCTTAGTGGCTGTGGAGGTATAAACTTGGAATCCCAGTTTTATTATATATTTTTTGTGTATTATATATTTTTATATATTTATTATATATTTAAATATATTATTATATATATTATATATTATATATAATATATTATTATAATATATTTATATATATTATATATTTTATATATTTATTATATTTTTAAATATATTATATATTTTTATTATATATTATTTTATAATATTAAAAAATATTATAAGTATACTGTTCAATCAGGTGAGTGCTATGGGACTAGAAGCATCTTGGGCTTGCTTTTTCTCTCTTCTTTGGAGGTGATGGCTATTGCAGCCCAGGTCACAACCTCCATAAATGCAGGTGTCTTTCACATGGTGACCTTAGCCATACAGATCTCAGGTTTCCCTGGAACAGGTAAATGCCCAGATTCTGGGCATAGACTCGGATATTCTCCATGAGGTAAATTGGGTACATTCTGTGTGTTTCTTGAAGGTCACAGACCTTTGTTGCTCCCCCTAATTTCTGGTTAAAGGGCAGGAGGTTCAAAGCACTCCATCATGTCTGTGGAAATGTCAGGCCCTCTGTGTTGCAGCCTAGAGTAGGAAGAAGATAACTGAACATTTTGCAAAAAGGTGTTAACTTCTGTATGTTTAATTTGCTTGCCACTGGGAGCTGGGAATGTGGATTCCTGGGTTTTATTTTCCTATTCTCCTTTATTACTAAACACCACACTTTCCATGGATGCGTGCCTTGGTTCCTCCATCCACACCCATGGCCCCTAGTTTCAGTCCTCCCAGGCCTGATGGCCTTGGTCTCCCCACAGCTGAATGAAACAGTCAAGGACTCAGATCCTCACTCTGCATGGAACCACAGCCTTGCCCTGAAGGCTTTCTACATCCTGAGTAAGTTAACACAGTTCCCTAACCCCAGGTATTTGTGTGGGTGGGCAGTCAGAATAACTTTTGTGTCTCCCTGGACTGGAGCAGGGACCTAGGTTCCCATAAGGGTCTTCCATTCTTCTAGACAAGATGCAAAGTAATCCATGTGAGCTTTGCTTGAAATTCAAGGAATCTTGAGGGGCAAAGACATAGCTCCACTCCCTTCACCTGAAGTTGGCTTCCCTTTCTCCTTCAATGAATCCCAGCTTAGAAAGGTGATCTTGTCATTACAACACTGATGATCATGCGAGGTGTGCTAACCTATGGGAGGGCACATGGTGGGGCAGTGGAGGGAAAGGGCCCAGCTCAGGGAAAGCATCTAGCCACATGCTTGGCACATGGGGCTAGATGCTTTTCCTCCTTCTTTTCTCCAACCTAAAGGGCCCTAACTTATCTGGTTCATGGCATCATGGTTTGCTATAAGCATGATTTACTTCTACTTACCACTTGCTAGTTAAACATACCATGATTCCCTTGTATTTGCACCCTTCTGATAGCCAAGTTATACAATGATCAGGTGGTATTCTTAATACAAAAGAACATGCAAGCCAGTGATCCAGACAAGATAGTATCAGCCCTTCAAGTTTTCATGGATGTGTTCCAGGAAGATGAGTGGGAATTGGCCTGGTGTTGGGGATATTCTTTCCTATGAGAGCTCTTTTCTCTGGAAGACAGTCCCATGTGTAAGTTAAAGGCACAGTTTTAAACTTAATGTAAACTCAAAGTAAACTCAATAGGTTTAAATCTGGGCAGATTGCTTTTAGTCTGTGCCTCTGTTTCCTCACCTTAAAGTGGTGGTAATATTAGTACCTACCTTTAGGGTTTTTTTACTGAAGATTAGATGAGAAAATATATGTGAGGTGCTTAGACCATTTCCCAATATGCAGTCAGTTTTATAGTCATTTAGTCTGTGATTTTTTTTAATTTATTTTTTCTTTCTTTCTTTTTTTTTATATTCTTATGTTAATCCCCATACATTACATCATTAGTTTTAGATGAAGTGTTCCATGATTCATTGTTTGTGCATAACACCCAGTGCTCCATGCAGAATGTGCCCTCCTCAATAGTCTGTGATTATTATCTTGGGGAATAAGCTTCAACTCCAATCAAGTGTTTGCCAAACCTTCGCTGTATGTCTAGCACAGTGCAAGGCACTGCAAATAGACACTTAAATAAGACATAGTCCCCGCTCTCAAAGAGTTCACTATTGAGTTGGGATTATAAGGCTGTCCAGACAGTGAAACAATGCAAGATAATATGTGAAAAGTTGTTTAAATGTGAGCATGGTTATGTGCAATAGGAATATGGAGAAGGGGTCATTCGGGAGATGGGTTGGGCTCTGTGTAGGAGATGTACTGAGAGCAGGGAAGGAGATTGTAATGGTGAGTTAGGAGAGGGAATTCACATAAAGAAGAGCAGTTGTCATAGTTTTAAAGGTTGAGATGTATGGGGCGGGGGGTACTGTTTGACCGGGGAGGTGGGCAATCATAGGAGACTGGAAAGAGCTGGGACTCCAATGCCAGCTTAAGGAAAAGTTTTCTGTCACTCTTCAGTCTGGTTTGAAGCAGAGGGATGGTGGAGATAATCTTTGGGAGCTCTATCTGGCCCTTGAAGACCAGAACAGTACCTGGAATTCCTCCCACCTGTCTGTCTTCTTGTGCCTCCCAATACAACAGAGGAGGAGGAAGGAAACTGATCCCCAGCTGCATGTCTGTCTTTTCTCTAGCACCCCAGACACAGCAACTAAAGAATGAGGGGATGCATTCAGTCATAATCATGATTCAGGAGGATCTCAAACCAGTGAGCAGAAAGGCTGAATGTTTGGGCTGGGAGGGCAATTGCTTTCTTGAGACCTTGAAGTTGTGTAAAATGGAGAGGGGGAGGCTGTTCGTGGATGAGGAGAGAGGTAAGACACCCCCTTACCAAGACCCTCCTGGCCTCAGACTCTGCCCATGGGTTACATTTGGGCTCTTCAGAGCCTGAGAAGGATTTGAGAAGTGAACAGGTGGTTCCTACCTATTTTCTGAGCCTTGTCAGTGGGGACACAGAGCTCTAAAGAATGCTAATTCTGCCCCCTAAAAATTCAGTTTATTTGGGGAGAGAAGACCTCAAACATCATATCTAGCATAGGGTCTGAGAAGCCATATTTTTAACAAGCTCTGCCAGAATTGGAGGCAGCAGAGACTGCTCCCAGGTCTGAATCATGCAAGACAGGGAGCAGAAGAGCAGCAGTTTAGGGTGCCAGGTGGACAACAATGGCACCATCCCTAAAAACAAAGTCCTAAATCTTCAGAAGGTTGATGGAGAGACTGGGATCTTGAGAGCTGGACCCTCAGGACTTATGGGATTCATTCCTGTCTTTCCCTATGAAGGCCAGAACATGGGACTTTTCCTGGACTCTGATTTCTCCCTACCCAACACTTCTGTCAATTTCTTATCTTATATAAGGTGTGGGCAAGCTAAGTGCTTACAGTTCTTCAGGAGAAGGGTAGGAACTTAAATGGGCTAGAACTTCAGGGTGGAGTAGGGTGGTCAGGTTCAGTGGCTGGTTGTCTGTCATCACCTGGAGACCAGGGAAGAGTCACACTGGGCTTGAAGTTGGGAGATCTGAGTCCCTTGAAGACACCCCTCACCTGCTCTGGTCCTTTGTGTTCTCACCTGGAACATGAAGTGTCATACTGATGTGTTTTCCTATCTTGTCATGTGATGGTCTGTGACCCCCCCCCCCCCCACAGGTGCGGAAGGCCCTCCTGAACTTCATTGAGATGCTGGGCCAGCATGACTACTTGGCCATGCCCCAGGGGAATGTCATCATCAACTATGTCATCAAGCTCAGTGAGTCTGCCTGCTCAGTGAGCAGGGGCCAGGCAGGGAGGGGACTGAGGGTGGGAGCAAAAGAAGGGCAGGTTTGGGAGTAGAAGGGAAAGAAGAAGAGGGCATGGTTGGCACAGTGGGAAGGGGCTTTGGTGTCTAAAATTCTGAGCAGTGAGCCAGGGGAGGCCTTGAACCAGAAGACTCAGCATTGGTTTCAGATTTAAATCTTTTCCTTTCTTATTCCAGAATGAAGAGGACATCCAACTAATGTGTTCCAAAATCCTACAGATGGTACAAGCAGCTAGGGTCAAAGAGACTTCTTCATCTCCTCCTCCCCTGGCTGCCCAGATCACTACCCTGACCCCCAGATTGCATTCTCTCTGCCTACTCCCTACCCCCCACTCCATCTAACCTAACCCCTTGTACTGTCCCTTCCACCATCCCCACCTCTATCTGTTCCCACTTGAGTGCCTGGGGCTCCTCTGAGAAATGGCTCAGTGGAGCAGAGGATCACTGGATGGTAAACCTGGAGGCCTGAGACTGGGTCCTGCTCAGCCAGTTTTTGGCTAGAAAATCTAGAGTAAATTACTCTCCAGGCTACAGTTTCTCCTGTAAAAAAGTGGGTGATTATCCACCCTGCCTGCTCTTAGCAACCTCCAAGGATTCCTGGAGACTCCTATGAGTTGTTGTGTGGGTCAGAGTTGAGTCAGGGGCCATGGGAAGAAAAGGACAGCTGTGATTTACTCTTCTTCCCAGAGACCCCTTCTCCCTCCCAGCAAGCTGTCTCCTGACTGCTAACATGTCTTCTGCCCCTGGAATGTTCCCCAGTGAAGGCGATTACAAGTCACACAATTCCAAATTTCAAGAAGCCCCTCTATTTAATCAAGTCCTTCCTGCTGTAATTTTAATCAGGACCTTGGTTATGGTTTACCAATATGCAGTGGAAAGGGAGAGAGGGTGAAAGGGAAGGGGGACTATGAATGGGATGGGGGTCTGTGTATACAGGTCTCAAATGCCCCTCCAAGAAAGAAAGACAAAGCCATAGGGTTGAAGAACTTATGATTGGGGCTGATTTGGAGCTTGACATCGAATCCCTTGCCACATCTTCTGCCAGGTGTCCTTGCCCAAACTGATCACCTTGACGTGCCAGCCCAGCAACACCTTGGCCTTCGTGCTGCTGAGTAAGACAGCCACAGACATGGCTCTGAAGGCCCGGTCCCTGGGCAGGTCCCCTACCTTAGCAGCTTTCACCTCAGCCGTAAGTACACGGGATGGGGCGGGGGGGAGATTGTGGAGAGGGGGCAGCTGTGAAAGCACAGGCTGCCCCAGGCAGGAGGGTAGGGTGGGACAGGGACTGAGACTCTGAAGGGGTCATGGGTATGGGGAGAGGGTGCAGATCTGCTGTTGTGGGGGGTCGTGGCTGTGAGCCTGGGCCAGGACGTAAGAGGAAGACAAAGGGTTAGGACAGCAGCTTGATGCCATTTGGCCCTTCATATGAATGAAAAGGGGATTCTTCTGGAAGAGAGGCAACCCCCCACACAGATCCTTCTTGCCTTTATTCCTCGTCTTAAAACACTGGAGTAGAGATGTGAGAACTTCGTTGTTAATTACAAAGTAATGTGTACACAGACATTCCTGACCCTTAGTTCTTCCTTTGCCCTGACTCTGAGCCTCACTCTGTACTCACCCCACCCCTGACTGCTAGTTCCAGAGGGAGTCAGAATTGAGGTGAGGATATCTGTTTGGCACATTACTTGGGGTGTGTGTGTGTTTGTGTGTTTGGAAAATAAGTATTCTTTGTTACGGTTTTAAAGGAGGAAAGTTAGCAAATGACTTTCCCAGTGTTGAGACTTCTGATTATAATCAATGTGAACAATAGACATTTAAAAGATGGACTTAGGGTTTTCAAATATGAAAAGCTACATTTAATAAAATGTGTACAACTTCTCAGAATAGTGGGAGATGCTTTCAAGGTATAAACTAATAGAATGCACTCATGAGTAGTGACCATTTACCATGCTTTGGCTGGACAATGCCTTTCTTCCCTAGTCTGTCTATTTAATTTTTTTTTTATTGTGGTATAGGTGACATACAATGTTATGTTAATTTCAGGTGGGGGCACCTGGGTGGCTCAGTCAGTTAAGTGTCTGCCTTTGGCCCAGTTCATGATTCTCAGGATCCTGGGATCGAGCCCCTCATTGGGCTCCCTGCTCAGCAGGAAGCCTGTTTCTCCCTCTCTCACTCCCCCTGCTTGTGTTCCCTCTCTCGATGTCTCTCTCTCTGCCATAAATAAATAAATAATCTTAAAAAAAAAACAACAACACAAAATGTTGTAATCCCCATGGCAATGGCACCAATAATCGCTCTCCACTTTGCTTTTTCTCCTCCCTTGAAGAATGGGTAGTGGGCTGCTGGTGGGAGAGGGGCCTGAAGGTTGGGCATCCTGGAGCTGGCACTGACTCTGTCCTCTTTTATCCTCTCTTTAACTTAGCTACCCAGTTCATCTCCCCACAGAAACTCCTGACCCATCTTGTGGTAAGGATGAATACTATCCATCCATCCATCCATCCATCCCCACATTCCACAAATAGTTGAGTACTACTCTATTCCAGGCATTGTGCTGGGCATGGAATAAGGGGTAGGGCCAAAGATCACAGGTGCTTTGGGGAGAGGTGATCAAACAGCTTGGAGGAGGGAACTGGGAGCATAGTTCTGGGAGCTGAAGGTGGGGAAGGGGTGAGGGTTGGGGAAGGCCTGGCCTGTCTCCTATGTGGCCTTATAGTGAGCTGTTCTCTGTTGATCTTGGACAAGTCCACATGCCTTTTTGGATCTCATTTTTTCAGCAAGAATGTTTTGAGTTTCTCTATGTACCCAGACATTATGTTCTAGACATTATGAACACTTGGAAAGACAAGGTATGGAACTGCCCTTGAAGTGTTCACAGTCTTAGTGGGAAGGATAAGCCTGGGAATAACCACCCATAATGCAGTGTGATAAATGTTAGTAGAGGAATACACAAGTTGCAATGGGATCTAAGAAGAACAAGGGGCTGACTTGGTCTCCAGGAATCAGAGGAGGCAACGTTTTGAGAGCATCTTGCAGAACATGTAGGAGTTCACAGGTGGAAAAGAATGGGAAAAGGCTAAGCTTCAGCTCTACCATTCTATGGGTTTGTTCTGATTTTCTTCCTTCTCTTCCCTTAAATCCTTTCTCTGCCTCCTGCTTGCTTCCCTTGTTTCTCAGATATTTTCCCTGGAGCCCTATAGAGAAAGGGAGTTTGGTGTAAGCTCTCTAAGGCTACTACATGCCCTGCATCCTATCACCTCCTTGGACCCCGTTATCAACTCGAATGTGGGCCAGCTGTGGATGAAGGAGATCCCCCAGATGTTGCAGATACTGGATGGTGAGGGGTTGGCTGTGAGGTGGGAAGAATGGAGCTGGGGCATTGGGGCAGACTCCAGAAGAGATGAAGTTCCGAGGTGCAGGATGGATCTTCCTTGGGGTGAGGAGAACCGGGACCAGTCTCTGTCTTTCTGAGATGCGGTTTGGATAGGTCTGCTTATTTGGACCATGTTCTGCACTGAGCAGATATGCAGCCCAGAGTTCTGTGACTCCAGAGTTCCCAGAACTCTCCTTCTTGTGGGCAGAGGTTCAGGAAAGAGTGTGGGCTTTGGAACCAGAGACCCAGGTTTGTATCCTTGCTCTAACACTTGCCAGCTGGGTATGTTTGACCTTTGAAAAGTTATACATTTCCTGGAGCCTCTGAAAAGAAGGGGGAACAATTATCTTGTAGGATCATGATGAAAATTAAATGAGAGGATGGGCACAAAGCCCTTAGAATAGCGTTCAAATGTTGGTTCTTTTTCCCTGGCCGGCCGGGGCCTTCTGGTCGGGCAGGTCCCTATACTCTCTTCTTTCCTAGATCACACTGAGGAGAACCTGGATCAGGAGGAGTGGGAGGACAGGCTGCTTCAGGTATGCACTCTAAGAGACATACCTTTCTCCACACTTGCCTTCCTTCCCCTCTTCAGGATCCTGAGGGAGAAGAGGCCCCACACCCCCTGAGACTGAGACATGATTGAGGGACCTCCCTACTCAAGAGAACCTCTTTGACTCCAGGATTGGAATGTGCACTATATGCTTGGGAGCAGAGGGGAGAGCTATTTACTTGGCTGGTTGGGGTTGGCCAGAAAAGCTTTCTCAAAGGTGGTCCACCATCTCAGTTCACTTAGGACTGCCCTGGTTTTAGCTCTAAAAGTCCAGCATACTAGGTAATGCCTCAGTCCTGGGCAAACTGGGAAGATCAGTCACTCTACAGACGAATGATTAAGTCTGGAAAGATGAGTAATCTGCCAGCTAAGCAGTAATTTGCCAGCTAAGCAGAGAAGCCGGTGCCTTAGGTCAGGTTTCATAGAAGCAGAGCCTAAGGTGGGGGTCCTTGTCAAGTGATTTGGCAAGAAAGTGCTCTCAGGAGAAGCTGTGATCAAGTAAAAGGAACAGGGTAGGAAGAGGAGAGGCTAAGCAAGGATGTGGGGAGACCTGGATGGAAACTACACCACAGAGTCTATCCTGCTAAGAGACAAGTGAGGGGGGCTTTTGTATTTCCCCACGCCTCCACCTCTCCATCACTGGTGCCAGGCTTCTATGGTTGGTATGGGGCAGGGATGGGAGAGAGAAGAATGTAACTCTCAGGCACCTCCAGGCAAAGAGACCCAAAAAGGCTTACAGGTGGGAACTGCTCACAATGGTGCCTGCAACCAGGGAAGGGAAGGAAACTTCGGCTCTGGACAAGGCTTGAAGAGCATCTGCTAGAGGAAGAAAAGGTGCCCATCTAGAGGGGGCTCTGGGGGAAAGTTGACACATTCATTGAACATCTGGTATACCTTGTTTGTCTACTGTGTCAGGCACTCTGTAAGCATTGGAGTAGATCAATGAACAAGACATACACACAATGACCAAGACATACAATGAACAAGACATAAAGCTCCTGAGCTTTATTCTCATTGGAGAGGAGAGGTTGGGGAGAGTTAAGAACTAACCAAACAAACACATAAACAAGATGACTAGTGATTGTGAGGAAGCTTTGAATCAAAGAAGCAGGATGGTGAGCTAGAGAGGAATTTAGGAGGTCAGGGAAGGCTCACTGAGACATGATCAGAAAGATGAGAGTGAGACAGCATTTTGAAGAGCCCAGGGAAGATTCCAGACAGGGGAAATGGGAAATATAGAAACCCTGAGGTAGGAAAGTGTTGAGTACATAAATACAGATATTACAAGGTAGACAGGGTAATGAATAGCAAGCAAGGATAAAGGCTACAGAAATTCAGAAGAGGGAGAGATATAGATTACTTTTATGATTATGCTATTTTAATTTTTAAATTATGCAAATTTAAGGAACTGGGTTTTTAAAAATATTTTTTAAAGATTTTATTTATTTATTTGAGAGAGAGAGAATGAGAGAGAGCACATGAGAGGGGTTAGGGTCAGAGGGAGAAGTAGACTCCCTGCCGAGCAGGGAGCCCGATGCGGGACTCGATCCAGGGACTCCAGGATCATGACCTGAGCCGAAGGCCATTGCTTAACCAACTGAGCCACCCAGGCACCCTGTTTTTATTTTTTTTCAAGTGAAGCTTTGTTATTAAAATTTATTTTTGTGTTTGGTTTTTTTTAACTTATTTTTTATTCAAGTATAACAAACATACAGCATTATATTAGTTTCAGATGTACAATATGGTGACTCAACAATTTTTTACATTTCTCGGTGCTCATCAAAATAAGTGTACTCTTAACCATCTGAGCCACCCAGGCGCCCAAAATAAGTGTACTCTTAAGTCCCCCTACCCACCTTCCCTCTGGCAACCACCAGTTTATTCTCTGTATTTAAGAGTCTGTTTTTTTGTTGGTCTCTTTTTTCTCTGTTCGTTTGTTTCATTTCTGAAATTCCACATATGAGTGAAATCATATCGTATTTGTCTTTCTGTATTTCACTTAGCATTATACCCTCTATATCCATCCATGCAGTTGCAGATGGCAAGATTTCATTCTTTTCATTGCTGAATAATATTGCATTCCACATCTTTATCCATTCATCTATCAATGGACTGGGTTGCTTCCATTTCTTGGCTATTGTAAATAATTCTGCAATAAGCATCAGGGTGCATATATCTTTTTGAATTAGTGTTTTCATTTTCTTTGTGTAAATACCCAGTAGTAAAATTGCTGGACGATGTGGTTAGTCTATCTTTAATTTTTTGAGGAATGTCTGTACTGTTTTCCACAGTGGCTGCCCCTGTTTGCATTCCCACCAACAGGACACAAGGGTTTCTTTTTCTCTCCATCCCCACAAACTCTTGTTATTTCTTGTTTTTTTTTTTTTTATTTTTTAGCCATTTTGACAGGTGTAAAATGATATCTCATTGTGGTTTTGATTTGCATTTTCCTGACAATTAGTGATGTTGAGCATCTTTTCATGTGTCTACTAGCCATCTATATGTCTTCTTTGGAAAGATGTCTATTCAGGTCCTTTGACCACTTTTTAATTGGATTATTTGCTTTTTTGGTGTTGAGTTGTATACATTTTTTATATATTTTAGATATTAGCTCCTTTTCAAATATATCATTTGCAAATATCTTCTCCCATTCAATAGGTTGCATTTTTGTTTTGTTGATGCTTTCCTTCACTGTGCAGAGCTTTTTATTTTGGTGTAGTCCCAATAGTTTAATTTTGCTTTTGTTTCCCTTGTCTGAGGAGACATATCTAAAAAAAATGTTTCTATGGCTGATGTCAAAGAAATTACTGCCTATGTTTTCTTTTAGGAATTTTATGGTTCCAAATGAAGACATTTATGTCTTCAATCCACTTTGAGTTTAGTTTTGTGTATGGTGGTAAGAAAATGGTTTATGGGCGCCTGGGTGGCTCAGTTGGTTAAGCAACTGCCTTCGGCTCAGATCATGATCCTGGAGTCCCAGGATCGAGTCCCGCATCGGGCTCCCTGCTCAGCGAGGAGCCTGCTTCTCCCTCTGACCCTCCCCCCTCTCATGTACTCTCTCTCATTCTCGCTCTCTCAAGTAAATAAATAAATCTTTAAAAAAAAAGAAAATGGTTTAGTTTCCTTCTTTTACACGTGGCTATCCAGTTTTCCCAACATCATTTGTTGAAAAGACTGTCTTTTTCCCATTGTATATTCTTGCTGCCTTTGTCTTAGATTAATTGACCATAAAACCGTGGGTTTGTTTCTGGACTCTCTATTCTGTTCCATTGATTTATGTGTCTATTTTTGTGCCAGTACCATACTGTTTTGATTACTACAGCTTTGTAGTAAAGTTTGAAATCTGGGATTGCTTTGTTCTTCTTTTTCATGATTGCTTTGGCGATTCAGGTTTTTTTTTGTTTGCTTTTTTGGTTGGTTTGTTTTTTGTGATTCCACAAATTTTAGGATTATTCTAGTTCTGTGAAAAATGCTGTTGGTGTTTTGATGGGGGTTCCATTAAGTTTGTAGATTGCTTTGAGTAGTATGGACATTTTAACAATATTGGTTGTTCCAATCCATGAGCATGGAATATCTTTCCATTTGTTTGTGTCATTATCCCAATATCAAAGTCAGATAAAGGCATTATAAAAAAAGAAAACCACAGGCCAATATCTCTGATGAACATAGATGCAAAAATGCTCAGCAAAATATTAGCAACCAGAATCTAAAATCATTCACCATGATCAAGTGGGATTTATTCCAGGGATGTGAGGGTGGTTCAATATTCACAAATTCATCAACATGATACATCACATCAATAAGAGAAAGGATAAAAACCATATGATCATCTCAATAGATGGGGACAAAGCATTTGAAAAGTACAATATCCATTCATGATAAAAACTCTCAACAAAGTAAGTTTAGAGAGAACATACCTCAACATAAGAAAAGCTATATATGAAAAACCCAGGGCGCCTGAGTGGCTCAGTTGGTTAAGCGACTGCCTTCGGCTCAGGTCATGATCCTGGAGTCCCGGGATCGAGTCCTGCATCGGGCTCCCTGCTCGGCGGGGAGTCTGCTTCTCCCTCTGACCTTCCTCCTTCTCATGCTCTCTGTCTCTCATTCTCTCTCTCTCAAATAAATAAATAAAATCTTTAAAAAAAAAAAAAAAGAAAAACCCACAGCTAACATCATACTCAATGGTGGAAAACTGAGAGCTTTTCCCCTAAGATCAAAAACAAGATAAGGATGTCCACTCTCACCACTCTTATTCAACATAGTACTGGAAATCCTAGCCACAGTGATCAGACAAGAAAAAGAAGTAAAACCCATCCAAGTTGGCAAGGAAGAAGTAAAACTTTCACTATTTGCAGATGACATGATATTATATACAGAATATCCTAAAACTCCACCAAACTGATAAATGAATTCAGTAAAGGGTACAACAATAATATACAGAAATCTGTTGCATTTCTTTACAGTTAATGAAGCATCAGAAAGAGAAATTAAGAAAATAATCTCATTTACAATTGCACCAAAAATCATAAAATACCTAGGGATAAACTTAACCAAGAAGGTGAAAGATCTGTGCTCTGAAAACTGTAAAACATTGATGTAAGGAACTTTTGATTTTCTAGCTGGAAATGGGAAGTATGTGGATCAGGGAAAGTTCCTAAAGGGATGATCCATACCCTAAGATGCCAAGAAATTAGAAATACAGCTTTCTCTTACCTCTAGCTTCAGCCCCTGCTCTATAGGATTACTGCCTTATCCAGATGCCCCCCAGAGAACAGGAGGGCCAGAGTGGTGGTTGGGGCAGTGGGGAAGGGTGCTGGCTGACAGTTTCAAAACCAGTTTGGGTAATGGCTATTCCCCAAGCTACCCTAACTTCATTCCAAGTTATGCATGACCCTGCCCTTTCACCTCTCCTAGGCTTTTCTATATAAATTCTTCGGATTTACCCTGCGGACCTCAAGGAATATGAAACTGGTGAAGATGATGCTCTCCTCCATCCTACAAGCTATCCATGAAGACCTGCAGGAGAGGGAGGTGAGGTGGAGGAACCGGCAAAGGGGAAACATTTTTCCTTTAAGAGGCAGGGTGATGAAGTAGTTAAAAGCTAAGACCTGGCAAGCTCGACAACCTGTTGGAATCCTAGGTCTGCCACTTTCTAACTGTGTGCCCTTGGGCAAGTTATTTACTATTATTATTTTATTTTCTGACTCATTTCAGGAAGTTGCAACCATGATGCACATTTACCCCTAAATACTTAAGGGTGTACTACCTAAAAATAATGATATTCCCTTACATAATCAAAGCACAGTGATCAAAATTAGGAAGTTAACATTGCTACAGTACTATTATCTAATTTATAGACCTGATCTGAAAATGGCCAATTGTCCTACCAATGTTTTTTTTTAGAGCAGAAGAAAAACATTTTTTTCTCCGGTCTGGGATCTAATTTAGAATCAAATAGTATGTTTAGTTATCATTTAGCTTTAATATTTTTAATCTGGAACAGTTCTCAGTTTCTATTTTTCATGATCTTGACACTTAAAAATGTATGGACCATTGATTCTGTAGAATGTAGCTCATTTTTTGTTTGTCTCATATTTCCTCATGATTACATTTAGATTATGTATTTTTGGTGGGAATACTATGGAACCTGTGTGTCATAGGATGGTTTTCAGGATTAAAAATATAAAAGCTCCTAGAACAATGCCTGGCACACAAGCACTCTCTAAGTGTTGCTTACTGGTAGAATTGGTGGCCGTGCTCTCAGGCATCCCCTCTCCAATGCCCCTTCCCTGCCAGATTCTCAGAGCATCCATCACCATCATGACTATCATCAGTTATTTACCAAGCCCAAGGTGCAAACAGTATCATTGAGGAGACAAACATATATAGGAAGAAAACAGCTGCAGCGCTCCACAGAATAGCCTTACTAAAGGCAACACGAATGGTCACAGAGACATATAGTGGCTGTTGGGGTTGGGGGTGAGGACTTCGGCTAGTTGGGTCTAGATTAGGAGGGAAGTGGGTATTCCCACTTGACATAATATTCCAAGATAAGAATTTTTGGGACCATGTCTACAGAACAGTCAGTGGCATAGTGGGACTGGAATACAGGGTTCTTTGACAGGGAGGTGAAAGTGACCTGTCTGCCAACACCTGGGGACAGATTGGATACAGAGATAAAGATTAAGAGGGCAGAGGATGTTCAGGATAGTTCCTGGGTTTCTGGCATGCTGGGAGGTGGTATCCTTCACTGAGATCAGGAATGCAGGACATAATGGGGAAGAAGATGATGCATTCAGTTTTGATGGGGAGAGTTTAGGGTGCTCCTGGTAGGGAGCCAGGTGGAGAGGCTCAGTATCCATGTAGATCTGGAACTCAGATCTGGGCTGGATGGCTGCATTTGGGAACAATTATATTTTCCCTGTTTGTAAAATGGGGTTGATAATATTTACCTTAAAGCTTTAGCATGAGGATCAGTGAGATAGCATGTGTAAGGCTGGTACAAACTAAGCATTAAATATTCTGATGATGTCAGTGATGATGATGATGATCAGGATGAGTGGAAGCCAAGGCTAAGGGATGGCATGGGAAGAGGGACAGACTAGATAGAACCCTCTTCTGATATTCAACTAGTCCCTGCTTTCTTTTTTTTTTTTAAAGATTGATTGATTTGTCAGAGAGAGAGCACAAGCAGGGGAAGCAGCAGGCAGAGGGAGAGGGAGAAGCAGACTCCCCACTGAGCAGGAACCCGATGCGGGACTCAATACCAGGACCCTGGGGCCATGACCTGAGCCGAAGGCAGATGCTTAGCAGGCTGAGCCACCCAGGCTCCCCGAGTCCTTGCTTTCTAACTAGGCAAAATTTTCCCTTCATCTACTTGGAGGCCAAAAGCCTACAAGTCCCATTAATATTTCATCCTTTCTAGAGGATCTGTTCCCTGGAACAACTGTAACTGTCCCTAGGTCCCCAGCACTCTGCCTCCTCTGCTGCAAAGTCTTAATGGCAGCCCATCCTGCACAAACAAGCCAGTTGACAAACAGTTGGCACCTGCCTCTCTGTGTTATATGTTCTTTTTTTTTTTTTTTTTTTTTTTTAAAGATTTTATTTATTTATTTGAGACAGAGAGAATGAGAGACAGAGAGCAGGAGAGGGGGGAGGGTCAGAGGGAGAAGCAGACTCCCTGCCGAGCAGGGAGCCCGATGCGGGACTCGATCCCGGGACTCCAGGACCATGACCTGAGCCGAAGGCAGTCGCTTAACCAACTGAGCCACTCAGGCGCCCCTGTGTTATATGTTCTTTTTGCTCTGTGCTGATATCCAGGTTGAGTAAGCTCTAGGAAGAGGCTTGGCTGACATTTAAGTCAAAGCGGCCTGCTATGAGGCAGAGGGATTTAAGTTAAAGACTGTTCCTGGCAAGAACTATAGAATCCCCAAGTTTCCCTTGCTCTTGGCCCCCACTCAGTCATCTCTTCCCACCGACAGCATTTTTCACTTAGTTGTCCTGCCACTATGTCCCACAAGACACATGCAGGGACTCCCTCCTTTCTCTCTCCCCAACTCTAGACAGGTCCCCTTTCCACCTGCCCATTTTGGTCAGTTTACTGCTGTTTCCTGTTCTCCTGGGTTAAGAATATTGGCATTCTCTGTATGTCTTCTCTCTTTTCCGTTTCCTCTGATTATCCATCCAATCCTGTTGATAATGTGCCTTGGTTTTGTTCTTCCCTCCTGTTCCCTCCTCACAACCTTTCTCTGAACTTCTAGTGCATATAAGTATACTCTATTCTGCAGTGTTAGATTTGATACTCCTAAGATTTTGCAAATATGTGACTCTAATTTTTCACAATCTGGGATAATTTGCTTCTTTTGTCCCCCCCATGCATTAAGCACCAAACAAATCTCTACTGAATTCATAGATGAATTCATATACATATGCAATGTCCCCACAGTTCACAAGCATTGTGCAGGGCATGGTTCTCCTCTGGTCCATGATACTCAGGAAAGGCTTTTCTGGATGTTGTCAATTAGTATGAAAAATACAAAAATCAGACTCTTTAATTTTGACAAGCCCTGTGCCTCTTTATCTATCTATCTATCTATCTATCTATCTATCTATCTATCTATCTATCTATCACCTAATCTATCTATCTGTCTTTTAGAGTTTTTTTTCATTATAAGTGTGCTCGTTAATCCCCATCCCCTATTCCCCCATCCCCCCACCCACTTCCCCTCTGGTAGTCATGAGTTTGTTCTCTATAGTTAAGAGTCTGTTTCTTGTAATTTGCTCCTTGAATTACTTCTTGCAAGGATGTTTGCTTCTCCATCTGGATTTTAAGTTGTTCAAGTCAGAGGAACCAAATTTTCCTTCCATTTCTTTTCTTTCCCTTTTCTCTCCCTTCTTCTCTCTAAATCCCGGGGTTTGGGAGAGCATAAAGGTGCCTGGATAACTCTTAGCTGTGGCGTGAGGTTGAGGCTATCCCCATTACAGGGCATTGCTGTGGCACTCAGTATTGTGTCCATGAAACATCTGAAGATGGTCCTGGACCAACTGCAAAGGTATAGTGCTATCCTCACTGACAAGGGCTCATCATTCATCCTCAAGCTAACGAAGGTGATGGCATTCCTGGGAACTCTGCCACCCTCCCACACAAAACCTTCTGAGGCATCCCCATCACTCAGACTCCCCACTTCTCTGAGGCCTTGTGACTCACCTATAAAGCTTCTATTTCCCTCTGACCAACTGTGGGGAAGTTTCATCCTCTTCTCCCTTTCCCATGTTCCCTTATGCCCATGCTTCAGGCCCTGGTATCATCAGCGGCATCTCCTTCCTCCCAGCTGTCCACCATTCCACAACCCCATCTTCCCTTCCGGGCCATCTAGCCAATCCATTCCTCCCTGAACCTCCATTCCCCCATCAGGCAAGGATAAGATGAAGAGAAGGCAAGTTTCCCCCTTCCTCTTACAGGAACATCAGCAAAGGCAATGGGGGCTGGTCTGTAACATCATCTACTTAAGCTATAGCAAGATTATTTTAGCGAGCAAGGGAGACATCTTCACGCACTTAGATGACATCCTGGCCGTGGTCCTGCAACACTACCGCAACTGCATTGTAGAAAAGGTACTTCCTGCTTACTCTCCTTCTCCAGTGTCCCATCCCTGCCTTCTTTACCCTTCCCCTCCATGAAAATGATGCCTGGCCTTGAATGGAACAAGGGGGTAGGGCTATTACAGTTACTTCAGGGGAGGTAAGGTGGGGGGGTCCCTAAATAATTTTCCTACCTTTGTCATTTGTCCAGAGCATGTGCCCCTAGGGTAGGAGAAGAAGACTTTCCCAAATCCTGTTCATTTACCATCTAACTAGACATCCTTTGGGAGAACTTATTTGGTAAAAAGACAACTTGAGAGATAAGGAAACTAGCTAGATCTATCCTAATTTAAGAGTAAATATGAGGTGGGAACTCCAGAACCAGGTTGGTAAGAGGGGTGGCCCCTTCCCCCATAAAGATGCCACAGGCTTTGCTTCCCTAAGCTGTCCTCAGAGGGAAGTTGCAAGATCTCAGCCTAGAGAAAGCTATAGAAGCCTTAGCTTTTCATCTCCCAGATTTTGTGTAGGTAGTTTTCCCTTGCCCCAGGATCATTCCTACGTTGGAAATCTCTAAGCATACTGGTTGGTTCAGGATAAGAACCTGAAGCTGGGGTGGGAGGATGGGTTAGCCTGGTGGTGGGTATTGAGGAGGGCACATTCTGCATGGAGCACTGGGTGTTATGCACAAACAATGAATCATGGAACACTTCATCTAAAACTAATGATGTAATGTATGGGGATTAACATAAGAATAAAAAAAAAAATCGCAAAAAAAAAAAAAAAAAAGAACCTGAAGCTGGAGTACCTGGATGCCCTGACCAAGCTAACAAACATCCTGAGCAGCCACCCCATGGCCTTTCAATTCAAGTTCCCTCAGAAGCTAGAAATTGTAACCTTCATGGTGCTAAGTACAACTCAGGAGGTTGGAGGTGGAAATGAACAGAGGAGGGAGGATGGGTCTTCATGGAAGCCGTTGGCAGTGCTCCTGGCCTTGGCCTGGAGGATAAAAGTCCAGATTTTCCAGTGTCCTTTTCCTACCTTTTCCTTTTTCCACCCTGAAGGTGGGTGTGAGTACTGTGGGGAAGGTATGGTTGGGAGTAGGACAGAAGTGCTGTCCTTGAGAGTTTTTGGAAATTCTAGGTTCCGGTTTCTTATGAATACAGTCTGGGGTAGGAGGAGGGGGAGGAAGACAAAAAAAATATGTTCACATGGGCGCCTGGGTGGCTCAGTTGGTTAAGCGACTGCCTTCGGCTCAGGTCATGATCCCAGGGTCCTGGAATCGAGTCCCACATCGGGCTCCCTGCTCTGCGGGGAGCCTGCTTCTCCCTCTCCCACTCCCCCTGCTTGTGTTCCCTCTCTCGCTGTGTCTCTCTCTATCAAATAAATAAATAAAATCTTTAAAAAAAAAAATATGTTCACATCCTCTTTGTCTCTGGGGTGGGGGGTGGGGTGGGTGTATTACAGGAGTTAATCAGGGAGGAGCCATTGAGTTCCATCTCCAGCTCCATTAGGCTGAGGGCAATGAACATCATCAGTGACTTCAGGTAATGATGTTCCAGCTACTCTGTCTTCCTTGCTCTGACTGGATTTCAGTTCTTTATATCCTAGTCTGTCCCCACCTCACTTTCTCCCTCTGCTTCTAGGAATAGGGGGCCCCAGGCAGTAGTAGACATCTACTGGACAATGTCTGCCACCTCCTTTAACCAAGATTTTTTAGATGGGATTTTTGGAGCAGCTGGCAGAGACCACCTCTCCCATTTTCACAGGCACTTGCTGTTGCTTCTGGTCCAGGCTTTCTTCTGCTTTCAGGGCTGTCCCTGACTAAATACCTACATATCTATCACTGACCATTTCCCCCATTCCCTCAAAATATCTGGGGAGCCAAAAAGTAATGTATCATCTCAAAATATCAGTACCCTTTCCTGTAATAGTTCCTCTTTCCCTTTGTCCCTTTCTTTCCATTTTCCTGGAATTTTAAAACTTTGCTAGTTTCCTCCTTTTCTTCTTTTGTTACTTTTTCTTCTGGTAACTTCTTACTACCACCTGTCCCTCTGTCTCCACCATCTCTCTCTGTACCTTCCTCAGCTGTTATTCCTGGCCATTACTGTATTGTTACATATTTGCTACTTCCTCCTGGATCTTAGGAAGCTCCGTCCCCTCATAGAAGTAGAAGAAAGAGCAGAGCTACTCCGAACATGCCGTAAGAGTGTGCTCTGCCTGCCACCTACAGAAATTTTGCAGAAGGAGGCATCCAGTTCCCAGGAGGCCCACACCACTGTGGTAATTAACTCTTTGATGTTTGTCTCTTTGTATTCAGTTTTTACTTTTGAGAGGATGAGAAGTATAGGTTTGGCAGTTACAGGTAAGGCTCTTCCACCTTCGTTGATAAAAATACAATCATTTGAAGAGGTTACTAGGTCATATAGTCTGAATGCAACTCATGAGATGTACTTCCTTCTTGAGAGCATGCATTGATTACTGCTGTCACACTTTAATATTCTGGCCCAGAGGTGAACACGCAGTTCTTTAATTTTTAACTGTTGTACAACTGAAACCAGACTGAAAGGTTTAACATGATTTTACTAAAGGCCCATGGGTAAATAAGTTTAGAGAGTCCCAGGGGCAAGAGAGCTGAATCCATTTCCCACAGGGCCTATAGTGTTTCCTTGAGGGAAGGAAGAATGATTCACTTTTCTAATTTGCATTTGTATGTTTAATTCTTAGGAATTCTTTCATGTTCTCTGATTACTCCTTTATCTTGATTGGTTGTTCTTGTTTTATTGATGCCACAATCTCCTGATTTTTTGAGGATATTAATAAGAATTAAAAAAAATAAAAGTTTCTATTTACTGAATTAGTTTTTTTTAGGGTCAGTTGGTCTGTTTGTTTATTTGGGCCTTTTCATCAGCTGTCTGGTGGTCCTTCTTTGTCAGTTCATATTTATTTATGTTATGAAGGAAGGACTGGTACATACAGAGAAGGCTGAGGTGGGTTTCCTCTGGTTGTATCCCCATGAGGCCTTCCTCAATGTGGGTCTGGTTAGGGAGGGAAGGTATTTTGACAGGATTTGCCCATGTTTGGGGTAAACTGGGAACTCCCAGTCCACTAGGACAAACTGCACATCAGGCAGATATTTGTGCTCTGCTGAAAACAACAGAGGAATTTGTTTAAGTTAATAGCAGGCAAGTGGCACTTGAAATGTTAGGGGGAAACTTGTGGAGCAGAATTTCTCAAGGAAAGCTTCCTGGGAGAGCTAGAGCACGGAGCTAAGTTTAGAAGGAGGGATGGGGCCGACATCTCAGCAACTCTTTGAGTTCTCTCTTCTCCCCTCAGGATTTGTTCAGGGAGACCCTGCAATCCCTTCTAAGGCTAATGGAGACACTTACTGTTGAGATGCCCTCTCGGATCCAGCACTCGTTTCCTGACTTATTAATTTTATCTTTTTGATTTTCGTTATTCTGACAGGTGTGAGGTGATATCTCATTGTACTTTTAATTTGCATTTCCCTGATGATGAGTGATTTTAACATCTTTTTGTGTTTGGAGGTCAGTGGGAAGGAGCCCCTGAAATTGGTATATTGGTTTCCTAGGGCTGCTGTAACAAAGTGTCACAACTGAGTGGCTTCAAACAACAGAAATATATTCTCTCACAGTTGTAAATGCTGGAAGTCCAAAATCAAGGTATCAGCAGGGTTGGTTCCTACTGGAAGCTCTGAAGGAGAATCTGTTCCATGCATCTCTCCTAGCCTCTGGTGATTCCTGGCAGCCCGTGGTGTCCCTTGGTTTATAGACATACCATTTCACATATGAGTGAAATCATGTGGTATTTGTCTTTGGCTGAATTATTTTGCTTAGTATTATATGCTCTAGATCCATCCATGGTGTTACAAATAGCAAGATTTCATTCTTTTTTTACAGCTGAATAATATTTCACTCTGTGTGTGTGTGTGTGTATGTGTGTTTATCTCATATTTTCTTTATCCATTCATCTATCAGTGGACACTTGGGCTGCTTCCATAATTTGGCTATTGTAAATAATGCTGCAATAAATATAGGGTGCATATAACCTTTCAAATTAGTGTTTTTATATTTTTGGGGTAAATACCCAGTAGTGTGATTACTGGATCATAGGGGAGTTCTATTTTTAATTTTTTTGAGGAAACTTCATGCTGTTTTCTACAGTGGCTGCACAGTTTGCATTCCCACCAACTGTACTCAAGGGTTCCTTTTGTCTACATCCTCACCAACACTTTGTTGTCTTATCTTTTTTTATTATTTTATGTTAATCACCATACATTACATCATTAGTTTTTGATGTAGTGTTCCATGATTGTTTGCGTATAACACCCAGTGCTCCATTCAGTACGTGCCCTCTTTAATACCCATCACCAGGCTAACCCATCCCCCCACCCCCTCCCCTCTAGAACCCTCAGTTTGTTTCTCAGAGTCCATAGTCTCTCATGGTTCGTCTCCCCCTCCGATATCCCCCCCTTCATTTTTCCCTTCCTGCTATCTTCTTCTTTTTTTTTTAAGATTTTATTTATTTATTTGAGAGAGAGAGAGACAGTGAGAGAGGGAACACAAGCAGGGGGAGGGGGAAAGGGAGAAGGAGGCTTCCTGCCGAGCTGGGACCCTGATGCGGGGCTCGATCCCAGGACCTGGAGATCATGACCTGAGCCGAAGGCAGTTGCTTAACCAACTGAGCCACCCAGGTGCCCCCCCCTTTTATTAAACATATAATGTATTATTTGTTTCAGAGGTACAGGTCTGTGATTCAACAGTCTTGTACAATTCACACCACTCACCATAGCACATACCCTCCCCAATGTCTATCACCCAGCCACCCCATCCGTTCCACCCCCCACCACTCCAGCAACCCTCAGTTTGTTTCCTGAGATTAAGAATTCCTCCTATCAGCGAGGTCATATGATACATGTCTTTCTCTGATTGACTTATTTCGCCCAGCATAATACCCTCCAGTTCCATCCACGTCATTGCAAATGGCAAGATTTCATTCCTTTTGATGGCTGCATAATATCCCGTTGTATATATATATACCATCTTCTTTATCCATTCATCTGTTGATGGACATCTTGGCTCTTTCCATAGTTTGGCTATTGTGGACATTGCTGCTATAAACATCGGAGTGCACGTACCCCTTTGGATCACTACATTTGTATCTTTGGGGTAAATACCCAGTAGTGCAATCGCTAGGTCGTAGGGTAGCTCTATTTTCAACTTTTTGAGGAACCTCCATACTGTTTTCCAGAGTGGCTGCACCAGCTTGCATTCCCACCAACAG
>NC_138373.1:69166235-69173361 GCF_054177405.1 Leptonychotes weddellii | reverse complement strand
ACACTACATTTGTATCTTTGGGGTAAATACCCAGTAGTGCAATCGCTAGGTCGTAGGGTAGCTCTATTTTCAACTTTTTGAGGAACCTCCATACTGTTTTCCAGAGTGGCTGCACCAGCTTGCATTCCCACCAACAGTGTAGGAAGGTTCCCCTTTCTCCGCATCCCTGCCGACATCTGTCGTTTCCTGACTTATTAACTTTATCTTTTTGATTTTCGTTATTCTGACAGGTGTGAGGTGATATCTCATTGTACTTTTAATTTGCATTTCCCTGATGATGAGTGATTTTAGCATCTTTTTGTGTTTCTGTTAGCCATATGAATGTTTTCTTTGGCGAAATGTCTGTTCATGTCTTCTGCCCATTTTTAATTGGATTATTTGTTTTTGTGTGTGTCATGTTGTGTAAGTTCTTTATAAATTTTGGATATTAACCCTTTATGGGATATGTCATTTGCATGTATCTTCTCCCATTCCACAGGTTGCCTTTTAGTTTTGTTGATTGTTTCTTTTGCTGTGCAGACGTTTGTTTTTGTTTGTTTTGTTTTGTTTTGTTGATGTAGTTCCAATAGTTTAATTCTGCTTTTGTGTCCCTTGCCTCAGGAGACATATCTAGAAAAATATTGTTATGGCTGATGTCAGAAACATTACTGCTTGTGCTCTCTTCTAGGATTTTTATGGTTTCAGGTCTCACATTTAGGTCCTTAATCCATTTTGAGTTTATTTTTGTATGTGGTGTAAGAAAGTGGTCCAGTTTCGTTCTTTTGCATGTACCTGTCCAGTTTTCCCAATACCATTTGTTGAAGAGACTATCTTTTCCCATTGAATACTCTTGCTTCCTTTGTCAAAGATTAATTGACTGTATAATCATTGGTTTATTTCTGGGCTTTCTATTTTGTTCTTTTGATCTATTTGTCTATTTTTGGGCCAGTACCATACTATTTTGATAACTACAGCTTTGCAGTATAACTTGAAATCTAGAATTATAATACTTCAACCTTTTTCTTTTTTAAGTTTGCTTTGGCTATTCAGAGTCTCTTGTGGTTCCATACAAATTTTAGGTTCCTTTGTTTTTGTTCTGTGAAAAATACTGGTGGCATTTTGATAGGGATTACATTAAATCTGGAGATTGCTTTGGGTAGTATGGACATTTTAACAATATTGGTTTTACCAATCCATGAGCATGAATATCTTTCCACTTGTTTGTGTTATTTCAATTTCTTTCATCAATGTTTTATAGTTTTCAGAGTACAGATCTTTCACCTCCTTGGTTAAGTTTATTTCTAGGTATTTTATTATTTTTTGGTGCAATTATAAATTGAATTGTTTTCAGGGGTGCCTGGGTGGCTCAGTCGGTTAAGCGTCTGCCTTCAGCTCAGGTCATGATCCCAGGGTCCTGGGATCGAGCCCCGCATCGGGCTCCCTGCTCAGCGGGAAGCCTGCTTCTCCCTCTCCCACTGCCCCTGCTTGTGTCCCCTCTCACTGTCTCTTTCACTGTCAAATAAATAAATAAAATCTTTTTAAAAAATAAATAAATAAATTGAATTGTTTTCTTAATTTCTCTTTCCGATGCTTCATTATTAGTGTATAGAAATGCAACAGATTTCTGTACATTGATTCTGTATCCTGCAATCTTACTGAATGCATTTATCAGTTCTAGTAGTTTTTGTTTTGTTTTGTTTTGTTTTTGTAGAGTCTTTTGGGTTTTCTATATATAGTATCATGTCATCTGCAAATAGTGAAAGTTTTACTTCTTCTTTACCACTTTGGATTACTTTTATTCTTTTTTCTTGTCTGATTGGTGTGATTATGACTTCCAGTGGTATGTTGAATAAAAGTGGTGAGAGCGAGCATGCTTGTCTTATTCCTGACCTTAGGGGAAAAGCTCTGTTTTTCACCATTAAGTATGATATTAGCTATGGGTTTTTCATATATGGTCTTTATTATATTGACACATATTCTCTCTAAACCTGCTTTGTGGAGGGCTTTTATCATGAATGAATATTGTACTTTGTCAAATGCTTTGTCTGCCTCTGTTGAGATGATCATACGGTTTTTATCCTCTCCTTGTTGATATGATGTATCATGTTGATCAGTTTGCAAATTTTGAACTACTCTTGCATCCAGAAGTAAATCCCACTTGATTGTGGTGAATGATTTTTTAAATGTATTGTTGGATTCAGTTTGCTAATATTTGTTGAGGATCTTTACATCTATGTTCAGAGATTTGGGCCTGTAGTTCTCTTTTTTTGTAGTGTCCTTACCTGGTTTTGGTATTAGGGTAATGCCGGCTTCATGGAATCAATTTGGAAGTTTTCCTTCCTCTTCTACTTTTTGAAATAGTTTCTTTAAATGTTTGGTAGAATTCACCTGTGAAGCCATCTGGTCCTGGACTTTCATCTATTGGGAGTTTTTGTTTGTTTGTTTTGTTTTTGTGTGTGTCATGTTGTATAAGTTCTTTATTAATTTTGTTTTTACTGGTACAATATCATTGCTGGTATTTGGTCTGTCCAAATTTTCTATTTCTTCCCGATTCAGTTTTAGGAGGTTGTATGTTTCTAGGAATTTACCCATTTCTTCTAGGTTGTCCCAATTTGTTGGCATATAATTTTTCATAATATTCTTTTACAATCCTTTGTATTTCTGTGGTGTTGGTTGTTATTTCTCCTCTTTCATTTCTAATTTTGTTTATTTGAGTCCTCTCTCTTTAAAAAAAAAATTTTTTATGAGTCTGGTTAAAGGTTTATCAATTTTGTTAATCTTGTCAAAACTAGCTCCTGGTTTCATTAATCTGTTCTACTGTCTTTTGTTTCTATTTCATTTATTTCTGCTCTAATCTTTATTATTTCCTTCCCTCTACTGGTTTTGGGTTTTGTTTATTCTTCTTTTTCTAGCTTCTTTAGGTGTAAGTTTAGGTTGTTTATTTTAGATTTTTCTTGCTTCTTGAGGTGGGTCTGTATTGCTATAAATTTCCCTCTTAAAATAGCTTTTGCTGCATCCCAAAGATTTTGAACCATTGTGTTTTCATTTCCATTTGTTTCACTGTGTTTTCTGATTTCTTTGATTTCTTGGTTGACCCACTCATTGTTTAGTAGCATGTTATTTTTTAAAAAATATTTTATTTATTCATTTGAGAGAGAGAGAGAGCACAAGCAAGGGGGAGAGGAAGAAATAGGTTCCCCACTGAGCAGGGAGTCCGAGGTGGGGCTCAATCCCAGGACCCTGGGATCATGACCTGAGCAGAAGGCAGATGCTTAACCAACTGAGCTGCCCCTAGTAGCATGTTATTTAACCTCCATGTATTTGTGCTCTTTCTAGATTTTTTACTTGAGGTTGATTTCTAGTTTCATAGCATTGTGGTCAGAAAAGATACATGGGGGTTGCCTGGGTGGCTCAGTCGGTTGTGCGTCTGCCTTATCCCAGGGTCCTGGGACTGAGCCCTGTGTCAGGCTCCCTGCTAAGTGGAGAGCCTGCTTTTCCCTCTCCCTCTGCCCTTCCCACTGCTTGTGCTCTCTATCTCTCTCTTTCTCTTTCAGATAAATAAATAAAATCTTTAAAAAAAAAGATGCATGGGTGGCGCCTGGGTGGCTCAGTCGTTAAGCGTCTGCCTTCGGCTCAGGTCATGATCCCAGGGTTCTGGGATCAAGCCCCGCATCGGGCTCCCTGCTCTGTGGGAAGCCTGCTTCTCCCTCTCCAACTCCCCCTGCTTGTGTGCCCTCTCTCGCTGTGTCTCTCTCTGTCAAATAAATAAATCTTTAAAAAAATAAAATAAAATAAAAATTAAAAAAAGATGCATGGTATGACTTCATTCTTTTTTAATTTGTTGATTCTTATTTTTTCTTTAAGATTTTATTTATTTATTTATTTATTTGACAGAGAGAGAGACAGTGAGAGATGGAACACAAACAGGGGGTGTGGGAGAGGGAGAAGCAGGCCTCCCACCGAGCAGGGAGCCCAAAACAGGGCTTGATCCCAGGACCCCGGGATCATGACCCGAGCCGAAGGCAGACACTTTATGACTGAGCCACCTAGGTGCCCCTAATTTGTTGATTCTTGTTTTGTGGCCTAATGTTACCTGTTCTAGGGAATGTCATATGCACTTGAAAAGAGTGCATATTCTGCTGTTTTAGGATAGAATGTTATGAATATATCTGTTAAATCCATCTGGTCCAATGTGTCATTCAAAGCCACTGTTTCCTTGTTGATTTTGGGTTTTGATGATCTGTTCATTGATGTAAGTGGGGTGTTAAAATTCCCTACTATTTTTGTATTTCTAGTGATTACTTCCTTTATGTTTGTTATTAACTGTTTTATGTATTTGGGTGCTCCCATGTTGGGTGCATAAATATTTACAATTGTTATATCCTCTTGTTGGATTGTCCTCTTTATGATTATAAAGTGTCCTTCTTTGCCTCTTGTTATACAGTCTTTGTTTTAAAGTCTATTTTGTGCAATATAAGTATTGCTACTCTGGCTTTCTTCTCACATCCATTTGCATGATAAATGTTTCTCCATCCCTTCACTTTCAATCTGCATGTGTCTTTAGGTCTGAAATGAGTCTCTTGTAGGCAGCAAATACATGGGTCTTATTTTTTAACCATTCCATCACCCTATGTCTTTTTTTTTTTTTTAAGATTTTATTTATTTATTCATGAGAGACAGAGAGAGAGAGAGGCAGAGGGAGAAGCAGGCTCCCAAGGAGCAGGGAGCCCGATGCGGGACTCGATCCCAGGACCCTGGGATCATGACCTGAGCTGAAGGCAGACGCTTAACCATCTGAGCCACCCAGGTGCCCCTCCATCACCCTATGTCTTTGATTGGAGCATTTAGTCCATTTACAAAGTAATTATTGATCATTATGTACTTATTGTCATTTTATTACTTATTTTATGGTTGATTTTGTAGTTCTTCTCTGTTCCTTTCTCTTTTGCTTACTTCTCTCACAATAGGTTGGTTTTCTTTCATAATATACTTATATTCCTTTATCCTTATTTTTGCATATCTACTACTGGTTTTGATTTGTGTTTACCATTAGGTTTGTATATAACATCTTCTGCATATAGCAGTCTATATTAAGTTGATGGTCGCTTAAGTTTGAACTTCCCTACCATGTTTTAGGTATATGGTGTCATACTTAACATCCTTTTATTTTGTGAGTCCCTAGACTGATTTTTACAGATATACCTTTTTTTTTTTCATATATTCTTATTTTTACTGCTTCTGTGTTTCCTACTTTTTTTGCTCTTACTTATGGTCTTTCCTTTCTACTCAAAGAGTCTCCTTTAACATTTCTTGTAGGGCTGGTTTAGGGGTCATGAATTCTTTTAACATTTATTTGTCTGGGAAACTATCTCTCCTTCTATTCTGAATGTTAACCTTGCTAGATAGAGTATTCTTGGCTGCAGATTTTTTCCTTTCAGCATTTTTGAGTCTATCATGCCACTCTCTTCTGGCCTGCAAAGTTTCAGCTAAAAAATCCACCAGTAGCCTTATGGGATTTCCCTTTTACATAACTTTTCTTTTCTATTGCTGTTTTTAAAATTCTCTCTTTATCACTACTTTTGCCATTTTAATTACTGTGTATCTTGGTGTGGACCTCCTTGGATTGATTTTGATTTTATGCCTCCTAGATCTGGATTTCTGTTTCCTTCCTCAGATTTGGTAAGTTTTCAGTTATTATTTATTCAAATAAATTTTCTGCCCTCTTTTCTCTCTCCTTCTGAGATCACTATAATGCAAATGTTATTACCCTTGATGTTGTCACCGAGATCCCTTTGTCTATTTTCATTTTGTATTATTTACTTTTCTCTCACCTGGTTGTCTTGATTACTTTTCATTAGTCTGTCCTCCAAGTCACTGATTTGTTCTTCTGCTTCTTCTAGTCTGCTATTTATTCCATCTAGTGTATTTTTAATTTCATCTATTGTGTTCTTCATCTCTAATTCATTCTTTTTTATTTCTTTGTTAAGGGTCTCACTGATGTCTTCCACTCTTTTCTCAAGTCTATCTTTATGAGCATTACTTTAAATTCTCTATCAGGCATATTACTTATCTCCATTTCACTTTGGTCTCTTGCTGTGATTATTTCCTGTTCTTTCATTTGGGACATATTTCTCTGTCTCCTCATTTTGTGTAACTTGCTATGTCTGTTTCTCTGTGTTAGGAAAGTCAGCTATGTCCCCTGCTCTTGAAAGTAGTGGCCTTATGAAGAAGAGGTCCTGTAGTGTGCTGTAGTGCCCTGTAGTCTCCCCTGTTCACCAGAATCTGGTGCTTCAGAGGCATCTCCTGTGTGTGATGTGTGCACCCTGCTGTTGTGGCTGAGTTGCTTTTGCATTCAATCCAGTCATCTGCAATGGCAGATGCATATTTGCCTGTTGTGGGTAGGGTTTGGTCCCTGTGAGGTTAGTAAATCAGGGTTTGAGTTGAATCAGACCAGGCATTTGTCAGACATGCAATAGCACCAAATTTCAAGGTACTTTCCCTGTGTTGCCCCTAAGAAGTTTTTGTTGACGGGCAGGGCCTGTAGTCAGACCAGCTGCCTGCCCCAACCCACTCCTGGGACAGCAGTTTGACTGGTGTGTGTGGTTATCTTTCCCTCTTCCCAGGGCAGAAGTCACTTTGGAGTGGTGCTGGCCCCTGACTTAGCTGCTTGTACACTGCCAGGCTTGAGCACCACTTTGTTTTTGTTGTTGTTGTTGTTGTTTAATTTTTTAAATTTTATTATGTTACATTAGTCACCATACAATACATCATTAGTTTTTGATGTGGTGATCCACGATCCATTGTTTTTGTATAACACCCGGTGCTCCACGAAGTACGTGCCCTCCTTAATACCCATCACCGGGCTAACCAACCCCCCCTCCCCCGCCTAAAACCCTGTTTGTTTCTCAGAGTCCATAGTCTCTCATGGTTCATCTCTCCCTCCGATTTCCCCCCCTTCATTTTTCCCTTCCCTCTCCTAATGTCCTCCATGCTATTCCTTATGTTCCACAAATAAGTGAGACCATATGATAATTGACTTTCTCTGCTTGACTTATTTCACTTAGCATAATCTCCTCCAGTCCCATCCGTGTTGATGCAAAAGTTGGGTATTCATCCTTTCTGATGGCTGAGTAATATACCATTGTAT
>NC_138373.1:69159433-69165735 GCF_054177405.1 Leptonychotes weddellii | reverse complement strand
GGGGAGGAGCGGAGGGGGGAGGAAGAGGGAGGGGGAAAGACTCTTAAGCAGGCGGCACAGAGTCTGACTCAGGGCTTGATCTCATGACCCTGAGATCATGACCTGAGCTGAAACCAAGAGTCGGATGTTTAACTGACTAAGCCACCTAGGCGCCCTGTGAAGGTGGTTTTTAGATGAGATTGACATTGAAATGAGTGGATTCTGAGTAGAGCAGATTATTCTCCATAATGTGGGTCGGCTGCATTTAATCAGGTGAAGGCCTTTAACAGAACAAGAGGAGATTCCTCAGAGCAAGAAGAGATTGTGCCAGCCCACAGCCTTTGTACTGGAGTCTCCAGCCTGCCTGCTGGCTTACCTCATCAGATTTTGGCCTTGCCAAACCTCCACTATGTGAGCCAATTCCTTAAAATAAATCTCTCTCTATACATATCCTGTTGAACCTGTTTCTCTGGATAACCCTGACTATCCATGTTGTAACATATGTCAGAATGTCCTTTCATTTTAAGGCTCAAAGATATTCCATTGTATATAAATGTCACATTTTGTTTATCCATTCATCTGTTGATGGACACTTGGGTCCCTTCCACCTTTTGGCTATTGTGAATAATGTGGCCATAAACATGTATGTACAAATACCTATTCAAGTCCCTGCATTCACTGCTTTTGGGTAGATACCCAGAAGTGGAATTGCTGGATCATATGGTAATTTTATTTTTAATTGTCTGGGGAACCATCATACTGTTTTCCGTAGTAGCTACACCATTTTACAGTCCCACCAGCAGTGTGCAAACGTTCCAATTTCTCCACATCCTTACTAACCCTCGTTATTTTCTGTGTGTTCTCACAGTTACCATCCTAATGCGTGTAAGGTCGTATCTCATTGCGGTTTTGGTTTGCATTTCCCTAGTGATGAGGGATGTGAGGGATGTTGAGCATCTTATCATGTGCTTGTTGGGCATTTGGGTCATGTGAATAACTTTGTTCAGATGCTTTGCCAATTTTTTAATTGGGCTGTTTTTGTTGTTGCTGTTGTTGCCTACAACTCAACAGTAGGAGATATTTACATATTCTAAATATTAGCCCTTTATCAGATATAGGATTTGCAGGTGTTTTCTCCCATTCTGTAGGCAACTTTTTCACTCTGTTGATTGTGTCTTTTGAGGCACAAAGTTTTAAAGTTTATTGTTGTCCGATTTATCCATTTTTACTTTTGCTCCCTGTGCTTTTGGAATCCTATCCGAGAAATCGTTGCCAAATCCAAATCCCCTATGTTTTCTTTTAAGAGTTTTATACTTTTAGGGGTGCCTGGGTGGCTCAGTCATTAAGCGTCTGCCTTCAGCGCAGGTCATGATCCCAGAGTCCTGGGATCGAGCCCCGCATCGGGCTCCCTGCTCCGCCGGAAGCCTGCTTCTCCCTCTCCCACTCCCCCTACTTGTGTTCCTTCTCTTGCTGTGTCTCTCTCTGTCAAATAAATAAATAAAATCTTAAAAAAAAAAAGTTTTATACTTTTATCTTTTACATTTAAATCCATTTTGGGTTAATTTTTTTTAAGTGGGCTCCATGCCCATCAGGGAACCCAATGTCGAGCTTGAACTCAGGACCCTGAGATCAAGACCTGAGCTGATATCAAGAGTTGGTGACTCAACTGAGCCACCCAGGCACCCCTGGGCTAATTTTTATATATGGTATAAGGTAAGGATCCAACTTCACTTTTTGCATGTCGATGCGTCCCCTCCCCCCGCTTTTTTAAACTGTTCACACCTTCAGAAATTTTATAACTCACTGTGGCTTTAGTTCTTTTACCCAGAGGTGATCAAATCCATATACCTAGCCTCTACCTCTTTCCTGAACTCTAGTCCTCCATTTTCAAACAATGTTTCATGGAAACATTGAGGGGGGGGCAGCCTATAAATCCAGTCCAACAAATGAGATCGACCTATTTTTTTTTTTAAGATTTTATTTATTTAAGAGAGAGCGACAGAGAGAGAGAGTGCGCGCTTGTGTGTTGGGGGAGGGGCAGAGGGAGAGGGAGAAGCAGACTCCCCACTCAGCAGGGAGCCCACACAGGGCTTGATCTCAGGACCCCGAGATCATGACCTGAGCCAAAGGCAGACACTCAACTGACTGAGCCACCCAGGCTCCCCTAAGATTGACCTATTATGTGAGGAAACAGAATGATCCCATGCCCACTAGAGTGTGGCTTAATGAGGAAAAGTTATATACCTAGATATACATTGGACATAGTAATCAAAGACATTAGGGCTCAGAGAAATGTTACTAGGGTGCATCTTGCACTCTTCCAGGGAGAGGCACATGGAGTCTTGGGGATGGGAGCAATCTGGTCTCTGGAGGTTTTCTCTCTCTCTCTTTTTTTTAAGTAGCCTCCACACCCAACGTGGAGCCCAACACAGGGCTTGAACTCATGACCCTGAGATCAAGACCTGAACTGAGATCAAGAGTCAGAGACTTAATGGACTGAGCCCCCCAGGTGCCCCTGAAGGCTTTCTCTTATATGACAGGCACATTTCATGGAGCTTTCCCAGTGCCTAGGTGATATGTCACACTCAAATTCGTATGTTTTCCTTGTTCTGATTGTATGCTTACCAAGCAATCGTCCAATTCACATTGGCTTCCTAAATAGGAAGAGATCAATTATTCTACTTTCTGGAAATGGCTCCTTTATAAATGAATCCATTGACAAGGATGTAAATACAGTGATCATGCATTTGTATGATGTAAACTTTCTGAGTTTACTAAGATAATTCAGCTTCTGGACTGATGCTCAGTTGGTATTTATTGAATGAATGAATATGATGGCCAGGCTATACCCTGGAAAAAGATGCCTTTGAGAGGCCCTGGTCCTGCTTGTAACATGGCATGTAACTAATGTGTACCCCATCAAACTGCATAACTTCAAATATCTCAAAGATAGAATATTCCCATCCCCCTCTTCAAAATACATTATCCCTCCTGACCTCCTTATTTCTGCTCTTCCAATTGCCAAAGGCCTAAATCTCAAAATTTGATTCACAGTTAGGACCCAACTTTACTTATTATTAGATTTTATTTATTTATTGTTAGATTTATATATATATCACAGCTGTATCTAAAAGGGATCTAAGAAAACCTATAATAAAAGCATAGGATTACTAAAACCAAACCCAATTCATATTAGTACTTACCTTTGTTGAGCTTTTATTATATGGCATGCCAGGAGCTAAGTCCTCAATGTTACCAAGATGAATCTCGTTTATCACAGAAGAATCCTGTAAGGTTGGTCCTGCTATTAACTCCATTTTATAGCTGAGAAAACTGAGGCCCAGAGGCCTTAAACAGCTTGCCAGGGTCACTGAGACTGTTAACAGTGGATCTGAATCCAGATGGTCTGACTACTAGAGCGTGTACTTAAAATTATCAAGAAGTAATGAGAACAGAAAAATAAGTATCAAAAAACACTGGCCAATCCAGGGCGCCTGGGTGGCTCAATCGGTGTGTCTGACTTTTGGTTTCAGCTCAGGTCATGATCTCCTGAGTCGTGAGATCAAGCTCTTCGCTCAGCAGGGAGTCTGCTTGAGATTCTCTGCCTCTCTCTGCCCCTCCCCCTACTTGCGTGTGTGGGCACTCGAGTGCGCATGCTCGCTCTCTCTCTTTCTAAAATAAATAAAAAACAAAAAAACCACTGGCCAATGAAAAACTAAAACAATGCACATTGAGTTTTGAGATTATTAGCAGCAGAGGCAAAGAGGAATATATAATGAGCTTAAGTAGCTCTTGATGTGGAGAACAAAGGCAAAAGGAAATACAGATACAATTAAATTTCCTTCTAACTTGCCGCCCACTGACAAATACTTGAGACAGGCAGAATTTGACGTTCCTCCAGCAACTCCCAACTTTCTTAATGTTAATGACTTGCTAGAGGGAAAAACCACCTTAGCTTGACAATAGCTAGGCCTCCAGGATCCTGTAAATCTTCTTTAACATATGAAAATCCTTTTGGAGACTTCCTTTGTCTCTACCTCCCTCCCCATTTAAAAGTATATAATCCATTGCTCCTCAGAACTCCAGTGCAGCTTTTCTGCCCACCGGTCCTGTCCCCGTGCTTTAATAAAACCACCTTTTTTGCACCGAAACCGTCTCAAGAATCCTTTCGTGACCCTTTGCTCCCGGACCCCAACATCCAATCACACCAGCTCTCACTGTTGAGTTACAGAAAGCATATTTGTACATGAGTGGAAAGTTTTTTCTCCCTGGCCTTGAGTTTAGCGAGGAATTTGTTCAGAAGGTCTTTGAGTTAAATCAATGAATGGCATCATCTGAGGCTGTTTAATAAGAAATGCAGAGGTGCTCCGCATAGGTCTAACAGTCCTGATTTTACCCTTGGGACAAAGCCCAGGGTCTAATGTTAGGAGTGTGGATCTTATAGGATGATGCCTGGGACAGGGATAAGAAGAGGATAGAGGGTCACCTGCAGGTTTATAGGCTCATAGGAACTGCCTCTACCCTTTCCATTCCTATTGCTGCCACTCTTGAAGTCCGCGTCCCTATTGCATGGTTGGGTTTACTGCACAACCTGGCTTGTTCGCTTGCTTCTGGTCTCTCTGCTCCAAGACATCCTTTGAGACAGAGAAATTGAGGGACTTCATAAAAAATCTGCTTTCTGCTTCTTCTCCTGCTTCTATCTTTGCTAGGACCTGCACCCCCACTTTACCCATGCCTCATAGTGCAAATAATGTAAGTCCTCCTTTGGAAGGGAGTTAATGATTTCTTTCGAATAATTAACATCTAAGGAAGGACCAGGTGCGCATGACCAGAAGAAGTCATCCCATGTGTGTTCCAGACCATGGGCACTAGACATCTCGACACTAAGACCCCCTTGCTCCAAGGAATAACACCTGGGCCCTCATCTTTGTTCTAACTGGTTCCTGGATGCCTGAGAGGATACATACCCCAGACTACCCTCCTCAATAAAACCCCCAGACCCTAAACATAGACAAGACTCTCTTCTTTCCTTTCTGAGTCTCCCAGACACTCTGTATCTGCACTCTTTCAATACTTTCAATAAACTCGGCTTTCACCTTCTGCTTGGCTCACATTTGATTTCTATCCTGCATGCAGCCAGGGGCCCTCCTGGCTGGTCCAGTGGGACCCCCCTCTGAGTCCCAGGACCTGGTCTGTTGGCATCACTTTCACATTGCTTCTGGCTTAATATTTCCAAGACATTGCTTTTTCAATTTCGCCCCTCTGTTCAAAAACATTTCAGTGACTTGCAAATTGCTTAAAAAGGAAACCACAGGCCTAAAATTCTGTCACGTAGGCCAAATCAATAAACCAAGTATCAACACCTAACCTAACTGCAGTTTGAACCCCCAGGAATGTAACCTTTAACCAGTCAACACGGAATTTGCTGGTCAATGACCAGGAAATTTACTGATAGACCCCTTCTGCTCCCTTTGGGGTGGAGTTTGGGGGGCAACCTTGCCAAAACAATTCATTCCTCGCTAACAAATTCCTTTCTTCCTTTTTAATGCCTTCTTTGTCTTTAAAAACCTTTCTTTTGTTTAACTCAGTGGAACTCCTCTCTGCTTCCTAGATGGGATGCGTGAATTGTTTAAAAAAGCCAATTAGATCTTCAAATTTACTTGGTTGAATTTTGTTTTGTTTTTAACAAGTATGAAGTCTAATGTATTATCTTGCTTTTTAAAGTCTTCTGCAACCAGACCCTGACTTACCTTCATGTCTTACCCTCTCCTATTCCTTAAATGGTGCTTCTGAAATCAGAGGCTTCAATACCCTAGGAATGTGTGTGTGTGTGTGTGTGTGTGTGTGTGTGTGTGTGTGGCAAGGAGGGAGAGGGACCTTTGATGCAATAGGGCCAAAACGTAGTGAACATTATCTCTAAGTGTCAAGTTTACCAGATGGCAGTTACTTTAAAATTTTTTTTTTTGTTTTTTCTAAAACATGCTATAGGGGCGCCTGGGTGGCTCAGTCGTTAACCGTCTGCCTTTGGCTTGGGTCATGATCCCAGGATCCTGGGATCGAGTCCTGAGTCAGGCTCCCTGCTCCGTGGGAAGCCTGCTTCTCCCTCTCCCACTCCCCCTGCTTGTGTTCCCTCTCTCGCTGTCTCTCTCCGTATCAAAAAATAAATCTTAAAAAACAAAACAAAACAAAACAAAAAAACAACAAAAAACATGCTATAGAGTAGAGTGCAACATTACATCAACTTTAAAGCTAAAACCAAGGCATCACAGAGCTTTTCGGGATTTTGGTGGGCCACATTTCAAGACCCTATTACTTTCTTATTG
>NC_138373.1:69074638-69159333 GCF_054177405.1 Leptonychotes weddellii | reverse complement strand
CTAGCTGCCCCCCCCCCCCAGGATCCTGTAAGCCTTCTTTAACATATAAAAATTCTTTTTGAAACTTTCTTTATCTCTACCCCCCCAAGATACGTGTTGGCAATCATCCCCCAAGAATATGGCCCACCGATATACATCTGAAGGGTCTCATGACTAAGGTTTTATTAGACGGTAATAAATGGCCTTTTCCCAACAATACCCAGCCCCCTCAAGGTCCTGGAAACTTTGCTTCCCAAATTCCTTAGAGACTTACACTATCCCTAGCCCCCTCCTAATTTGAAAGTCTATAATGGGCCACTCTTCATGATCCCGGTGCAGCTCTCTGCCCATGGGTCCCGTCCCCGTGCTTTAATAAAACCACCTTTTTGCACCAAAGACGCCTCAAGAATTTTTTCTTGGCCATCGGCTTCGAACTCTAACGTTCCTTCCAAAATCAGAATCACCTTTTGTAAACTCCCACTTTTATGCAGTTGTTAACTTTTATGCTTTTATGAAGTTTTTAACACTGGTTCCTCTCCCTGAAAGCCTTTCCTTCAAATCCAGCAAACTGTCCCTAACATCCCTTGATCCTGCTGGGAAATCACACCAATTACCTATGTCATTCCAGGGGGAGCACTTAGTATAAAATGCCTCCTTTATCATTTTTATTTATTTATTTATTTATTTATTTATTTATTTATTTATTTATTTATTTGACAGAGAGACAGCGAGAGAGGGAACACAAGCAGGGAGAGTGGGAAAGGGAGAAGCAGGCTTCCCGCTGAGCAGGGAGCCCAATGCGGGGCTCAATCCCAGGACACTGAGATCATGACCTGAGCCGAAGGCAGTCGCTTAACCAACTGAGCCACCCAGGTGCCCCTCCTTTATCATTTCTTAGAATCATTCTGTGATATTGTGGTAATAAATATATATTTGGTATTTGTCCCCATTCCTAGCACAGAACTCCTAAAATCCTTGGAATTTCCTGAGATCGATGGAGGTGTGTTATGTTAATGTAGTGATTTTTGGAAGGCCCCTAGGTAACCTAAGGATGGGGGGTTGGTTGCCAGAGGAGCCAACCAAGAGATTAGAAGGTGGGACACCCCCAGACTTCCTGGGAAGGGAAAAGGCCAGGAGATAGAGTTCAATCACCAATGGCTAATGAGTTAATCAATCATGCCTGAGTAATGAAACTTCCATAAAACGCCAAAAGTAGCGGGTTCAGAGATCTTCTATGTCGGTGAATGCATGCAGGTCCTGGGAGAGTGGCACAGCTAGAGAAGGCATGGAAGCTTCCCACATAACCTTGCCCTATGCATCTTTTTCATCTGTCCCTGAGTTTTAGCCTTTTATTAAAACAAACAAACAAAAAAACAAAAAAAACCCTGGCGACCTAGTAAGCAAAATATTTCCCTGAGCCTCTACAGCAAATTAATCCGCCTGGGATGGGGGTGGGGTCATGGGAACCTCCCATCAACTATAGCCTGGTGGGTCAGAAGCACCGGTAACAACCTAGACCTGTAATTGGTGCCTGAAGTGGGGGCAGGAGCAGTCTTGTAGGACTGAGCCCTTAACCTGTAGGATCTAACGCTATCTCCAGATAGTGTCAAAAATGAGTTCAGTTTGGTGGTGTTGGAAAAAACACACACTGGACATACTTTTCAGAAAGTTGGTAGGGATCAGATATAGGTCTTAATTCCCAGAGTGAACAAAGGAGAACCCAAGTCTAGAGAGGTGAAGGTGACATGTTTGTTCTAACTAGAAGGTGTGCTCCCTGATGGCAGGGATGGTGCTTTATCTTCCTTGCCCCCTCAGGGGAGTACCTGGCACTTCGTGGGAGCAATAATCTAAACTCTTCTTCTAGAGTGCTTTAATTTACACGATTTCAAGATATCCAAGACCCTGCACAACCCAACCCTGTCGAGGTGAGCAGGGCAGATGCCGTCCATTTTAGAGGTAAAATAACTGAGGTTCACTCATAAGGCCTGACAAGAGCCAGGACTAGAATGCGGGTTTCCTGATTCTTGGCTACAGCATCTCGTCGTTTGCGTGTTTGGTCAATTTGATCAAGTCAAGGAACTGTTGAGCTCAGTACATTTGGCGCCAATCGGAGGAGGATCACTGAAACATCCTGCACCTGGCAAGAGGGCAAAGGTAGAAAGCCCAGTACCCTGACCCCAGCCTCTAGGTTCTGTCACGACGACGCTTTCCAGCGCCAGAAAAAAAAATCCAAGCTCTGAACCCGCTGCGCAAGCGCAGAGGTACAAAAGGCGAATCACCCCACCCCGCCCCTCCGAGTTCCGGGTTGCGCAGGCGCAGTGGCGCGGGGGCGTGGCAACGCAGCACGCTCCTCCCGGGGGCCGACGTCAACGGAGGTGCGCCGCGGTTTGAAATTACGCGACTTTCTGCTCGAACGCCTCATCCGCCCGGCTTCAGCGAAGCAGTCCCGCCGGCGAAGAGGGTGAGCGCGGTACCGCGTGAGGACGAGGCGAAGCTACAGGAGAGAGGGTAGACGCCGGTGGAAACGCAAACGCGGCGGGCTGTTGTGCAGAGGGGCAGGGCGAGTCGGGAGCGGGAAAAGGTTTTGGAGTCGGAGGGGCGGGGCCAACGTGTGATTGGCGGGCTAGAAACCTATGCGAGGGGAAAGGGCAGACCAATGAGGGTGGGACCTGCAGTGGCTTTGGATCTGCGCTTCGGAGTGAGAACAGCTACCTTGCGTCAGGGGGCTTCAATTTAGCCCGGCTGTGCTAAGGCGCTTTTCATAAATTACCTTATTTAGTGATCACTACAACGCTATGAGTAAGTGCTGTTACCTCTTTCTCTTTTACAGATGAGGAGACTGAGGCCTAGGGATATTAACATAAGCTGGGATCGCAGACTTGGCCACCGGAGCCCAGTTCCCATACTGTTAAAGGCTCCGCTCTACTGCCCGTCAGGGAATCACAGTGGAGTAGGGTTCAGTCTAGAGGACTGGGATGAATGAAATTTACCAGATTGTTGGAGGAGGTGTCATAAAAGTGGAAATAAATGCTAATAAGTAGCAGGTTCTTCTTACATAGCGTGAGCGCTCCGAGGATGGAGCTGGGAGGGAGATAGAAGGCTCCAGCAAAGTGAGAATGTGGGGGTTGTGGGCCGGGCTGTCTCTCCAGATCTTGGAGCATTGCAGCTGTGCACCAAGCTGTGGCTCTGGATTAGCAGCCGGTGTAGGGAAGCTTTTCTTCTTTTAGGGCTGTGTTGTCTCCCAGGTGTGTGAAGTTGAAGTATTTTAGGAACCTAACAGCACAATAGTTGCTGGCTGGAAGTTGTCTCAGGCTACCATAACAAAGTACCTTAGACTGGAGGGCTTAACAGAAACTTGTTTACTCACGGTTGCAGAGTCTGGGAAGTCTAAGGTGCTGGTGTATTTGGTTCCTTGTGAGAGCTCTATTCCTGACTTGCAGAGGGCCCCCTTCTTCCTCATCCTCACATGGTGTGGAAAGAGAGTTCCCTCTTTCCCCTTCTTCCAAGGTCACCCGTCTTTAGAAGGATTAGGACCCCACTCTTATGACTTTGTTCAACTTCAGTTTCCTACTAAAAGCCCTATCTTCAAATATAGTCTGTATTGGGGAGTAGACCTTTAACACTTGAATTTTGCTGGGGGGACACAATTCAGTCTGTAGCTATAGTTTATATGCAAGTAAATAATGAGTGATGATTGAGAACTGAAGAAAATGAACTTTGAGAACTAACAAGTACCTGAGATACTTTCATGTATTTTATCTCATTTAATAAGCGTATGGTGTGTGCCTTAGCACTGGTGGGAAATTCTAGGGAGAACTTGTTTGTGGGGTCGTGGTTGTCCACCACACAACCAACCTGAAGAGGTGAGAAAAAGTTACACCAAATATCCTTAATAGCACTTAGTGAATCCATTATTCAAGCATTTATGCAAATGCTTCTTTAACTTGTGATTTAGCTTGTGCTACTTTTGGAATAATGAGATCCATAATTACCACCCACAGGGAAGTGAAATAATAATTACCTTTTTTCTATATTGTTTCATGTTGTCATTCTGAAGTTTAGTAACCAAGTCTTTCTTTTCAGTAGGCTTGCCCTGGTGGGAGGAAGAGGGATGAACTATAAAACCCAGGGGCTTGGAGATCTGGCAGATGGAGGTTCAAGTCTTGGGTTCAAGCACTTGCTGAGTAACTGGTCAAGTCTCAGCCTTTCTGAGTCTCAGTGTTTTCATCTATAAAATAGAGCTAATAAAAATATCACACAGGGTTGCTGTGAGGTTATATGAAAGCAGTTGGAAACCATTAAAGAACTGGCCCTTGGACTAGATATTTTAGTTGTGGGGCCTCCTCTGCCCACGCTTCTGAAGAACAGAAACCTCTGCCTACAGCCACCATATCAAGCTGGCTATTCATTCATTTCATCAAAATTTATTTGAATGCCTGCTAGGTGCCAAAGTACCTATTCTGGTGCTGGGGGCAGGGAAGAACAAGACAGACAGGGTTCCTCCTCTTATGCCATGTATATTCTGGTATGAAAGGATTATAAATAAGTTCAGTTAGTGCTAAGAGCTATGAAGAAATTAAATACAGGGTAATGAGACAAAAGAGTGACTTCAAGCAGGGTGGTGTGTGTGTGTTTGGATAGGGAGTGGTATTTGACCCAAATAGGGTGGCCAAATAGAGGGGGAGGCTTCTCTGCGAAGGCGGAGTCCTAAATGTCCATCATTTGCCAGGCAAGCTCACAGGTAGAGGGCGCCAAAGAGGCCCTGTGCCACCCAAAGTTTGGGGTAAGCAGAAGCTATGAGTAAGCGGAGGTCAGTGAGTGGCTCCATCTGGCATGTGACTGAGCAGCAGAAGGGCAATCTGTGGGTGTTTACTTGGTGGGGAAGTTCTTGGAGCTCTCTTAGGATCTGGATTACTTTGTAGTTCTAGAAATCCCACTCTGTCAGCGGCTTCTGTTGTAGGTTTTCGCAGATTTTGCATAATTTCTCAATATGTATATTTTCATTAGATCTCCCTTCTGGCTCTGCTGATTATCTCTTGCGAGATGAATCTGACTAAAAGAGCCATGTGGACCTTGGTGTGGATCCCTGGTTTTTCTCTTGTTAACTCTGCCCTTGAAAATTATTTAGTGTCTGGAAGCATGATTACCCAACAACTGTATCCTTACAGTGTTGTGCAGATTAACTGGGATAATAGTAAAAAGGCCTGTGGAGTGTTTAACACATATTAGGTGATCAAAATTTGTTAGACACCTTCCTCTTTTCTTCCTGTTTTTGTTTTTGTTTTGTTTGGTTTTTTTTTATATGCCTCCCTCTCAGTATTGAATGGTCCTAGTTTTTAATAGTCACCCTTCTTGTAGTTTTTCGCCTCTGTCGTCCTGTTAGGTGCTCCTAAACTATAACTGGAAGAACGTCATAGCAACTACCTTTCCCTTCATAAATGTATTGACACTGTCACTAGTCTTACTGAGGCCAGTCGTGTAGCAGGATTGTAAGTGGATTTCAGACTGATTAGTACTTGTACTTAGAAGAGATGGGCCTGCCAAATAGTTTGGAGCAGTGACTTCCAAAGAGAGTGTGGGAACCAGGATGGAAGGGTCAGTCCTCCACATGGTAATGAAAGGAAGAAAGGGTTGGGGCGGCTAGCAGGCTCAGTCCGTTGAGCATGTGACTCTTGATCTCAGGGTCATGAGTTCAAGCCCCACATTGAATGGAGCCTACTTAAAATAAAGATTAAAAAAAAATCTAAAGGAAGAAAGGGTATGGAGAAGCTATCTTAGAGAAATTTGGTTCAGAAGAGGGGAAAAAAGATAAAACACGGAGCTGAGAAGTTCTTCTTAGACCTTGGCCTGGCAAGGAAAGAGAAATGCTATGGTCTCAGTGTTGGGGAGCTCTGGAATTCCAGCCAGGGCTTAGTCCCTGTCAGGAGAGTTCTCCCAGTCTGCAACCAGACAATAAGCTCTTATTTCTTGATGCTGGGAAGGCTTTAGGAGGAGGCTCTGGTTTATCCTGGAAATGGAGGCTAGGACAAACAAAGAAGCAAACTAAAGATCCCTATGAAATATGGATGTATGTGTGCACCTGTGCCACGTAAAGAACTGTACTGGTGATTCTCTGCCTGTGTGTCATGATTTTACAGATATTGGCAGCAGGATTAAGTGAGGCGGCTTTGCCAGGCAAAGGCTGTGCTGTGGACATGGGCAGAACTGTGTTGCACAGCTAGTCGGGAGCAACACCCCTGACCTCAGGGGCACACCTCGAGAGGAAGTCTTTACACCTTCCCTGGAGGCATTAGAAGGGTGTCCAAGAGGCAGAGGAATCCCAGGTAAAATGGCAGGGCGGTTTCTGTTTCGGGGCTCTGCTGGGCTGCGTTCTGCATAGCCATTTCTGGTAAGTGTCATTAGATGGGTTGCATGAGCTGGGTATGGCTTCATGAGGGCATGCACCTTGGGGAGAACATGGTCTCTGCTTGCAAAAAAGGGTACAACCTGAGGAGAAATTCCATAACTAGTATTGAGACTGGTCTTAGGAACTGTTCTAGATTTCAAGCCTTTTTTTTTTTCCCCCCCCTAGGACCATGGCTAATAAAACCCAGGAGGTTGGTGGTATCCATTTCCCTTTTCCTTTCACACCCTATTCCATCCAGAAAGACTTCATGGCAGAGCTGTATCGGGTGTTGGAGGCTGGCAAGATTGGAATATTTGAGAGTCCGACTGGCACTGTAAGTATGACTCGTCAGGGGCCAAGAGGGTCCTGAGAGACCCTGATTACGGCACTGCAGAAGCCACCTAGCATGCTTGTTAACCTAGGCAGAAATTTTCATGGTTTGAAGTTGGGCAAAGTTGTTCCCTTGGTTTATCTTTCTGAGTAACAGTCACTTCCTCTGTTAAATGTTAAATGCAGCACCAGGGTCTGAGAACAGTTACGCTGAAGGCAAAGGAGAATTTGAATGCCTGTAGAAACCAAGACCTATGGCACCGAAGCTTTCCACATTGTTCTGGGCACACAACTGCTTTGATGTTGAGAAACAAATTACCTTGGCATTTTCACAGATTATAAACATACTGGTTTCGTTGTCAGGAACAAAGTTACTGAGTGCTGGAGAGATCCAACCAAAGGCCCCTGAGTTTTTCCTTCCAGGAGTGGAATGATGGAGGGATTTATTAGAGGGTGGCCAGGAGGAGGATTAGGGCTGTAGTGAGCAGTCCCCGCCTCTCCTTTAGAAAGTACTATGTGGTAGTGAGCTGCGTGTGTTGATTCGAAGGTCCCCCAGCCAGGCCACGACCTCCTGGAGGTCCTCTGTCCCTGTCATCCCCCGGAGCTTGGTGAGTTCTGCCCACAGGAGGCTTCTAACCTGGTGCAGCAGGCCTTCTTCCCCTACCAGTCCTCGCAGACTGGTTTTTAGTCTCAGCAGTGACTTCCTGATTAGTAGAGTTGGGTGTTTCGAGTCCTTATTTGATCTCTCTGCAGCAGTTAGTATCATTGAACATATCCTTCTCCTTTGTTTAAAGTCATAAAAAATTTAATCAAAAATAATGCGTGTTATTTAAAAAGTTAAAAAGTTTATCAAACTTGGTTCTTTGGGCAGGTATTTTTAATTCTTTTAACTGGTTCCTAAGAAATATACTTGTATATTCTGAAATCCTGTATATTCTGAAAAGCATATCTGAAATTGTAAGCTTGGTGCTGTTTCTTGATTTATTCATTATAGTGATTGTGCCTTCCTCTTGTGATAGCTAAGGTGTAGCTCTCTTACCGTCTCCTTTCCTTCCCTCGCCCCATCCTCCCAGTGTAGTTAGGAAAATTTTAACCTCTGCTAAATCAGTATGCTCTGATTATGGGTTTTCTTCTTGAATAATTTTTGTTTTCCCAGAGTTGATAATTGCCTTTTAAAGTTTGTCTGGTTTTTAATATACCTACACCACTTTCTCAAACCATCCAGGGGCCTCTCCGTATGATATTCCATCCATAAAATTACAGCTTAGTCTGGCTGCTCAGGCTGCCATAACAAAATACCACAGACTGGGTGGCTCAGAGGACAGAAATTTATTTCTCAGTTTGGGAGGCTGGAAGTGCAAGGTTTGGGCAGCCTCTGGCTTCTGGCAGGGACTCTTCCTGGCTTGTAGGGGGCCCCCTTCTCACTGTGTCCTCACATGGTGGAGAGAGATTTGGTGTCTCTCCCGCTTTTATCAGGACACCAGTTTTATCAGATCAGGGCTCTACCTTTAGGACCTCATTTAACCGTAATCCCTTCCTTGAAGGCCCTTTCTCCAATAGTCACATGAGGGTTAGGGCTTCAACATATGAATTTGTGAGAGGACATAATTCAGTCTGTAGTAATTACTAACTCCATTGTACCCTGGAGACTTCCTTCTTGAAGTTCTAAGTTTAGTCTTAAGATCTACTTCACAACTGTAATGCTAGGGATTTCCCTTCTCTCCTTTAAAAAAATCAACTTTATGGAGTGTAGTTGACATATAATAAAATATACCCCTTTTAAATCCACAAGTCAGTGAGTGTTGACAGATGTAAACCCCCATATAACCACTACTGCAGTGAAGATGCAAAACAGTTCCACCAGCCCAGAAAGTTTGTTGTACCCTTGGCTGCTATTCCCCCCTCAAACCCCACCCTACCCCAGCCAGTCAGGGTTCACTTTCCATCTCTGTATATGCATTCTGTCTTTCTAAAATTTCATGAAAATGGAAACATATAAAATTACTATTTTGTGACTAACTTCTTTTGCTCAGGCAGCATAATATTTTGGGGATTCATCCACGTTGTTGTGTGTATTCTTTGTTGGATTCTCTGTTTCCTGGATTCCGTATCTTTTTGGTTCACTTCTTTGTTTTGGTAGAGAATGTTCCTGAAGGTGTATGGGAGGTAAGATTTTGAGACTTTGCTGGTCTGAGAATGTATTGATGTGCCTTTTCACTTGACTGATAGTGATAGTTGGGTTGGGTATATAATTCTAGCTGCAAAATGCTTTTCCCTAATAGTTGCTTCCTCTACCGTCTGGTTTCCATTGTTGCTACTGGGACATCAAATGCAACCTGCACCTCAGTCCTTGGTGACCTGATCCACCCCACCTTCCAAAGTTTCAGGATATCCTCTATCCTTTGTATTCTGAAATCCCATGTTGATGGGTTGGATGAGTGTGTTTAGTTTTTTGTGTTGGCCTCTTGATGGGCACTTTGCATCTGGAGGCTTCTGTCTTTCCATTCTGAGATGTTTTCGCACATTTGATAATCTTCCTGGTACTCCCATTCTTTGAGTTTGGACCTCCTGGTCTTCTTCTTCTTCTTCTTTTTTTTTTTTAAGATATTTTATTTATTTATTTGAGAGAGACAGAGATAGAGCGTGAGCAGGAAGGAGGGGGAAAAGCACAGTTCCTGCCGAGCAGGGATCCCGATTCGGCAGTTGATCCCCAGGACCCCGGGATCATGACCTGAGCCAAAGGCAGACGCCCAACCGACTGAGCCACCCAGGTGCCCCAATTATGTTTTCTTCTAGTTGCTTGTCTCTTTGGGCATATTGGTTTGTTCTTGTTTTGTTTTGCTTTGAATCTGCTTCTTCAGGATTCCTTTGACTTTGTTGTCCAGTCTTTCTATTCAGTGTATTTCTGTTATCTTTAATATTTAAGAACTTGTTCTTATTCTCTGCTTCTTAAAAATAGCATCCTGTTCTTGTTTCATGGAAATAATATCTTTCTGAGGATATCAATTAAAGTAGCATTTTTTTTTTTTTAAAGATTTTATTTATTTATTTGAGACAGAGAGAATGAGAGAGAGCATGAGAGGGAGGAGGGTCAGAGGGAGAAGCAGACTCCCTGCCGAGCAGGGAGTCCGATGCGGGACTCGATCCCGGGACTCCAGGATCATGACCTGAGCCGAAGGCAGTCGCTTAACCAACTGAGCCACCCAGGCGCCCTAAAGTAGCATTTTTGAATTTTTTCTACCCTGCATCGTCTCATTGTCCATCCTTCTCCCTCCCCCAGTTTGGGTTCTGTGTTTTGTTGAGAGGTTTTCCTCAAATGTCTGGTGATCCTTGACTATCTTCTGTTGGTGTTCAAGAAAAAGCCACCACAGGGCTGACTGACAAGCTGTGGGGCAGGCTGGCTGTGGACTGATGGGTTAGCCTCTCTGTTGGGGCCTCTAGTGATCAGTCACTGTGTGATTTCTCTCGAGCCATCCAGTTTTTCCAGAGAAGGTTCCTTTAAACTCTTGCCTTCTGGTCCCAGCCTGATGGCCATTATTGTTGAGGGTGTCCTGGGAAAGCTGCTTCAGGTGCGTGGGCTTTTGCTTAGTGTCCTGCTTTGAGTCTGGCCCTCTTCCCCACCCTTTACTTGACCCACCATCTCCAGAACCCTCTTGGCTCAGCTCCTCCAGAGGGTACACATCCTGTCTTCTGCAGGGAGGGGACATCCTTGGCAATTTTGGGGCTTCTGAGCAGGAATCGGGGGGATCTCTGCAGGCACTTAGGCTTAGCATCCTTTACTCCTCTCAGTTCCAGTTCTCTGCTTTCCATTTCTCCTAAAACCTGTTACTTTCCCTTCTTCCACTTTCTTCGTTTCTGTGGGTATTAAGCCTCTTTTATTCCTTTGGTGTAATTTTAGCGTGTTTCAGAAAAGGACACAGAAGAGCATGTGTTCATTCTGCCCTGCTTAACCTGAAGGCTTAGGTCCCCATCTCAGCCCTCTGCCTGTTCCATGCATCCTGTTCCTCTGCTCAGCCCTTTCTTGTCAATGTTCTTGGTTCCAGGGCCTCCTGTCTTTGTGACTTCAGTTACCGTCCCATTCTGACATTGTCTAAATCCTGCCTCTAGTAAGTTCTTCATCCTGTCATTGGTGCCCCACTGCACACAGGGGTGCCATACCGTTACACGTGGTGCCTCACCTGCTAGACCTTTACCTCAGTGGCCAAGCTCCCCACTTAGTTCCTGATGATACTTGCTTCTCTTGTCCCTCCCCATTTTAGCCTTTCATGAGTCCGCCACATTGTGCTGACCTCTCCACCTGGAGCCCATGCTTCCCAGGGAAATGTGACGCCCCGTGGTTCGTGTGTAAAGTTTGTGCCTGTGGGCATTTTCTAGAGAATTCTGCTTCCCAACATCAAGTCCAGTGCTTGTTACAGTGTGGGTGTTTGTATAACTGTGATATCTTGGATGGTACCCCACGAAATAACATTGTTCAAAGCTAGCTATGTGGGTACTTTATTAACTGAGGCAAGCATTGGGTCATACATCCTTTTAACATTTTCCAGTTTAAATTTTTGTTGTCTTACTAGAGGATATAGAATTGCAGGCCTCAGTTCTCCTTTTTCTCTGTGATAGTGTATTCACAATTGTGGGAAGATAACTTTGACCTTCCCTTGGGAACTTCCTCAGCTCCCTTTCCAGTGGAGGGTGCTGGCTCTCTGATCGGGTGTCCGACCCTGGGCCACTGTTTTAGGGGGATGGCTCCCCGGCCCCTAGCTTGGTGATGACTAAAGCCGGTGGCTCCCCATTTTACTGGTGTACAGAATGGCTGCTGTCCAGCTGCTGCTGGGGAGTGCTGTTCGAAAGTCTTTGCCGTTGTGTATTTATTTATCAAAAGCTGAGACAAATGGTCTGTATGGGGCTTTTCCAAAGATATGTCATCTGTACATTTTTCAGAAATGCCATTCTGTCATAGGGCCTTTTAAGAATTTCATGAAATAGGTTTTTATTGCAGGATGTAATAATCTTACTATTATTACTTAATAATAGCAAAAAAAATTAGCTCCTGTTGCTCGCTTATGTACCAGGTATTGTTCTAATCCTGGAGTAGGTATTAGCTTTTACTTAATGCTTGCAGCAGCTCTGAAGAAGGTACTACCTCTCTCTCTCTGTCTCTCTGTCTCTCTCTCTCTCTCTCTCTCTCACACACACACACACACACACACACACACACACACACACACACACGCCTCATTTTTTTTCTTGCCCCAGAAGGACTGTGTTAGTGCTCCCATTGCTGTAACAGAGTTCCACAGGCTGGGGGCTTAAACCACAGAAGCTTACTCTTCACAGCTCTGGAGGCCAGAAGTGCAGACTCGGGTTCTGAGGCAGGGAGGGTTCTCTTGGAGGGCCGTGAGAGGAGACTCTGTTCTGGCCCTCTCCTCAGCATGTAGGTGGCCATCCTCCCCTGTGTCTTATCGCATCGCCTTCCCTCTGGGCATGCCTCAGTGGCCCAGTTTCCCGTTTGGGTAAGGACACCAGTCTTAGTGGATCAGGGCCCCCCTCTTTCTTAACTACATGCATCTGCAGTGACCGTATTTCCAAATAAGTTCACATTCTGAGACACTCAGGGTTAGGACTTACCATACGAATTTGGGGGGGGGGGGACACAATTCAACCCACAGCAAGGACCCACAGGGAAAATTCTAGTCTTTGAATTAAGAATTATGTTCTCCAGAGCAATTAGTTTGCTTTAAAAAGTTTTTGAAGACTGGGACTCATGGGACTGATCATGTTCTGTCTGCACATGGGCTGTATTAAAGCCTAGAGCCAAATGTGGCTCCCCCTTAGCGTGTATATAGGGTTTCAAGCCATGTATTTTTTGGCCTTAATTCTTTTTTGGGGCTTTTTATCTAATTCCTCAGCTTCTAATTATGTTAACTTGCAGTACTTATATGTAACCTGATAAGCCACATTAAATTGTCTTAGGAACAGTGAGCTATATAATTAAACCAAGAACTTTATTTTTCTTTCTTCCTTTTTTTCCTATTTTTCCTGGCTATCTTTTTGCTAATTCCCTTCCTGCCCTTTCCCAGGTTGGTCTTAGAGTGCCTTCTGATATTTAAAGTTAGACCTTCCTTGAAGGCTTTATTAAAATGGGAAACATCATTTGGAAAGCTTTGGTTTTTGTTCTCGTTTTTGAAGACCTTTTTCTTCCTGTAGGGAAAATCTTTAAGTCTTATTTGTGGGGCCCTTTCCTGGCTCCGTGACTTTGAGCAGAAGAAACATCAAGAAGAGGCACGTCTCCTTGAAACTGGAACTGTCCCCTTAAGTGACGGGCAGGAGCAGCCCCTGTCTCTCTCATCCTCCTGCACAGAGACCCCAGACACCCTGAGGCCTGTGGGAGAGCCTGACTGGGTGACTCAGTTTGTGCAGAAGAAGGAAGAAAGGGACCTGGTGGACCGACTGAAGGTGAGCGGTGGGGTGACAGAAGGTGGGAGCCATCCAGGAAACAGGGCTGGGCTGGTAATTTGGGGTTGATTCTGGGAGTTAGCACGTCCTTTGCCTTTGCGGTGCCTTCTTGAGCCTGTGGTACTGCGCCCATGCTGTCTTTTTAAAGCTGATGTCAACAGGCCTTCTCTAGACGGGGTGGACGGGGGTGCACGGTTCCATTCGTTACCTGCCCGGGAAAGGAGCCTCACCGTTGCCATTGGCAACGCGGTTCAGTGGCTGCAAACTCCATTAAGGGAATGAATTGGATTGAGAGTGTGTGGCTGTGGGAGGGAGTGTGCAGACCCCCCACACTGAGGCTCAGGGATGCTGCAGTCCCTGGAAGAACCGCCCCGCCCCGTATATGGAGGCCCTGGGCTAAGCCCCAGACTCTTCAAGAAGGGCATGCTTGGGGACTTCGGCAAGAGTTTCCTTTCTGGCTTGTCCACCCTCTAGGAGGAGCAGGTCAGGAGGAAGAAGCGAGAGGAACGCCTGCAGCAGATCCGGCACAATGCACAGCTCAAGTATGCAGCCAAGCGCATGGTGAGCGTCCTCTGCTGGGGTGGCAGGGATGCTGCGCGGGGCCTTACGGTGGCGCCCCTGTGGCGGAGTGGCCAGGACCTCAGTCTGCTGGCCCTGCCCCCCGCTGGCTAACTTCTCATCGCCCAGTAGCTGCAGCTTGAGCTGAGGTCCTGATGCCGGGGGTACAGACACCGGTAGGAGAGCGAGGCCCATGGTAATGGCGTGCGCCTTGTCCTCTGTGGTAGCCACGCGGAGGCAAACTCGGGCGGGGGGCGGGGGCGCCAGGCCTGAGATTTCTTTCTCTTTCCCACTTGCGGTGCTCCTACACAGAGACAAGAGGAAGAAGAAATGGAGCGTGTCCTCCGCCTCAGCAGGGAGGCGCTAGCGGCAGGAGCAGGGGCCGAGCCGCGGGAGCAGCCGGCTGGGGAGGAGGACCTGGTTCTTGCCGAGTATGAGAGCGACGAGGAGAAGGGAGCAGCTAGTGGGTAAGATGGCGCTTCTCCTTCACCCGCCGCCCCTGCCTTCGTCGACACGGGGGCTCCCACGGGAGCAGCTCCTGTGCCCAGAGGCAGGCTGCTTTGTCCCTCACAAGGCATCCGAAGGGATGGAATGCCAGCCACCTGCCCCTGCTCTCAGCCAGGCTCCTCCTGAGCGTGTGTCACTGGTGGTGACGGTGGTGGCCAGCCCTGCCCTGTGCCGGCACTGGCTTCGTGTGCATGAACTCTGGTAGCCTCGCAAGGTTTGTGTCTCCCCGTCACAGCCGGCAAGGGGCTGCGCCTTAGCCGAAGCCACAGGGCTAGGAGGCGGAGGGGCAGGGACTGCACCCAGCCGGGCCGGCTCTAGTCGCATGCTCTTCGCCCCCGGACTACACCGTGGGAGCTTTAGGACCTAAACCATCAACGTATCCTTAGCCTGAGTTGCTCTTTCCACTCTCTGGTTTCTGTCTGGGTTTCTGATTTGTGAGCAGTAAGCTGCTGGGTGGAGTAGAAGACCCTGAAGATGACAGCGAGGCTTTTCAGAGGTCATGCTTCCCCTCGTGGGAGCCTCCTTTTTCATGCACGCTTTAGTTGCACAGATGACCTTTGAGGGTCTGCTCTCGGTGTGGCATGGTTCCAGATGCCAAGTACGCTGGATATGCCCCCTGCCCATGGAGAGCTTGCATGTGGTTGGGGGCGGGGGGTGGTGGGACAAACACACAGATGGTAAGTGCGTGAAATGAGCGCATTTGCCCAGGAGGAAAATAAAGCTGGGTGCAGCGGGTAGAGTGTGGGGTTGCATCTCTAGGTGAAGCCAGGAGAGGCCTCCGAGGAGGTGGTGAAGGGTGAGAAAGAGCCGTGGGAAGACCTGGGAGGAGAGGTCTAGTCAGAGGCCTGCTCGTGCCCTGGTCTGGAAAGGGAACAGGTTTGGTGGGTTTGGGGGACACAGAGAAGGCCCAGGGGCTAAGAGCGAACGAGGAAGAGAGGCAAAGAAGAGGCAGCTGTCAGTTTGTGTGGGCCTCAGAGTTCCACTGAGGGGTCTGGGTATCTCTCTCCATGTCGCGGGGCTGTGGGCTGTTGCCGGCAAGGGAGTGACCTGATTTGGGCATTAGGAAGGGCATTAAGGTCATTTTGACATCAGTGGCTTTCCCCAAGGCATGAGTGCCTCTAGAGGTCATTCCTCTTGGGCTCCCAGCTTGGAAGGGGTGTTTCCTGCTCCTCTAAAGGTGACTCCAGGTCCCATGTGTCCCATGTTGTCATTGACACTGTGGTGACCATGTGTGTAGAGAGTAACTCCAGGGTCTCAAACCTTCCGTTGACTGGTGATGGAGAAAACCTTCACAGAATGTCTGCCGTGCACCTTCTAACCTCGCCGCAGACACTCAGTGTCCCGGCTGCCCTGACTTCTTTCTTTTCCCCTCAGCTTTATTCTAGATATAATAGGGATATAACATTGTGTGAGTTTAAGATGCGTGCCGTGATGGTCTGATATGCGAATGTATTGCAAAATGATCACTATGATGAGGTTACTTAACAGAACCATCACCTCACGTATGTAACATTTCTTTGAAAATGTGCTCTCTTGGCACCTCTCAAATACACAATATAGTGTTAACGATAGTCACTTATTTATTTTCAAAAGATCTATACCATTTGACTACCTTCACTCCACTCCTCAGCCCCTCGCAATCCACTCTCTGTTTCTAGGAGTTTGGTTTTTTTAGATTCCGCACGAGATGACACAAAATTTGTCCTTTGACTTACATCACTTACCATAATGCCCTCAAGGTTCATCTGTATTGTCACAAATGGCAGAATTGCCTTCCTTTTTATGGCTATTTTACGCTGTGTGTGTGTGTGTGTGTGTGTGAGACTCATTCTTTATCCATTCATCTATCTGTGGATACTTTGGTTGTTTTCATTAGTTGCTGCCGTGAACAGGAAGGTGCAGGGATCTCCTTGAGATATGGATTGCGTTTCCTTTGGGTATATACCCAGATGTGGGCTTGCTGGATCATATGCTACTTAATACTTTTAATTCTTGAGGAACATCCATGCTTTTTTCCAGAGTGGCTGCACCAATTTACATTCCTGCCCACAGGGCACAGGGTTCCCTTTTCTCCACAGTCTTGCCAACACTTACATATATATATATTTTTTAAGATTTATTTATTTGAGAAAGTGCGCAAGTGTGTGTTTGTGCGCCTGTGTGCATGGGGTGGGTGGCGGAGGGAGAAGCAGGCTCCCCACTGAGCAGGGAGCCCGACATGGGGCTCCATCTCAGGAAACTGAGATCACGACCTGGGCGGAAGGACCTGAGTGGAAGGTAGCCACTTAACCAACTGAGCCACCTAGGCGCCCCTTGCCAACACTTATCTTTTTGATTGTAGCCATTCTAACAGGTGTGAGGTGATGGCTCATTGTGGTTTTGATTTGCATTTCCTTGGGGGATCATTGATGTTGAGCATCAACAGGTACAACCTGTTGACCATTTGTATGACTTTGAAAAAATGTCTATTCAGTTCCTCTGCCCATTTTTAATCGGATTATTTGCTTTTTTGCTGTTGAGTTGTAGGAGTTTCTTGCATATTTTGGTTGTAAGCCCCTTATCATCAGGTAGGTGGTTTGCAAATATTTTCTCCCATTTTTTGGTTCCTGTTCCATTTTGTTGATTGTTTCTTTTGCTGTGCAAAAGCTTTTTAGTTTGTCATAGTCCCACTTGCTTATTTTTGTTTTGCTTGTACTTTTGATGTCATATTGAAAAAATCACTGTGAAGACCAATGTCATAAAGCTTTTTCCCTATGTTTTCTTCTAGGAGTTTTATGATTTTAGGTCTTACATTTAAGTCTTTAATCCATTTTGAGTTAGTTTTTGTGAGTGGTGTAGGATGGGGATTGAGTTTCATTCTTTTTCATGTGACTGTTCAGTTTCTCCAGCGCCATATTGGAGAGACTGTCTTTTCCTCATTGAGTATTCTTGGCTCCCTTGTCAAATACTACTTTACTGTATACGCATGGGCTTATTTCTGGGTTCTGTTCTGTTCCATTGGTCTTATATGTCTGTTTTAATGCCAGTACCATCCTGCTTTGATTACTCTACTGCTTTTATGTCAGTACTGTACTCTTTTGATTATCATACTGTTTAAAATCAGAACGTTCATGTCTCCAGCTTTGCTGTTCTTTCTCAAGATTGCTTTGGCTGTTTGGGGTCTTTTGTGGTTCCATATGATTTTTGGGATTTTTTTTTTCTGTACCTGTTAAAAATATTGTTGGACTCTTGATACAGGATTGCACTGAATCTATAAATGGATTTCAGTAGAATGGACATTTTAGGAACATGAATTCTTCTGACCTGCAAACATGGGACATTCTGTCGTTTGTGTCTTCTCAGGTTCTTTCATCAGTCTTGTAGTTCTGAATGTGTAAGTCTGTACCTCCTAAGTATTTTACTGTTTTTGATGCCATTGTAAATTAGACTGTTTTCTTTATGTCTTTCTCAGATAGTTCATTGTTGGTATGCAGAAATGAAATTGACTTTTGTGTGTTGATTTTGTATCCTGCAACTTCACTGAATTTGTTAGTCCTGACAGTTTTTTGGTGCTGTCTTCAGGCTTTTCCTATGTATAATCATATCACTTGATAACAGGTAGTTTTACTCCTTCCTTTCCCGTTTGGATGCTTTTTCTTTTTCTTGCCTGATTGGTCTGGCTAGGACTTCCACTGTGTTGCAGAGAAGAGGTAAAAGTGAGCACCTTTGTCTTAGTCCTAGTGGAAAAGCTTTCACTGCTGAGTATGACGTTAGCTGTGGGCTTGGCACAGATGGCCTTTATTCTGTTGAGGTACGTTCTTTCTGTACTTCATACATCAAGAGTTTTTATCATGAACAGGGGTTGGATTTTGTCATTTGTTGTTTCTGTGTTACTGAGGTGATCATATGACTTTTATCTATCCTGTGATTGATGTATCACATTTACTGATTTGCATATGTTGAGCCATCCTTGTATTTCAGGCAGGAATCCCACTTGATCATGGGGCATGATCCTTTTAATGTGCTGTTGAATTCAGTTTGTTAATATTTTGTTGAGAACATTTGCATCTATATTTAGCGGGCATATATATTAGCTTGTAGTTTTCTTACTTTGTAGTGTCGTTATCTGGCTTTGGTATTGGACTGATGCTGGCCCCATAAAATGAGTTTGGGAGTGTTTCTCCTCTTCAGTTTTTTGGAAGAGTTGGAGAAGGGTTGGCATCATTTCTTTAAATATTTGGTAGAATTCGCCAGTGAAATCATCTGGCCCTGGGTTTTTCTTTGTTGGTGCTAGAGGCCTGCCCTTAAGCGCAGATTTCAGGACCTGGATTAGAACCAAAACTTCTGACCCTGCCAGGGCTGAGATGGCCAGACCTCTTTATGCATCCCGCCTCAGGGAGGTAGGAGCAGTGAGTGTTCCGTAAACCCTTTGCCACCTGCCTCCAGGGTTACTTGCCCGCTCTTGTACTTCTCGAGAGCCCCCCTGGGGACAAGAGAAAGAACTTGAGTGGAGTTTGTGACCATTAGAGAAACAAAATGCTACTCAGGGCCTGGGCCTGAGCCATTAATCCTGCAGATTAACTTCTACAGCTTCCATGTCCTGGCATTTCGAGAGACAGGAGCCTCTCTTAGAACACAACAATTCCTTTTTTTTTTTTTTTTTTTAAAGCTTTTATTTATTTATTTGACAGCGAGAGCGAGAGTGAGTGAACACAAGCAGGGGGAGTGGCAGAGGGAGAGGGAGAAGCAAACTCCCCGCTGAGCAGGGAGCCCAAGGTGGGGCTCGATCCCAGGACCCTGAGATCATGACCTGAGCCGAAGACAGACGCTTAACCATCTGAGCCTCCCAGGCGCCCCAACCAGTTCTGAATATAAAATTTTTCCTCTTCATTTCTTCACACATCCAGCTTCTTATCTAGATCCTGTTGAGTTTGCTTACCTTGTATGTGATTTAAATCAAGGCCCGTGAGATAAAGTGGACTGAAAAATTATTTATTTATTGACCGGAAAGGCAACCCTATAAATAACTCTACTTCTGATTGCCCAAGGGAATTAATATTTCTGCCTTAAAAAAAAAAATTAATTTGCCAGGTGAACAGAAAGAATCCCAGTGATGGCCCTGTAGGGGGAGTGTATCTGTAAAAGATTTTGTTTCCTGGGGAGCCTAGACTAATAATGTTGACTAATCATTCAGCCTTGTAATGCAGGCTTGACCTCCCTCCCAGTTCCTCAGTGCACGGGGGCTCTTCATTTATTGCTGGGAAGGGTAAGGTGCCAAGGAGAGAAGAGGTTTGTCTGGTTCTGGGTGACAGCATCTTTTAGTCAGTCAGTCAGTTGTGACTTCCCTCAGGAAATGTGCATGGAATTCCTGCTGTGTGCCAAGCCCTGGGGTGGGACCCCCTGGCCCTCACAGAAGCAAGACACCCCCGAGTCCTGCCTGTGGACGTGAGTCTGGAGAGGTGGACAGACCAAGAATGGGTGGTTTTGAACGAGATGGGTATTGCAAAGAACAGGTGCGGGGGCCACAGCAGTGTGTTGAGGGGCCAGCTGAGCCTCTAGGGAGGTTGAGGAAGGCTGCCCAGAGGCGGCAGTGTTTACGTGGGCGTCTCAAGGTTGACAGAGTTGGCTAGGTAAAAGAGGACGTGAGGGGAGAGCGCCTTCCAGGCGAAGAGAACAGCATGTCCAAGGCTTTGAGGTGGTAAGAACAAAGTTCTGTGGGGAGCTGAGAGAACTCCAGTTTGCTGGCGGGCGGACAGTAAGGACAGAGTCAGACGCTGAACCTCGGCTTTGGGAATACCGTACCCCTTTCTCATTGCCTTCGTGAATGGGAATGGGAGGATGGGGTTGGTGTTAGCCCGGCACGTCTCTCTGACCAAGTGAGCAAGCAAGCAAGCCCTTGTTTTGGTGGAACTTTGTTGCTAGGATGTGTCTGTCTCCCTCTGGCTCAGCACTCGAGCCTCAGCTGTGCTGGCCTCCGATGACAGGAACTGCATCTTGCTGGTTTAGGTCCAGGGCTAGTTGCTGGCACTCAGTAGATGCTCAGTAAGTGTGTTTTTAGTTGACTGAGTTCTCTGAGTTCCCGTGTTATTTTCTCTCTCAGAGTGGACGAGGATGAGGATGACCCAGAGGAAGAACATGTAACTAAGGTGAGACATTGTGTCCTGGGTATTCTGGGATTGGTCCTGAGTCCAGGGCTCTGTGTCCCCTCCCTGGCTGCTTCTCACTCTGTCATTGACAAAGAACCTCCAGCCTCCTGACTCTTCCCCAGACCTCGGTGTTGAGGGGCTCACTTGGCAGGCCCATGGACTGGTGGTGTCTGTCTCTGGGGGTGGTGGGGGGTGAGGGCAGGCCTGAGCAAGAGCACCCTGCCCTTTGGCTCCCTCTTCTCTTGTTTGTGTGTTCATTGGCACGGAGTGCTTTGAGGTACGAAGGGTTCTGACACCTGTCATGTTTAAAAACATTTGGTTTATTCGTGTAAGACTTTTGTTTTCTCTGCTGAAAGATATTTTCCCCCTATGTCTCTTTTCCTCTTCTTGCTCTTCTCAATCTCAGGAGCATAGAACACAGCTCAGCTCCCCCTGCCCTACTGCGAGCCTGGCCCCCCAAGTCCTTTGGGCGGTGTGTGTGGACAGCCCACCCCGGACATGCTCCCCAGAATCTAATCTTTCCCATTTGGGAGCCTCAGCACAGGGAGGCAACCTGTCCTAAGATGACCAAGCCCTGTGAAGTGGCTGGATTCTCGGCTGAGCAGGACTGATGGGAGGAGCTCCATGTTGTGTGTGTTCTTGTAAACTTCTGGAGCTGAGGGGGAGGTGGGGACTGCCTGGGCCCTGCATTAGCTGAGATCTGCTGTGGGACGGAGTCCCGTTGCTTTAGGTGTGTGTATTTGTGGCCACTCTCCCCAGTCCCTCAGCCTCCTAGGCCATGTGTTCCTTGATGTGCAGAGAATGGAGATGTTGTAGTCTCCTCTTTGAAATCCCATGCTTCTCCTCGGGGCAGATTTACTACTGCAGTCGGACGCACTCCCAACTGGCTCAGTTTGTGCACGAGGTACAGAGGAGCCCCTTTGGCAAGGACACCCGGCTTGTCTCCCTCGGCTCTCGGCAGGTACGCAGAGGCATTGCATCTTGGCCTGGGTGCCATCCTGCTCCCTCTTCTGGGCCTTCGTCTTCCTCTTCCAGGCGTGGAAGGATGGTGGATCCAGGGCAGGCCGTGCGATGGGAGGACTGGCCTCTGCTGGTTCTTGGCAGGGCTGGGCAGGCCCCGGAGGGTTGCTGTATATTGTGTAGCCATCGCTGTGACTCTCTCTTTGTCTTCTGTCTTCTAGAATCTTTGTATAAACGAAGATGTGAAAACCCTGGGTTCTGCACAGCTCATCAATGACCGCTGCATGGAGATGCAGAGAAGCAAACACGGTAGCCCCCAGCGCCTGGAGCTGTGCAGAGAGCCTCTGGGACGGTTGTGTAGCCTTGGGCAGTGCTGAGAAGGGGTGGGGAGTGGGCCGGAAGCGGACCAGGGACCTGGGAGATAGTGTCTTAAGCGGCAGTGAGGGCAGAGCAGGCAGCTGGGTCCTTCCTTAAGATCGTCTCCTTGGGAAAAGGCGTTTTGCTTTTTGGGTCAGTGTCTAGTCCAGAACCCTGGCCCTGAGATGATTTTACTGGCTTTTTCTAGACAACACAAAAGTTAAATGCCAGAATGGTGAGACCATCCTAGGCAGTACCGGGGAGGGTTTATTAGACCCCACCCCATGGAATTGGGTCTTGACATTATGGACCCACTGCCGCCGCGTGGACAGGGCTCATTCCTTGTGCCTTTGTCCCCTCAGAGAAGAGCAGAGCTGAGGAGGAGAAGCCCAAGAGGAGAAGGCAGGAGCGCCGGGCCACCTGCCCCTTCTATGGCTACGAGCAGCTGCAGCTCCTCCGAGACCAGGTCCTGGTGGGGGTGAAGGACATTGAGCAGTTGGTGGCCCTGGGGAAGGAGGCTCGGGCCTGTCCCTATTACGGGAGCCGGTCTGCCATTCCAGCAGCCCAGGTAAAGACCCTGGAAGGTTGGGCAGTAACTCTTGTGGCCTCAGCCACGAGGGATTTCCTCATTCCTCTTAATTCGGGAGGATGTCCCTGGCCGTGGTTGGACTGACTTGCACAAAGCACCCTGGTGACCTGTCACCCCCTCTGTCCTAGTGCGTGGGGGTGGGGGCGGCCCCCGGTCCCCTGTGGCTCTGGGTTGTAGGAACAGATGGCCTTACTGGGGACAGCACATAAGAACTGGGAAGAGGTGTGCAGTCCTAGAGAAACCAGAGTCCGGGGGCGCGGGGCCGCGGGAAGCTGAGAGGATGCAGTCAGGGTGCTGAGGAACAGAAATGTGTTTCCAAATGGCCTTTCAGACGACCTGTCCTGATGTAGGCACCTACCTGCCAGTGTGGGAGAAGACTGTCTTCTCTAGACTTGCCATGTTGAGTCTCATCTTTACACAGAAAAACTGCCCATTTGACAGATCAAAAATATTGTTGTTTGGTGTGATTTTACTGTCTTCTTGCTATTGCTTAATTCCAGTGACTTTTGGAAATAGGGTTTCATTTGTGGAGAATTCCATATAAGCAGGAAAAGATGAGGTAGGTTTTCAGAGATTCAGGGAACAGTGTTAGTAATGATTTTACACAGCAGTTAAATGCTTGTTAGTATACTGCCCTGAACTGTGTTGCATGGGTGCTCGAGGGAAATTCCAGAACCTTCCCAGCCCCCACCGTTGTTGCATGCCCTTCCTGGGGTCTGTCTGCCACGTTGCCTGATCAGTGCCATAGATACCTGTGTGTAGATATGGTAAGATGTCCTGAGCTTTTCATGATCTTAACTTTTTGAGACACTTGTCGCCTCATTTTTGCTTTGTAGTATCCCACTGAAAAAGCAAAGGCAGGTATTATCCATACATACACGCAAGGACACAGGCCCAGAATAGCTAAACGATTTATCTGTTTTCTCACAGCAGGTGGATGATGGAGCCAGGATTAAAGCTGGGCCTTAAGTTTCCAGTTTTCTGGAGTTTCACTTTATCAGTATTCTTTTAACTGGAAAATCGTCCTTACAAGTAGCACCTAAAAATTTACAGAATGCATTTATTTTTGTTGCCTCTAGAAAAAGCCAGTAAAATCATCTCAGAGTTTTGCCCACGAAAAAACTGAGGCTCAGAAAGGTTAAGTGACTTTCCCGGAGTCACACAGCTGGGAAGCGGCAGCTCTAGGACCAGAACGCAGGGCTACCTTCTAGTACACCAGGGGTGTTCACTGTGTTTTGAGGAACCTCGGGTGCCTTGGGGGCGACCTCGGGGGTACGGATGAGGCTGAGTTCCACACTCCTCTCTACTCCCTTCTCCCCACCCCCACTCTTGGTTCGGTCAGAGTCAGACTGGCTCCGGTTTTATCTGTTTCGTATTTGATGTTCCACAGAAAAACTTGAGGCAAGGGTCTGTTGCTAAAAGCACAGTACTGTGCTATAGCTGTCCCTATGCACATCCTGGCTGGGAACTAAAAACTGTTCGCACCAGGCAGTTAGAATAGGTGGGGCACACCTGCTGGAGCAGGGAGCCCCCCCCAACTGCTCAGGCGGCCGCCCCTCCCCCCAGCTCGTGGTGCTGCCCTACCAGATGCTGCTGCACGCGGCCACCCGCCAGGCCGCGGGCATCCGGCTGCAGGGCCAGGTGGTGCTCATCGATGAGGCGCACAACCTGATCGACACCATCACGGGCATCCACAGTGCGGAGGTCAGCGGTTCCCAGGTGGGTTGGCCTGTCCTTTCTTGGGCCAGGGCCTGCCGTGGGGCGGAGGGATGTGGATCATTTCTCTAAGCCCTGGAATTGGTCTGGCAATGGCTTGGGAGAGGGTGCCCTGAGTCAAGGCAGTGGCCTCATCGGGGGGCTGACTGGCTTTCCAGCAGGTTGTAGAACGAGGGGGACCCAACTCAGGTGAGGTGGCTCATTTCCTTGCTCCTCACTGTCATAGGTCAGTCATCCTGAGTCCCTCCAGCACAGGATGCTAATACCTAGTTCTCTCTAGGCCAGAGAAGTGAAGGAAGCAGGGGCCCTCACGTAGTTCGATGTCGTTAGCCTTGCTTTGAGGGATGCTCAGGGTTTCTGAGAGCCACAATGGATTGATTACCTCTTTTGTGCCATGCACCGTGGGCAGTATCGTGAATTTTCACACTGCCTCCAGGTGGGCTGGTGTTCCTAGTTAACACTGAGAACTCTGAGGTTCAGGGGGCATTTAAGCAATGGGCTGAAAGTCATACAGCACATGAATGTGGAGCTGGGACTTGACCACTGGTTTCTGACCCTGAGGCCCACATGGCATCCCACAACTTTTTTTTTTAAAGGTTTTATTATTTTAGAGAGTGCGTGTGTGCACATGAAAAGGGGGAGGGGGAGAGGGAGAAGCAGACTCCCCGCTGAGCAGGGAGCCCGATGCGGGGCTCAGTCCCAGGACCCTGGGATCATGACCTGAGCCGAAGGCAGACGCTCAACGGACTGAGCCACCCAGGTGCCCCCCATCACTTCTACTGCCTGTGTTGACCTTAGGCCAGGGTGTAATGGCTACCTTGAACCACCTCTCTGCTTAATCTAAAACACATCTTTGCCCAGCCCAGTAAAAATTAGTAGGGAGATTCATTACCTGAGAGATTCAGCCTCTTGCTTTTTTCCCTGACCCAAAGTGGATACTGCAGCAGAATCCCCCTTCCTTTGCCTCTCAGCTCCCAGCAGCCTCAAGGCCTTTTGTCTGTACCCAGGCCTACTCTTTTTACCTGCTTCCCATGTGGCCTGGCTGGCATTTTCTAGGCATAATCTAAGATGTCATTCGCACAGCTCTCGGCTGCTTGCCCAGAGCCTGGGCTGCCCTCACGCCCATTCTCTGTTCTCTCCAGCTCTGCCAGGCCCATTCCCAGTTGCTCCAGTATATGGAACGATATGGGTAAGACGCTGCCTCCTGAGGGGAAAGGGAAAATCCTGCTCCGTTTCTGAAAGCCCTGGGGTCTCCATCTCTGGCCCGGGCCCAGCGCCAGGGAGGCCAGCATGCTGTTCCCCTCTTGTTCATCATGGTGTGTACCCCACACGGGCCGAGGATGCTCGGGACGCAACAGCTGGCTAGGGCCATGGCAAGCCGCCTTTTCTGGGGGCATATTTATCACTCATGGCCTGCTTTGAAAGACACTAGACAGAAAGGCATCGGCTTGAAGCACTTGGAAGGGAAGTTGCTTGTGGAGTACTACCACTTGATGTTCATTGGTGTCTCCTCAGGAAGCGTCTGAAGGCCAAGAACTTGATGTACATCAAACAGATCCTGTATCTGTTGGAGAAGTTTGTGACTGTGTTGGGTGGTAAGGAGCACCATGCCCACCCCTAACCCCTGGCCTGCTAAGCTTGCTGTGGTCCATTCCCTGGATGCCAGTCAGGACACCTGGGTTTTCTGCGTCCTCAAGAATTGTCTGGGCCACTGATGGAGAAGATTCTTATTTCTTATACCTTCATTGAATTGTCTGACCTTAGATCCTTTTTTAGATTCCTGGTTTATTTCTCCTTGTTCTGAGTCCTTTTTATTTTGCCAGACCCTACTCCCCAGGTAGTAATAACAGCGTAGTGTAACAGGACTGTGTGGAGTCACTTTGGAGCGCGCCTCTGAGGAGAGCAGGACGCTCACCCTCTTTGACAGATGAGTAAACTAGAGCTCAGAGCAGGGATGTGACCTGCCTCTGCTTCATGAACCTAGTAGGGGGGACTCTTATGGCTCTGAGTCCCATAATTCTTTGTCACCTACCCTTTCCTTTGCTGCATGGCTGTCCACCTGAAGGCTTACATACATGCTGAAGTTCCAGGAAGCCAGGGGAGCATCTTGCAGGAGGGATTTTGTCAAATGCTGGTGCTTTTCCCTTCCATCTCTCCTTTGTGCCCTGGTCGTCTCCTTGCGGCTGCATAAAGTAGGGTGGTCACTCGGTCCCAGCCTCCTTGGAGGAGGTGTGAAAAGAATGAAATCCACAAGGCTTTGGGCCCCATATGCAAACGTGGGTCAGATTTTGAGGCTCCCTAGAGCCTCCTGTCCTCAGTGGGTTTTTTGGGTGCTTATAAATGGCAAAAAATCCATTCAAATATGAATGCTCTTATTTGAGGAGTACAGTGTTCAGTGTGAGAAGCGGGGGGTCAGAGAGGCACCATCCTGACCTGCCTGAACTCTGTTTTAGGGAACATTAAGCAAAATCCCAACACACAGAGCCTTTCGGAGACAGGTAAGAGGACTGCCTTCAGAGGCCCAGAGCTGCTCTGAGCTGGTTCTGAGCTCACCTCTGGGACCGTGGTCTTCAGAGTAAGGATTCCAAGGCCCTTTGTTTGTTTACCCCTAGGGACAGAGCTGAAGACCATTAATGACTTCCTCTTTGAGAGCCAGATCGACAACATCAACCTGTTCAAGGTAGAGATTTTCACCTTTTTGTGTCCGCACATCCAATTTTCTTATCTGTATTACCACCTGTGAGCAGAACACTGTGAAGACAGAGGAATAGAAAGTAAATTTCTTCTGTCCTTAAGCAGTCTAGAAGTCTGAGGATCTATAGCATAAATGTTTCTAATTACTTAACCCTTAAAGCATTGCATCAGCAAGAAAAAAATAATCTTCAATCCAAAGGGTCCTAGGGATTGGTGAGAAAAGGTTCCTTTCATTGTCCCAAATAAGCACAAATAGAAATTCCCAGGTCCTTTGCCTTGTTCCATCTTTCTTCCGGCATAGTCTTTGCCCTGGGCTTCTAGTCCAAGCAGGAGGTTAACTTCAGGAGCGTGATCCTGCTGTTGCGCTGAGGTGGCTGAGAACTCCCTCGCCTCCTCCCACTCCGGCCTTGGGCTTGAGTGCAGCCTCCTGTGGTAGCTCGCTCCGGGCTCATTGTGCAGGGTACCGCCGCCTTCGCTCGACTCACGACTCAGGGATTCTAAATTACTAAGAATACAGAGCACTTACTGTGTTCAAGGCAACACAACAGGTTCTGTGACTCCAGGGTGGGAGGTACCATCACTGTTCAAAAGCAGAGGGACCCAAGGCTGGGAGAGGTTACCCCAGGAGGGACAGGCACAGGCCGCACACAAGCGAGCAGATGGTGCCTGGCGTGTGAGCCCCCCTGCCTGGACTCCTGATCCTGCTCGCTCTCCCTCCTGCCTTCCCATTTGTCTTCACACCTCCCCAGCTTACCCATTTTGGTCCTGTCACTGCCATGACCCCATCAGACAGGCTGGCAATCTGAGGGCTTTTTGATTCCTTTCTTCTCCCTTTGGGTTCCACATCCAAACAGTTGCCGGGCCCCAGAGCCGGAAATAGCTCTTGAACTTCCGTGGCCTTTCCATTCCCGGGGCTGCTACGTCAGGACAGGCTCTTTTCCTCTTGCCTTCTCCCTGCTCTCCCTGATTTCACTCCCTCTGCCTTCTGATGTCTTTCCTACACTACAGGCGAGTGGAGCTCCACTGAAAGATCGCTCTCTCTTTAGAAATCTTCAGAGGCTTCAACTCCCTGTCTCCCTCCCAGGCCGCGCATAGTGTACACGCCCGACGTCCCCGAACAAGCCCCAGGCTGTACCTCCTCGTGCCTTAGCTCCTAGAGGTTTTTTTTGACTCTTGATCTTTCAAGGTTCAGCTTTTGAAGGAGAACGGAGGGGACCTGTCACCAGTACCTTTAGAGAGGGTCGGAGCCGTGCACACACGTTTGTGAGGGGACCGCACGCATGAGGCTTGCTCTCGTGGGAGAGCACTGCATTGTGTGTCGGGGCGGCAGGAGAGGCGTGACCTCAGCAGGGTGACACGCCTGGCCACAAGGAGGCTGTGGGCTCCTCCGGAGGTGGCAGGGAGTCCTGCTCCCTGGGGTTCGGGAAGGTGGCGGTTTCTGTCTTCCAGCTAGTTGTTGCCGGCGCCTGCAGCGGGTTTGCTTTTGCAGGTGCGGCGCTACTGTGAGAGGAGCATGGTCAGCAGAAAGGTGCGCCCTCCCCTTCCTGGGTCTGGCCGGGCTCCGCGGCGCCCCAGTGCTGCTCCCCGGCCTTTCAGACACTCAGGTCACCTCTGCTCCCTTCTCCTTCCTGTAGCGCTGCTTGCTGGGGGGCGTGGGGCTCCCAGAGGCTTGGGGTGGGGGGGTGGGGAGTTGCGGGCTGTCTGGGGTGCGCAGAACCTCCCTCCAGCCAGGGCTCCCACTGCTGCACCCTCATTCCTCCCTGCACTCTCTTACCCCGTCCCAGCTCTTTGGCTTCACAGAAAGGTACGGCACAGTCCTCGCACCCTCCAGGAAACAGCCCAAACTGGCTGGGTTCCAGCACTTCCTGCAGAGCCTGCAGCCCACAGTGACCCAGAGTGAGTCAGGAGGCTGGAGACTGGGCTGCAGGCGGGGCACAGGAACATCCGTGCCTCACGCCTGGCCTCCACTCCCTGGGAGAATGGCTTTAGCCTCGCTGCAGGGGGCCCTGCCGCCTCTGTGGTCCCAGAGCCTCTTCCTTCTGCTCTGTGCAGCCTCTGTGACCCCTGTGGAAGAGGGCGAGGCCAGGGTGCCACGGCCGGCTTCCCCGCTGATGCACATCGAATCCTTCCTAGCAGCCCTCACCACTGCCAACCAGGATGGCAGGGTCATCCTGAGCCGCCAAGGTAATCTCAAGGAGGAGCGGGCGTGGTGCTGCGAAGCCAGAGCCTGGAAAGACTGGATCAGGAAACCGGGTGGTGCTGACTGGTCCCTTTGGCCTGGTGGGGTGGCGGCGGTGGAAGTGTGGTGAGGAGGGGTGTGAGGCGGTAGCACGGTGGGGCGTCTTGGGCCAGGCTGCGAGAGACGGATAGGTGGGTTCTGGTTTCAGTCTTGATTCCATCACCTCCAAGCTGTGTTTCTTTCTCTCTCTGAAGATAAATGTGCAAAGGGAGAGGATAGTGCTGTCTACCTCAGGGTTGTCCTGGAGATTAAGTGGGATCTAATCAAAAAGGAGAGTGGTACCTCTCGTGGCTCCTGCGTAGCCACAGCTGAGCTCCCCTCTGCCTTAGACTCACGGAAGTCTTTGTTGGGCCTGCAGCCCGCCTCCTGCCCCATGGAGCTGCCTCTGTCTTTTTTTTTTTCAGGAAGTCTTAGTCAGAGTAGCCTCAAATTCTTGCTCCTGAATCCAGCTGTGCACTTTGCCCAGGTGGTGAAGGAATGCCGGGCCGTGGTCATCGCGGGGGGCACCATGCAACCGGTAAGGGGACCAGAGCCAGCCTCCTGTAGCCCAGGTGTTGGGACAGGACAGCGACAGGGGAAAGCTGCACCGTCAGGCCTCTTCCCGTCCAGTGGGCCCCCAGACCAGAAAGGGGTCAGCTTGAGCAGGCTGAGCACGTCCACCAGGTGGCATTGCTGTACTGTCTCATGCCTGGGCCTTTAGCCCTGGGCGAGGGGGGGCAAGGGCACTGCTGCGGATTTGGCGCTTCTGGAGCCGCAGGACCTCACTTCTCCCAAAGGCAGCTGTTCTGGAATTGCAGGCCCCCATTCGGTGCCTTAGCGCCGTTCCTTTCTTAGACCCACCATAGATGCCACTTTCCCTCTCCTGTAAATTCATAGACACACACACATACATAGGAAAGTATTATGCTTTCATTGTAAAAAGCAGAGACCAACAAAAGGAAAAAAACATCATAATTCCACCAGCAAAAGATTTATTTTAGTGTATGTCGTTATAGTCTTTGTGTGCATAATTTTTATAAATCCACATGCATATTTTAAAAACAAAAATCTCTATCTCTACATGCTGTTGCGACGATTTGGTTTTTTCACTCAGCAACAAAATACCATAAACATTTTTCAGGAAGTACGGACGCATTTATTCCACCACGCTCTGGCTGTACTATGTGAATGTTTTGTAGAACTACTCTTCTGTTAGGTATTCAGGTGATTTCCAGTTTTTCTCTGTTTTAAGCAACACAGGGGCGCATAGAACCATGTCTGCGCACAGTGGTCCTGTCCTCAAGGTATGCCTGGCACAGGACTGAGCCCGTGGAAGGCTCCTCGGCGCTCACGCACTCTGGTCCCTCTCCTCAGCTGCTAGAACCACTCCTGTCGCTTTATTTTCCATTTTTCTTTCTTTTGTATAAACTTGTAGATTTTTGTTCACCTGTTAAAATCATTTCTAGTCATTGCTGCTTTTGATGCTCAGGTGTCTCAGACTCAGCCCCTTAGAGCCCCTACATGCTGCCCTTGGTCCTTGACGAGGCCCCATTAGCCTTGGGATGCTTTCTTGCTTTTTGGAATGACAGAATGCAGAATGTCCCAGGTCAGTTTATACTTTCTTTGCCCCACAGCTGAAATCCTTCATTTCTCCAAGATAACCTGGCTTCTTTATTTGGGAATTGGTGTGTGGAAACCACATCTTGGTTCTGGGTGTTTGTCCTGCTCCTGGATTGTAATTGCTTCTAGGCATTCTGTAGACAGACCGGGGAGAATGGTTTTAAGAAATCATGAGTCCATATTGATATTTCTAAATGAAAATCAGTGAATTTATTTAACCTTACACTGTATCTCTTTTCTCTTGAGCTGAACGTTTCGTTTCTTATTACATTTGCTGTATCTTATTACTTATTTGCTCTATCCCACAGCATACTTCAAATACTTTCATATACTACCGATATTATTCTAACAGTAAACTACTGATTGAAATTTCATTTCTTTGCATTTATTTTTTGCCCTGAGAGTATATCCTACTAAGGATGTATGGTCACTAAGGATATGAAGTCACTTGAAGTCAGGCTTTTCTTTGTGTGCTTCTCTTGTGAATGTGACAGACAGGCTTTCTTGTTGCCATCTGTTTTCAGTTTTAGAGTTTGCTTTTTTATTTCTGACTTAATTTTGTTTTTAAAATATGTAAACACGTATATGGTTCAGAAGTCGAAACCATCTGGAAAGATGCCTTCAGAAAGTCCCACTTCTGTCCGTCTCCAAGCTGCTCCCCGTGCCCAGAGGCAATCATTTTTATGACTGCTGGTCTTTCCTTGCACGGTTTCATTGCATTTTTCTGTAAAACTAAGCAAATATATGTACTTTTCTCCTTTCCTTGTTCCTTACATCAAAGGCCGCGGCGCCATGGTTGGGAGGGTGCGGCGAGCGCATTCACCGGGCCCTCCTGAAGGGCGGTCGTGCGCTCACAGATCACTGCGCAGGATTGTCCCTGTGCATGTGTTGGCTCGTGGAGCTGTATCTTCAGGGGGCACTCCTGGGTAGGGGGAACTGCCAGGCTGAAAAGTAAAAATACGTGCAACTTATTAACTATTGTCCAGTTCCCCTCCAGCTGGAGTTCTGTCTCCCACCAGCAGTGTGTGAGCGCCTCTTTCTCCACAGAGGGGGTCACACTTTTGGATTTTTGCCAATTCAGTAGGTGAAAACCCTGGAGCGCTTTAAAATTACAAACGCGTATGTCTTCCCCGCAGAGGTTCTTCTCCAGTAGTTGAGGCTGGGGCCTGGGTGTGCAGGTTTTGTCTTGAATTCCCACAGGTGATCTTGTTGCATAGCCAGGGGTGAGAAGCACTTTGCCCAGTTTACCAGATTTCCTTTGCTATTCCCACAGTCTCACTGAGACTGTCCAACACTGGGTATCCTTAATTTTTTTTTCTTTTTGCCAGTTTGTTATCTGCGTTACCTTTTACCTCTTTTTCTCTATTCTTATGCACTTACCCACCTCCCAGCCCAGACTTTTGTCTTCCCCGACGTGTGGCTCACTCTCCCTCCCTCCCTGCCAAGGCCCCCCTGCCTGCTCAGGCCTGCAGCCCCCAGCGCCCTGGGGGATCACAGAGCCCTGCCTTGTGGTCTGCAGGTGTCTGACTTTCGGGAGCAGCTGCTGGCCTGTGCTGGGGTGGAAGCTGAGCGAGTGGTGGAGTTTTCCTGTGGTGAGAATCCTTGTCCAGGGTGGAATGGGCCACGCGTCGCACTCCAGCCCCTTGTTGTCACAGTTTGACCCTGTGCTCTTATCAGGCTCAAGGGGCTGAGGAGACCACGAAGCGGGAGCTCCATGCTTTGTCAGCTCTCGCATGAGCTCACGTCTCTCTGTGCTCCCGCACCATGTCCTCGGCCTCCGTGGAGAGGTCTGAGTACCGCCCATGTGTGCTGTGGAAGCAGGCGGGTGGGCGAGAGTGGGAACTGCTCCTCCTGGCATGGAAGACAGGGTTGGGGAATGCTCTTTCCGGACCATGCCTTACAGAATCGTCAGCACCTCGCTTTCAGCCCCTCCCCTGGTTTCTGCAGGTCACGTGATCCCTCCAGACAATATCTTACCCCTCGTCATCTGCAGTGGGCCCTCCAGCCAGCAGCTGGAGTTCACGTACCAGAAGAGAGAGCTGCCGCAGATGGTTAGTGTTAGCCTGTTTGCCTTACCACAGCCTTTGCCGGGGCAGGAGAGTGGTTTCGGGGGTGCTGGGCACCCTGGCCAGTGCTTAGTGTTCGGGTGTTGGGGAGATGAGTGCTGGGTCTTCCACCTCGGAGCCGGCAGAGGCTGGAGAGTGTCCATCTGGATGTTCCTCAGGGGAGGTCTGAGCTTCCCCCTCTTCTCACCCCTTAAGACTGTTAAATATGGGGCGCCTGGGTGGCTCAGTTGGTTAAGCGACTGCCTTCGGCTCGGGTCATGATCCTGGAGTCCCAGGATTGAGTCTCACATCGGGCTCCCTGCTCAGCGGGGGTCTGCTTCTCCCTCTGACCCTCTTCCCTCTCGTGCTCTCTGTCTCTCATTCTCTCTCTCTCAAATAAATAAATAAAATCTTTAAAAAAAAAAAAAAAAAAGACTGTTAGATATGTTTCCTTAGAACCTCGAGGCATCCTTTCAGGATGAACCTGATGAGAAAGCTGCTTGTTTCCTTTGGTTCTCTTGCCATTTGGTTATATCGGTCCCTGCCCTGGGCAGGGATGCAGGGCTTGGGGGCCTATTGCGAGAGGCGCACCTGGGATTTTCAGTGGCCGATGTTGTAGTTGGTGCTTAGTCCCCAGTGGCCCACTAGGCACTGGGCATCGGAGCAGGGAGGCCTTGGCGACACGCCAGCAACAAGTTTTAGCTGTGGTGCACTTAGCATCGTGATGTGTGTGATAGGGAGGGGGGCGCTCCGGGCCACAGGTCTCCCCCATGACTGCAGTCACCCTTGGATCTCTATACTTGGTTTTGAGTCCCAAAGTCAGGAAGCACTGTTTGGATATGGCCTCAGGAATGGCTCCAGGGAGAGCTCTCTGTCTTCCTTAGATGGATGAGACCGGTCGCATTCTGTGTAACCTGTGCACTGTGGTCCCTGGAGGGGTGGTCTGTTTCTTCCCCTCCTATGAGTACCAACGCCAGGTCTATGCCCACTGGGATAAGAGTGGTCTGCTGGCCCGCCTGGCTGTCAGGAAAAAGGTGAGTGACCTCTCAGCTGGATCTCCCACTTGTGAGGACAGTGGCACCCAGAGTTCCTGCTAGGATTTCTCATGCATGTCAGACCAGAAGGTTAGGCCTCATGTCTGGGCCTCTGTTAGTTCCTTACCCCCACCACTTGGAACCCCTGATCACCTTTGGAGAATTTCCCTAGATCCCTTACTCTGGGGGCTTCTCCAGTTCCCAACCTGGAAAACATAAAGGCCAAGAGCAGAGCTGGGACCCACGCATTTGAAACCCTTTTCTGGGAGACATTGTCTGTTTTCCTTCAGATATTTCAGGAACCCAAGAGAGCAAACCAGGTGGAGCAGGTGCTGATGGAGTATTCCAGGTGCATTAAGGTGAGAAGTAACTCCGAGGCCTTGGGTCCAGAGAACGGGGGGCAGCTGCCAGTATCTTGTGTGGCATCCAAGCTTTGGCTCCACAACCTGGGCTGGTATTTCCCACAGTGCTGTGGCCAGGCGGGAGGCACGGTGACAGGTGCTCTGCTTCTCTCTGTGGTTGGAGGAAAGATGAGTGAAGGTATTAACTTCTCTGACAACCTCGGCCGGTAAGTTGTGGGCCTCTCATCTCCCGGGCTCCGCTATTCATCACCCCTCACTCCACAAAACAGCTGGGTCCCTGCCTACAAGCTGATGCCGTCCGAGTCTGCACCCCTGGCTGACTGCTTGGGTCACTCAGCTGTGTGGGGAGGTTGCTTTGGCCCTTTGGCCAAAGGTTCCAGGTGGAAATTAGGCAGAGCATAATCTTGTCAGGACTCCATTCATGTGGTCTGCACTGGGTCTCTCGACTGAGCACACCTACTCCAGGTGGGGAGGGGGAGGCGGAGGCTGCAAGCACAACTTGAGGGGGCTGAAGGAGCGCTGGATATAGCTGTCAATGACGTGAGGGTGAGGCCTGGGTCCTTCATCCTGGCCCTTGGCAAACGCGCTGGGGGCCTGACCACCCACGTGCCATGGGCTCATGTTCCCTCCACCTAGGTGTGTGGTTATGGTAGGCATGCCCTACCCCAACATCAAGTCTCCAGAGCTGCAAGAGAAGATGGCCTACCTGGATCAGACCCTAGTGAGTACCTCCAGTGTCCAGAGGGTGGGAGGAGGCGGCCGGGGAGAAGCTGCTGCGATAACAGGGCCGCACCGCTGTGACCTGCCCACTGCCCCGATGCGTGCCAGTGTTTCTTGTCCGCTCCAGGGGATGGGACGCACCCCCTTGACCTCTGGAGCTGCTCTGCGGTTTCTTTTAGAGCTGCTGCTGGCCTTGTGCCCGCAACACCTGCCCTTGCTCCCACGCCGAGCGGTGCCATTTTCTCAGAACACTGAGCGGCGGGGGGCAAGAAAATGCTAACAAGTGCTCTGCTCTGCCCTCCCCAGCCCAGAGGCCCGGGTCAGCCACCACCAGGGAAGGCTTTGGTAGAGAACCTGTGTATGAAGGCTGTCAACCAATCTATAGGTAGGCCTGGGACTGCTCCTGGTTCTTGGGATGCATGGTGGGAGAATGGGGTGACAGGAAGGGGAGGTTTTCCTTGTCTTTCTGAGGAAGGAGGGGGCACGACAGAAATGTACTGCAGGGGAGGCTGGTTTAACTAAGAGCCCCAACCTCTGTCCCCATCTAGGCAGGGCCATCAGGCACCAGAAGGATTTTGCCAGCATAGTGCTTCTGGATCAGCGGTATGCCCGCCCACCTATCCTGGGCAAGCTGCCAGCCTGGATCCGAGACCGTGTGGAGGTCAAAGCCACCTTTGGTCCTGCCTTTGCTGCTATGAGGAAGGTTGGTCCTGCCTTTCCCTCCCCTCACCCCCCCGCCCCGGGAACTCCCCACCCCCGAGGTCTCGTGCCTCACTGCTTTCCCGTCGCCTCAGTTTCATCGTGAGAAGTCTGTCCCTTCCTGATGGATGGCCCACCACTGCCTGGGTGCCAGGCTCTTCCTTCCCGCTACCCACTTGAAAGGTTTGTCTTGGGCCTGCTCTGCAAGGATCCAGCTGGAGACCAGACCAGCCCTTTCTGGAATCAGAGGGCTGCCAGGACCAGGCACAGGTGGAAAAACCAGTAGGAGAACATCAGGTTGATCCTGAAGAAATGGTGGGTCGTGGCCATCCTGGGACCCATCCCGGGGCAGTTCTGCTCCCGGAATTGAATGTTTGCCCATATTCAGCATGGCCCAGAGTCCAGCTTCCCGGCCAGCCTTCCACCGCGGCAGCTCTGTCCTTCCCTCAGTGCCTGCGCACTCACACATGAGGCGGAACGTGCCCTCCAGCCTTTCCGGCTAGTTTGCTGTACTAGACCTTCACCTTCTCTTCAAAACTAAGAACGTTCCCTGTTTTCCAGCTCCCTGGTGCCCATAGGGCTCCTTCTGCCCAGGGGCCCCTGACCACCTCAAGCCTACCTTCTGTCTGTGTGTTAAGAACTGGGAAGAGCGCCGTGTGCTGGCTTCCCCACCTGCTGGTCTCTCTCTCCCCCCAACCACAGTGCTGGCCCCTAACCTGTTCCATAGCATGTCTGGCTCCCTGGGCCTGGCTCCACGTCCTCCTCCAAGGCAGTGGCACCTCCTTCCCACTCAGCCACTTGAGCAAACTCCACGACACCTCCTCCCCTGACTTCAACAGTGATGCCAAGGGCCATTAGGCTCCCAGCAGGACTATTTTTAGAGACCCCGTGTCTGTCACGGAGGCATTTTTCCCTGTGTGAAAATCTCCGTCCCTCCATCTGCAATAGCCGCCCCTACTGCCCGCACCTCTCTGCTCTCCCTGACCCAGAGACGGGGGCCGTGGTCTACTCGGTGCTCTGCCCCCACCGCTGGAGCCCAGGGGGAGCGGGAGGACAGGTGCCGGCTTGGAGGAGACGCTTGTCCTCCGCACAGCTAGGGTTCCTTAATTAAAAGTGGTTCTTGCGTGATACTGTTGTATTGATTCATGTATTTATTTTAGTCTGTGGCTGGAGGAGAGCACAAGGGCTCCCCCCTCCCAGCCACTTGGCCTCAGAAGCTGGCCACCTCGCTCCTTGAAGAAGGTGCAGGCACAGGCCTGGGACAGTCCTCCACGATCCCCGCTGCTCCACGGGCAGCTTGTCCTGGCCATATGCACGTCCCAGCGGGGAAGGAGGGGCTGAGCCCCTAGGATTCCCAGTCTTCGTCGTCCTCCTCTCCAGGTGGCTGCTGTGGCGGGGGCAGGGGTGGGATGGAGTCTGACATTCGGGCGAAGGCTCCTCCCGGCCCCTCACTGGCCCCTGTCGCAGGTCCTTTCCCAGAGATACCTGGGAGGGGGGTGGAGGGTGAGGGGGAGTTAGTTTGGGATACCAGTTCACCCAGCCACTAGACACTTAAAAACAGGAAAAGGCAGAAGGCGCAGGATACAAAATACCCTGAGGGTCCCAGCCCAGGGAAGGCAGCCAGGCTGCTTCCTACCTTTACGCCTCATGACTAGCTTGTTAAAGAGATCTGACATCAGGTCCCCACCTTGGCTTGTGGCTCTCACTGTGGCAGGAAAAAATCATGGGTCAGATGAGGGGACCAAGGACAAAATCTGCCCCTGGAGTGACCTCCTCAGGGTTTGGTCGTATTTCTCCTCTTTTTGCTCACTATCCACACCTGCCAGCCAGCACCGCCCCCCCCACCCCCCCACCCCCCCCGCTGCCACCGCATCACGGCCAACTCTTGGAGCTGCTGGCCATCACTGGGGCCAGCACTGGGGCACCATTAAACTGGCTGTGAGACAAAGCGGGGAGGTAGGAGGGGCCCCGTTGTATGGACGAGGAAACCAGCCCAGAGACGATGGGCAGTTTGCCTGAGGTCACAGCGCAAAGCTCAGAAACCTAGCTGGAACTCAACTTCGGGACTCCAGGGCACTGTGGCTTTGGGCCCAGGTGTTCTGTTCGTGCTGCATTTAGGATGCCCAGCACGCCTAACCTGCAGCCTCGAGAGGCTTGGAGAAGCGGGACTGAGCTAACCCTTCAGGTCCGCAGTCTCTACAGCAGCTCAGGTCCCCACCCATGTCCTGGGACAGCTCCTGGCAGAATCTAAGAAGATGCTCTGTTATAGTTTGAGTGGGGTTGAGGCTCTGTCTCCAATATACTAGTTTAGAGAGGAAGGTTCTAAGCAGGCTACAAAACCGGGAAGGAACCCATAGCCCAAACAGGAAGGGTGGGAATGTTAGGGACGGCCACCCAGGGCTTCCTGCAGACAGCCTGGGGAAAGCATGGGGCAGGTGTGCTGGGTGCTGCCCCTCTGACCTTTAGGGTGGGCAGAGAGCACCCTGTTGGGAGTCTGGTGGAGGCTACAGAAGGTGGCCCTTTCCTTAGAGCCCCCCTCCCGGAGTGGGCTGAGGATCCTTACCTTGTTCCTGCTCCTTCTGTTTCTTCTTCTCCAGCTTGCGCTCTTTGACGCTGCGGAGCTTGGCCTTGCCGATGCCCCCAGCCTGGCGGATGGACTCCAGCAGAGTGGCCCGGCCACTGGAGGGGTCCACCACTTCCTTGGGAGCTCCCTGGACTGTAGCTGGATGTGAGGGCAGGGTGTGAGGAAGAGGGCTGCTCAGGCAGGCCACGCTGCGGGACAGCCTTGCCCAGTCTGAGGTTCTGGGGGTCCAGAGGCTTCCCCTCAAGCCTGGCTGTGAGAACGGGCTCTTCCTCTTGAAAAAGGAAGCCAGTGGTGAAGCCGAGCCCTGGGAGACCGTCCGCAGCCCAGATGCTGCCTGCATCTGCCTGAGTTCAGCAAGTCCTATGTCTAGGCACCCCAGGTCCCTCTCCAACACCACCTGGGCCAGCGCAGAGGTGGGTCGTGGGAATCTGCTGCTGTGCAGACAGTGTCTGAACTTGACACATGAGCCAACATGGGGTTTTTGTGCTGCCTCTGGGTGCTGGAGATAGACCAGGAGATGTCCTGCTAAAACTGAAATCCTGCAATTTAAGGATATGGGTATTTTGTTGCTGAAGCTTTCTACTGTTTTCAGTAGCCGCCCTTTTCCCACTGGTGTAAGTGGGAATGGGGGACCACCGCTCCACCTGTCCACGTCCAGGCTCCCTCTGCCCTGGAGATGAGAATTCTGGGGGGCTACAGTTTGAAAGCCACTATTTCATGAACCCAGTGGAACAAGATTTTGAAATTAGAACTTTTCTAGAATCTATGGTCACATAAACCTACAGGAAACCCTTCAGGGATCCAGAAATTAGAGGCACCCTCAAAGAGCACACGCCCCCTCACCCTAACCCCCTCCGTGAACCCTGGTGCTGCTCTTACCTAAAGGAGACACGCCACCACTGCTGTCGTCCTCCCTGGCACCTTGGCCCGGGGAGGCCACGGGCTGGGGTGGGGGTGGGGGTGGGGGAGCGCTGACCAGCACAGCTGGAGCTGGGGGAGGCGGAGGCGGCGGCGGCGGGGGGGGTGCCGTTAGCACCCCATCTTCTGGGTCTGAAACAGAAGTGTGGGAAAGTGTGAGGCGCCTAGGAAAGCAAGTGGCCAAGTGAGAGAGTTCTTGCCCAACTCCTACTCTCAGCTCACCCGGCCGGAAAGTCTCGGCCACCTCTGTGTGGAAGGCGGGCAGCTCTGGAATGGTGCCAGGGGCGGAGGGGGCAATGCCGGGGCCCAGGTCAGCGCTGTACATGAGGTCATCAGCGATGCCTGGCAGGTCGGGCAGGTAGGATGGCACGTCAATCTCAGGAACTTGGCCCAGGTCAGGCACATAGAAGTAGTTCTCTGGAACCTGCAGGATTAGGTGGGGGGCATGGGTGGGGGCTGAAGGGGGCTTGGGCCCTGCGGGTTGACCTTGGGGCAGTGAGCAGGACCTCGTGCATACCCATGTGCAGCAGGGTGGGAGCAGGGGCTCAACGGACCCGTCACCTAGAGGACGACGCTGGCGGGCCATGCTGCTTGTCCGCTACAGCCCCCCCCACAGGCACCATCCAGCTCTACCTGTTGCTCCAGCTGCCCCCTCTTGCTGATGGACAAAGGGGCATCGAACAGCTTCTCCTCCGTCTCCGCCCCCAGCGTCACGTGGGTCTTTGTTACAGCACCAGCCAGGGGGTCCAGGAAGACATACTTTTTGTACCTACAGAGGTTGGGTGGATGTCGGGCAGTCCCATCTGCTCAAGGCCCATGGTCCTGACCCAGCTTTCCTACTTCATCAGGGCCACAGTTAGTCTGTACTGTGGACTCCGAGGCCTCACAAGGTCAATCAAGCTGCTCGGCTCCGGGTTGCGCAGCCTGCAGACTTCTGCACCAGAGTCTGATGCCCCCCGGGCTCCCACAAAGCCAGGCCAGGCCACCCAGCTGCCCTCCCAGGGCCCTGCCGTGTGCCGTACAGGTTCTCAGTGGTGTTGAACAACAGCAAGGAGCTGACGGAGCTGATGTTGCTGGGAAGGCCCCCGAGCCCCTCCTCGGCCTCGTCCTCAGGCTCTGGCTTGGTGTTCACACACACGGGGAAGTATTTCAGCTTCTCCTGGCAGGGGCAGGGGTGGTAACACATGGATGGTGGGCTTCGGGGCCAGGCCAAAGTGACCACCCATCCCAATCCAAATCCTCTTAGGGGACAGAACCCTCAGTTCATCCCCCGACACCCAGGGCCACCTCTGGTCACCCCCCGTTAAGTGTGTGAGCTCATGAGACCTGTAGGGCCCACTCGTCCAGGGGGCGGTGCTTGCTCTGGATCCTGTGGCGGGGGCGTCTCTGCAGGCCAGGGTCCTGGGCACCCGTGAAGATGGAGCCATACTCCTGTAGGCGCTCTGGCGCCGGGTACTTGGCACTGGAGAACACCTATGGACACACGGAGTCCGAGGTGCTCCAGAGAGTCTAGGGTCGGGGGAGGTGGTTTGAGCAGAAGGAAGGCTTGAGGTGTGGCTGGGCAAGGCAGGCAGGGACCTGGGCAATGTCAGGAGCATGAAGAGGTAATAGGGATGGGATTTCTGGGACTGCCTGCCAGCCACGGGGACTCAGGGCCACACGGTCTACCTTGATTGCCTTCTTGCTGCCCTTGATCTTCTCAATCTTGGCCTGGGCCAAGGAGACCCTCTCTCCAATGGCCTGTAGCTGCTTCCGGCTGAGCTCTACTCGCTGAGAGATCCTGCCATGGGAAAAAAAACAAACACAGGGGCTGAGGGCTGCTCCCCAAGCCCCTGCAGTCTCCTGCAACCCTGCTTCTATCTGCAAACTTGCAAAGCCAAGGGCTTCGGCAAGAGCCTTTAAAATACAGTGTTACCTGCTTGTCACGACTGACCTTGAACTGTCCAGGTGACCTCTGCAGGGTGTCTAACCTGAAGGGTCTAGAAATGAGCTCTACCAAGTTCTTGGAGCTCTGGGTAGGAATGGGCAATCACCCTGGCCCCAAGGTGGTACCTGGATGTGCCACCTGTCGGGGACAGGGCCCCTGCCTCCAGGAGTTTACAGCCTCAAGCAGGGGCAAGCAGAGAGAAAATCGTCATGACTCCTGTACCTACTCGCCTACTTCCAGATGAGGAGACTGGAGCTCCCAAGGAGGAGGGTCGGGCAAAGCTGGGTCTAAATCAAGTCCCAGACCCAATCACGGGGAACTGCCCTGACACATAATAAATGGCTCACGTGCAAATCCAAAGTCCTCACCATGGTTCTGGTGGCTGTGGTCAGAGCGCTCGCTCGGGGTGCAGCAGGCCCCAGTGACACCAGTGTCCTGCTCTTCCCCGAACATGCCAAATGTATTACCATGTGGCCTCTGCCTCAAATGGAGTGCCATCCCTGCAGACAGCCACGGGGCTGGCTGCGTCACGGGGTACGCTCCTCACTGAAGCCTTCCCGCCCACCAACTCTAAACATGCACCTGTCACTTTCCGACCCCCTTCCATACAGAGCCACTTGACATGCATCTATTGCCTATCTGTGCTCTGAGGGGGTGAGGGTTCGGCTTTGTTCCCACTGTTTTCCCAGCGCCAGCACCTGGAGAGGCTCCCTGAATGGCTAACACCCACGTGCCCTAAACGTAAATGCGCAGGAGCCTCACGCTGTCCCACATTACTGAGCAACGGCAAAGGCCTTCTCCCTGCAGAGTTGACTGGCTAAACAGGGGTCAGGGCATCCTCCTCCCGAACGCTCCCCCTCCTGCAAGAACACCAGCCCCTGCCCGTGGCTGCCACGCTTCACATTCAGAGAGGGCGCATGTCGGCACTCACCTGGCAGGAGGGAGCACGCAACTGAGAAAGAGGCAGAGCCGCGATCGCAAGTTTATGGGGAAAAGGCAGAGGCCGCAGTGGATGGCAGAGGGGCCCCACGGTCTCTGGGGTCAGAGACGATGCACCCAGGGAACGCCAGGACTTCCTTAAAGGTTGAACGGCCAATCTTTCTAAATCAAACTCCACCAACTCTAGAGGATTCTGGTCCCCCAGAGAACCCGCCAGGCCAGATCAGCCAATTTCACAGCCCAGGGGTCTCGGTTCCCTGCAGTCTCCCTGCTTACTCCTGGCTCCTTATGTGCAGGGGGCTCAGTGAGGTGGGGGGCTGAGGTACAAGCAGGTACCCAAAGCAGCTCAGTCTTCCTGGCAGACTGCGCTGAGTGGGTGGCAAAGGAGAGAGAGAACAGAGGGCTGAGTTTCCTTTCAGTGAGAGAACGTAGAACCAGACTTGCATGAGCTCCATCTCTTCTGGCAGGAAGAAAGGTCTCCATGTGCTGAGAAAGGGTACTCACGCGCAAGCTACCTCCTCCAGCTCCCAGCCCGACTACATTCTGCCTCCGGGGTGCGGAAGCCACCTCAGTGGTTATGACGACTTGGCCTGAAGTCAACGTGGAGAGTGGGAGGGACAGCAGAACTAGAGAGGGACAAAGGCTATTCTGTTCCGGTTCTTCCATCAAGGAGAGAAGGACTGATCTCTCTAAGTTGCAAACATAAAGCTTAACCATAAACTCTGGCGAAGTTCCAGAATGGATTATTAAATCGAGGGTCTGTAAGCACTTCGAAGAGAAAGAGGCAGATCCCAGGGGCCAGCATTGTTCTAAAATCACAGCATTTCTTTTTTTGACAGGCTCATTAGACTGGTGTATCAGGGGAAAACCTTAAACACAGTGCACCTTCAGTCAGCAAGGATTCTGACAGCTTCTCACAAAATCCTGTGGACAAGATGGAGCTGTGGGGGTTGGAGGAGAGCACATTTAGGAAAAATCAGAGCCAGATGAGCAACAGCACCCAAAGGGCACCGCTGAAGAACGGACTGATTTCAGCCTTGCACAAAGGTCTCTGGCAGGGCCCCATTCAGCCCACGAAACCCTGGGTTAGTAAACTGGGGATATCGAACGGAGGGTCAAAACGGTCTGCATGGGGAATCAAGACTCAAATAATCTTGAGGGCGGGAAGGATGGACTGCAATCAACAAGATGAAATTGACAAGGGATGAAGTCCAGCATTCAGGTGTAAAAAGTCCAGTGCACAAACACAGAAGGAGGGCTAGCAAGGCCTGAGGTTTTGGTTAACTAGAGCTCAGTGTGAGCTAAAAGTGTGTTAAGCAGCTTGAGAAGGAAATGGGATTTTGGGGCACACAGCTCCTTGTCCCTCCTCCCTTCTTTCAGTAAACAGGGGACATCCACTCTCTTGGGGGCACTAGAGAGAAAACAGACCCCAGATTAATGAGCTAATCTGTGCTGGGCACCAACCTCTCCACAGCTGCATCCCCTTTAAACTGGATCCACATTTTAAGAGGACTCTGAATTCCTTCTAGACTAACTATAAGGTCTGTCTTCATTGCTGTGTCTCTAGCACCTGGGACTGTGCCTGACATGTAACAAATACTGGCTGAATGTAAAGTGACAAGTTCAAGAACGTCCAAAGGAAGGTGATGAGGATGGTGAGGAGGGAGCCACTCATGTCCTACAAAGACGACTGAAGGGTGTTCTGGCTACAGGGGAGGTGACTTAGACAACATGGTAATTCCCTCCATATGTCAAAACCAACACAGTGCTGGCAGGTGGAAAAGCGATTGCTACTTATTCTGTCGCCCCAGCAGGCTGCATGAGGACCAGTACGTGGAGTTACAAGGAAGTAGATCTTGGCTCTGCACAAGGAGAACTTTCTAGTAAACTTTCTTTCTAGGAGAGCTTTGCAAATCAGATTCCAGCAGGATGAGCACCTGTCAGGAATGCTCCAAGGGAGGCTGCTGTGGGGGGCAGGGGAAAGAAGACAGGATTTCCAGGGTTATCCAAGAGCCCACCAGTCAAGTAACGGCCTGCTTGTTGACAAAGCCCCCAGCCAGTCCAGTCTCCCACAGGTGGGAGCCGCGGTGCCGAGAGCGCAGAGCACGGGGGAAAGGACAGGCAGTGGCAGTGCCAAAGGCGGCATCAGGAACGACCGGCAGGCCACATGCGGCTGGGACAGAGCGCCACGACCGACCAGCAGTGTCCTCCACGCAGGTGGGGGAACAGCGGCAAGAGGGCGATCTGTCTGTCGTTCCTCACCTACGCCCCCTGGCTTGGTGGTCTGCTTCAAGGCAGGTCAGTTTCCAAGCTTATCACTGAAGCAAGTCCCCAAAACCCGTTTGCCCAGACCCCAGGGCCGCCTCTGTGGGCGTCAGGAATGGAACTGGCTCAGTCTGCTCAGAGCCTGGGACGGAGATGAATCAGGGAGCACACATCCCCCAGGGAGATAAGTGACTAGTGTGCCCCACAAACCTGGCTCTAACATCTACTTAGCAGAAGTGTGACCTTGAGCAAGTTACTGAACTGGCCTATGCCTCGGGCCTCTTCAGCTGCGACACAGGGATGGGGCTTCTATACCATGGAATTACTGTAAAGGTTAGAATGAGCAACTGTGTGCCCAGTGTTCCCGTACTAGCAGATGGGTCCTCAGTACTATTACTACCCACAAGGTTGGGGGGGAAGAGGGGCTCCAGGCACTCAGAGGAAAGCAACAAGAGGCGGGGCTGAGCAGACACGGGGGAGGACGGTCCAGGCCGAGGAGGCAGGCACTTCACAGGGAACACCATGGAGGCAGAGGACAGGGCTACAGGAAGCGGCTACTGCGGGGGAGGCTCTCCCCCAAGCCCCACAGGGACCACTGCGTGGGCTCTGGGGGCCCCACCTCCCATGCTGACCCCCCCACTCCCTCACAGCCACAGCCGCCCTGCAATCAGCACCCCTGCACGCCTTCCCACCTGCCCACAGAGGCTGCTGGGGAGGAGGGAACACCAGCCTCTCCTTGGCCTTGCGGAGCCTGAACCTGCCCGGACCTTCCCTCCTCCGCTCCCGCTGCTGAGGAATGCTGTGCTAATCATGCAGGCAGCTGACCGAGCGCTTCCTAACCTTGGGAGTCACCAGGTGCCAATCAGTGGCGGAGGGAGAAGGGGGGGAGGGGAGGCAGTGGGGAGAGGATGGGAAGGCGGGGGAGGGAAACAAGGAAAAGAAGGGAGGAAGGAGGGGTTGGAAAGACAAAGGAGAGGAAGGGGAAAAGCTTGGCAGAGAAAAGGAATCCTTCCCCAGGTGGCGGCTTCCCTGCCACATGAGGGATGACGGGAAAGGCAAGTGACGGCACCCCAACTTCCGCACACGGAAGCTGTCCAGCTCCTCTTCCCTCTGTCCCTCCAGGCCCCTCTGCCTCGGCATCTAAGTCATGTGAAGCAGGTGATGTCTCTGGGCGGCTATTTTGGGGCCTGGCTTCTCCCAGGTGAGGGAAGGGCGGATGGCCCAGCAGGGAGAGGCGCGGGTCCAGGAGAGCCTGAGAGGCACTTGTCATTCTCTTCAGGCTCCCGGAGGCTCCCGCTGCGGCAGAGCAGGAGGAAGAAGACCAGCTCAGAATGCTAATTTCCCATGAGCTCCCCTACCTGCCGAACTGGGCACAGGAGCCCCTGGGCTGAGGGGCTTGGGCCTGAAATGGGAGAGCGGTGGGGAGGGGACAGATACCCACCTGTCTCTTCTTTACAAGAGGTTTTCAAGCTGGTGGAATAAGTTTGAGGGGGAAGATTCCAAGCCGGGGTCACTTCCCCCCACAAAAGCCCATGAAAAATGAAAAGCCCACGGGTGTGTGGGTTGCTGCAGGATGGGGGGGGATGGTGGGAGCAGCAGGCGAATAAGGCTGGGTCTAGGCCAGCACCACCCTCACTAGCCCTAACCCCTCCCTTTCCTTCATCCTGTTCCCCATCTGTCATCGTGTCCTGTCATTATTCCCTCTGAAATGTCTCTTATCCAGCCCTCCCTGCCTGCCGCCCCCCTGGACTGCAGCTTCACCCCTTCCATGCCTTGGCTGCAGCAACAGTTCTCAGTGCGTCCTGGGAAGCCCCTGCCTCTCCTCCCGGCCACTCTGTGATGGCTGCCGGCTCAGCCTTCCCTCAGCCCTCCTGTCGTACCCTTCCCTGCTGCAGAGCCTCCCGTGGCTCCCTACAAGGCCCAAATCAAGAGCAAAGCCCTGTCCTGTTAAGGGGAAGCCCTCACGGGCCCTAAGTTACTTACCCTAACTGCTCACTCGCCCCACCATCCGTCCCCCTCCCTCTGCCCTGGCACATTCCCAGAGCACTGCAGAGCACAGAGAGAAGCCCGGGGCCAGCTCCCAAGGGCGCATGTTCAGAGGGGGAAGCAAGGCCCGCGGACACAGACAAAGGTGACTCTTCACACCCTGTGGTGCCGTGCAGGAGCTGGATGTATGGGGCAAGCAGCAGCGTCTACACTCCCAGGACGAGACGTGCCCGTTCAGGCCAGCCTCCCATGGGGAGCCTGGGAGACACCAGGCTCCCATTCAGGCCCCTGAGCCTTTGGCACCCGTTTCTAGAGCCCACCAGAGGCCCTGCACACCCACATTCCTAGCCCTGCCTGACCATGACCTATCCCTCCTACGGCCTGGTCCATGCCCCTCTCCTTCAGGAGGCCTCCCGTGACCATGTGTGGTAGGCAGGCAGGTTTCCTCTCTAGCATCCACTTCTTCCTTACTCAAGTAAGGGCCCTCCTTTCCTTTGGGGAACCCGCTGCTCCCACAGGCTCAGTCCCTGCACTTCAGGTGGGGCTAAAGCCAGGGCTCAGGAGTAATGCACATTAGGGGGTCTAAGCCCATCAGTGTGTCATGCCCTCTGCCCCTGCAATGGGCTCTGGGATGGACAGGAGAACCCAGCCGGGCCAATGGGCCTTCTGAGGAGAGGCTGACACAGAGGGTGTCCCTCTTTCCTACTAGACCTGAATGCGAGTGCAGGAGCTCCGGCCCTGCTGGAGAGCAAGGCCTTTCTGGGAATGGGGCCGACGGAGAAGCAGCGAGCTGGATGGAATGGAAGAAGAATCAGGTCTTGACGACACCAGTTAAGCCCTGCAACTCCAAATCCTGCTCTACTGATTGGTTACTGTTTGCCCAAACTGGTTTGGGGAGTTCCGGTTCCTACTTACTGTCTCTTTTCTGGATTCCTAGAAGCCGACACAGTTCATGCTACACAATGAAGAATCCATCTAGACTTAAGTGTTTCCCCCATCCTAGACTATAAGATCCTTGAGGACAGGAACCAGGTTGCACACATCGTCAGGACCCCTCAGGGTCCAGCAGGCTTGGCACATGGTGGGAGGTCAGTGGAGTGACCAGGCACTGGGCTCCTGAGAGGCACCCTAAGCCCCCTGGCCCATGCCTAGCCGCTCGGAGGGCCCATCACTCACCGCTTTCTCCCAAGAGGTAGATTTCCTGCCCTCTTTGCATTCCATCCCCAGGCACAGGGACATGACACTGTCTACAGGCGCCAAATACCAGGAATGGAAAGGAAAGTACGCTAAAACTCCAGTGCTCCCTTAGACAAAGGCAAGCATACGATCACAGTCCTGGTGAGAAAACGGATTGTTTCTTGCCTCCATTTCAGTCACTGGGCATGGGGAGTCTATCATCTGGGACTGATGGCTCTTAAAGGCCTGGGTCCTCTTGCTAAGGTGTTCCTTGGGCATATTTAGCACAAATACAAGCACGGAAAGGGCACATAACACTCTCCGTACTACTGATAGCAAGTTCATGGGGGGCCACGACGGGCAGCAGAGGATCGGGGCTGACAGCAGTGGGTGAAAAGCGGGAGTGTTTCCTGAATGCCTACTAGCTGCCAGGTGCTTTAATTCCTTCCCAAGTTTCAATTTACTCAATCTTCAGCACAATCCTATGAGGAAGGTAGCATCGTTAACACCATTTGATAGACGGGAACACTGAGGCTTAGCGAGATTAAGTAACCTGCTCGAGTTCACAGGGCAAGCCAGTGGGGAAGCCAGACTGGAGGCCCCGCAGGCTGCTCCCACGCCAACCCCCTTCACCACTCGGGGGCATGGCCCCCTGCTTACATTTATAGTCTGGGTAGGCTTGGGCAGGGAGGGGAGTCAGTGGGCACGTCAGAGGCTGAAGAGTAAGACGGTCTGGTGTTTATACCAAGTCTAACCGAAGACAGTGAACCCATTTTCTGCTCTCACTGGGGAAGGCTTCCGGGAGGAGGCCGGCTTCCCGGTGGTGAAGGGGAGGTTTCGCGGTGAAGTAGCTGGGGTTTCTTGGTCTGGGGAGGGGGTGACTTGGACCACGGGAGGACCCCAATCAGACAACGACTTCACACGGGGTGGGATAAAAGGGCCCTGTGAGAAGGCATGGGGTGGGCCCCAGGAAGGAGATCTGAGCCCCATCTCAGGCTTCTTAACAGCCAGAGAAAGACAAAGACCTGTATGCGGGACAAAACCTGGGACCTTTGCAAGGAAACAGCAAACACCATTAACTCATGTTAAATAACCACCGAGTGAAAATCATTATGGCCCAAGGGTTGTGCCAGATGAGCACTGGAAATTCTCCCACTCAAAACCGTCATCACCCCTCGGGCCCTGCCTACCTCGCCGGCCTCGTGACCCTCTCAACCCCTCACTCCTTGCTCCGGCCACACTGGCTTCCATTCAGGTCCCTTCCACCTCAGGGCTTTAGCTCATGCCCTTATTTCTTCCTGGAACAGTCTTCTTCTCACAATAACTCCGACTCACCCTTCAATTTCCCCAGACATGTTTTCCTCACATACGCCTTCCCCGATAGCCCCCCTCCCAGACCAACTCCTGTAACACCTTATCTCCCCTTCACAGACAGACAGTGGTAATTCCAGAGTCTGGAGCCACAGTACCTGGGCGTGGGCCCCGGCTCTGCCACTCGGGCAAATCGCTTCGCCGTGCCTCAGTTTCCTTATCTACAGAATGGAGAAAACAGCACCTTCTCATAAGGTTGTTCTGAGGGTTAAATGAGTTAACACACTCAGATCCACGGTAGCACACGGTTCATGCTGCATGACTATCAGTTTTTACGAAACTATTATAAATAGGTCTTAATCACAATTGTAATGAAAGAACTAATCATGCCTGTGGTTAATCAGAGTCCGTGTCTCCTGCCAGAGTCCAGGCTTCCCCCACTCTCCACAGCAGAGTGTTCCCAAGAAACCTCCGGTAAGCTAAAATGACGTGAAGTGAAGAAGCAATGATCAGTTCATAAAAGTGAGAATCCGCTTCGGATTTCTTCCAGTTAGTGAACCCAGGTACGAATGTCTGGTCTTTCATCAAAGAAAAGTGGCAGAACGTGAACTTTCTGATTGTGGGGGAAAGCTGTATACTCTCCAGTTAGGACAGGGACACGGCCTTACTCCTTGCTCTAACTAAAGACAGCAGCACGATGCCTTGCACACAAGTGTTAAATAAATATTCAGGATACGAGTGATATGCAGGAATGAGTGAGGACATAGGCACCCCACCCCCCGCACCCCCGTGGGAGAAGGGCAGGAGTTGGGAGAGGAGCACTACCTCTGGGGCCCGTGGATCCACAGGGAACCGGGGGGACTAAGTGGGACAGTAAGCAGTGAGCTCCGACGAGCACTTATGAGAAAGAGCTTCTACGATGGCCTCCTACCTCGGGCCCCCTGGGCACAGGGAAGCCAGCCGAATCACCAAGGTCAGCAAAAGGGCCACAGGGTGCACGCTGACTGCCCAGCCCCTAATCAGGTGCGGGTGGGTGGCAGCACCCACCTGCTAAAGATGTCTCCAGAGACCTTCTGTAGGTACTGCAGGGCGTCCGCCACCTGCTGGATGGCCTCCTCTCGCCGTAGGTCTGGCTGGATGAGGGGCACTGCATAGGTCTGCCCCGCCAACGAGTGCTGGGTCCTCGTGGGAGTCATGGTGCCTGTGGGTGGGAACCAGAGCGTGAGGGGCCAGGTGCCAGGAGAAGAGAGCCCCGCCCCCCACCCCAACTGTCTGCCACAGGCCCCGCCAGTGGAGGCGGGGAGTGGAGGACAGAGCAGTGGGTAGGAGGCCAGGAGCTCCCAGGAGCTGGCACTCTGTTGATGCTCGTGGAGTCAATGAGGGAGGGAAAGTGGTAGCAACAACAGAGACTGAAGAGAAGTGGTCAGAGAAGGTGCTTGCTGCTCGGCTAGGTACCCTTTCCATACATGATCTCATTTCAACCTCCCAAGCCTGGCCGAACAAGAAGGAAACCCTGGCTGCAGTTAAAAAGAGGCTGCAAGCAGAGGGATGGATTTGGGGGGCGGGGGGAGGGGGGAACGCCTGTGTCAACTGCCAAATGATACCCAGGTCTAGAGAAGCACAGGAAATGCGGGCTCCTGGGTTCTTCTCACTTTGACCCCAAGGAACTCAGGACCTATTCCTGAGACAGGATAGGCAGTGGTTGGGGACTCGGCATATGCCAGTGTCTGGGCTCTGCTCTCCCAGGCTATGGCTAAGGGGGGCCAGGAGGAAGGAGGGGCATGTGGGGGTGGGGGCCAAGAAGGGAAAACACTCCTTCCAATTGCAAGATGAGGGCAGAGTCTATTTATACTGGGCTTAGTTCACTCGGCTCCCTGGTGCCACTGAAGCAGCAGTCACGCCGCAGACAGCACTGATTGGATTGGCAAGAGACGTACCAGGCAGAATATTAAGGCACCGGGCCCCTAGAAATAGGCCTAATCACAGCCCCTCAATAGAAGACGGTGAGCAAGACATTAGTCAGACCTGGCACTGCGCTACAGACCTTCTTCGGCACCACGGTGGGGCCCCTGAGTGCAACAGAGGTGGAGGTGGGGCAGGGTAAGTGCGGCAGGGAGGGCTCATGAGGCTTCACGTGGGCTTCGAGAACGGTGTGACTTTGGGTAAGTCGCCTGCCTTCTCTGAATCTCTGATTCTTCCCATTTCCCATTCTGCAGACTGAGAATGACACCACTCTCTAAGATGCGGTTATTCCCAACGCAGCACACCATCTTCTCCAAGCCGGAACTTACTCCTTTGCTCCCTCTGCTGGCTTCCCCAGCCCTTCCTTCTACCCTGGCCTCCTACCCGGCCTCCTACCCCGCCGACACTGGGACTCCTCAAGATCTGAAATGACCAGTCGGCTCTTCCATTTCTTCTCGGGCAGTGACATCCTCAGCTTCCCAGACCCGAAACTGCCTCGAATCCTCATCAGGGCCGGGGAGTTACTCCTCGCCTCCCCACTTCTCTTCCCTCCTATCAAATGGCCAAAGTGGGGCCAGCTGACGCCTAACCCAGGAACTCAACCCTCTGAGACCACCGCACTCCTTTCAAGAAGCCCCCCCCATTTATATTCATATTGATGCAAACTTGCTGGTCTCTCTAACTTAATTCTGTACCTCAGTTTTCCCATCTGTAAGCTCAGGACAGGGTAAAAGGTAGAAGATACTCTCTGTGCACACCTCGAGATGCATTCCTTGTAAGTTACCCCAACTGCGTGTGTATGTGCACAGAAGGGGGTCGTACAGGAACAAATCTCAACAAGGAAGTAGCAGGTCCATTCAAGAATTAAGAGACTGAGTACAGCTAGTTAGTGGTTTACTTCTCCCTTTTTAAATTTTTTTTTTTAAAGATTTTATTTATTTGACAGAGGAAGACACAGCGAGAGAGGGAACACAAGCAGGGGGAGTGGGAGAGGGAGAAGCAGGCTTCCCGCCGAGCAGGGAGCCCGATGCGGGGCTCGATCCCAGGACCCCGGGATCATGACCTGAGCCGAAGGCAGATGCTTAACGGCTGAGCCACCCAGGCGCCCCTGGTTTACTCCTTCTGTCTCCAAACATCTATGGATCAACTATTAAATGCCAGCCAGGATCATAACAAAGATGAATTGGACACTATGCTCGACACAGAGACTGCCTCAAAAACAACAGGACATGGGGGCGCCTGGGTGGCTCAGTTGGTTGAGCGACTGCCTTCGGCTCAGGTCATGATCCTGGAGTCCTGGGATCGAGCCCCACATCGGGCTCCCGGCTCGGCGGGGAGCCTGCTTCTCCCTCTGACCCTCCCCCCTCTCATGCTGTTTCTCTCTCGCTCGCTCTCTAATAAATAAATAAATAAAATCTTTAAAAAAAAAAAACAACAGGACATGATAAGTGCTCTAATTCAGCCACAATACAGTGCTACGGAAGAAGCACCGACGAAGGAGTGATCGATCCCTCCAGAGGTTAAGGGAGTCAGCAAAAGCCTCTCAGCAGAAATCGCATCTCCCTATGGGGAGAGCATTGGGGAGAGCATTCCAGGTAGAAGGACTTGAACAAAGGTGTGTAGGGAACAGCAAGTGGTCTTGAGTGCTAAGGGTATAACTATCCTTGGGCCATTAGCAGGAAAAAATAAAGCAGCCAGATTGTGATAAACACTGCGAACCGCCGCAAGAAGTTTGCTCTGAAGCCCTTAGGCCCCATCTGTCCGATATGGTAGCCTCTGGCTGCATGTGGCCTGCCCGAGTGGAGGTGTAGTGTAAGTACAAAACGTACACCGCATTTCAAAGATTTAGTAGGAAAAAAAATGTAGAATATCCCGTTAAAATGTTTATATTGATTACAGGCTGAAATGACCATATTTTAGATACACAGGGTTAAAGAAAATCTATTACTAAATCGATTTCACCTGTTTCTTTTTACTTGTAAATGCGGGGCTCACATCATATTTCTATTTGATGCCACTACCTTACAGAATCTAGTAAAAACCATGGACCTATCCAGAAAATGAACAGACACCATACCCGCCTGCCAGGGCTGTTTATAATCTCGGAAGTGCATGGAATCCTTCCGGCAAACCACGCAGCGCCCAGGGTCGTCAGCCCAGGTTAACAGCAACGGCGTGGGCAGTCAGGAAGCAGGCGCGGAGAAAGCAGTGAGCGAGAGGTCAACCAAGAGGAGCCGGGGAGGGAAGGGGTCCGAGGATTCAGTTGAGCCCGCCTGCAGGGCCCAGGGCCCAGAGGGGGCAAAGGCACGTGAGGGTCACGGGACCCGGCGGGCCGCGAAAGGAAGGGAGGGCTGGAGCCCGGGGCCCCGAGTCCCGCGGGCCGGCAGGGCCCTCCCGGCGCCCCGGCCCCGGCCTCGGCCTCACGCCGCCGGGTAGAGCGGCTCCCGGGGCGCAGGCGAGCCGGGAGGGGCCCGTCAGACTGGGGGCAGAGGCCCGGCGCCGCTTCCGGCGGGCGGCGCGCGGGGCGGCGGGGCGGATGGAAGCCCGGGCGCAGGCCTGTGCGGACGCTGGGCCCGGCGCCGGGCCTCCCGCGGAGGAAGGGGCGCGGCGGCTCCGGGCCTCGCCGTCCGGCTCCCACCGCCAGGCCCGGCCTCCCGGAGCCCCTCCCTCTCCGCCTCTCCGCGTCCCGCCCCTCCACGTCCCCGCGCCGGGCCCCGCGCCCTCCCCCGACCCGCCCGCCGCCCGCTCCTCACCTGCGCGCCGCCCGCAACCCGCCGCCCGCCGCTCCGGCCGCCGCGCTTCCGCTGCGCCCGCTCCGCCGGGTCCTGGCGCCGCCGCCGCCGCCTCGCCGCCGCTCCGCCTCTCCGGGCGCTTGGCCGGCCGGCGGAGCTCTGGGTGGCCAGTGGCGGGCCCCGGCGCGGAACCGCCCCCCGCCGCACCCCTCGCGCGTATTGCGGGGCGCCGGGCCGCCGCGAGCCCTCGCCCTTCCCCGCGCCCCGTCTCCTCGCCGCCTTCCGCTCGGGCCCGGCCCCGGGCTGCCCGCCCCCTCCGTCCGTCCGCCCCTCAGCGACGCCCCGGCGCCCGACCCCGGCCGGGGCCCGGAACCGCCCTCCCTCCGCCCGCGCGCGCCCTGCTGCCCGGGCTGGGCCTCTGGGGCGGCCGGCCGGCCGGGGGGTGGAGTGGTGGGCGTGCGGCGGGTGGGGTGATGGTTTCCTGCGTACAGACTTTCTGTTTCTCTCTGCGGTTTCTCTGACCGCGTTGGACTCAGGCTCCTCTGAATCCTCTGCCCAAACAGGTTTCGACCTGCATCGCCAGGCTGCAGCGAGAACCCTGCGAAGTCGCTTTAGCGGAATCCCCTAGCCTCTACGTCAGATCACCCTCCATTTCTGACCACATGCCTCATCCCCCACGACCCCCCCGCTGCTAGCCCTTCGCCCTGGCTGCCCTTAGCAAGAATGCTGTTGGTCAGCTGAGCAAAGAATTACCTACCCTCCTAGTGATTTTCCATTCACCGCCCCCACCTCCGCCCCGGCCTGCTCCTTGGCTATAAATCCCCACTCGTCCGTGCTGTGTTTGCAAGTGACCCTGCTTCTGTACCGAGGTCTCTCCCTCTGTTGCAAAGTCCTGAATAAAATCTCTTTCTACTGCTACTGTGTAGTTCTGGTTTCCTTTGACACGTCAGTTTGGGATGACGAGAAAGTTCTGGAGATTGGTAGTGGTGATGGTTGTATGGCAATGTGAATGTACTTAATGCCATTGAACCCACACACTTAAAAATAGTTAAGATGGTCCATTTATGTTATGCACGGATTACAATAAGAAATAAAGCCAGGTGGTATTTTTAGAAGACTAAACAAAAATTTAAATATATAAAGGAAGCATCAGTCCAGAGATCCTGCAGCAGTCCCTCCTGAAATCCATTTCTTCATCTCAAAGTTCTCGGCCCCTGTCTTTTAGGGTTGCCAGATAAAAACACAGAACACCAAGTTAATTTGAATTTGAGATAAAAAATGAATATAGATACAGATATAGAAATAGATATCCCAAACTAGGCAGGAGACACACTTGCACTTAAAAATTATCGTTTACTTGAAATTCAAAATTAAGTAGATGTTTGATATTTTTGTTTGCTAAATCTTGCAAACTTACTCTCTTCTTAAAACTCTCTGAATTTTGTCCTCTTTCCCTGCTGCCCACCCCCATCCTAGAGTTAGGTTAAATTGTCTTTTTTGACAAGCACATTCCAATGTCTTGCTGGCTTGCAGCATACGGTCCCTACTGACGATGAGGAAGAGATGGGTTTCCACCTGTATTGTAGACTGAATGTTTTTGTCCCCACTCCCTCAAATTAATATGTGGAAGCACTGGGTGCCTGGGTGGCTCAGTTGGTTAAGCGACTGCCTTCGGCTCAGGTCATGATCCTGGAGTCCCGGGATCGAGTCCCACGTCAGGCTCCCTGCTCAGCAGGGAGTCTGCTTCTCTCTCTGACCCTCCCCCCTCTCATGCTCTCTCTCTATCTCAGTCTCTCTCTCAAATAAATAAATAAAATCTTAAAAAAAAAAATATGTGGAAGCACTAACCTCCAGTTTGATGGTATTTGGAGATGAGATCTTTCAGAGGTAATTAAGGTTCAGGGAGCCTAGGAGGGTGGGGTCCTCATGGTGAGATTAGAGCCCTTACAAGAAAAGACACCTGAGAGCTGGCTCTCTCGAGCTCTCTCTAGCTCTCTCCACCATGTAAGGACACAGCAAGAAGATGGCCATATGCAAGCCAGGAAGAGAGTTCTCACCAGGAACCAAATCTGGCACCTTGATTTTGGATTTCCAACCTCCAGAACAGTGAGAAATAAATGTATGCTGTTTAAGCCACTCAGCCTATGGTATTTTGTTTTTGACAAATATATCCTGCAAACACATTTTCTCCTCACTCCACCTGAGCGATGACTGAGCAGGTTCTTAAAGGTATTTTAAGGTTTTCAAAACACATCAAAGAAGGGGAAGCGTGCCATTCCGAAAGGAAAGCATGCAGGTTGGGGCTCTGTCACTTGTTCTTTGTGCGCCTCTGGGCAAGTCACCTAATGGGGGTTGCCCCATTTATAAATCGGGCTGGAGAGTGCTTGCCCTGCCTCCTTTTGGGAGCTGCAGAGAAAGGATGTCAAAGAGCTTTGTGATCTGTAAAGATTATTCGTACACGAAAGGAAATTTGTATGTGCTCCAGGATGTTTGTTTACACACACACATGCACGCACACACACACACACATGCACGCACCCCACCCCTGCCACATACCAAAACTAGCTGTGTTTTCTCACGGAAGTGCTGCTAGACAGCAGCCCAGTTCACCCAGACCACCCAGTTCACCCTCAGTTTACCCTCCACTTCATAGAAGTTCTTTACCTAATCTACTGAGGCTCATCCCACACCTATTTTTAAAGATTTCCTAGGAGCTGGATGGCAAAGACATTTAACCTCAGCCACTCGAGCTGCAGTGGGAATAGACCTCGGTCAGAGCGAAGAAAAGCTAAATGTCATCCTACTGTGTGAACGCTGAGGCCCTACCTGCCCTTGCTGGCCTGTTGTGTGACTCCATTTTATGAGATACCCAGGATAGGGAAACCACGGGGACAGCATGCAGATTGGTGGTTGGCAGGAGCTGGGGGGAGGGGAGGATGGGAAGTGGCTGCTCATGGGTGCAAGGTTTTATTTTGGGGTGATGGGAAGGTCTGGGAGTTACATAGAAGGGGTGATTGCATACCATTGTGGAGGTATAAATGCCACTGAATTCTTTGCTTTAAAATGGCCCATTTTATATAACTTTCGCCTCACGTAAAAAGAAACGAATTGCTGTGTAAGCTGTAGTCATTCTCCTAATGCATTCCTGTACTTGCCGGACGGAGGGCCTAGCCTGCGTCTTATGCTTTGGTAGCCTCCTCGGTGTGGAGAGTGTACTGGATGTGGGATGGAATCCGAGAATTCGAGAGCTTGAAATTACCTCAGAGGTCATAGAGCCGATGCTCGGCTGATGGAGGAGAGAGGGGGCAAGAAGGCCTTAGGCTGCAGGCCTTTTCTGTGTGTCAGAACGAGGCTGAGGAAGACACAACAGCGTCCCTCGTCCCCATCCCCTCAGCACACAGTGCTTGCCCCATGCCTTCAAACAACAAGTCAGGGAAACCGACTCTCAAGCAGATGATTCCAGAGTGTGACCGTGTTTCCATCCAACAGTGAGGGGAGCGTAGGGTGCTCAGGAGCTCGGAGCTTTCAGTTAAGATTGCTTTCAGTTGGGCCAAATAGACACCTCACTCCAGGATTTAAGCGTTAGGAGTTTCTATTTCCACATTATAGGAGAACCAGATGGAGGCAGCACAGGGCTGGTACGATGGCTTCATGGTTCCTTGAGGAACCTGGAATCTTCTTTCTACTCTGCCTTGGTGCATGGCTGTCTTTATGGTTGTAAAATGTATGCTCCATTCCCGGGCATTGCATCTGAGTTCTAGGTGGGAAGGCAGGAAGCGTAAAGGAAAAAGGTAAAGGGCAGATATGAGTCCAATCTATTCCTTTTTAAAAAAGGTCCCCTAAAGGGGCACTTGGGTGGCTCAGTTGGTTAAGTGTCTGACTCTTGATCTTGGCTCTGATCTCAGTCTCAGGGTTGTGAGTTCAAGCCCTGCATTGGGCTCCATGCTGGGTGTGGAGCCTACATTAAAAAAAAAAAAAAAAAAAAGCTTCCCTAAGAATCTCTATCCAGCAACTTCCTCTTACATTTTATTGGCCAGGACTGGATCACATGACTTGCAGGCTCCGAGGGAGTCTTGACAAATGGGTATTTTTAACTGGGTATGTTACTGCCCTGAATAAAATTGAGATTCTACTAGGAAGTAAGGGAGAATGAACAAAGGGTAGTCAACTGGGCAGTGTCTGCTAGAGATATCTCACCCCGAGTCTAGGAGTTGGGGGATTGCTCAGGGAAGGCTTTCCGTAGCATGTGATGCCAGAGATGAAGTTTAAAGGCTAAGCAGGAGTTCCCGCAGTGAAGCAGGGTGCAGTCACAGGCATTCCAGGGACATGAGACAGCAGGAGGTACTAAGTTAGGTAAGCCTAGCTGCCGCATCAAACCAAAAGTATATAATGGCTTAAGCATGATGGAAGTTGACATCTCACTAATTAGTGGAACATCCAAATCAGTTGGATGATTCTCCTTCATGTTTTAACTTAGGGACATTGGTGCTTTCTACCTGTGGCTCTGCCATCTTCAACATGGGGCTTTCAAGTTTTCCGCTCTCCTTGGAAGAGGAAAGAGCATGAAGAGCATGTGGGAGGTTTGAAGGAACGGGCCTGGAAATGGCATACATCGCTCTTGTTCATATTTCATTGGCTAGAGCTTGTTCAAGTGGCCACATCTAACTGCGGGGGAGGCTGGGAAATATTGTTTATCTATACTCCCAGGAGGAAGAGCTAGCTGGTTTGTGCAACAATGATCAGGAGGTGAGAAAATATACACTTGGGAGTGGAATGGGAAATAGGAGACAAGACCATAAGCGGTTCGACGTTGCCAAAGTTCAAGACAGAAAGGGGTTGGGATGAGACTGAGAAGTAGGTGGGAACCACACCACAATACTAGGTACCATTTTTGGAGCTCCTTCTCTGTGCTGGGCAATGTGCTTGGTACTTTACATATATAATCACAATTATGTTGGGTATCTGAGTTGTGGAGAAGAGGTGGGGGTATCGCCTTTGTGTATATGTCCTGCATAACAATCCTATTTCCTTCTTTTTTTTTTAAGATTTTGTTTATTCATCTGACAGAGAGAGACAGCGAGAGAGGGAACACAAGCAGGGGAAGTGGGAGAGGGAGAAGCAGGCTTCCCGTGGAGCAGGGAGCCTGATGCGGGGCTCTAACCCAGGACCCTGGGATCATGACCTGAGTGGAAGGCAGACGCTTAACGACTAAGCCGCCCCCTTATTTCCTTTTTTAGAAAAAGATTTTATTTATTTATTTGAGAGAGATCGAGCAGGGGGAGAGGCAGAGGGAAAGGGAGAAGCAGACTCTCCTGCTGAGTAGGGAGCCCAACGCTATCCCAGGACCCCAGGATCATGACCTGAGCCGAAGGCAGATGCCCAACTGACTGAGCCGCCCAGGTGCCCCTCGCATAACAATCTTATTTCCCAGCAAGTGTATAGAGCTTTATTGTATGCAAAATAAAGGTACATGTACAATACTGAATATTTACAAGAATCTGGTGAGGAAAGTATTCCCATCATCTCCATGTAGGAGTTGGAGAAAAATGAGCCTTTGAGAGGTTTAAGAACTTGTCCAAGGTCTGGCAGTTCCACCTCTTAATAAGCACTCCCATCCACTATATTATATTACCTCTCAAAGAGGGTCTCATGGGTCCTAGTAAGGAGTCTGGACTTGAGCCAGCATCTGTTGAAACCTTGGGATCATAGCCAGTACGTTTGGAAGAAGCCATCTCTTTCTGATGCCAACACTGGGCTCCCTCAGATTTGCTCGGAGTTACCTGGAATCAGTGGCAGCAGGACAGGAAGACCTTCATGAAACCATGCATGCATTCTTCTTGGGGCAGCACCTGGCTCTCCTGGGTGAGGGAGGGCTCCATTTTCAGAGGGAGGGGACAGGGAACTTCAGTGCCCCTCTCTGAGCCCAAACCAACCAAGACTGTAGAAGCCAGAATTGGGGGTGATAGGAGAGCTATAAGGTCCTCAAGTGAGTCATTTTGGGCTCAGAGTGCGTGTGTGTGTGTGTGTGTGTTTCAAGGCACAGATTGAGGCCCCAGGACTTTGGGCTCTCATGTCTCCAGCTCTTAGACTTAGGGTGATACTTAGGGTCGCAGGCTGCCAGTATCCATCTCACTGAACTCCACATATCATGACAGGCTCTAAGAAACATGGAACCTGGCCCCCAGTGCCTCTGCCCTGCATGGATCTGCATCACAGGAGTTGCACCCCTCCCTTCCTGACCCAGTGTCCACAGCTCTGAAATCCCACTTGTGTGGGAGCTGGGCACAGGGCAGCAGGACTAATCCTTGAAATAGCTCAGGGAGGATTATCCCAGCCTCTCAGCTGCAGCACAGCCGGGCTCATTCCCAGGGAGGAGGAGGCCAGAACAGGGTGGCTGCCCAAAGTGGGAATACTGGGGAAGGTGAATATCCAGCAGAGGTCCCAAACAGAGCATGGTGAGGAGGGGGTCCTGAGGGGCGGGGCTAAATCTCAGAGGTGGGATTGTGCAAATCAAGCCAATTCCAGGCAGAGATCTGAAGTTTGAAAAAAACCCAGCCTGGGGGAAAGAATTTAAATTATAAAAATTGTAAAGTATGAAATGTGAAATAATCCCTTAAAGTGCTTATTTAACAACCAAATCATTCTGACACAATGAACCATATGTGAAATGTCCTCTTCCCACCCACACACACCCACAGGTACCCACCTTCAACCCCAACACACTACCATCCATCAGGTAGCTTCTCTGTTCTCCTTCCTAACTCATAAACCAAACAAATATTGTAAATCCGGTCTCCTCCAGTGGGTGATAAAAAAAGCAAGACCTGATTTTTCTGGGGCCCCATTCAGTCTGGGGAGAATGCCTCCTGATCCTGAAAGTGTGTGAATCTGCCTAATCAGTATGCAAATTGGTTTTCCGGTATGCTAATATGTATGCATAGAAATGAGAATCCTGATAGAAGGACCAGGTGAAAAGTGGGCCGGGGGAGCCAGGGATGGGTATGAGTCATGGGTGACTCCTGCAGGTTGGAGATGGGGTACAAGGGGGAAGGGAGGCTGTTGTTTGAATGTCTGGGTGGACATGCCCTGGACAGTAGAGTCTGGGTAAAACTCGGTGATTGGAGAAAGCAGAAGCTGAGTGGTAGATTTGGGGCCCAGACTGGAGAGGCCTAGGAGAGCCACTAGTCATTTGTGGGCACTGACCACTTGAAATGTGACTTCTGTGTGCCACGGAGGAACTGAAATGTTACTTAATTTTTAACTCATTTAGAAAGAAATGTTAAAATTGATTCGGTTATTGGAAAACTTAAGTAATGTGTGAGACAACTTGGGCATGTGAATTTACTTTTTCAACATAAATTTTGTGAAATCTAAATACAGACCACATATTTCCAATAAAAATTTAGCATCCAAACTGAAATGTGCTGTGTGTAAAATACACAATAAACTTTTGGGACTTAAAATGAAAAAAGAGTTTTTTCAAGTATCATTTAAATTTTTTATGTGATTCCATGTTGAAATGGTAACATTTTGGACATATGGGTTAAATAAATATATTATTTCAAATTAATTTCTCTTTTTTTCCCCAGTTTTTTTTAAGTAATCTCTATGCCCAACGTGGGGCTCAAACTCACAACCCCAAGATCAAGAGTCACATGTTGCATCGAATGAGCCAGTCAGATGCCCCAAAATTAATTTCACTTTTAAAAAACTTTTTTTTTTTTAAAGATTTTATTTATTTATTTGTCAGAGAGAGAGAGAGCGAGAGCAGGAACACAAGCAGGGGGAGTGGGAGAGGGAGAAGCAGGCTTCCTGCCAAGCAGGGAGCCCGATGTGGGACTCGATTCCGGGACCCTGGGATCATGATCTGAGCCGAAGGCAGACGCTTAATGACTGAGCCACCCAGGCGCCCTAAAAAACTTTTAAAAATGTGGCTACTAGACACTCTGGAAAACAGTATGGAGGTTCCTCAAAAAGTTGAAAATAGAGCTGCCCTACGATCCAGCAATTGCACTGCTGGGTGTTTAGGGGAGATGGGAGGATAGAGACAACTTGACCTGGCAGTGTTAAAAATGTGTTTCGGGGGCGCCTGGGTGGCTCAGTCGTTGGGCGTCTGCCTTCGGCTCAGGTCATGATCCCAGGGTCCTGGGATCGAGTCCCGCATCGGGCTCCCTGCTCGGCAGGAAGCCTGCTTCTCCCTCTCCCACTCCCGCTGCTTGTGTTCCTGCTCTCGCTATCTCTGTCTCTGTCAAGTAAATAAATAAAATAAAATAAAAAAAAATGTGTTTCGGGGGGCAGTCCATGTCTGTTAGTTTCTGTCCTGAGGCTTAGGTATCTCTTAGCAACCCCTAGATCTGCACCCCTCAGTGCCCCCTGGGGCCTCCTGCCCCGCCACAACTGCGCCCCCATCTTTGCTCATGTGCTGTCAGAGTGTATCTCACCTCTGGTGGCATAACCTTCTTCTCCAGCACATGGGTCGTGTCTTCTTCCCCCTTGTATTCACAGTATTAACATCATGCCAGAGTTACAAAAGACACTTAGCAAGTATTTTGCTGACAGATGGAATGGCAACCCGATTGCTGTTCGCTTCAGCGGGCTAACAAGTGTGTGCGGGGCTTAAGAGACCTTAAGGAAAGAGGAGGACATGGGCACCTGGGTGGCTCAGATGGTTAAGCATCTGCCTTCGGCTCAGGTCATGATCCCAGGGTCCTGGGATCGAGTCCCACATCGGGCTCCCTGCTCCTTGGGGGCCTGCTTCTCCCTCTGCTTCTCTCTCTGTGTCTCTCATGAATAAATAAATAAAATCTTTAAAAAAAAAAAAAAAAAGGAAAGAGGAGGACAGAGAGAAGGGGAGGGGGAGGGGCTAGAGGAGGACTGTCCTCATCCCTGGGGAAGTTCCAGGGACCCCCTAGGAAGTGGAAGGGGACTGTGTTTGTGTCAATCCAATAACAGCCGCCCAGCCCATCTTCCATCTGCATTGTTATTTTGCAGTAGCTTCCTAACTGGTCTCTTGCTTCCACTCTAGACACCTCAATCTAGTCTCAACATGGCAGCCAGAGGTGTCCTTTAAAGACATGCCAGGTCATGTGACTCCTCAGCCTAAAACCCTTATTTCAGAGTAAAGCCCTAGTCCCTTAAAATTGTCTATGTGGGTTGGGGCGCCTGGGTGCCTCAGTCGGTTAAGCGTCTGCCTTCGGCTCAGGTCATGATCTCAGGGTCCTGGGATCGAGCCCCACATCGGGCTCCCTGCTCAGTGGGGAGCCTGCTTCTCCCTCTCTGCCCCCTCCCACCACTCATGCCCACGCTCTCTCTCTCTCAAATAAATAAATAAAATCTTAAAAAAAAAGAACGCAAAATTGTAATAACATGTTGCCAGGGGCAAGCCCTTGCTGTCTTTGAAGGGGCAGGCTGCCGTGTTGCAAGCTGCCATGCAGAGAGGGCCGGACAGCAAGGAGCTGAGGAGGCCTCCAGTCTGCCTCAAGAATGCAGGCCTTCCATTCAGCAGCCTGCAAGGAACAGGATGCTGCCATGTGAGCTTGGAAGCAGATCCTTCCCCAGTCAGGCCCCAGGTAAGAACCCAGCCCTGGACAACACTTTTTGTTTTTAATTCAGATATAATTCACATATCATAAAATTTGCCCCCTTTTTTTTTAAAAAGATTGCCCTTTTAAAGTATAAAATTCAGTGGTTTTTAGGATATTCACGAAGTTGGGCAACCATCACCCATGATCAAATTCCAGAATATTTTTGCCACCCTAGAAAGCAACTCCATACCCACTAGAGGTCATTACCCATTCTCCCCTCCCCCAGCCACTGGAAACCACTCGTTTCCTTCCTATCTCTGGGGACATCTTTACCGAAGCCTTACAGAGAACCCAGTTCCCTCATGCCCAGACTCCTGCCCTCCAGAAACTGTGAGAAAATAAATGTGTGGTGCTTTAAGCCTCTAAGTTTGTGGTAAAGTTATTGCACAGCAATAAATAACGAATACGGATTTTGGTGCTGGAAATGGGGTACTCCTGTAACGATTACTGAGAATACAGGAGTGGTTTGGAATGCTGCGGTGGGCAGAGCTGGGGGAATATTAAGGAGGTGGTAGAGAAAACCCGGATTGCCTGGATTGGATTGTTAGCAGCAATGTGGACTTGCCAGCAAGGATTGAAAGGAAGTGAGGATTTTATTGATAGCAACCTGAGGAAGGGGTCCTTGTTAGGTAGGGCAGAAAGCTTAGCAACATTGTCTCCTGTAGTTACGTGGAAAGTAGAACATGTAAGTGATAAACTGGCTCCTATAATTGAGATGAACAAGCAAAGCACTGAGGCGCCGCCAGGTTGCTTCTTGCTGCTTCTAGTCAAATGTGAGAGGGGAGAGGTAAGTTGAGGGGGAAAATTGTTTAAAAACTGTTAAATAGGCATGGGGACTTGAAGATTTTTTAAAGATTTTATTTATTTATTTGAAAGAGAGAGCACAACAGGGGAGCAGAGGGAAAGGGAGGAGCAGGCTCCCCACTGAGCAGGGAGCATGATGCGGGGCTCGATCCCAGGACCCTGGGATCATGACCTGATCAAAGGCAGACACTTAATTGACTGAGCCACCCAGGTGCCCCAGGACTTGACGATTTTGAAAATTCCCATCCTCCCTACCTAGCAAAAGATGCTAAGATTAAGAAATGGCCTCCATGCACATGGAATAGAGATAAACCCTGGTTTAGAAAAAAAGCAGAGTGTGATGATATAATCTTTTGTTAAAACATCGTGAAGATCAAAGGATCACGGTAAGTACTGAGTCACACGAAGGACTGTTTCAAGAGATTAAGGATGTGCCTCCCAAGACCTCTTAATCTGATCAGGGGCCCTGAGGAAGTATAAGTGAGTTATCCCCTGGCCATCTCAGCAGGAGCTGGGTAGAGAAGGGCTTATCTCACAAAGATCTGGGGTGTAGCTTTTGCCTAATGGACGAAACCCCATTGAAATCCACAGAAGACGCACAAAGTTTTTGAGAAAGCTATTTCAGCAAGTGCACTGCCAACTTGAACTGCAAGGGACAGAGCACAAAATGAGAGGGGGTTGTAGGATCCCCCAAATTCTACTGGCAAGACAAAAGCTGACAAAACTACTCAGATGCAAACACATGCTATCTTTCATGGAAAAGGAAGGATGACCCAGAGGGCAGAAGCCCAGAAAGTGGAGCCAAGAGACATGGAAGTATTCTCAGGTCTTAAGACCTAATCAGGGAACACCCAACATTTGCCCGGCCGGATTTCAGAATTGCTGTGGACCAGTGATTCCTCTGTACCTCCCATGTTACTTTTTTTTTTTTAAGATTTTATTTATTTATTTGTCACAGAGAGAGAGAGAGAGCACAAGCAGGGGGAGCAGCAGACAGAGAGAAGCAGGCTCATCCCAATGCGGGGCTCCATCCCAGGACCGCGGGATCATGACCTGAGCCAAAGGCAGATGCTTAACTGACTGAGCCACCCAGGCGTCTCCAATATTACCCTTTTTTGAACAGGAATATCAGTAGCTGTTATCCCACTGTTGTATGTTATGTCTGTGGAGGCAGATAACTCGTATCTTTAGTTTTACAAATCAAGTAAGAGGAACACCTACAGGAACCTCATCTATACCTAAACCTGTTTTAGATAACTCTCTGGGCTTTGATCTTGGGGGGCTGGTGGCGATTTTATTTTGCAAGTACACTGAGGGGACAGGGCAAAAGTGGACAGACTCTGAGGTGACCCTCATGACTTTCCACCACTTTGTATTCACACCATTGCATAATCCCCTTCCCCTGGGTGTGGGCAGGCCCTGTACCTTGCTTCTAATCAATATAGTTCAGTAAAGGAGACAGTTTATATGTGATTATGCACCGTGATTAGGTTACATAAGACACCCGTCTTGCCAGGGCACTGCCTCGCTTGCTGGCTTTGAAGAAGCAGGATGCCATGTTGTGAGCCGCCATATGAAGAGGACCATGCAGTAAGGAGCTAAGAGATGCTACCAGTTGACATCCAGCTGAAGAGGCCTTCCATCCAGTAGCCTGCAAACAACTGCATGCTGCCACATGAGCTTGGAAGCAGATCCTCCCCCAGTTGAACCCTAGACAGGAACCCATTGCTGGCTCAACTTTGACCGCGGCCTTACAGGGAGTCCAATTAAGCTGTGCCTAGACTTCCAACCTGCACAAATTGTGAGATAGTGTGTCATCTGAAGCTGCTAAGTCTGTGGTAATTCATGACCCAGCGATAGAGAACACATACAGCCCACAGGCCTTCCTCAGTCTGAGCCTCCCCCCTCTTGCCACTCTGCCCCTGGTTCTCTCCACCGTAGCCACATGGCCCCTTGCTGGTCTTCAAAACCACCAAGGAAGCACCTATGTCCTGGTCTTGGCACTTGCTGTTCTCTCTTCCTGGCATGCTCTCCCTGCACATAAATGCACCACTCACTCCCTTGCCTCCTTCAAATTATTGCCTAAATTTCACCATTGCAGTGAGGTCTTCCTTTGTCACCCTTTTGAAAATTGCAGCGCACCTCCACCTGTCCCCGACACTCTCTACCTCCCTTTCTTCTTTATTTTTCTCCAGTGTGTTTATCGTCATCATTCTTGCATGTTTTATTTTTTACTGTTGCATTCCCAGATCATGGGATGTGCTCATTAAGTACCAGCAGAGAAAATAAATGAACCGTGGGGATTTGTGGATGTTGGGGATGGCTAGGATAATGAAGAGGAAGAGCATGTAAGGCTGGAGGACATTTTCTGACTCGTAGATTTCTGTTGAGTCTAACTTCTAAGATACTTTTCCTGGACATACTCCTTATTATAGAAAATCCAATCCTGCAGGTCAGAGTCGGCTGTGGGTCCATCCCTATGTTCTATAAAATAGCAATAGGGATTAACTCCTAGTAAGTGGTCAGTAGCGATGGATCTGCTTCTCATCTGATCCATTAGACACATGAGGACATCCAGATCCAGAGAAGTCAGTCAAGTTGAACAAGGTCACTCATTTATTTCATTCCGGATCTAGGAACCAGCAAGGAGGTCTCACAGTCCACAGTCAGAGAAGTGGCTTACCACGAAAGCTTCTCTAGGAGCAGTCACCCCCTGGAGTGGGAGGCAGCAGCTGTGGGTTCAAATCCAGCTCTGCCACCAAAGTGCCACATATCCCGGGCAAGCTTTGTCTACCTGGAGGAGAAGCTGATGTCATCCTCTGAGCTGAAGGCAGGTCGCTTTCTGACCAGACAGAGAAGATGAGGGAGCTGCCACTTGCCGGGCGCTGGAGGCCCCTGGTGGACACATGGAAAGGCAAGAAGTCCTGAGCCACAGAGGAGCAGGGCCCTCTGGAAGCTGGCCAGACAGAGGAAACTGGGGACTCCACAGGGGACTACACAGGCCTTTCTTCCTGTGTCAGTCTTCCTGTGCACTTCCTTCTCTCCCCTTCCTTCCTCCTTCTGCCTAACTTCCTCCTCTGCTCTGTCCCTCCTTCTCTTGTTTCCTCTTTTCTTTATCTTCACCTGTCTGGTTTCTCAGTGCCTTCTGGATCATCTCTGCCTCCATCCTGCTCCTTCCGGGAGCCCCTCTTCCTGACTTTCTCAGCCTCCTCCAGCCCAGCCTCTGAGGGGCAGCACTCCCCTCCCGACACCCCAGAGCTGGTTGTGGTCTACGGGGAGTTTCCACCAACTCTGTGGAGAGTGTGTGCATGGACTGAAGTAATTCCTGTACATGGGGAGTGCTTTGTTCAGACTTCTCTCTGGCCAGGTCAGTGACTGAGGCATCTGCCCTGGGGTCCACACTCCAATGACCAGGTACACCCAAAGGTCGGGAGTGCAGTGTGAGAAAACCGACCTGTTCTGTTCCACTGCTCCTCTCCTAACCTAGCTGTGTGACTTTGGGCAAGTCATCTATCTTCTCTGAGCCCCACTTTCCTTATGTGCAAAATGGAAATAATAATACCCACCTCGTTGGGTTTTTTGAGGATTCGGTTCAATCAAATAAGCAATTCCCTAGCGATTCCAACGTGCCAGGCACTGTGTTAGTTGCAGAAGAAAACAAAGATGGATTATATATGTGCTCAAAACTCAAGGCAACTGGGAGAAACTGACATTTGTCTTAACCTTTATTCAACCAGAATAAAAAATGCTAAAGAGAGGTGTAGGAAAGCGTACTATGGGAACAAAAAGGAATATGTGATGAGCTCTGATTGGGGAGAAGGTTGAGATTTTTCACAGGTGTGTCGTCAAACAGAATTGCAACAGGCAAAGGGGCAAGGGAAAGACAAAGATGGAGGAAGAGATTTGAGTCAAGCTTTGTAAGCATGAAGAGGGATGGGCGTTTGGAGGAACGTCCTGCTTTGGCTGGGACGTAGGATGTGGGGACATATACATACAGTGAGAAGCAAGAAAGGTAATTGCTGTCCCATCGTATCAAGATTTTATAGGCTTTTAAACCTTTTGACTGTGATCCACAGCAAGAAATCCATGTTATATCTCTGGTCAGTACATAAATCCACACATATATGTATAGATAGACCTAACTGAATCAGACACTTCAAGAGATAATATTTACTCTTAGCACACGTGATACACTCTACTTCCTTTTCTATTTGATTTCATATTTTTAAGTGACCCATTACATTGATCTCATGATCTACTACTGCCTGCATTTTGCAAAGCACTGCCTAGGCAATGGAAAACTGTTGAAGATCTTTTGAAGAAGGTAGTGACACAGCTTCCTTGGTCCCGTAAGCCCCTCTCGTGGCAGTGAGGGAGTGGGGAGAAGGGGTGGGGTGAGAGGGAGTGTGAGCCATCATGTACCTGCGTGGTCACAGTCCAGAGAGAGCTCATCCATCACCAGGGCTGGGCTTGATCAATGAGCCCCAGGAAGAGCTTTGAATGTAGTTGTCCTTAGCAAATGCTTCTGCAGGTGGGAAGTGTAAAGTGCTGTCCGTGACGATGTTGAGATCCCTGGAGAATCAGGGCAGGGGATGCTTTCTCCCCTGGAGTGGATCTCAGTTGTTCCCTGGGTGTCCAGTGGGCCCAGGCAGAACCCCCAACCCTGGCCGGTCATGTTGCTAGGGCTTCCATTGGGTATGGTGAGGACTGGTGGAGAGAATATGGCAGGAGGCCATCCTCACGGTGATCCCCATACCCTCCATTTTAAGTATACACTCTTCTCCATTCTTCTCCACAAAGAACAGCACATGGTTTTCAGACCCAGGCCCAGCCCTCAGGCAGCTGCCTGTCTTCCTCAAAGAATAGGAGTTGGGGTCCTACTCTCTGCCTTGTCATTACGTTCAGCCCCGGGCCCAGGCCCCTGGATGCGGCAGACTGAATAGAACATGTACCTTAATACCACATAGTTCTGGCTTCTGGCCCCAGTCTTACTACTTAGTAGCTGTGTGATCTTGGGAAAGTCATTTCATTTCTCTGAGCCCTGTTTTTCTCACATGTAAGATGGGGGATAACCACACCTCTTAGCCATTGGTAAGATTAGCAGCCCATGGTTCTCTTCTCTCTATCCTCTTCACTTAGTGATTCTTACTGATACTCATGGCTTCAATTTAAAAACATTTTTACTAAGGTATAATTTACATAAGTACAATTCTCCCACTTTTTAGTGTACAGTTCTGAGTTTTGACACATGCGTGTGGTCAAGTAACCACCACCGCAATCAAGACGTAGAACACTTTCATCTACCCCCAAATCTGTGCCCTCCCACCCCTTTGCAGTCAATCCACCGCACCCCCCCACTCTCTACACCACTGATCTGATGTCCATCACTGAAGATTAGTTTTGTCTGTTCTAGAATGTCACATAGGTTGAATTATATATATGCGTTCTGTTGTATCTGACTTCTTTCACTAAGCTTAATATTTCTGAGGTTCGTCCACATTGTTACGTGTACTTGTAGTTTGTGTCTTTTTGATAAAGAGCAGTATTCCATTGCATGGACATAGTGCCACTTGTTCATCCATTCAACGATTGATGCACATTTGAGTTGTTTCCATTTTGGGTTGTTATGAATAAGACTGCCATGAATGCTATTTTTCCAGTCTTTGTGAGGACAAATGTTTTATTTCTCTTGGGTAAATAGTGAGGAGTGCAATTGCTGGGTTGTATGGTAAGTATATGTTTAACTTTTGAAGAAATAGCCTTGCTGTTTTCCAAAATGGTTGTATAATTTTACATGTCTGCCAATAATATACCAGAGTTCTGGTCATTCTACATCCTACCCAACATTTTGTTTTGTTGGTCTCTTAAAATTTTAGACATTCTAGTGAAATGGTATCTCAGTGTGGTCTTCATTTTGCATTTCTTTAATCACTGATGATATTGAGCATGTTTTATGTTCTTATTGGCTATCTGGATAATCTGTTTTGTAAAGTGCCTATTCTAGCCTTTTGCATGGCTGCAAATTTTATTTTATTTTAAGATTTTATTTATTTATTTGAGATAGAGGGAGAGAGAGAGAGAGCACACAGGCATGGGGGAGGGGCAGAGGGAAAGGGCGAAGCAGACTCCCCACTGACTAAGGACACTCACACAGGACTCGATCCCAGGACTCGGGGATCATGACCTGAGCTGAAGGCAGACGCTTAACTGACTGAGCCACCCAGGCGCCCACCATTTATATTTATATTATATGATGCAAATTTTAAATGGAAATATGAGCATTTAACTCATATGTGAAATCACTAAAATTACACAATTCACATTTCATAGCTTGTACATGTGTATGTATTTTGTTCTTATAGTACAGTGGAAATGCTGCACAAAACAAACTCAAATGTTTTTATTTCACTTCTTGACACACACATATTTTACCCACATGCTATGCCTTTGGGTTACTGATGAGTAAGGCAGGACTGAAAGGAAAAAGAGCTGTAAGTCACTCTGTCTCTCCCCGTCCTTCTGTGTCACCATTTTCAGCCTAAGTATTGGTTAATATAGGGATGTAACAACAGTTGGAAAGGATATAATAAGCTCTCTTGGTCATTTGTGTGTCCTCAAAGGTCCTTGCCTTCTTTCTGTGTATAGTGTAAGTTCTGGTTTGGATGGAAAGTGTGGCCTCTCAGGTCTTTGGGTGTCCCTGTCACCAGTCATAGACCTAACACCCCTTCCTTGTGCTCCCTCCATAGCGTGGGTCCACAAGAATTCTGTGCTCCCAGGTCATTGAAAAGGCTGCATGGGAACAGGTGTCTAGGAATGGCAGAACTCATATGACATAGATCTCCTCTGTCTATGTGCATGCACCCTTGTCCCACTGGACGTCAGTTAGAAAACACAAATTGCAAGTTAAAATTATTAATGATTTCAAGATGGTGACATCAGAGCATTAAACCAAGTGCAAGGCTCTCTCAAGCCCAGGACCCTGTGGGGCTGCACAGGTCACACACTCATGAAGGTGGCCCTTGTGAACATTCACAATGCTCAATAAATACGCATTACATGAGTGAATGAAGGGTTGTCACTTGAGACAGTTCATTTTTTTTTTTAAGATTTTATTTAAGAAGAGACAGTTCATTTGTTGTTTTTTTTTTAAGATTTTATTTATTTATTTGACACAGAGAGATAGAGCGAGAGAGGGAACACAAGCAGGGGGAGTGGGAGAGGGAGAAGCAGGCTTCCTGCTGAGCAGGGAGCCCGATGTGGAACTCGATCCCAGGACCCTGGGATCATGACCTGAGCTGAAGGCAGACGCTTAACGACTGAGCCACCCAGGTGCCCCAGGTCATTTTTTTTTTTAAGATTTTTTTTTTATTTATTCATTTGACAGAGAGAGACACAGCGAGAGAGGGAACACAAGTAGGGGGAGTGGGAGAGGGAGAAGCAGGCTTCCCACAGATCAGGGAGCCTGATGAGGAACTCAATCCCAGGACCCTGGGATCATGACCTGAGCTAAAGGCAGACGCTTAACGACTGAGCCACCCAGGCTCCCAGCTCATTTGGTTTTGATGTAAACTAAAAACTTCCCTCTTCGGGACATCTGGGTGGCTCAGTGGGTTAAGTGGCTGCCTTCAGCTCAGGTTATGATCCCACGGTCCTGGGATCGAGTCCAACATCGGGCCCTTTGCTCAGCAGGGAGCCTGCTTCTCCCTCTCCCGCTTCCCCTGCTTGTGTTCTCATTCTCTCTCTGCCAAATAAATGAATAAAAATCTTCAAAAAAAATAAACAACAACAAAAAAATAAAAACCTCCCTCTTCTCTCACCTTGGAGATTCAATATAAACTTCAGGTGGGCACTACTACCTGGAATTCCCTGTCCCGGGGAGAGACACTTCCTCTAATATTTCAAGTGCAGTAAGAGAGAAGGGAGTGAGGGGGCAGAGAAAACCTGACGAGACTCGCCTGTCAATCAATCACTGCACTTTGCACTGACAGCACGTAACATCTTGCAGCCTTACGACATGGCCTCAGTGTGAATTAAGCTTCACAGCTCACTGCCTTCATCCACCTCCTCCCTGCCTTTCAGCCTCCACCCTGGCTCCAAGAGAGAGCTGAAGGTTCTACTTCATTAGCAGAGGACCTCTGGGACCCATCCTGCAGGGGATGGGGCGCAGAGCAGCTCAGCTAAGGTCAGACCCACAGGTTGCTGGGGGGATGCTCAAATTCCTTGTCTCTGGCCTTGGCCTCCAGTCCACAGTTTGGCATGTGCAGAAAGATCTCTGAGAATTGCAAAGTCCAAGAGTTAGATGACCTCAGCTCAAGATCTGGCTTTACTCTACACACTCCATTATGTGACCTTAGGCAAGTGATGTTTCCTTCCTGGGCTGGATTTTCTCCTCTGTCAAATGAGAACATGAACTAGATAAGTGGTCTACAAGTAGTGTTCCCAGAACCTCCAATGTCTCAGAAATTTCACTGGTTAGAGGAAGAGAGAGTCTCCCCAACTTCAGTCAGTGGTAATAATAATGATAAGAATGACAACAGTAATAATAATGGCAGACACTTACAGAGCACTCACCGCCCCAAGTGTTAAGTGCTTTGTGTGCATTAACTCATTTAGTCATCACAATATTCCTGTAAGATTGATCTTACCCATTTTCAGATAAGGAAACTGAGGAGCTAAATTAAATGACTTGCTCAGGGCCACACAGCTAGTAAATGACAGAGCAGGGATTTGAACCCTGGCTCTAGAATACACCTACTTAACCACACTCTTCCCATTTTATCTAACTACCTGCCTATCCATCCACCAAACCATCCACCAATCCATTCATCCAACCATCTATCCATCCATCCAGCCATCTGAGTTCCGTGTAAGAGTTTATATAATAAGGGGCGCCTGGGTGGCTCAGTTGGTTAAGCGACTGCCTTCGGCTCAGGTCATGATCCTGGAGTCCCGGGATCGAGTCCTGCATTGGACTCCCTGCTCGGCAGGGAGTCTGCTTCTCCCTCTGATCCTCCCCCTCTCATGCTCTCTGTCTCCCATTCTCTCTCTCAGATAAATAAATAAATAATCTTAAAAAAAAAAAGAGTTTATATAATAAAAAGTTAAATAAAAAAATAAAAAAATATTAAAAAATAATAAAAATTTGAAAAATACTGAATATCACCATTCAAACTCGAGAAACCCCAGGGGGTGGAGTGCTGTGACTGCTTCCCACTTTCTGGGTCATTCTTAGAGCAGTTTCTGTGGGTTGGGGGTGATGAAGAGTTGGCAGCAATCAGAAACAGAATATTTTAAAACAATTTGTCAAACGTGACACCCACAGCTTGTATGTAGACAGATGCTATGTAAGAAAGCTCAGGCAGTTTGGATCTGGTCTCCCCCCTCCTTCCCTCTTTCTCATCTCCCGCTCTCCTCCAGGGAAAACAGAGCTGGAGGGGGTTTGGGATTGACTTGGATAATGAGACTACAGAAAGCTGAACTCAGACCAGTGGGAGAAAGGGAAAGGAAGGCAGATCACAGCTCAATATCAGAAATATCTTCCTAGCTTTTTGGTCATCCTTAAATTAGATAACCATCTTGTGAGGGACTTGTTTGTTGTGGGAAAATCTGGGCAGAGCCTGGTGACCAAGAATGATGTGGTGGGGTTGCTTGCATTTGGGTGTTAGGGGGTCCTAGAGTAGGTGAGCTCCTGGGTCCTTTCTCCTAGATCTGGTGATTCCACCTCCACCCCCTCACTCCACTGTGGGGCTCCTGAGGTCCAGAGAAGGAGAGACCTCTGGCCCCAGCTTGGTAGCTTTTCAGGAACAGAGAGAACAGATTAGAACCATGGCTCCAGCTCGAAACCTTCTCAGGTATTCTCAATGACACCCCACAGAGTGTCAAAGAAGGGGGAAAATTCTTCCTATGCCCTTCTCACTACAGGTCTTTCTGGATTGTCTCAATGTGCTTGTCATGGAGGCTATGACTTTCTCCAAATTCAAGACAGGCCATTTACTGGGGCTAGAGATGAGGAACAATGAGAGAGGGGTGTTCCTACCTTCAGCTGGGCTCACAGGTTCTGTTTGGATCTGGGTTTACTGCCCAAACAATTTGTTTACTACTTTCCAATTCATATAGAACATTCATGGACCCATTTGACAGATGAAGATGGGAAGCTCAGAGAGAGTAAGTGATTCACCCATGTACCATGACCAGAGGGGTAAACTCAGTCTTCCGACTCCAGGAAAGTCTTTACCACTCCTACTAAATGCTAAAAACTATTTAGCATTTACTCTATGCCAGATATTGTGCTACTACAACAACCCCACGATACCCATCGCATAGAGATTCAGACCCGTTAGCTAACTTCCCCAAGGTCACATAGGTGGGAAGGGGCAAAATGAGGGTTCAAACCCACATCTGCCTTTTCCAGAACTCATATTCTTGTCCATGGCTCTGTTCCATTCCTAAATTCAGAGAAGCCCCAAGAAAATAGTATCTTGGGAGAAGGGGTTTGAGGGGGGGTCTGTTCAAGCCAGAAAGCCTGAGATACCTTCAGAATGTCTCAGACCTGGCAGGACTGGCATAATCCATCAGGTGGGTAATTAGGGATGAATAGGGCTTCCCTAGTCCAGAGGCCGACTGCAAGAAGGCCTCAGAGACTCCTTCTGAGGCCCATACTATGAACTGCATCCCCTCAATTGACCTTTGCTATATGAGATGTGGACAAAGTCACCTCTGGGACGCCTGGGTGGCTCAGTCGGTTAAGCGTCTGTCTTCGGCTCAGGTCGTGATTTCAGGGTCCTGGGATCAAGTCCCATATCCAGCTCCTTGCTAAGCAGGGAGCCTGCTGCTCCCACCCCCCTCTGGCAAATAAATAAACAAAATCTTAAAAAAAAAAAGTCACCTCCCAGGCTGCATTTAAGGGAAGTTCTGGCTAAAAAACCCCAGATCAGTGTGGTGTCAGTGGGATTTCTGGCTCTGATATTTTCTAGCCTTGGGCAAGTCACTATTTTTTGGCGGGGGGCAGAAAGAGAGAGAGAATCATTATCATTAGCAGGATCCATGCTCAACGCAGAGCCTGATGCGGGATTCGATCTCACGACCTGAACTGAAATCAAGAGTCAAACGCTCAACCGACTGAGCCACCCAGGCGCCCTGCAGGTCATTATTTCCTCATGCCCCTGTTCCCTTTCTTGTAAAATGGGGTTAATAAAAATACTCCATGGGCATTTTGTGAGGACTAAATGAGATCACGTATCTGTGCTCTTAATTTTACCAGTACCTGGATCAGATCAGTTCAATTAAAATGTCTGGGATTGGGCTTTAATCATCAGCATGTTCAAAGCTCCCTGGTGATTCTAATGTGAAGACATTATGTGTTAAACCTAAGAAATACAATATACAAGGAGAAGCAGACCTCTGAAAATTAAAAATTACAAGGAGTAGCACTGTCCTTATCTTCCTGGCAATCTCAAATGAATGTCAAAGTTGGGAGAGAGTAACCATGCAAAAATGATCCTGAAAATACCTAACACGAAAGGACATTGATAGACATTTGTATACAACCTGATGCATATGGCATGAGGTCAGTTTCTGTAAAGCATTAAGAATTAAGTCTAACCAATAAATGAAAAGGTATCATGTGTTCAGGGATTGGAAATATTGATATCGATAAAATGTCAATACTACCAAAAGCCATCTATAGATTTAATGCAATCCCTATGAAGATTTCAATGGCATTTGTTACTAAAGTAGAAAAAATCCTAACACTTAAATGAAACCACAAAAAATCCCGAAAGCCAAAGTAATCCTGAAAAAGAACAAAGCAGTAGGCATTATACTTCCAGACTTCAAGCTACATTACATAATTATCGTCCTCAAAACAGTATATGGTACTGGCATAAAAATAAACAAATCATTGGAACAGAATCAAGAGTACAGAAATAAACCCAAGGATATACATTCAACTAATATGACAAGAGAGCCAAGAATACTCAATGGACATGAGACCGTCTCTTAAATGGTGCTAGGGAAATTGGATATTCACATGTAAAAGAATGAAACAGGACCTGTATCTTATACCACTCACAAAAACTAGCTGGAAATGGATTAAGGACTTAAATGTAAGACCTGAAATGATGAAACTTCTGGAAGGAGACCTAGGAAAAGAGCTCCTTGACATGGATCTTGGCAGTGATTTTTTGGATAACACCTAAAGCACAAGCAACAAGTAAAAAACACGTGGGACTATCTCAAACTCAAAAGCTTCTGCACAGCAAAACTGTTAACAAAATGAGAAGACAACCTACAGAATGAGAAAAATATTTGCAAGCCATTTATTTGATAAGGGGTTAATATCCAAGATATATAAAGAATTCCTACAACTTAACAGTAAAAAATAATCTAATTGAAAAGGGCAAAAGACCTCAATGGACATTTTCTCAAAGAAGACACATCTACAGAAGGGGGACAGGTACAGGAAAAGATGCTCAATGTCACTAGTCCTAAGGGAAATGCAAACCAAGACAACAATGAGCTATTATCTCACATCAGGCATCCAAAAAAAAAAAAAAAAGTGCTCTGTGCCAGACATTGTTCTAAATGCTTCACATGCTTTATCTCATTTCATCACACACACAAGTACAGGTCATTACTGGTCAACACTCCTCCAAAGTATTCCTTCCATGTTGTATGCCCTAATATGTGGTGAAAAGGAAAAGGGGTAGGGGCTTAGACTAGGAGACTTGGGTTCTAGTCCAGATTCTGGCTTGACTGGCTGTGTAACTTCAAGAAAACTACCCACGCTCTATGAGCCTCATTTGCCACCTCTGAAAAATCTTGCTTACCACTCACTGAGGATCATATACAATGAATACATGTGATTGCACATCCCATGTACTATTTATCCTTAAAATAACCTATGATATGGATGCGGTTATTATCTCCAATTTATAGTTGAGGAAACCAAGGCCCAGATGTATTTAAAAGCATAATGTGAAATACAAATGCTGGCTAGGATTATCATCACTATTACCATAGAACAATAAGGCAAAAAAGAGGCCATATTTGCTTTACTTCCCTATAGGCTGATAGCCTGATGTATTTCCAGTCCTGGCAACGGTATACATAAGAAATATGTGTGAGCCAGGAGAACTTCTTGTCATCTGTGGGGCTTAGTTGCTGTTCTACCCGGAGGCAGAGAGCTGGATGAAATGACCCTGAACGCCCTGGCCAGTTGTTTAGAATCCATCAGATCTGGACAGGAGCAACACCTCAGCCCCACCTGCCTGTCTGGAGAACTGTCCAATCAGAGGGAGGTGGGAAATCTGTGGGCCTTCCGTGCTGACAGGACAGGATTTCTCACCGGGGGGATGCAGCTTGTGGGCAGTGGCGGCAGCACCCCCTGTTCTGACCAAATAGGTGGGGAGGAAGAGAGGTACTGAATTCAGACCCTGGGCCGGAAGAACCAAATGCCTTGCTATTCCTGCAGCTCGTCATTGGTCATCAAAGGCATCATTACTATCCCTTCTGCTTCCATAAAATTGCCCTAGAATTATGACTTTAAAATGTATATGTCATAGTTAAGAGGAAATGTAGAAATGACTTTGTTCTACAATCTGTTTTTAAACATTTTATTGTTGATTATATATACATGTAGAAAAGTACACCCACACACACACACACACACAATTTAACCAAGATCCCACCATGTCATTTTCTTTATTTATTAATTTTTTAAAAAGATTTCATTTGTCAGAGGGTGCCTGGGTGGCTCAGTCGGTTAAGCGACTGCCTTCGGCTCAGGTCATGATCCTGGAGTCCCGGGATTGAGTCCCGCATTGGGCTCCCTGCTCGGCGGGGAGTCTGCTTCTCCCTCTGACCCTCCCCCCCTCATGTGCTCTCTCTCTCTCTCTCAAATAAATAAATAAAATCTTTAAAAAAAAAAAAGATTTCATTTGTCAGAGAGAGAGCGCGCGCATAAGCAGGGAGAGCGGCAGGCTGAGGGAGAAGCAGGCTCCCACTGAGCAAGGAGCCCGATGCAGGATTCGATCCCAGAACCCTGGGATCATGACCTGAGCCGAAGGCAGATGCTTAACTGACTGAGCCACCCAGGCATCTGAACAACGTCATTTTAAAAGAGAGACATCTGAGGCCAAAGGGGTAAAGAGCCATTTTGTATGGCCGAATTCTTCCCTACAACTAAGCATAATTACTCATTATCCTCTCTCCCCACCACCACATTTCTTCTTTTATTAAACACATTATTTGAACATCCATTGTGCCCCAGGCCCTGGAATTAGTGTAGATAGGGATGTGGGGTGGGTGCCAAGATTTATAAGGCACTAACTTTTTAAAAATTTTATTTCATTTAAATTCAATTAATTAACATATAGTATATTGTTAGTTTCAGAGGGGTACTAACTCTTGCCCTTCAGAAGACTGCAGTCTAGGAGAAAACACCTTACAGGTAACTATATAACAAAGAGAGTAGTGAATGCCAGGGAAAGACACATAGATAATGTGCTTTGAGAATCTAAAGAAAGAAGAGCAAATGGAAGATACTCATGGCATAAGTGGCATTTTTACTGAGCCCTGGTGGGACAGGATTTGGACATGCAGGGATTCAGGGTGCAAAAGCCACTTTAGCTAGAGTAGAAAGTACAAGAAAGACAGAAGTGTGTTGTTGGATTTGGGGAGGAGTAAATAGTCCAGTTTGGCTGGAACCTAACATTTATTAGGAGAAGTGATGGGACCTAATGCTGGAAGACAGGCTACAATGCAGTGACAGAAAAAGAACAGCTTGAGCACTGGGGAGCAAACAAGTGGCATGGTTCAGGGAAGGGTAATCCCAAGCTCACTCTTAAGCTTGTCTCTTCCAGGGCTCGTCACTTCTCAAAATGTATGGGAGATGAGTCTGTGCATTAGGGTCTGAGGACTAAAGTTCCAACTCCAGCTGTCCTATCTACCAACCATGTTGTGGAGTCACAACATCCTTGGGCCTCAAATTTTGTGTCCTAAGAGGGGAATCATAATCCCATCCCTGCCTTCTTCGGAGAGTGGATGTGAGGATTAAATGATATTGCATATGAAGAGGTCTTGCAAACTGGAAAGTACCACACAAAAGTAAGGCACTACTTTTATTTCCCTCTAGCCAGGAGTTCTCCACATTTAGAATACATCAGAATTACCTGGGTGCTTATTAAAAATGTAGGGTTTTTTTGTCTTCTGGCCAATTTTTAAGGCCAGAAGCCAAAAATTGGTACTGCACTTGCCCTCCAATATCAACTAGAAAACTGTTACATTCCAATATAAACATACATTTAAAAACCAGTTTCCAGGGCTGCCTGGGTGGCTCAATCGGTTAAACATCTTTCTTCAGCTTGGGTCATGATCCCAGGGTTCTGGGATTGAGCCCCAAATCGGGCTCCCTGCTTGGTGGGGAGCCTGCTTCTCCCTCTTCCTCTGCCTGCCACTCCCCCCAATTGTGTGCTCTTTCTCTCTCAAATAAATAAATAAAATCTTTAAAAAAATTAAAAAAAAAAAACCCCAATTTCCAGAATCGGAAAACTATCAGCACAACATTATGATTCTTGAGATAAGGAAAACAAACTAGGTGAGCCTTACAATCATCTTGGCTCACTGCCTGGAGAAACCTTCAAGATTGCAGGGCAGGGAGAGGGAGCCAAAGCAGAACATGATGGTCTCTCTGAATTGAGGACACAGAGATTGGAGGAGGCTGAAGTGGCTGGAATTTATAGGGCAGAGGGCCAGAGAAGAGGGAGTTATATAAAGAAAGAGCTCCAGGAATCTGCAGATAGCCCTCCTTGAGTCTGTGGCTGAACACTAAGCCATATATAGAGAGAGTGAAATCCTACATGACTGAGTAAATAATGACTGTGGGGGTTTAAGATGTTTAATAAAAGTTCAGGGCTCACACAGGCTGGAAAAATTAGAGTTCTGACCAGTCAGACTACAAAGATCTTGATGACATTCAATCAGATGACAGAATGATCACGCCATAGTAGTCAGGATAAATTAGACAAGAGTAGTAATTACTCTAGACTGCCCTATAAAAAGCTTAAAACAATCTTAAAAGGATCAAGTGGATCCACAAGTAACTTAACTACCTGCAAAAACACAGTCCAACACTGTTTAAGGGAAAACAAAATTCAGCACTCAACGGAATCACATTCAAACTGTCTAGCATAGAATGAAAAAATTACTAGACATGTGAAGAAGCAAGAAAGTAAGACCCCAAACTAGAAGAAAACATAAACATAATGAGGTGAGAAATGGAATATATAAAAAGGAGCTAAATGGAACTTCTAGAAGTGAAGCTATCTAAACTGAAGCACAGAGAGAAAAAAGACTGGGAAAAAAAAAACAAACAACTGAAGCTCAGAGACCTGTGGATCAATATTAATCAGGTTAGGTAAAAATTTCTGTTGCTGTATCTTTAAGTTTACTGATTTTTAGGAAAAGTTTCAATTAGCAATAATCACGCCTCGGATAAACCTCATTGGCTACGATACTGCCACTGCGCAAAGCTTAAGTTTACTGATTTTTAATTCTGCAGTGTATATATGCTGTTACTCCCACCCAGTAAAACTTCCATTTCAGATTTATATTTTTACCTCTAGAAGTTCTATTTAGTTTTTTTTATATTTCCCATTTCTCTCCTCATTGTGTTCTTGTATTTCTTTAAATCCTTACACATATTTATGACAGCTGTTTTATAATCTTCGCTAATTTCACCTCTCTTTCATTTCACATCTTGTTTCCATTGATTATTTTTCTCCACATTTTGAATTACAACAATGATAAGATTGATCACAGGGTTCTTGCCAGAAAATGCAAGCCAGAAGACACTGGAACAATATCTTTACGTGCTGAAAAAAAATCAAAGTAAAAAATTCTATATCCATGAAAAAGAAATTTTTAACAGTTGAGGAGATATAGAGGCACCTGGGTGGCTCAGTCAGTTAAGCGTCTGCCTTTGGCTAAGGTCATGATTCTGGGGTCTTGGGATCAAGCCCTGCATCGGGCTCCCTGATCAATGGGAAGCCTACTTTTCCTTCTCCCTCTGCCACTCCCTCTCTTGTGTTCTCTCTCTCTCTCAAATGAATAAATAAATAAAATCTTAAAAAAAAAATTAAGGAGACATAAATAGAAAAAACCTGACAGAATGTGTTACCAACAGACCTGACTATAAGAAATGTTAAAGAAAATTCTTCAGGTGAAAGGATAATGATACCAAATGGAAACCTGGATCTATATAGAAATGCAAGTGGCCAAAATGGTATATGTGTATATATATACACACACAGTGTGTATATATATATATATATACATATACATATATGTGTATATATATGAGTAAATAAAAAAGATATTAAAATTTAAAAAATTAAAAAGATAATTGACTTTTTAAGGTGAAAATTATAATGATGTATTATGAAATTTATAATAAATACAGAAGTAAATCTATGACAATAATAGCACAGAGGATGGGAGGAATGGAAATAATCTGTTGTAATGTTTTTACATTATATGTGAAATACAATATTTGGACATAGACAATGAGAATTTAACAACAAATATTGTAAACCCAAAACAATCACTAAATAAATAAATGAAGAGGTGGTGTCAATAAGCCACCAGTGGAGGTGAAATGGAACACCAGAAAATATTCAAGCTAAAAAAAGGCAGGAAAAGGTGAAAAAGAACAGAGAACAAATGAAACAAATAATAAAATAACAAGATGGCAGATTTAATTCCAAACATATTGATAAATAAATTAAATTAAATGTAAATAATCTAAGCACTCCAATTAAAAGAAAGAATGTCAGGCTGGATTTCTTTTTTTTTTTTTGGTGGGGGAGGGATAGAGGGAGGGGTTGAGAGAGAATCTTAAGCAGGTTCCCTGCCCTCACAATCCTGAGATCATGACCTGAGCCGAAATCAAGAGTTGGATACTTAACCAACTGAGCCACCCAGGTGCCCCTCAAGCTAGATTTTTAAGAAGTCAGATCCAACTAAATGTTCTCTATGGGGAAAAAAAATACTTTAAATTTAAAGACATACATAGATTAAAAGGAAAAGAATGGGGGAAAATGTAACATGCTGCATTGGTTTTCTGTAGCTGTCACATCAGATTATTACGGATGTAATGGCTTAAGTCATTCAAATTTATTATCTTACAGTTCTGTAAGTTAGAAATTTAACATGGGTCTCACTAGACTGAAATCAAGGTGTCAGCAAGGCTGTATTCCTTTCTGAAAGCTCTAGCGGGGAACCAGTTACCTTGCTTTTTCCATCTTCCAGAGACCACTCACATTCCTTGGCTCATGGTCCCTTCCTCCATCTTCAAAGCAAGCAAAGTAGGTCAGAGTCCTTCTCACATCACCTTACCCTGACCATTCCTTTGTAGTCACACTTCCCTGTGACCACAACCACATATAGTTCTCTGCTTTTAAGGAATCATGTGGTTAGACTGGGCACAGGTGTGCTGAGGACAAAATCCAGGACAATCTCCCCAATCTCAGGGTCCTTAATTTTAATGGCATCTGCAAAGTATTTTTTGCCATGTAGGGTAATATCATCACAGTTTACTGGGACAGTATATGGACATTTTTGGGAGCCATTGTTCTGCCTACCACACAAGCAAACATTAATAATGAGAAAGCTGGAGTGACTATCAGACAATTACATATAGAACATTCATCAAAATAGACCATAAATTAGATCATAAAAAAGTTCCAAAATTTCAATAAATTTTACAAGATTGAACTCATATAGATATGTTCTCTGACCACAAAGGAATTAAATTGGAAATGAATAATAGAAAGATTTGGAGATACAAAGAGAAATTTAAAAATATTTTGCACTGAATAAATATGAAAAATTTAGGATACAGGTAAAACAGTGCTTGGTGGGAACTTCAGAGCTTTAAGTATTTATACTAAAAAAGGAGAAAGGAATTGTGTAAGACTGATGAATCACAGACCTGTACCCCTGAAACAAATAATACATTATATGTAAATAAAAAATTTTTTTAAAAAGGAGAAAGATTTAAAGTCAATAGTCTAAGCTTCTATGTTAAGAAGCTAGTTTTAAAAAAGCAAATGGAAACAAAAGTAGGTAGGAAAAAAGAAAGATAAAAGAGCAAATCAAAGAAATAGCAAATGGACAAATAATAGAGAAAAATCAATTACACCAAAACTAGTTATATGGAAATATAAAAATGGATAAATATCTAGCCAGACTGACTTTTAAAAATACCCAAATTACCAATAACAGGAATGAAAGAGGAGACATCACTACACAGCCTACAGGCATTAAAAGTCTAATAAGAACATATAAACAACTTCATGCCAACAAGTTTGACAACTTAGATGAAATTGATACATTCTTTTTTTTTTTGAAATTGATACATTCTTGAAAGACACTTGTATTCATTCCCTATTGCTGCTGTTAGATTACGACAAACATAGTGACTTAAAGCAGCACAATTATCTTACAGTTCCAGAAGCCAGAAGGCCAAAATGCATTTCACCTGACTAAAATCAAGGTATTGGTGGGACTGCATTCCTTCTGGAGGCTCTGGAGGAGAATCTGTTTCCCCCCCTTTCAAGTTTCTATATGCCACCTGTATTTTCTGAATTTTGCTTCCCAGATAGCAATTGCCTCATTCTGACCTCTCCTTCTGTTGTCACGTCTCCTTTCTGACACTCTCACATCCCCATTACAAAGACTCTTGTGATTACATTGGACCCATCCAGGTAATCCAGGATAATCTTTCTATTTCAAGATCCTTAACTTAATCACATATTTAAAGTTGTTTTTGCCACGTAAGGAAACAAATTCACAGGTTTTGGGGACTAGGACATAGACATCTTTGGTAGTCATTTTGCCTACCAGACACACAAATTACCAAAATGGATACACAAAGAAATAGAATGGATAAAAAGCCCCGTATCTATTAAAGAATTTGAATTTGTAGTTAAAAATCTCGCAACGAAACCTCCAGGTTGGAATAGCTTCAGTGATGAATTCTGTCAAAAGTTTAAGGAAAAAATGAACTTTGACTCTTCATACTAAATACAAAAATTAACCTAAAATAGATCACAGACCTAAACATAAAAGCAAAAATGATAAAACTTCTAGAAGAAAACACAGGAGAACATGTTTTTGGCTTTGAGTTAGGCAAATAATTTTTAGATAGGACACAAAAAGCATGAGCTATAAAAAGAAAAAAAAAGTGAGGTTTTTTCTTTACCAAAATAAAAACCTTTGCTCTTCAAAGACAATGTTAAGAAAATGAAAGGCAAGCCACTGACTAGAGAAAATATTTGTTAATATATGTATCTGACCAAGACTGCTTTCCAAAATATATAAAGAACTCTTACAACTCAATAGATAAAAGAAACAATTCAATAGAAAGAGTGGGCAGACAAAACAGACACATGAAAAAGTGCTCAGCATCACTCGGCATCAGGGAAATACAAGTCAAAATCTCAATGAGATACCACCTCACATCAGTCAGAATGGCAAAAATTAACACGTCAGGAAACAACAGATGTTGGCGAGGATGCAGAGAAAGGGGAACCCTCCTACACTGTTGGTGGGAATGCAAGCTGGTGCAACCACTCTGGAAAACAGTATGGAGGTTCCTCAAAAAGTTGAAAATAGAACTACCCTATGACCCAGCAATTGCAGTACTGGGTTTTTACCCCAAAGATACAAATGTAGTGATCCGAAGGTCCATAAACATGCACCCCAATGTTTATAGCAGCAATGTCCACAATAGCCAAACTATGGAAGGAGCCAAGATGTCCATCAACAGATGAATGGATAAAGAAGATGTGGTGTATATATATATATATATATATATACACACACACACACACACACACACACAATAGGATGTTATACAACCATCAAAAAACCCGAAATCTTGTCATTTACAACAATGTGGAGGGAGCTAGAGGATATTATGCTAAGTGAAATAAGTCAATCAGAGAAAGACAAGTATCATATGATCTCACTGATATGAGGAATTTGGGAAATAAAACAGAGGATTACAGGGGAAGGTAGGAAAAAATGAAACAAGACGAAACCAGAGAGGGAGACAAACCATAAGAGACTCTTAATCTCAGGAAACAAACTGAGGGTTGC
>NC_138373.1:69047580-69074138 GCF_054177405.1 Leptonychotes weddellii | reverse complement strand
GGAAACAAACTGAGGGTTGCTGGAGCAGTGGGGGGTGGGAGGGGTGGGGTGGCTGGGTGATGGACATTGGGGAGGGTATGTGCTATGGTGAGCGCTGTGAATTGTGTAAGACTGATGAATCACAGACCTGTACCTCTGAAACAAATAATACATTATATGTTAAAAAAAAGAAGAAGAAGAAGATAGAAGGAAGGGAAAAATGAAGGGGGGGAAATCGGAGGGGGAGATGAACCATGAGAGACTATGGACTCTGAGAAACAAACTGAGAGTTCTAGAGGGGTGGGGGGTAGGGAGATGGGTTAGCCCAGTGATGGGTACTAAGGAGGGCATGTAATGCATGGAGCACTGGGTGTTATGTGCAAACAATGAATCATGGAACACTAAAAACTAATGATGTAATGTATGGTGACTAATATAACATAATAAAATAAAATTTAAAAAAAAGAAAAGAAAAGAAAGATTGAATAAAAAAAAAGTGGGCAGAGAAAACAGATAAATGGCCAACAGCATGTGAGAAAATGCTCAACAGTGTTAGTTAACAGAAAAATATTAAAGCCATATTAATATACTTACTACTCACTCAAAGTGATAAAATTTAAAAAGGCTAAAAATACCAAGTGTTAGTGAGGATGTAAAACACCTGAACCTCTCATACACTGCTGGTGAAAATAAAAAATAGTACAACCACTTTGGAAAACAATTTGAGAGTTTCTTATTGTGTTAAATATATATTTAGTATATGACTCAACAATTCCAATTCTAGATTTTTCCTCCCAATAAAACATATGAAAATATATGTCCACACAAAGACTTGTCCATTAAGCTTGTCCACAGCCGCTTTATTCAAAATAACCAATACCTGGAAACAACCAAAATGTCCATTTTCAGGTGAATAGATAAATTATGGTTTTTATCCATACCACATAAGACTACTCAGAAATAAGAAGGAACACACTATTGATATCATAACAGAGTAGATGAACCTCAAAAGCATTATGCTGAGCAAAACAAAATACACAAAAGAGTATATATTTTATGATTGCCATTTATAAGAAATTCTAGAACAGGCAAAACTAATTTATCTTGACAAAAAGCAGATCAGTGGTGGACTGGGGCTGAGGATAAGAGCAATTGACTGTAAAGGGGCATAAGGTTACTTTTTACAGTGATGGAAATTTTGATTACATGGGTGTATGTATTTGTCAAAACTCATTAAACCATGCATTCAAAGTGGATGCATATGATTACATGTAAGTTGTAACTCGATAAAGTTGATTTTTTTTAAATAAAAGGAAAAAAAAGTCAAAAAATGAATGCACTTGGGCCTCATTCCTAGTGATTCCAACACAGCAGGACTAACATGGGGCCCGGAAATCTGCATTTCAAACAAGCCCTAAGGATAATTATGCTGCCGACTGTTTTACTTGTAGAAATAGTATTGTCTCTATGGGCACCCAACTCATGGAAAACAAACTGACTAGGCGAGCAAAGAAAATTCAGAAGAAAAGTGTTTGAGTTTTTGTGTGCCCTCGTTCCATCCCCCAACCTCCATTCTTTAGTTGGAATACTGATCACTACCAAAGGATCCTCCCCGGTGCTCTGTTCTCCTAACTGTTGGCTCAGCTATGGATAAGTTCTTTCACTCATTCTTTATAGAAGGAAGTTTCCTAGGAAAATAAATGGGAGAAAAACAAAATAAAAACACACTGCAGGTGCAGAGAAACCAATATATTTGCAGAGTACATACCCTTTCCCATAAGGTCATTCAAGTCTGGCAACAGATGGGCTTGGCTGGCCGAGCTCGCTGGACACATGGTATCCACAGCTATGCCTTCCCTGGGGAAACAACAACCTGTGTGGAGAATAGAACAGTAGAATAACAGATATGCTAAGAGCACTCACAGCCCAAAGGAAAGGGTCATTTTTCTGTCAAATTAGATTAAACTAAAGTGCTCTATTTCCATTCCTTAGTCTTTTCCTGCTGTCTGACATATCTTCATCTTCTGCTCCCCTGTTCTGTCTACCTGTTGAAATTTCCCATCCTTCATAGCCTAGCTTGAATAACACCTCCTCCTGATCAGATTACCATAGGCAAACACAACCTCTCCCTCCCCTGAACTCCTATGAAACTTGGTTTGAAGAGCTCTAACAGAAATTTTGATTTGTATTTTAGTTATTTAGGTGCACACCATATCTGTTGTACTAGATTCCATCCTAGTCATCTTGATCTTACCACCACCTAACCCGGTGTTTGTAGGAGAATGCACTGCATAAATGTTTTTCAAACAGAACGATCTCTTCAGAAGTTTCTGGAAGCATGAACCATGACACACAGGACCTGGTTTATTTAGTTAATGTTCATATTAGAGTGGCCAAAACTGTCCTGAGGTCTCATTCCCAGAGAAAACCCAACATAAACAGACTGCCCACCCTAAGTTTCCTCTTGGCTGAATAAATGACTAGATGTTCTCGAGAGTCCCTTATAATTCTATGATCCTTGCATCCCAGGGAATTCCCTAGCAGAATAGATTGTTGAGTACAAAAGAGGCAAGTGTGCCTCTCCTCAGAAGGACTTTAAGATGACCCGTAACCTCTGGGATGGCTGGACGTGGGAAAAAGAATTTGTGACCTTTCCGAGTCCCATGACTTCCTCCTTTTAAATACATTTCTCTCTCCTTTGCCACCTTCTCTCTCTCTCTGTCTCCTTCTCCTTCCCTCTCCTTCTCCCAGCCTCTTCCTCTTCTTTTCCTCTGTCCTTATCTGCTTCTTTTCTCCTACCTATCTCACCGCACTCTCCCAGTACACCTAAGTCCACCTCACCCGCTTTCCTTTTCTCTCCAGATTTATCTATCTCTGGTCCCCTTCGTTTATCCTGCTCCCTACCGGCTCCCTCGCTCCTCTCCCTTCTCTCCTGTCAGTCCTGCAGGAAGCCGAGACTCCTCCCGAAGCCTGGAGGTGGGAGGGTGGGAGGGTGGGCCCTGGCGCCGCGGTCCCGCCCCTCGGTGCGTGTGTGAATGCCTGTGTGGCCGTGACGCGGCGCCGGCGGCGGGGAGGGAGGCTGGGCCCGCTGGAGAGGGAGGCGAGCGGATCGCTGGGGCTGCTCGGCTCCTGCGCGCCCTCGCGCTCCCCGCCGCCTGCCGAGGCGCAGGCAGGGCGCAGGCGGCGGCGGGCGGCATGGAGAGCCTGCTGGAGAACCCGGTGCGTGCCGTGCTCTACCTCAAGGAGCTCACGGCCATCGTGCAGAACCAGCAGAGCCTCATCCACACCCAGCGCCAGCGCATCGACGAGCTGGAGCGGCGGTTGGACGAGCTAAGCGCCGAGAACCGCAGCCTGTGGGAGCACCAGCAGCTGCTGCAAGCCCAGCCTCCGCCCGGGCTCGTCCCTCCGCCGCCAGCCCCGCTGCCTGCCACCCCGGCCACCGCTGCCGCGGCCGCCGCCGCCGCCGGGGCCCAGGAACCACTCCAGAACCACCGACAGATCTCGCCCGCCGCGCCACAGCCTGCGCCGGAGCAATCACCGCTTCAGCACCACGGACAGCTCCTGGTGCAACCCCAGCCGGGCCCCAGCAGCAGGGCTCACGCACCCCAGTCGCCCCACCAGCACCCTGTGGCGCCCGGGGCCATCGCAGACAAGGAGAAGGAGCGTCCCTCGGGTTGTTGCACTGCCGCTGGAACCCTCCTTCAGCACAAATCCCCCGCCGCCCTGGGCAAGGGCGTCCTGAGCAGGAGACCCGAGTGAGTGGGGAAGAAAGGAGAGGGATTATAGTGACAGAAAGGGAAGCAAATGGGTGTAAGGAGGAGATAAGGCGGAAATTGGGTGCCCCTAAGAGTCTGAAGGACTAGGGTAACCTGAAGTGAAGAGATGAGAAGATGCTTGGAGGTAGAAGTGTGTCAAGGAGATTTGGGGGAAAAGAGGTATTAATATCAGTGTTTGAGAGGGTTTAGGGGATGTTGGAGCAAAAGAGAGAATCCAGACCCTTACGGGGGGCAAAGGAGGAAAGAAATGGGTTTTAAGTGATTGGGGATATCAGAAACTGGCAGATTTTAAAGGAGACAAAATTGGGAGGAAGTTGTGGTGAAGATTACACTGAAGAAAAAAAGAGCAGTTGAATTTTTTTTAAGTTAGGAAAAATTTGGAAGGGAGTTTGGGTAGTAAAATTATTTGAATGGAGAGTGAGATATGAAAAAGACAGAGGCTTGGCAAAGACACATGTTAAGAGCTTTAAAAGGGCTAGGGTCCAGGAAGAATAGAACTGGGGTCTGAGAAAATTTAGGAGGCAGGGGATAAGGCTGAAAAGCAGGAATGATGTGAGAAGGCAGGGGTGCTGGGGATAGAGGAAGATAAAGGGTGGGAAAAGCATTTCCCAGAGGAATGAGTCTGGCTCTTAACTGATGCAGTGGGATCAAAGCCAGGAGTGGCTCTTTGGGGAAGCTTACTCTGCTCTGACCTGAGTGGGCATCTTTCTTCTGAATCCCCACAGGACCAAAGGGGTGCAAAGGCACAACCCACCAAGCCAATGGAGGACTCAGTTATAGCGTGAGGACTCAATCTGGCTATAGCTCTTTTCCTCTGACTCAAGGAGGATTTTTGTGCAGGATGGTTGGCAATTGTGGGAAGGGAACAATGATAAGAGAGATAGTTGGCAAAGGGAGTTGTGGTATTTGGGTGTTTAAATCTCTCTCTATTATGGCTGATGGCTGCAAATCTTGTCTCCACTTGGTTATTTGGTGATATTAGGAATCTCATGTTGGGTCCTGAGAGAAATATACTCATTAGCCCCAGCGAGGGACTCTAGGACCTCAATCTCTTTCTTTACTTTCAATGTCTGTGAACTAGGGACATGGGAAGAAGAGATAAAAGAGGACTGGAATATTCTCTCCTCTGTATTAGGCAGGCTGTGACATATCAGCTTCCTTCCTCTGAGTATACAGGTGATGGGAGAACTGCATGGAAGAACAGCTCAGGGGAAATCAGTACCTCATCAGCACCTGACCCTGACAATGGTGATGCTAAAGGGGGAGCTGAGGGGGAGGGGGGAGGGAGGAGAGCCAAGAATCTCACCTCATCCAGTCTCAGCATGTTTCAGGTCCGCAGATACTTGTGAAGATTTGATGTATTCCTTAAAAACTCATTTTCTTCTCATATCTATGTAGTTAGAGAAGTCGGGTCAGGATATGTTAGCTCATAGAGCGTAGACTTGACAGGAATCATGGGCTCTTAGGGGTGAAGATCCAGGATGATCTGACTTGGCAGACCTATAGCAATTGATTCAAGCCCCAAGAAGATGCAGCTTTCTTCCCCAGCTCCCTCAATGTCCCATTTGCTCTTCCTTCAGTTTCATAGTTTCCCTCCTTATCTGGCATAAAAAGCAGAAAGTCAGTTTTCCTTCAGTGCCCATGATTCAACAAAAAGACAATGTTCTTACAAGGTATTATGTGGCTTTTTCCCTAAATAGGGGGGAAAGAACTATTTCATTTGTTTTTCAGGGGGCGGCCACAGCTTCCTGGTAATTATGGTTCTCCACCAGATTCCTCTCCTCATGCCCTTTGGTATCTCCCTTCTCTTCCCCACTTTCTTCGCATCTCTTCAGGGAACTGTGAGCAAAAAGGGTTGAGGAAAGATAATTTTTTCTTGGAAAAGGACTTTGTTGTGGCCCTGAAAGTAGCTTAAAGAGCCCAAACTCTCCTGCCCAAGTGCTCCTGCTGGAAAACCGGGGATTTAGGAATCACCTGGATTCCTATCCAGCCTCCTGAGTCAAAACCAGAGACAAACCATAGCGTCTTCATCTTTCCTTCTCCTTTGTCCTGCTTTTGCTTCCCATAGGGGCAGAACAAAAATAAGAAATAATTAGAATGGTGGAGGAGAGTAGAAGTTGTTAAAAATCTTTCCCTTAGGAAGTTGTGCCAGGCACTAAAAGGTTAATACCCCAAGTAGCTCCTTCCTTCCTCCAGATCCTCCAGCTTTTCCCCTTGCTACCCGAGCCTGGACACCAAGAGACAGAGAGAGCGCCTTACTTCCTCCCTGCAACTCTCTCTCTCCCCTTGGATGTGAAATCATGGACATCCTGGCTGGCTGAATGTCTTTTGTGCCTTTTGTACCACCCATTTCTCCCCACTGTTTTGCTGAACTTCAACCTAAGTTTCCCCCACAGAACCTCAGTAATGAATCACTGTTGCTGATTACATTTGGCCCCACCCTGCTCTCTACCCATGACCCCCATTTTGTATGGCTATCCTCCTCTGCCCATACCTCTCAGTGGTGCAGGGCTAGATGCAGCCAGCAGGCAGAGATCTTTATGGATAGGGTGAGGTGAGGAGAAGAAGAGCAGAGCCAGCAGCCCTCTCCCTGGTGTTTCTCCTGGGGAGCTCCCTGCTGAATCAGTTCTCTACTGGGCATGCTGAAGTAGGAAGAAGATATGGCAGATGAGGGAGATAGGAAGGTGGTGGCCTTGGAGGTCAGGCCAAGGAAGTGATGATGAAGGAGTGGGTGAGTGCAGAGGTATCATGGAAGAAAGACGCTGGAGGGGTTAACATTCTTTCTCTGCATGCTTCCTGACTCTTGCTAAGCTCCAGCCCCCACTGCTTTTGCCTCTTAATGAAAGCAGCATCTAGCTTCCTCCTCTTTATTTTTTCAATCAAGGCTCACAGCATCTACAGAATTGATTATCCCTTTCCTGGCTGGAGTCAGAACCTCAGCCTGATCTGGTGAAATCTACTTCTTGCCATGGAAGCACACGACCCTACCGGAGGCTACTAGCTTCAGTGTGACCACAGCTTCTCTATCTGAACACGTTTGCCCACCCAGCCAGCCATGCATTCAAAGCCCAGGGCTTGTCCATGTTCTCCAGCCCCTAGGCAGAGGATTACTGGAGGCTGGACATGATTCTTGAATTATAATTCAAATTCAGCTTCTAGCCCATACCCCCCACCTCCAAGTAACCATGAAGTCTGAATGGCTCAGTAGCTCCTGTCCTGTCCTCTCTTCCTTCGTCCCTTGTCTTCCTCTTTTACTTTCTCTTTCTTGCTACCTTCCCCTTTCTCTTTGTCCTTCCTTCTCTTTCCCCCCTTCTTCCCTCTCCTCAAACTCTTTCTCTCTCCCATATTTTCTTCCTTCTATCTATCCTTTGGTTCCACTTAAGCTGCTCAGGGAAGTCTCCTCTTCTCTACTCCCATCCTTTAAGCATAAAATAAATCTTGGGTCATTTTTTGAGTTCCAGGGGGTCATACTGACTGGAGGCTCAAGGATAGTTAGACAATCATCAGATGTGCTTTTTAGCCTGTTGTCTAAAATGCTGATTGGAGCAGGTGTCTCTGTTCCTACTGAGTCAGGGTTGTCCGCCTGGAGATGGCAGCTCCTGTGTGGCCCATTCTGAGAGCTACTAAGAGAGCATGAAGGTCTGTCAGTCAGTGGAAAAACAGGAGAGAAGCAAACAGTCCTTGTTCAACATACCTGAGGCATATATCTAGAAACATCTAAACAAGTGTAAGCAGATCACTGCTGCCTAGAGCTACCCTCTATCAGAAGAGAACAAGGGTGAAAGGGGGAGCATATTGAGAGTCCAGAGAGAAGGTTTTCTTGGTTGGAGTCAAGGGTTTATGTCAGGAACAGTAAGAGCCAAGGATAGCTGGAAAGAGGATGGAGCCCCGAAGATTCAATTCATGGAGATAGCTGTATTGCATGTGCATATCATCACATCTGACAGTACAGTACCCCCAACCCTAATCACTTCCCAGCAGGCCAAACTCTATCAACAGAGTAAGAAAAGCCTCGACACTCAGGGTCCTTGTCTGCCTGCGGCTGGAAGGCCTGCTTGCTGAGGACACAACATGAAGGCCAGTGCACACCAAACTGCCTATCCTCCTTTTCTTCCTCTAGAGAGGACTTCTAGCTGGTAAGCTGGAAAATGGGGCCAGAATGAAGGCTCACTGAGAGGAGGGAGCATGCATCTTTTTGCTCACCTAGAAGCTGGCACAAAGTGGGCACTTACAAAAATCTTCTGTTCCCTGCTTGTCCAAGAGCCCAGACCACTGTTCCTTCCTCCCTTTCACCCAAAAAGAATATAGTTCAAGAGAAACAAGTCACTCCTGCCTCTGGGAAAACCCAATGGTCTCCATCCTCCTCACCAGCTCCCTGTGCCTTGCTTCATTCGCTCTCTCCTTCCTTACTCTCAAGCCCTTCCCAGGCCCACATAGTTAACGCCATAAGGGCCTCACGAGAGCATCCTGGAACATTTTCCTGTTGGCCTGAAACCAAGCAAGAGGAGCAGCAGTTGGTTCTGCTGATTCAGCAAATATCTGTGCAGCCTGAGTTTCAAAGGTCACTTATGAGAAAAGGCAGATGGGGTCAGGTCTGGGTGGACAGCCAATGAAAGTGAGGGTGATATGGAAAAAGAGGGGAGAGCTGGGACCAACAGCTGGACCTGTGGTCTGGAAAGAGTCTTGGATCCTGAATTTAAATCCCACATAAAGATTTTTAGACAGACTGACCTTGTTGGGGAACCTCAACATTTTTCACTGGGGCCCAAACATACTCTCAGTGGCCCTGCACACTAACTAAGCAGCAGCTTGGTGTGGGGTTTCTTAGTAAGAGGTCCCTGGGACACTCTCATTGCACCTGGCAGATCCCCAAATGCAAGGCCATCTGGCAGGATTTCCAAGGCTTGGGCCACTGCAGCACCTTCCTCCTCTGCTTCTGGAAAAGCACAAAGTACAGATTCTCACCGAGGTTGCAGAGTTTCTTGTTTCCAGGGAGGAAAGTGGTGGTCATCTCCATTTCAAGGAGTGAGGGCATTAATAAACAAACAAAAAAGGATGAGGAGTAGAGTGAGGGAGAAATTAGATTTTTCAGGCTGAAGGGAACTTAGGAACGATAGAATCACAGAATTTTTAAGATCAAGGTGGTTAAGAACATGGGCTTTGAAGTCAGGCATCTCTGGGTATAAGTTCTGCTCTATCACCTACCAGCTGTGAAACCTTACATTCATTACTTACCTTCTTTAAGCCTCTGTTTGTTTGTTTTTTTTCATTTATAAAATGAAAAGTAATATATACTTTGAAGGGTTGTTGTAAAGTTTAAAAATCAAATGGTATCATTTTTTTTAGTATACATTGGATACATTCAATACATTCAATACATTGTAGTATTTCTACAGATAAAGAACCCAGGGCCTAGGGTTCATCCCCAGTCAGACCACAATGAAAGACTAGAAGCCAAGTTCAGGATTCCTTCCCTGCTTCCAAGCCAGCTTTCTACATGTGCCCTTTTCTCATCTACCCCTCTACCTTTGGATAATGTGCACCCAAGCTCTTCCAGATACATGAATTGTGGAGCTTACCTTGCAATGCAGCCAGGCAGGACAAATCCACCATCTCTTAGTGATCTGTGATGGGGTCTCACAACTTTATAGTTGGGAAATACTTCCTTAAGCTCAACTTAAATGTCTTCTGTTGCATTTTAAGATTCTTTGCACTTCTCCTAAGGACATCAAAGGGATCTGAGTTATCACCCGATGCCCCATGGTGATAAGAATGACCTTGCCCATTTTCCAAATGGGGAAACCACAGTCTCATCTAGTATATGAACTTGTCAAGGATAAAAGTAAAGGGTGAGGGGATTGGAGTCTGGGCCAGGAAAATGTTTCCCACTTCCCTGGAATGAAAGCTATATCCATTTGTCCAAATTCTTCCATCCTGGGAATTTTGAAAGGGTAGTCCTGCTCTTTGCAGCCCTTTTGGAGGTCAGAAAGTTGAAAAAAACAAAAAACAAAAACCCCCAAACCCAGCAGAGATTGCCTGAGAAAAGGAGAGCCTGATGTGTTATAGGATTTGGGGTGGTAGGTTGAGGGGAAAGGCGGGGAGGTTAGGGGAGGACTCTACTTTCTCTGGTCAAGCCTAGCGATACGAGTTTCTTCTCCTAAGACTTTCTTAGATGAAATACCGTCTGGGCGGCGGGGGGGGGGACCAGAAAAGAAAAGATAGTGGGCTTCTGACGTTCCCTCCCAGGGTGGTTGTTTGAGGTGTATGAGGCCACCACAGGCAAAACCTGCCACTATGGGGGGCACCGGGTGCACTGGAGCCCTGGGCTGCCCTGCAGTTGCTCTTTGTTTGGAGTATCCCATCTGGGAGGTTATGTAACTCTGCAGGACCGGCGTACGTGCCAAGTGGTACCTTTCGCCCCCGGCAGCCAGGCTACTGTGGACAGAGGCCACGCGGGCCCGTCCAAGGGCCTGCCCACACTCTGCGCCGGCACCAGGCCATTCCCTCCAGGCCACAGCTGCAGGGGCTAGAGGGCTTTCGGAGCTGGGCCGGGGTCTTCCAGCACCGCTGGGGAGTCAAGCAAATGTCAGAGCTGGAAAGGTACGAAAAGGTCCTTTGCTTCAAACTCCTCATTGTGGCAAATGAGGAAGCTATGGCTAGGGAGAGAAGTGACTGGTGCTTCCAGACAAGTTAGTGGCAGCACAAGACCTAGAACTCTTCATCTGGCGCTCTTGACATTATCCAGTGGCGGGTAACCGGAACTGGTCAGGACTGTTCCGTGGGTGTACGGGGCCAGACCTGCAGCTAGTTACGGGAATTCAGAGGACCCAGGGAGGTCTCTGCCTTCCAGAACAGCTTGCCTGTGCCAGCAATTCCACAATTAGAGATTCCTTTCAATACTTCAAGGTTATCCCCCTTGTTAAAATGCAAATTCTCCTAGGACAGGAGAAAAAGAACACACTTAGCTCTAGCAGCATTTACACTTCAGCATGAAAGAGTTCTCATGTGAGCAGTGTCCGAGAAAGGATTTGATAAGGCAGGAGGATGCCATGGTGGCACTGGGGGGACTAAGGGACAGAGCAGGAGGCTCAGAAGGAGTTGAAGGGCTCGCGGGGGAGGCTGTTGAAAGCCGAAATGATTTTTATCTCTGTCGTATTTTGCAGGGAATTGGAATTGCCTTGCCTGGACCTGGCAAGCAGAGAGGTGGGGGGACCCAGGGCACTCCCACATTGGCTTGCCTTGGAAAAGTGATTATCTTGGCTGTAGAAGGGATACTTGCCCAGTGAGCTTCATGGGTAAAAATCATTAGGCAGGAATTTAAGGAGCATCCTGACACTCAGTAATCTAGGATCTTAAAATAATTCTCTAGATGGCAAAATTTCACACAACTCTATTGGGGTTTGCTGTGAGGTGGGAAGATGTGGGCAAGAGGGTTAACAGGAGGTAGAGGTTGGTGTTACATGGGCCTGGAGAGAAATGGGGGTGAGGGGCTAATTCAACATCTAGTAGGGGCTTGATAAATACTGCTTGAATAAACAAACTTCTAACATGTAGGTCCCAGGCAGGTTCAGCAGTCGTTGAGTAGAGGGAAGTAAGGGTATGGTGTCCAGGCTGAAGAAGATCTCAGCTGGAGGGAAGACCCACTAGGGAAGTGGGTTGTGCTTAGTTAGGCCCAAAAGCCCGGGCTCTGCAGCTGAGCATGTGAGAGAAACTGGATCAGAGGCTCAGCTCTTAAGGCCAGCTGGGGAGGGAGGGGCACATGAATGCTCCTCCCAGCTAACAGATACCACCCCAATCCTCTCCATGAGCATGGAAAGGCCTCCCCTGCCTCCGCCGCCAGCCTCTGACCCCAGACCAGTCCAGTCCTCGGCGTGGGGTGCCGTGTTAAGAATTAAGCATGAGAAAACCCTTTGAGTGTTTCATCTCAGTGTCCCCGCCCCAGGCTCATGGCCTTGCCAGAAGCTTGAACTAGGAATAGGCAAAAGGTCTATGATGATGGGAGGGAAAGGAAGCCCAAAATGTGGCCATGTCTCCAGGTGGAAAGAGAAAAGAGAGAGCTGGATTCTGGCCTGGGGGATGAAACAGGAACCAGTGCCAGCCTCCAGGCCTCTTTACTCCTATTTCTTGACCAGGCAGTGTCAGCTCTGCTCAGGGAAATGTCAGGACGCTGAAGGGAGGGGGAGCGGGCGTGTATAAGTTGCCGATGTGTTTGTGGGTACGGTTGCGTGGGGGTGAGTGTGTTACTAGGGCTGGGGGAGATGGATCCCAGCACACACCATAAAAAGATGTGTGGACCTCGCAGCAAAACTCAGCGGAGGCCTTCCTCCTGCTTCCCCATGACACCCTGGTCTGGTTACACAGGCAGGACTCTGGGTTCTATCTCCTTTATCTGCATGACTTGTTTTGTCTCTCTTGGCCAGCCAGCTCCTTCTGGGTCTTCCCCTCTGTAAAATGGGGCGAGTCTATAATGCCTCCACCCTCACTCCATTGCAGGTGTGAAGGGGACCAGGCCTCTGGAGGCTGCCAGCTCCTGGGAGGAAGGCTGCCTGGAGGGCGGGCAAGGGCAGGGGTCGGGGATCGGAGACGCACTCTTGAGGTATTGTGTTTGGAAGCTCAGGTACCCAGCAGCAGTGTGGTGCATGGGAAGCTGCATTGTGGTTTTTCCCCCGAACCCAACTTGGCCTAGCTTCGGCCAGGGCCTGGAACCACATGACCTCTCAGGGCTTTGGAGCTGTCAGGTCAAACCAGCTGCCTCCCTGCCTCCAATGAGGAAAGCACTCCCCATCCCAGGCAGAGAGGCAAGGGAATTCCACAATCTCTTCCTTGATAAATGGTTCCAATGCACCACAATTTTCATTCAACACATGAATTCAACACAATGATTATTTTAAAACAGCAACAGCAACAAAAACTCTACAAAGCAGTTGGGAATCTCTTGCTTGTGTCTAGTTTCAGTGTTTCCTGGCACAGTCTGGTCTTTACAGAGATGTCCTGGATGCTTCCAAATTGGCTCATTTGGCATCTTTGACATTCTTGGGGCTACTTAACTCCTAAGAGCCAGTCATGGAAGGTCGAAGGGAATTCCAGACGTAGGCAGAGACTCTGACCCAGAAGCCAGGCCCCTCAGTCCTGATGGCTGTGCCATCCTCACAGACCCCAAGTGTAAGCTTGGTGCAAACCCCTCCCCTTCTCTGGGCCTGGACTTCCCCTCTGGTCAATGGGGACAATCACTCTTTGCCCTGCTCTTTGACTCTGTCTCCCCTAGACTCACCAAGTCCACGAAAAGCAGAGCTGTTGAGAGGTTACTGCAGCAGGAAGGACCTAGCTTAGACGTGAAAAGTGACTTCCAAATGGTAAGAGCCTTAGGAAGGGAGGTCAGAATGGGGGACAAAGGGAGACTGAATTCACGTTCCCTTTCCAAAAAAAAAAAAAAAAGAGACCCTTGCAGGTCGGGGAGGGACTAGGTGAATTCTGCAGGGGCTTCCAGCTCTAAGTACCCCAGGAATTTCCACCAGGTTCCCTCCGGACTTTGCGTGAAAACCGGGAGCAAGCTGGAAGGGAGAGCAGGAACCCGTGGCCCCAGAACTCGCTCGGAAAGCCTGGGGAAAGCCCTTCCTCCCCTGGCCGCTTCCCCGGGGGCTTCTCCGTGGGGAGGGCTCGCGCAGCCGGCCTTTCGGCTGCGTGGGCGGCTTGGCGGGCTGCTGACAGCACCATGGAACCTCCGGTCTCCGCGCCTCGCCCGCCCCGCGCCGAGCTCCACGCTCCCCCGCGTGGGCGGGCACCCCGACCGGGGGAAGCCGCGCCCCCCCCAACCCCGCCTCCCGCGCTCACGCGCCCCCGCCCCCGCCCCCGCCCCCGCCCGGCGCGGCGCTGCTGAGTCACCGGCTCCGGAGGCGCAGCCTTGGCACCTGTGCGCTCAGGCTCGGCCGCGCCCGCCGGCCCCCACCCCCTCCGCCCGCCTTCCGGGGCCCTCGCCGCGCTCGCGCTGCCGACCTCCGCTGGGCCGCCCAACCCCTCTCCCTTCTCGCGTCGCCCCGCGCCCCGGCCCGGCTCTCGAGTGTGGCCGTTCCCCACGGTCCCGCCCCGCGGCCCCCCCCCGACTCAGTCCGGCGTGCGCACCGCCACCCGCCCACGGCGTCTGGAAGCGCCCCCCCCCCTCCTCCGCGCCGAGGCGGGAGGTCGGGGGGCCTCCGTGCTGCGTCACCACCCGGCCGCTGCTGCTCCTGCGGCCGCCGCCGCCCGCGGCCCTGCTGGCTTCCCCCGCCCCGGACCACGACCGCTGCCCCCGAGGGTGCGGATCCCTTCCCAGGCCTCCGTAGGCCACAGCCCAGCCTGGTGGGCGTGCATCCACTGGGGAGGAGAAGCGGAGGAGGCGGCACGAGCGACCTCAGGGATGGGGATGGTGTCCCCTAGGTCCAACTTCTACACAGCATCCACCTCCCCTAGCCTCCCTTGTACCCAGACACGTGGGCAGGAGAATCCCCGCTGTAGTTCAGCCTTCCCATGGTTTATATTGTATTTTATAGAATCACATAGTCTTAGAATTCTGGCCCAACCTATGATGAAGCGTAATAGTTCAGAAAGTGGCACTAGGTTTGAATCCTGACTCGGTCACGTGCTCACCGCGATACTCAGCAGTGACAGTGTTGGTCTTCTTATCTGTAAAATGGGGATAGGCATAGTCCTAACCTCATAGGATTGCTGCGAAATTAAGAGGTCATGCCAATAAAGCGCCAGGCAGGGCGAGTGTCTGCGCACATTGAGGACTCAAAAAAGTATAGTAGTTGCTGTTCTTTGGGGACCTTTGGGGCCAGAAAGTGCTTTTCGAAGGTGGAGGGCTCTCTTTCTTGTTCCCCTGTGTTTTCCAGAGGGCTCAGAACAGAACGACTTCTCGTTGACGACCCCTCAAATATTTGAAGACCTTCATCTCTCCCTTCCCTGGCCTTCCTGTCCACGATCCACACCCCCCCACCCCTGTCTTTTTTTTCTTTCCGAAGAACACACCTAAGCTTACCTCTTCCTGCTCCTCGTGGCTTTGTGGGTTGCTCTGCGTGGCCACCTCCTCAACTGCTCTCTAAAACACAGGCGCCAGGACTGAGTCCATATCCGGGAGATGTGGCCAGACCAGCCTGGGCACAGGGAGCCCCTCACTCACACTGTCCCAGCCAGGCAGGTTCTGGATTCGCCCATCTTTGGATGGCCCCTAGGAACCCACTGGCTTTCTCAGCCCCCCGGGGTCACAAATGGGACCTCTGGAGCAAGGTCAGTGAGTGCTCCTGAAGGACTACATCCTCAGACTTCTGGCCACTTGTGCAAGTTTTAATACCAAAAATGCTGAACGTTTCACCTGGCCCTGTTGATTTTCATTTTGTTAATCTATTTGTGTTCTTTTTAAAATTTAAATTACTCTTTCCAAATAAATAACACATTGCCATATCACAAAATAAAAGGGTGCAGGAATTGATAGTGAAACGTGTCTCCCCACCCCTGGTTCCAACCCACTCATCCCCATGGCCACCACCCCCCCGGGAAACCAGCCCTCAGAAAAGTTAGCAACTTCTCATGCGTCCTCCCAGGGTTATTCTAAGTACATTCAAGCAAACACACACACACACACACACAAATATATGTATGTATTTGTGTTTATGTGTGTGTGTTTTCTTTTACACAAATGGCAGCAAGCTATATGCTGCTCTGGACCTTGGCGCTTTTCCCCTAATAATCTATCTTGGTGATCCTTCCATATGCAGTATAAAAAAGAGCTGCCTCATTCTTTTTAATAGCTGTAAAATATGCCATTGACTGTGAATCTAGGTTCCTTCTTCTTGTCTGCTGAGAGTTTGGAAAGCAAGCTCTGAGTAGCCTGCCTCTATGTGATCATTCGGGAGGGGTTTTTCTGAGGGGTGGGCGGGTAGGCAGACATTACCTAGGAGCTGCATTTGAACTTGGCCTTCCAGCTGCTGAGGCATGCTGCTGCAGTCTCCTGCAGACCCTGGTCAGTTACGGTAGAACGAAGACTCAGGAAGTGTGCCTCCTTACCTGAAGAGTCGTCGCCACTCTTTTAGCTTGGCCCCCTCTGTTGTCTACAGGCATCAAGGTTGGGGGAGCTGCCAGGGTGTTATAGTCTCCTTCCCAGGAGCCGAAGATGAGTCTTAAACCCCACCTCCTTCAGGAAGTCTTCCTGAACTGATCCGAGGGGGAAACCGAGCTTCTCATCACTTCTCCTACTTCCCACCTCAGGCTGAGCATACTCCAGTCCTGGCTAAGAATGAAATCAATTCTTTATTCCTTGGCTTAAAGGTGCTTGTTTTCTTCGCTACGTAAGTATATACTCATGGCTTGTGTACTCTTCCACCTAACAAATATTTGGTCGTCTACCGTGTGCCAGTTACTACTGTTCCAGGCACTGGGGTACAGTACTGAACAAAAAAATCCCCAACTCCATTCATGAAGCTGACAGACAAAAAATCAGCAAGATAAAGAATGCAAACATATAGTACATCTGATGGGGTGAGCGTTGTGGAGAACAATAAAACGGAGAAGTGGACCTGGGAGTAAAGGGGTTTACAGTTTTAAACAGGGGGCCCCGGGAAGGCCTCACAGAGAAGGTAACCCCTGGGCAAAGACCTGGAGGAGGGGGTGTTCTGTGCCGTCTGGGGGAGGAGCGTGGCTGGCAGAGGCAAAGCCCCGGTGAGGGACCCCGCCTGGTTGTTCAAGTAAGACGGGAGCAGAGGGAATGCAGAGAGAATAATCTGAGGCGAAATCAGAAATGTTGGTGGGGGGTAGCAAAGGTGGGGGAGTGCAGGGGTGCAGCAAATCTTGTAAGGGATGCTCAAGCTGCGATCCACCAGGCTGTGTTTGGAGATGTGTGGGGATATGCTAGTTGCCACAATGGCTGGCAGGGCTGAGGGGGGGTGTTGTCCCCCAGCATTTAGGGGCAAGGGCTACGCCAAACAGCTGATACTGCACAGGACAGCTCCCGCAGTGAAGAATGTTCCTGCCCCAAATACCAATGTTCCTCGTGGAGACACGCTGATAGGGTCTTGACGTCCGTTGTGATGAATTTGGCTTTTACTTTAAGACAAACTGGGTTAAGGGGCACCTGGGTGGCTCAGTCGGTGAAGTGCCTGCCTCCAGCTCAGGTCATGATCCCGGGGTCCTGGGATCGAGCCCCATGTTGTCCAGCTCCCTGCTCGGTGAGGAGTCTGCTTCTCCCTCTCCCTCTGCCCCCTCCTCGCTCATGTGCTCTCGCTCACATAAATAAATAAAGTCTTTAAAAAAAAGAAAAAGAAAAAGAAAACTTGGGTTAGAAGGAACCTTGGCTGCTGGGTTGAGTTTCTGTTGAGAAGGGCCTGAAGAAGAAAGCTAGAAGCAAGGAGAGAAGGCAGGACATTGTTGCAAAGTCCAGGCGAGAACCTGGGGTAGTAACAGTGAAGGTGGCTATGAGCGGTCAGACCAACAGTACCTCCTTAAGGGTTAATGTGGCATATGAGAGAAAGAGGAATTGAGCATGAGTCCAGGAGTTTGGGCCAAAGTTATTAGAAGGGGGAGATGGGGAGGTCTGGGTCGGGGGAGAAAGCAGGTGGAGTTTCAGACATGTTAAGTTTGGGATGCCTGTTATGCGATGCCTGTTAGACACTCAAGTGGAGACGATCGGTAGGCATATGGAATGGACTGGAGATATAAATTTGGGGTGGCTTTGAAAGCCTTAAGACTGGATGACATCACCAAGGAGCGAGAAAGGAAGACTGAAGAGGACCAGGGGTGGAGCTTTGGCGCACACCGGTGTCAAGAGAAAAGCTGGAGAAGCATGAGGTGTCCAGCAAAGAGGGGTTTCAACCAGGAGGGTGGGAACATAGAGAGGAGCCCTGGAGTAGGGTGAGGAGCAAGAACTGCCCATCAGCCTTAGCAACATTGAGGTAATCAGCGACCTTGAAAAGCATAGTCTGGTAACGCCATCGGGGCAGAAGCTTGATTAGTGCGGGTATAAGAGAGAAGGGAAAAGAGACAAATCAACCAAATGTGATGTGTGGACCTTGAGTAGGTCCTAATTCAGCCCAAGCAACTGTAAAAAGACATTTTTAAGGCAATCAGGGAAATTTGAGCACCGATATTGGAGAATTATTGTTAATTTAGTTCGGTGTAATAATGATCCTGTTATTATATCTTTTTAAAGTTCTTACCTGTTAGAGATACATTCCGGCTAAAATGATCTTATTTTGGGGGTATGCTTTAAAATACCCCAGCAAAAAATATTGGAGTGGGAGATTAGTAAAATGTATGTTTGAAATTTCCCTAATAAGAAGTTTAAAGGACGACAGAAGGAGAGGAACTGCAGACAGTGAGTGCAGAAATCTCTTTGATGAATTTTCCTATAAGGAAGAGTAAAGGAACCGGTTGATTACTGGAGGAGGACGTGGGTTCAAGACAGAAGATTGCTCTGGAAGGTGGGAGAAATAGCACGTGTGTTTCCATCAGCCCGACAGGCGACTCCACTTGCTAACTGTCTGCCACAGAAAGCTTTGTAGGGAAACTGAAGAAGGTGGCATCACTACCTAGAGGAAAGTCATAATAATTTAATGAAAGCAAATATTTTATCATGTGCTTACTATGGGCGAGGCACTGTGTTAGGGCTTTACAAACTTATCTGAATATATGTCCTGATATATTGAGGGGTGAGGCATGAAGACTTCATTTAGGTGACTTGAAGTGGTGCCTACATTCAAGCCCCAGCAGGGTGATTCTGACAGTCGGTGTCTTCTGCTCTCCACTGCCTTCCCACAGATGATGCAGTAACATGCATCTGGGCGGCCAAGAGAAGTTTTTCAGAACATACTTGCCCCGGACTCCACCCTGGAGACTGTCATTCAGTAGGGGGTTAGTGGAAGGAGAGTGGCCAAGGGTATTTTAAGTGAAGGACTCAGGATGCAGCCCCCTGCTTAAGAACCATTAGCATAGATCAGCCCAAGCTCACTCATTTATCAACACATGTATACTAATATTCACATGAGTGCTGTGAATAATTAGACTAGCTGGGGGCTGGGAAAAAAATTAAAATATAATGAGCTATGCTGTACAGGAAAAAAGGAACGTGGAGAGAGGAGAGCTGAGCACATTACTGTTATGTAGGGATGGAAAATTTGATTAGGTTCCTCAAGGGCTGGAGTCATACCTGTATGTTCATTTAGCAGGTAGTTACTGAGCACCTACTGTATGTCAGGCTGTGCTGTAGGTGCTGGGGATTCACAGCCAGACAAAGACTCTGTCCTCATGGAGCTCACATTCAAGAGAAGACAGATATTAAACAAAAAAATGACCATATGTGCATATAAATTCATAAGGGCTCAAAGGGAATATAAGGGGATGACGGGGGGAAGGTGGTTTTGGTAAGCAAGACCTCACCTAGGAGGTGACATTTAAGCAGAGAGATTAAATAAAGCTAGGGACAGAGCCACGTGAAGACCCGAAGGGAAAACATTCTGCGCAAAGGCCCTGGGGCTGGAAGAAATGGATGCGTTCAAAGAATAGAAGAAGGGAAGGGTGGCCAGAAGGCAAGGGAGTGGGGGAGATGGGGTTGGAGAGTAAGATGGGCCTTCCAGAGGAGTTTGTGGACTGGGAGGCTAATGGGAAGTCACGGGGTTGGAACTTTAGGCAGGGCAGTGATGCAATGCACTACTACGGAAAACAGAGTCGGGGGTTAAAAGGGCAGAAGAGGGAGGGTAGCTCAGCAGAGAGCGCCCTAGAGTACCATTCACAATCATCTGCTATTCACTCATTCATTCTGTCTTTCTTTCAACAGCATGTACTCATTTCTCCTGTGTGCTGGGCATTTATGTACATCTGTCATCTCGTTTTGTTGACCCTCCCGATGGGAAGGTATTATTATCCCTCGTTCACAGATGTGGCGACTGAGGCTCAGAGAGGTTGAGGTGGCCCACCCAAGGTCACACAGTAAAGTGGTGTCTTCAAGATCCCCATGCAAGCTTCAGCTCTTATACCCTGACATAGCTTTCCCCACTCCAGGGGAGTCCTCTGCAGTGTGGGAAGTGCCTCCCCTCAGCCAGGCCCGATCAGGAACCTGGCTCAGTGTTCAGGGACAAAAAGGTTGGTGGCACCATGCCCATGTGACAGTTGTTCATGTTGCTGCAGCTCTGAACTTGGCCTTTGGCTCGCTCATCTCCATCATGCCATGCAGGACTAGGCTGGAGGACTGGCAGAATGCCACCCACATGTAGCCACAGATGGAGGATTTGTAGGTCCCCATGGAACATCGTATCCTTCCAGAACCCACACGATCAGGAGGGTTCATGTAGGGGCTACAACATCCCTGGTCTCAGTTCTGTGTGTGTGTGCACATGGCCACACATGGAGGGTTGTATATATGCGTGTATATGTGTGTCTGCACACCCAAGGGTGAGTGTGTGTGCATTCATGTATTCGCGTGTGCATAGGTTTGGGGAGTCTCTACTGACTTGGAATACATTTAGGATCCATGTGCATTTTTATGGGAGCTCTGGATGTGTTCATGGAATGAGGTGTGCGTGTTAAGGTATGTGTGCACCTAGGTGAGTGTGCAATGAGGGGCATGCGTGTATATTTATGTGTATGAATCTTTGCACTCCCGAACAAGTGTCTATAAGCACATCGCGTGTTAGTGTGTAGCAGTGGGTGTTGCTGTGGGTGTGTGAGTTTGGTTGGTGTACATGAGCAGAGCGGCTGGCTAGGAGGTAGCTGAGGTATGGGATTGGAGACTGGCTGAGGTTTTGTGTTTCTGTCTAACTCCTAGTCTGACTATGCTATGGAGGGCAAGATCAAGGCTCTTCCATTCACAGCCCAGAGGCCACCTCCCCTCACATACCTGCCGTGGTGTTGTGGGGCGTGGCATGGGGCTAGTCTTAGCTGTGGATTTTCAGGAGGTCATCAAACCTCCCTTAGCCTTAATGTCCTCGTCAGGTACATGGCATTAATATTAACATTAATTATTATTATATTTATAATATATAATATTATTACTTTTACTACTGTTATCCACTGGGATCATTCATGGGGCCTTCAAAAATGTTTTGTAAATCAGAAACACTGACAAACACAGTCATTATTATCGACCAGGATCTGCCTTCCCTGTTCCTGGAAAAACAGTGCGTGCCCACAATTGACTAAGGGTGGATGAGTAACACTGTGTAGGCGTGCTTCTCTGAGGCTGGCATGGGCTGGATGGCCCTGATCCGTCCTCTCAAACTGGCTTTGCCCAGTAGCCAGGCACCTGTCTGCCAGGTAATAGAGAACTCTCGTGAGGGCGTTTGGCAAGATGCAGCCGAGTGCCCGGCTCTGTGATTCCCGCTGAGCCACCCAGCCTGGTACGGGGAACTCTCCTGGCTCCCTACAAAGGCAGCTGGACTTCAAACAAGTAGGCTTCAAGATAGGCCACTGAATGGCTGTGGGGTTGCGGGCAGGGCCACCCTGCAGGGCAGGAAGGAAAGAGGGTAGCAGGAAGCTCCGGGACTGAGAGGAAGCCCTGAGGGCTCTAGGGCTGGGCAGGGGGGTGGTGTGGAGGGAGGAGGAGGTTGGGGCCTCCTGGCACACTCAAGTTACAGACCAAGTTTCCTAGTCTGAGTTAAGCTTCCCCAAGACCGCCAGATTGATGTCAAGGCTGTGTGATATTAAGCAAATATCTTGTCTCTCTGAGCCTCCTCATCTGTAAAATGAGGATTTAATTGAGGGGTGCCTGGGTGGCTCAGTCGGTTAAGCATCTGCCTTCGGCTCAGGTCATGATCTCAGGGTCCTGGGATCGAGCCCCGCATCGGGCTCCCTGCCCAGCGGGGAGTCTGCTTCTCCCTCTCCCACTGCCTCTCCCTTTGCCTCTGCCCGCCCCCCCTTGTGCTTGCTCTCTCTCTCTCTTAAATAAATAAATAAAATCTTAAAAAAATAAAATAAGATGAGGCAATGTCTGGAAAGGGCTTTGTACGCCTGCACACACCGTAATAGTGGTGGACAGTTCCCTGAGGCACGTACTTGGGCTTTTGTTTTCATGAATGCACGCGTTTTCACAAAAGTGCGGGCTTAATTCCCCATTTTTGTCCAGCGCCCTCAGTAATAGGGACTTGATTCATGCATTGAGTCAACAAATGGTATCTACTATATGCCACGGAGCCAGGCTGCATCCTATCCTGGATGGAGAGGCGAATTGGTCACCGATGCTGCTCTGCTCCGAAAAGCTCACCCTAGTGTAGGGAGATGAAGCCTATGCAAACATTGGTGATGTAGCGGGGAGAAAACAGACGGAGGCTGGTGTGGGAATCCAGAGGAAAGCGGGTCCAGTCCAGGCAGGGGCAGGGGCAGGGGCAGGGGCTGAGGCCAGCAGGGCTGGAGGGCAGGCACAAGAACAACGGGGGAAGGCTTGGCAGGGGACATGTCTCAGCACTGGGCTCTGGAGGGTGGGCAGAATCTGGAGACTGCAGATTGAAGCAGCCTGGGATCTCTGGCTGAGGTTTCCCCCCACTTCGCTCTGTTTCCTAATGGTATACTTCAGAGAGGGATAGGGGCTGTGCTGTCCCCACAGCATTGCTGCAAGACTTTGGAACATGCAAGCGCAGGGCGGGGCGAGAGGATCTCTGGGTCTGGGAGCAGCAGGGGCATACTAACCGGGCCAGGCACAGCTCCCAGCACTTCAGATATATTGGTTCATTGAGTCCTCAGGATACCCTTGAGGTAGATGCCATTAGTATCCTCTTTTACGGTAAGGAAACTGAGGCTCAGGCAGGCCAAGCTGTTAACTAGAAAGTGGCAAAACCAGCTTTGGACTCTGGACTTTCCATGCCCTGAAAACCCTGTATTGGTGCATGGTCCCTGTGTGGGTGCATGGTGTGGACATTGATTTTGCCCCTGCTATGTGCTAAGCATCGCGCCCGCATGACTTGGGTTATTTTTGTTTTTTGTTTTTTTAAAGATTTTATTTATTTATTTGACAGAAAGAGACACAGTGAGAGAGAGAGTACAAGCAGGAGGAGTGGCAGGCAGAGGGAGAAGCAGGCTCCCCACTCAGCAAGGAGCCCAACCTGGGGCTCGATCCCAGGACCCTGGGATCATGACCTGAGCCGAATGCAGGTGCTTAACCGACTGAGCCACCCAGACGCCCCGACATGGGCTATTTTGTTGGATCTTCACAATAACTCTAGGAGGTGGTTTCCTTTATGACCCTCCCTGATCACAGCTGAGAAATCTGAAGCTGCAGAAGGTCAGATAATCTGCCGAAGATCCCCCAGCCATCCCAGTGGAAAGGTAGGGCCTGCATGCACATCTTCCTAAACCTCAAGCCTGCTTGCTGTCCATGGAACCACGCTACCTCCTGTGGTTTAAGGGGCCTTGATGGAATTCCTCCCTAGAGCATGTGGCAACCTCACTGCTCCATGCAGGTACACTCCTGGGACCAGAGGACCTTGGATCAATGCTGGTTCGACCCCTTATCAGCTGTGTGACCTCGGAGAAACCAGGTCACATCTCTGTTCCTTGTCTGCAAATGGGGATAACTGTATCTAACTCACACGGTGGTATAAAAGTTAAACAGCATGTAAGAAAATGCTGTATATAAACTGTGAAGTGCTGTAATGAAAGGAAGAGACAGCAGCATTGTGTGCCCACCACTGTGGTAAACGTGATAAGGAATGCACTAGGCAACACAAGCAAAAATAAACAAGTGGGATCACATCAGACAAAAAAGCTTCTGCTCAGCAAAGGAAACCATTTCAAAGAGTGAAAAGGCAGCCTACGGAATTGGAGAAAATACTTGCCAATCATGTCTGGTGAGGGCTTAATATCCAAAATAGATAAGGAACTCATAAAACTCAGTAGCAAAAGAACAAACATCTGGTTTAAAAATGAGCAGGGGCGCCTGGGTGGCTCAGTCTGTTAAGCATCTGACTCTTGATTTTGGCTCAGGTCATGATCCCAGGGTCCTGGGATTGAGCCTCATGTCAGGGCTCCCTGCTCAGCGGGGAGTCTGTTCTCCCTTTGCCCCTCCCCCCCCGCTGTGCACACTCTCTCTCTCAAATAAATAAATAAAATGAAAACAGAATCTGAAAGAAATATCCACACCCCCATGTTCACTGCAGCATTGTTTATAGTGGCCAAGACCTGGAAACAACCTAAGTGTCCACCAACGAATGAATGAATAAAGAAAGTGAGGTATATGTATCCATTGGAATATTACTCAGCCGTGAGAAAGAAGGGACTCCTGCCATTTATGATGGAACTTGAGGGCATTATGCTGAGTGAAGTAAGCCAGACAGAGAAAGACAAATACTGCGTGATATTATTTATACAAGGAATCTTAAAAACACACACACACACACATACAAAGTCAAACTCAGAGAAGCAAAGTGGTTGCCAAGGGCTGGGGGCTGGGGGAAAACAGGGAGGGTTTGGCAAAAGGACGCATGCTTTCAGCTACAAGATGAAGAAGGCCTGAGGGTCTAATGGAAAACATGGTGACTATAGTCGATAACACTGAATTATATAATTGAATAACTACAAAAAGGAAGGCACCAGACCCAGGCAGACTCTGCCCTCCGTTCAGCGAACAATGCACAAGTCAGCAGTGGCAGGCCCCGTGCGTGTGCATGGGGATACAAAGACACGGGGGCGGGGAGTTTGCCATTTGACTGGGATATACAACAACTAATTCGAGGATGGAGTACCTACTGTTGATTATATACTACCGAGGACTGTGGGCTCAATTCCTCCAGGGTATTTTCTCCTTGGATTCTTCCAGCTCTCCAGTGAGAGACCACTATTATCGTGCCCATTTGAGTGATAAGGGAAGATACACAGAGTGGTTCAGACACTTCCCCGAAGTCACACAGCGAGTAAATGGCGAAGGTGCCATGAACACCCAAGTCATCCTGATTCCAAGCCAAGGTCTTTCGCCTGCGCCTGCCACGTTCATGACATGAAATCACGTTTTCAGGAGGGCGCTTTGCTGGTCTGGGGGACGGGCTGGGAGGCGGAGCTGTGGTCAGGAGGCCGTTACAGTAACAACCAGCAGCCCGGCGCGGCCTGCGCTCTGCTTCCTCCACAGGGAGGTTTCGCGCCAGTCACCTCTTACGACACAAAGCAGCGCAGTGACCTCGTGCGTTTCCCAGACAAGGGAACAGGCTCAGAGAGCTCAAGTGACTTGTCCCAAACCACACAGCTAGATGCCTCTCTAGCATTTGCACCCAGGCCTCCTGTTTGGGCAGCTGTACACCCCAGCCTCTTCTATGGCAGTAAAATAACTTGGAGGCTGGGACCAGGCCTGGGTTCGTGTCCGACCTTGACCTCTTCCTAGCAGTGTGACTTTGACCATGTTACCGAATCTCTCTACTCGTCTGCGAAATGGGAATAATAAAATCTACCTCTCCAGTCTATTGTTTTATGGTTATTGCACATCAAGTTCCTAGCAGGCAGTAAGTGCTCAAAAAGTAAATGAACAAGCAAGCAGTTATGGAGTGTTAACGGACTTCTGAGCTCTGTGGAGGGGAGTAAGGAGGAGAGATGACCCTTTCTGTTAGGAAGAGAATGCCCGGATATCTTTCTAAGGAAACATGAAAGGAGATGGGGTCCACTGTTTCTAGTTTGAATTGAGTGGAAAACTTGCAAAATCTGCATATAAGTAAGTACAAGCCACTTCCTTTCTCTGCCCCTGGCTGCCGGAACATCTGTAAGCACTTGCCTTATTAAGATCTTTCCAAAGCTTCCCGTGGAAGACTGCAGTGGCAGATTGCACCAATGAGCAAAGAAAATCTACCCCTTCCTCCATTGCCCCCACACCGGGAGGAAGGGTTGGGGGCCTGGGGAGGAGGTTGTCAAGATGGCATCCTGGTAGGTCCCTGATTGCAATATTAGCGCCGTGGTTACCGAGTGCCCCGGGGGCAAGGACTAATAATATCAATAATAGTCATTATAAGATTTTGCATCTGTGCAGGGTTTATTATGTTTCTCCCAAGGCAGTTTCACATTCAAAGTCTTATTGAATCCCTACAATTCAGTGACATAAACAGGGCAGGAATAAGAACCTCATTTACCATAACTTGACCTTCCTGAGGGCCGACAGTAGTGGAGGGTGAGCTGGGTCTCCATCTCCAGTACTTCTCAGGGGCTCTCGGCCCCAGGCCCAGCTCCAAAATTTCCCCCATTCAACCATCCTCAGCCCCGGTTTTCTCATTGTCCTAGTTTCTGGCCCCCTGGACTCCTTTGGCTCAGTCATGAGCCATCTGGTCTCTGAAAATCCCATCTAGTGGTTGGAGGGAAGGAAAAATCCAGTATTTTTATCTGCTGCTTGGAGGGGGGTTAATAATTAGGTGATCTGGGGCCAATGGGTCCAAGGAAGTTAGTAAAGAAATTATTCTAAAGCTTCTTGATGAAGTATCAAGAAATGAAAAGGGGGAGAAAAAGATTTTGGTCTTTAAAAAATCAGCCACGTTAAAGTACAATTATATAAATGAAATTCACCCATTTAAAGTGTATGATCTCAATCAAGCTATGGAACATTTCCATGACCCCAGAGGAACCCTTGTGCCCTTTTGCAGTTCAAACTCTTGTCTCCCATATCACTGAGACTGAACTGATGTCAGTATAGTTTTGCCTTTTCTAGAAAGTCATACAAATGGAATCATAGGGCATGTAGACTTTTGTGTCTAGCTTCCTTCATTTAGTATGATGCTCTTTTGAAATTCATCCACATTGGCACACGTATGAGTAAGCTTTTTCCTTTTTATTCCTGAATAGTACTCCATTGTATAGATATACCACAATTTGTTTACCTATTTA
>NC_138373.1:69000059-69047480 GCF_054177405.1 Leptonychotes weddellii | reverse complement strand
TTTTTTTTTTAAAGATTTTATTTATTTATTTGAGACAGAGAGAATGAGAGACAGAGAGCATGAGAGGGAGGAGGGTCAGAGGGAGAAGCAGACTCCCCGCCGAGCAGGGAGCCCGATGCGGGACTCGATCCCGGGACTCCAGGATCATGACCTGAGCCGAAGGCAGTCGCTCAACCAACTGAGCCACCCAGGCGCCCCTGGGCCCTCCTTGTATTAACTCTAGGCCGGCTCCATCCCGCTCCTACTCCTCTGGCCAGGGTGCAAATGCTTGGAAAGTGGGAACCACTCATTTTAGTCATGCAACTCAAGAAATGAACATTCAAACCAAAATGTGGTGTTTAACTTTATTTATTGTATTTTATTTTGTTGTGATAAGAACACTAACCATGAGATCTACTCTCTTAAGTTTTTAAGTATACAATATAGCCTTATTAACTATAGGCACAAAATTGTACAGCAGATCTCTAGAACTTATTCTTCATGCATAATCGAAACTTTGTGCCCTTTGATTAGCGATTTCCCATTTCCCCCCACTCCCCTAACCACTGGTAACCACCATTCTACTCTCTGATTTTATGAGTTTGACTATTTTAGATACCTCATATAAGTGGGATCATGCAGTGTTTGTCCTTCCATTTTACTTATTATTTTATTATTTAACTTAATGTGATGTCTTCAAGGTTCATCAATGTGGTCACGTATCACAGGATTTCCTTCTTTTAAAAGTCTGAATAGTATTCCATTGCATGTATATACCACATTTTCTCTATCCACTTATCCATTGATGGACATTTATGAATCTTGGCTTCTTTGAATAGTGTTACACTGAATATTGGGGTGCTAATATCTCTTCAAGATCCTGATTTCAGTTCTTTTGGATGAATAACCAGAAGTGGGATTTCTGGATCATATGGTAGTTCTATTTTTAATTTTTTGAGAAACTTCCATACTGTTTTCCATAGCAACATTTTGCATTCCCACCAACAGTGTACAAAGATTCCAATTTCTCTGCATCCTCCTCAACACTTGTCACATACATATATACATATATTTTGACAATAGCCATCATAAAAGGTGTGAGGTGATATCTCATTGAGGTTTTGATTGGTATTTGCCCGATGATGAATGATGTTGAGCATCTTTTCATGTGTCTGTTGGTCCTTTGTATGTCTTCTTTGGAGGAATGTTTTATTCAAGTCTTTAGCTCATTTTTAATCAAGTTATTAGCTTTTTTGCTCTTGAGTTGTAGGAGTTTTTTTATATATTTTGGAAATTAATTGCTTATCTGATATTATGGTTTGCAAATAATTTCTCCCATTTAGTATGTTACCTTTTCACTCTGTTGTTTCCTTTGCTCTGTAGGAAATTTCTGGTTTAATGTAGTCCCACTTCTCTATTTTTATTTTCATTGCTTGTGGTTTCGGTGTCATATCCATGAAATCATTTCCAAGACCAATGTCATGAAGTTTTCCCCCTGTGTTTTTTTCTTCTAAGAGTTTTATAGTTTCAGGTCTTAGGTTAAGTCTACCATCCATTTTGAGCTGCTTTTATGTACTGTAAGCTATAGGTCCAAATTCATTATTTTACATGTGGATATTCACTTTTCTCAACACCATTTGTTGAAGAGACTATCCTTTCCCTATTGTGCATTCTTGGCACCCTTGTCAAAGATTAATTGAATGTATATGTGTAGAATTCCCTGTTGTTGTTTTTTTTGTTTGTTTGTTTGTTTTTACTGCTGTGAACATTCGTTGCTCTGAATAGTTTTTTGTCAATCTATGTTTTTATTTATCTTGGGTAAATACCTAGGAATGCAATTACAAGGGCATGTGATAAGTGCATGTTTCACTTTGTAAGAAACTGCCAGATTACTTTCCAAAGTTTTGCACCATTTTACATTTCCACCAAAAGTGGAAAAGTGTGTGTAAGAGTTGCAGGTGCTCCACACCCTTTTCAACACTTGGTATTGTCAGACTTTTAATTTTTACTAATTCTAGTGGGTGTGCAATGGTATCTCATTGTGTTTTTACTGTGTATTTCCTTAATAACTAATCATATCATTAGTATAATTTCTTTGGTGAACTATCTCTTTCAAATCTTTTGTATATTTGTCCATAAAGTTGTTAGTCTTTTTATTAAGTTGTATTATTCATTTTTTAAATGGCATCTTTCAAAGGGAATATTTATTTTGATGAAGTCTAATTTATTAATTTTTTTCTATGGTCTGTGCTTTTTGTGTCCTAGCTGGGAAATCTCTGCATCCTCTAAGTCACACATTTTTTCCTATGTTTTCTTTGAGAAGTTTTAGAATTGTATCTGGTAACTTGGGATATGTTCCATTTTGTATTAATTTATACATAAATATGGCCCAGGGTATGAAGTCCATTTTATTTTTGTGTATGGATATTCCATTGTTTCAGCACCATCTGTTAAAAAATTTATCATTCCCCATTGAATTACCTTGGTACTTTTACCATGAATTAATTTATGAGAATTAATACATGTTTGAGTCTATTTCTAGCCTCTTTATTTGGTTCAATCCATCCATATGTCCGTCCTTCTGCCAACACCAAATTGTCCTAATTTTGGTAGCTTTATTTTAAGTCTTGAAAGCACATAGTGTAAGACCTACAACTTGTTCTTGTTTTTTAAAGTTGTTTTGGCTTTTCAACCTCTCCCACCTCCCAGGAAGAGGAGTGACCTCTGAGAAAAGGAGTGACATTTTCCTCCTATTCATCATGTTTAGATAGAGAAGTCTTCCTGGAGGAGCTGAGAAAATTAAGAGAAAGTGAAGAAAAAAAAAAAAAAGGAGCCTGGTCCTCAGGCTCTGCCAGCCCTAGTGATGGTGGTCCCTGGAGGGGTGGGGGTCAGGGAGGTGACAGGAAATGATTTTATGATTTCTTCTTTTCCTGGAGCTCAAGGCAGCTCCTTTAGAGAGGTTCCTGGTTGTTTCCTTCCAAGGACTGGTGGTTAAATCTGTTGCCTTCACCTTGGAAGAAGAGGAGGGGGTTCTTCATTCAAAGTTGTCCCTCTGGGATCCTGGTTTTGCCTCTTTGATTCTCCTGCTGGGAGTCCACCTTCTTCATCCCTCTGCCAACCTCACTTACCGTGGTGCTATACACACCACCAGTTTCTCCAAACTACTCGACTATTTTTATGGCCATGCAGTGGAATCCTGAGTCTCAAACTGAATATAGATGTGGGAAGTTATAGGTGCACAGCCTCCCAGAATTCCAAGGGCCTGGCCCTGGCTAAAGGTTTAATCAGCTCCTGCCAGCATTTGCCATCTCCTTCCCCTCCCAGCCCCCTGGCCCCTTGGTCCCTGTTCTCCCCTCATAGCACCACCACCCTCTCCCCAGCTTCCTTCCTAGTTCTTCCAGGAACAGGGTTCTTTTCTGGCCGAACCCGAGGCTCCCCCTCTTCCTTCAGGTCCACACTGCCTTCTGTGAAGACCCTTGAGTCCCTGTCTTGCTTGGGTGATGCCCTGAAGTCCCTTAAGCCAGCTGCCCCTCACTCTGCACCTCTCATTCCTGAGTCCTCCAAGCTCCTTCCCAGCCCCGCCTCATGGCATGACCAGGGATAAGACACACATCAAAATCCTTGTTCTGGGTCCTGACCGCCCCATATTGCCACATCCACCCACAATCCAGCTACGCCACCGATAATCATCAGCTTGCGGCACTTTTGGATTGCTAAAGCCAGAAAGGACTGAATTCTGCCTAAAGTCATGGGCCATGCAATTAAAAATACAAGAAATAAGCTTCTGGCCTGGATACAACAGGCTTCCCTCATTTGGAATTCCAAGAGCCAAATACTGAGAATGGGTCATGTTCCTTTTCCAGACAGGCCCCTTCCATTGCCATTCCTTGGGTCCCTCCAGCTCCAGAACTCCTAGGGCCACAGCCCTGGGCTGCAGACCCCACAGACTGCGATGTGAAGAGTGCCTCTGGATTTGTGTGACATGATGGCTCTGAGAAAGTCCCTCCCAGGCTCATGCTCCAGAGCGGGTTGGGGACTGTTTGATTCCAAGGCCTGGCTCACATTCCTAATGCAACTTGAAAGGTCCCCTTAACCCCAAAGTGCAGCAATTGCATTCAGGCCTATGAGGGCAGGCCTTTCTCCTTTCTTTACTTCTCCAGTAGCAATGGGAGACAGACAAGTCTGGGTCCTAGGTGCTCTAATCATCCAGCCTCCTAGGGATTTGCTCAACGCACTGGGACCCCGTTTCACTTTACACTAGGTCCCAGGTTCCACAACAATGAACTGGGGATGCAGAAATGTTGTGAGTCACCATCTGCCCTGGTATGATGAATCAGGTACAAGAAGCTGAACATGTCCAGTGCGAAGCCTCCAGGAAGCAGGTTCTGAGAGCAACTGGTTCTTGTTGTATCGAGGGGACATTTTCTGCCTCGTGATGCTCATGAAATGCAGCACTGGTTGACTTCAGGGACACAGAAAGCATCATTGGTGGAAGAAAAATTCTTCCTTTCTTTCTGTCATCTGAGCTGATGAAATAAAAGGGCAAATCTGATAAGTAAATGAATACATGTTCATGACGGTAAGCTTTTACCTTCATGAGGTGCGCAGACGTTCCATATTGTATTTGCTTCCCTAAAAATCCTGCAGGTGCAGATATTGCTACTGTCCTAGTTTTACTGGTGAGAAAACCAAGGCTTCAAGAGGCAAGGGACTGGAATGAACTTACACAAGGATTGTGGCCTATCTGTGGAGAGCTGATGACCCTGGCATTGACTCTCAAAACCTTGTGTGGAGTGGGATGGAGGCAAGGCCTCACGTCAGGTGTCCTGACGGAAGAAAGCCTTATTCTGGGTTCCATGGACAGAAGCCAGGTGTGCCCATGCCCCCGCCTTACATCTGGACAAGCTGTGATGGGACATGCTGGTAACAGCCTTGGGTTGGTGCCACTCCAGGGACCCTGTCTTGTCCCTCCCTGGCTCCCACTCCCCTTTGCAGCCTCTGGTGCCCAGTGGTCTATCTGCTGTGGTGGCAGTGCTCCCAGGGAAAGCTAGACAAGAAGGAAGCAGAGAGGGATAAAGGGCTAAGGATTCAGGAAGCAGCTCAAGGGCAGTGTCAGGACAAGCCTTGGACTTGGGCAGGGAAGAGCAAGTCTTCTGCCCACGTTCTCATTATGGCTTCCTTTTCCAGCTTCAATCAAACAGGAACTTATCTTTTGCCAGTGTGGATGTTCTCTTAGCTGGTGGGCTCTCTGAGGCAGGGGCTGCATGTGATGCTTCTCTGCACACTCATGCATTGAGCACCAACAGTGTACCAGGCACTGGGGACTCCCAGTCTAGGGTTTGGTGGCTGGTCACATGAATGCCCATTGGCCAAAAACCTTAGGAAGTAGAGTAATGGGCATGATCCTTGAAACTAGCGTGTGTGGGTTGTAGGCTCTCCTACTAACTAGCTATGTGACCATGGGCAAGTCATTTACCTGTTCTGAATCTTGGTTTTCTCATTTGTAAAAGAGAGGATGATGACACATACTATAAAGAGTTGTCATAAGGGGTAAGGCATATGTTGAATGCATGACATATCATTAGTGGTCCACAAACTCACTATGCCTCGGTTTCCTCATCTGTAGAGTGATGAGGAAGTTTTACTCGATGGTGTTTTGTGAGAATTAATAAGTTAATACATGGAAAGTGTTAGAACAGTCCGTGCCACATAGTAAATATTATGAAGTACTAAGATATAATTATCAGTATTTTGCTGTCCCAATTTTATCATCTACATCTATCTATCTATCTATCTATCTATCTATCTATCTATCTATTTATCTATCTATCTGCTAAACTCTAGTCCTTATTTGTATCTTACTCGTTTTTCCACTACTATCCTCTTTCTGCTCTAGGATCCCATCCAAGGTACCACGTGAAAATTTGTCATGTATTCTTAGTTTTCTCTTGTCTGTGACAGTTTCTGTCTCTTTGGTTTTCAGGACCTTGACAGTTTTGAGGAGTACTGGTCAGATATTTTGTAGAATGTCCTCAATTTGGGTGTGTCTGGTGGTTTTCTCACGGTTAGACTGTGGTTATGGCTTTGGGGGATGAATACCACAGAGATGAAGTGCTCTTCTTATCACACCCCCAATTTTATTTTTAATGGGAATGAATTCTTTGGATCCCATTGTTTGGGTTTTCCTTTGGGGTGGAGAGAAGGAAGTCTGGGAGGGTAAAAGCAACGTTCAGCCAACTTAAGTTAAGACCATGGGGTCTTGGACCATGACCTTGGGTGGAGGAGGTGGCCAGGCTGGTCAGAGGTGGGCAGAGCAGGACTTATAATTCAGCATGAACTAAACTCCAAGAGAAGGCAAGAAGGGAGGTTCTAATGGGGAGCCCCTGGCCCAGGCTGAGGAGACCCATGGGGTAGGAGGTGGATAGAGGGGAAATAGGAGAAGAGCTAAAGGCAAGCTTCCCCTCTCAGCTGGACTGTCCTGAGGGACCTCATCAGCAGGAACCCCCAAAGAGACCATAAGCCCCAATAGCACTGCCATCCCAAGCCCAAGGTACAGAAGGACTTGGGGACATCCTGGATTACATCGTCCATTGCACATGCCAACGCAGCTGAATCTGGGGAACTGGGAGGACCATCTGGAACCTGCCTGAGTGCCTGGCCAGAGAAGCATCTCCCAGCTGTGGGAGTGTGCCTCTGAGAAATGGAGGCAGGATCAAAACAGAGCCCTCAGGCACCCGGCTTGTGACTGTACCCAAGTGAGCTCTCCTTCCTGAAATGCTAGAGCCATGGCTGGTAAACAAGCTCTGCCTCTTTGCCTAGGATCTTGGGGGCTTTTTTTGGAAATCCGAACCTGCCCTGGGGCACAGGTACAACCAGTGGCAGGAACCGGGGGGTAGGTTCTCTGCCACCTGCATACCCTGGTCTACCTGCCCCTCCATGGTTTGGGCTCTGAGGCCTTCTGGTTCCTGCCCTGTCTCCTCCTTCCTCCTTTCCCTTCTCCTCAGGCTGGGCAGTCCTAGGGGCTATCATGCAACATTTGGGATCCAGACAATTCTCTAAAGGTTCTGATTTGCCCCAGGAACCCCAGGGCTGGAGTAAGGGAGGTGGGGGGAGCTGGAAGCCTGAGCTGGGACTTCGGTCAGGGAACTACTGTAGACAAATTACTTCCCCACTCTGGGCCCAGTTTTCTCATGTGTGAAATGAGGGGTCAGATTCAATTATTTTCCTTACTGCCCTTTTACAAAACTATATTAGTTGCATTAATTATTAGTCTATAATCTATAGATTGTATATAATCCATAATCAAGAATTTATTAAATTAACAAAAATCCAAGATAAAAATTGCCCATGATCCATCCTGAAATGACATTAATATTTGTGTTGGTTCCTGACATTTTCTAGTCCTTGTTCAGATATATATTCAATTTTAATGTATTTACAGTGATACCATAAGTAGGAATTTATCTTGAACGTTTTTCAGCTAACATTACACCAAGCATATCTTTCCCTTTCCTTTTTTTGCCTCCTCTGTCCTGCTCTCTTCTTGCTGAGGTAGCCAACGTGAACCACTTAGTTATATATGTACTCATCTAGAAATACAGTACACTGTATAGAATATGCATTTGAGGGAGAGGAGTCATTGTTTGTTCTACAAAACTATATACATTTCTCTGCAGCTTGCTTTTCTCATTTAGCCATACGTTGTAGAAATCCACGCCAGCCAACAGATATCATGCATAATTCCATACAGAGAGATAACACATAACTCCATGGGATGGATGAAGCTATCCCAATGTATTCAACCAGTCCCTGATTGGTGGGGTCTCTGGTAATTTCCAGCTGTTTTTTTCCCCCCACTAAAAACAACTCCACCACATTTTGTACAAATACCTTTATGAACAGGTTACTTGCATTTCTAAGGTATAAAATTCCAGAGGCGGGATTGCTGGGTCAGAAGACATGCGTTCTTTTTAATTTCCAAAAACAGCTGTAAAAATCCACAACCACACAGGCAGTGGATTAGGGCACTTCTCTGCCCACATTCTCACCAGCCCTTGTAGTTACTTGTCTTTCTAATGTCTGCCGGTCCAATGGATGAGAAATGGCATCTCTGTGTTGCTTCCATTTGCACTTTCCTATTTACTAGTAAGGTAGAGCATCTTTCCATCTATTTGTTAGCTCTTTGGATTTCCTTTTCTGTCAACCAGAATTCATGTCCTTTGCCCATTTTTTCTACTGGCTCTGTCTTTGCATTATGAATTTGTGGGATCTCAGGGTAGGATACGCACTTGCCTTCTGCCATATGTATTGCAAATATATTTTCCCACTCAATCATTTGTCGTTTGACTTACTAGAGTATCGTTTCCCACACAAGATGCTTTCATTTTATGTAGTCAGATATATTTCTTTTTCTTAATGGCATTTCAATTTCCTGTTTTGTTTTAAAAGTCTTCCCAACACATAAGCTGTCTTCCTAAGTTTCCTTGTAAATTTTCCCTTGTTTTACTTTTTCCCACTGAAACATGAAATCCTACTGGAGTTATTTTTGTTAAATTAAGGTAGGCTCCAACATTATTTTCTCCCGTGAGAAGAGCCAAACTCAGTAGTTTCTAATCTATGCTCTTGTAATCACGGGGCCCCCAAGAGACACCTGGAAGGTGGCTACCAAAATTGGGGCTAGCAGGTCAGGGAGGTGGCATAGACCTCCCACTTCCTGCCCATAGAGCTATTCCACTTTGGTTACTTTATAAAAGGACTCCCAGGAAAGATTGGGTTTGGACAAAGTGTTCTGAGGCTAAAAGGAGTTTAAACACCTCTTTCAGGCAATCTTTGGGGGCCCCTCCAGGTCTGACATTCTCTGACTCCACGATGGTGAACACTTGCTAAGGGAGAGAAGACGACATGTCAGCATAACTTTATCCAAAAGTAATTTTAATATTAAATCCCAAGGTGGCTCAAAGTAGATATTAGAATCACAGAGTTTTTACAATGGAAGGCACCTTGGAAATCATCTAGTCTAATGGCTCTCAATTCTGGCTACTGTTCGAATCACCTGGGAGCTTATAAAAGTCCTGGTGCCCCTGACCTGGGGCGGTGGGGGGGGGGGGCGGCAAGGGGGGCGGAGGGGAGGGACCGGGCACTGATGGTTGAAAAAGTCTCCTGGTGATTGTAATCAGCAGCTAGTGTTGAAGACCACTTCTCTAGTTTAACTCCCTTATTTCATTAGCAAATAAATTGAGACCCAGGAAAGGTAAATGAGGTATCACACAGCTGGCTAGCTGTAGCGTTGGCACTTGAACCTTTATCTCTGCCTCTCAGTTGGCTTTTTCATTTGCATCAAACCAATCCCTCATCAAACACCATGCCTTGGATTTTCAGCCGGCCACACTAAAATCTCTGTATGAGTGCTTTGTATCTTTGCACACGGTCAGCTTAAACACGTTCACTGCATACAGTTCTGTGCATCATAGATGAATAGACCTAGTTCAGCCTTGCTGGACTGAAGTGGGGAACGGAATTATAAAGAACTATAATGATAAAAGAGCCAAATTAATGGTACATCCTATGCAGAGGAACCTACTGCGGGGCTGGGGGCTCAGAAGGAGGAAGAGTTAGCTGATGGGATGTCCGGGGGCTGCAAACAGAGGCAGGGATGCCTTGGTGCCGGCTGGGCTCAGCCTGTCAAGGCCACCTCTGACCTTCTCCCTCTGCTCTCTCTTCAGGAATGAGACTGTGTTACACCAGTTCTGCTGCCCAGCCGCCGACGCTGAACAGAAGCCTGCCGGCTCCGACTTGGCCTCCCAAAGGTGGGAATGAATTGGTGGCCGTCCTCCCTTCCCCACCCCCACCATCCTTCCCCTTGGAGCAAAGCACACCACACAGCGCCTCTTGCTCTGAGTCCTGTGTTCTTGTTTGTCTGTTTTTGCCTTCTGCCTCCTGCTTCTATTTCTCTTTCCTTCCTCTGGGCCCCAGATGAGCCGTTCCCAACTCTTGAGGTCATTATACCCTATTGTTCAAACTCCAAACTTAGGCTCCTTCCCCCAAACGGCCTACATAATATGTCATCTTTTTAAACGTCAAGGGAAATTAAATTAGATTATGCAGAGTGTGTGTATATATATATATATACACTCTGAATATATATATACATATATATGTGTGTGTGTATATATATACATATATATATATATATAAAATCACATAGGTTGTCTGGCACTCAGGAGGGGCTCAAGCAATGGTAGCGCCCATCCTTTCTATTATAGCAAAGATTGACACTTTTCTTTCTTTCTCCTTCCATAAAGGAGCCAAGATGACTGAGCTTAATTTTCAGGATTTTGAAACTTCACTGTGATAGCTGTTGACCTGGGAAGGAAGGGGGAATGTTGGGTCAAGGGTCGATGTCACTGTCCCCGGCTTTCCTCATCTTATTGTGGGTTAGTCATGGTCCCTCTTTCTTTGATTAATTTTTAAAAATTAATTAATTTTTTTTACTAGGGAAATAAATATTTAGTAGTCACTGATAACATCTCAGGGTAGTAAAATTAAATATACATATGTATACATATTTACATTTTTTTGATTGGCACAGGCATGGCATGCCCATCTAATGAGACAGAAAATGTGGGTTTTACAGCACATATTTCGGGTCTTTCCAATATTGTCAACAAAATAGCAGCCTTCTGTGGGAAATAGTCATAGTCATCAAAAAAATCTATTTGTTAGGTTTTAAATGTACTATAAATTTTTCACTTTACTGGGGAGATCATGCATGTTCCTCTAGGTTTATGTGCATCACCGTCATCACATTCGCAAAGCCTGCCCGGGAAGAAGGGCAGTGAGTCACCCAGCGCGGCCTGGATAGGCTTGAACACCGCAAGGCAGCTCCCAGCTCGGCCGGCTTCCCACACTCTGACCCCTCTCCACGTGTCAGCTCCTGGCTGTTTGCTGTGGACATGTTACATCTCAGGACTGACACCTTCATTCTGTCTTTGGGTTTCTTAAGCTCAAGACTTTCCTGAAATGTAAGTGCAGGGAAATACTTCTGTTCCGTGCTAGCCACTTCCCCAGTGAGAGTATGGGCATGAGAGCCAACATGAGCTGCTGACCTCACTGGCCCTCTGTCCGCCCGCCTCCTATTTTGTTGTCCCTCCTCCTCATGCTCTCGTCTGCCTTCTTCCACCTTCACCTGTCCCTCCAGCGCTCTTCTACCTTCCCGACGCCAAATTCCTCTCCTCTTGCTTGTCTTGATCCCTGCGCTGTCAACCTGGGTCCCTTGTTATGCTTTGTTCTCTTTCCACCAATTTTCCTGTCTCAGTCCTGCACATTTCTCTTTTCTTTACTTGTTCCTGACTTCACTGGGAGAAAAGATACTTGGATTCTGGCCAGAAAGTTGCCCCATCTACAGTCTCCTGTTGTTGGGACTCATTTGAGCAAGTTGCTTAGCTCCCCTGGGCCTCAGTTTCCCCATCTGTATAATCAAGAGGGTGATCTATCTGGAAAGTAACGTTGACATTTCATCTCATTGAGTCTCTCAGCTGCTCAGTGAGGTTAGACCAGGCAGGTTTTCTCATCCCTGTCTTATGTAAGAGCAAGGGGAGTTTCGGAGTACTCAAGGGCCTTGCCCGCAATCACACAGCCAGAAAGTACCAGTACCCAGACTCACCCTGAGCATGTGACTCCTATTGCTCAGCATTTCCAGGTTTAAGACTCAAAGATGCCATGATCTTTCCTCCTTTGTTCCTTGGAAAGGAACTAGATAGTAATCAGAATGGTAGCTATTGACATAAAGCCACCCCTGAAAGGTGTTACTACTGGGAAATCAGGGTCAGGGAGGAGGCAGGACTCCGAGAAGGGAACTCGAGGAGTTAAGCCAAAACCAGGGGCACACCTTCGGGATCCTTCAATCCAGGACCGAGGGAGGCTTGGTTGTTCCCTAAGGCTGACCAGGTTGGAGGATGGAAGGCAAAGGGAAGAACTGAGTGAGCACTGTGCCGGCGCCCTGGGTGGCCTGGGGGCCAAGTTCTGTGCCAGGGACAGAAGCATGAGAAAGGCCACTTGAATTCTGGAGGAACTCCCCATCTAGTGGGGCACTGTGATGCCCCCAAATGGATGATAGCTTGCCCGGAAACCGACTGGAAGGAGAAAGAAAGGGGAGAATGAGACAGGGGAGAGGAAAAGAAAGAGGACAGAGAGTGGAGTGGCATCGGGGTGGTCTGCAAGGAAGGAGACTGAGGGCCCTGGCCCCTCCTCATGAGCTGTCACTGTTAAGATACACAGCGGAGTCGTCTTCTTCAACATGTCCTCCTTCACAGGGCAGGGAGAAGAGAGGAAAGCTGTCTAGTCTGCTTCCCACCCCATCAATCTAGCTCAATTCAGGGAACGTTTAATTACCACCACCCAAGCACCAGGCATCAGTGAAGACAGATTGCGGGGTGCCCTCAAGCTCAGTCCTGGGGGGGCGCCGGCAACAGAAATCCTCCCTAGGGTTTTCCACGCTCATCCTCTCACTCTCATCCTTCCCATTCCTTCACGTGCCCACACTCCTCTGCCTGCTGGGTCCACCCTGAGGCTCTGGATTCTGGTGGGAAGGGGTGGGAGGAGCTGCTGTGCCATGTGGGAGAGGGGGCGGGTGTGGGAGGGGTGCTCCCCCCTCATGGGAGCTGGGGCGCCAAGGGAATGGGCTTCTTTTCCAAGCTTTGGGGCGGGAGGGTAGGAAATCTACTCTCTTAGTTTCCCCTTGGAGGGACAGGTGCCGAGGTTGGGGCGGAGGTGCTCTGGGAAGGAGGGTGGGAGAACATTCGATCATGGAGGGTCTGTGAACACTGCCCACCTCAGCCCTTCCCTCTGGGTGGGGCAGGGAGACATGCCCCCAGTTGGTCCAGACCTTCAGCAGCTGTCTGCCTCTGTTCCCAGGTATTCCAAGTTGTCCTGTCTGTTTGGTTTGTAGTTTCCTAGAGTGTATTTCTGTCTGTCTGTGTCTCTGATGTCCGTTTCTCGGTTTCTCTGGGAGGAGGCCTTCTGGATGTTTTCTGACAGTCCAACAGTGTATATGTCAGTCAAGTCTGTCTGTTCTTGGCTTCCTGGGGGAATTCCATGCTGAGAAAGTTTTCTTCCATGAGACCCCTGACATCCCTGCTCCCAGCCCTATCCTTGACTCCTTCACAGCCCCTTATCACTTTCCTTTAACCAGGTGTCCCACCTCTACAGGGGGTAGCCCAGACCTCCCTGTGAATATCTCTATGAGAATGTGCCAAGGTCAGAGACTGGGCTGAGGGCTAGCGCAGGGTGGGTGGGTCACAAAGTCCCCTGGGCCACCCTGGGAGATCCTGGGCTGGGCTGCAGGGCTCTGAGGCAAGCCAGGCTCCAGCCCAATCAGCCTCCTCTGAGTTCTCTGGGGATAAGTCCATTCGTCTCTACAGGAGACCTCAATAAGAAAGCTAAACCAATCAATCAGGTCTTAGGATCACTGGGGCCTTTGGCATGTGACCTCAGAGCCGACTCCCTCCAAAAATGTCCAAGTTTGGGGTGTCTGTCCCTTCCCTGCCAAACCCCGAGCTGTGGGGCTGAGCAGGAATCCCTTCCTTAAGCCGCTGGACTCATCCTCTGGGGGCTGCATGGCCGCTGGTCTTTATCAGCTGGTCACCCACAGCCCCATCTGTCAGACCTGTGGTGAGGAGCTGCCAGAGCCCGAGGCAAACTCTCAGCCCAGGGGAGAGACCTGGCCGGGAGAAATCCTCACCCCTCCCAAGAGGCAGCCAAGCTCAAGCCCTGGGGGAGGGGGTGTTGCTGGGACAGCCTGCTCGCCCACGGATAGCGCAGCCTTTGGGGGATGGGGTCAGGAGAAACTCTTGGGACCTGGAGCCTGCCAGGGAGCGATGCTCCAAGAAGTGGGAAGACCGAAAGTGCAGCAAGTCTGGAAGCTGGGTATCTGTAAGAAAGGAGGCCAAGGGGTGGGCCTCAGGGACTGGGGTGCATTGGAGCAGTCGTGGGGCTGGAGAGGCCTCTGAGGCTGGACCACCCGAGAAAGGTGCCTAGGCTCGCAAACCCGTGGGCAAACTGCCTACGCTTCCCAGGGTAATGAGGCCCTCAGGTGAGAGCTGGGGGAGGGGGGTGGTGTGCAGCCCTGAGCAGCCAACCAGGGCAGCAAGTGCGTACCAGGCTCTTTCTTCCCCCTTCCCTACCTCCTCCTGCTGCTAGCTAATGACAAGGGCTTTATTCTAGGGAACTGAATAGGCTCATAATTGCAGCCCTACTTTCAATCCCGTGGCTCTCCTCCCTCTCAGGCTCTCAGTGACACTTGGAACAATGACCCTGCAACTGGCCAGCCACCTCCCAGCATCCAGCAGAATGGCAGGCCATTTGTCTCTGTGGGTGGCAACGGGGCCAAGTTGAGGAAGATTGGCTTCTATTAGAGTCATGAGAGGAGGCTCGTTGGGGTGGGCGTGGGGGCTCAGGAAGGGGAGGCCTAGGGAGGAAACAGAACAACCCCCAGCCCTGGGGAGGAATGGGGGATCTGGAGGGGCCAAAGCAGACTCAACTGACTCACCCCTGGTGTTTGGTCCTTCCTCTTCACGTACCCCTTACTCCAGGATGGGAGAGACACTAATACTTCTTGAACGTAATATTTATTGAACATTCCAGAGATGTTGCACTAAGCCCTCTCAGTATTTTATCTCAATTCGGTGAGAGAGCTATTATTCCCATTTGTAGATCTGGGATGGAGAGAAGTCCCGTGTCTTGATAGAGGGACCACGCTAATCAGGTCTGGAGGTGGAAGGTGAGCTCAAATATAACTCCAAAATGCAACCTTTTTCCACTGAGCTGCTGCTAGGATTTTTTTTCTTTTCTTTTTCGAAGAGCACAGGAGAAATCCTTCCAGGCAATTCTTTTGATCTTAAATAACATCTATTTTCTCTGATTATAAGTTATACTTGCTAGTCGTTGGAAATGTGGAAAATACAGAAATGTAAAGAAGAAAATAATTGAATCCAGTTATATAGAATTAACCACTGTCAATATATTAGGGTGCAACCTTCCAGGGTTTTATTTTCCTAGGCAAGGATTTTACATTTTCCCTCATTAAAAAAAAAAAAAAAAGATTTTGTAGCCTGCACTTGCCACTTAGTATACTCCGTTCCAGGAGAGCACCCACCCAGAGCAGCCCATTCCGTGCCCCTACCCTGTCCTGGGGCCCGGTCTGCACCTACCACCCAGTCCAGCCGGTGTGTGCCGGTGGCCGGCCGTGGGCTCTGCTGGAGACTGCACTCCATGCCACCCTTGAGGAAGGGATTTCCTTCGGAGGATGCTGTCAGGGAGAACCCTTCTTTAGCATTGCTGGCGCCTCTGTCCCGCCTTTTGGCTCTCCCCAGCTGGCCTGGGGCGTGATCAATGGACCAGCCAGTGTTTACTCAGCGATTACGGAGCAATTAAATTCCCAATCAATACAGCTCAGTCTTCAAACAGCTGGGCTAGGGAGCCTCAGCGTCATGAGCCTGCTCCATCAGTCACCTCCCAGGCTCTGAGGCTGTCCGGGGAGCCTGCCCCACCCTCAGTGGAGGGGGTAGAGCTCGTTCTGGGGCTGCTTCTCTGGAGAAGCACAGAGAACACGCGGCTTCCCTCGTAGGCCCGAGGAGGGGTGGGGGTCTCTGGGGTCTCTGCCTCGATGCACGAGGAAGGCAGTGGGGCAGTAGGCAAGGCCAAGGGGAAGTTGTCTGGTCTCCTTCGGTGTCCAGTGGTTAGTCCCCGAAGGCCATGGCAAGGGTCGGGATCATGTGACCTAACACAGTGCCGTGACAGTTCCCGTGATGCCTTGCCCTGGAATGGAGAAGCTGCCAGCTGTGGGGTCCAGGTAGGATTCCTGGCAATTGAGGACCTCAGTCTGGCCCGGGACACAGCAAACCTGGTAGAAGTGCTGAGCAGCGGGGGTGGGGTGGGGGGGTGGTGGAAGGGGTGGGGGGGTGGCGGGTAAGGGGGCTGCTCCTTCTTATTTGGGCTTTTTGAGCAGGTTAGGTTTGCTCACCAGTCTCCTGAGGATTTCTGTATAGTTCCAGCAGAATCCCCCTTGGCCGTGCTTTATACCTGAGCATAAGCACAATGAAAATGGCAGAAGAATTCAGTCCTGGAGTTAGAGAAATCTGTCCCCTGATGAACCACATGGCCTGTCTCTTCACATGTCTGTGCTTGTTGTCCCATCTGCATCTTCCCTGCCAGAGGCACAAAAGACAAAATAGATGTCAAAATACTTTGATAGCTTGGTAGGGGATGTCCTCCCCCAACCCCCAATTCCAGAGAGTTTTAGGGAAGCTTTGTCTTGTCATGATTTTCGACTTTCTGTTCAGAGGGTTTTCTTCAGCTATGACGTGAAACTCGTGTTTGGAGTCAAGTATTTGTCCAGGCCAATTTTCTTATGTGCTTTTCCCTCCTGGTCACTCTCTAAGACCAATCTCTGAGACCTAGGTTGTCACCAGAGGGTACTTAGGAAACTTCCCCATCCACAGGCCTGCGCTGGGGCTGTGGAGTGTGAGGCCAGGCTTGGGTCCACCTTCCAAGAGCTGTGAGTTAAGACAGACAACTTTTTGTCAGCAGTGTGTTTAGAGATGTTTAGAGAATTCCTCCTCACTCTATTCCTATTTTGTGTCCCTAACCCACGAGAGAGGGAAAGAGAACCCTGGCTGTGAGGTATTGAACACTTGCTATGTGCTAGGCAGATATTATCTCATTTAATTCCCACTGAAAGTTCATAAAATGTTATTAGTCCCAGGTTTACAGACAAAGTGAAGGTTGGAGATGATGAATGACTAGTCCAAGGGCCGTATACCGGGTGAAGGGCGGAACCAGGATTTGAACCAAGCATCCATGACGACGTCTGCCACCAGAGTCAGAGGACAAAAGAAGGGAGGCGTTTTCAAGCATGGGAAGCAAAAGTGTGATGGGGGAGTGAAGAGCTGGCTCCCACTTCCCCAGGGGGCTGCTTCAAGTGGGCTCCTTGCAGAGAGCCTGGTTTGTAGTTCCCGGACCACGAAGGCTGGCCTTTCCATCCTCCGACCCAGGCTGTTTGAGCAGTCCAGGCCGCAGGAGGTAAACACATCAGAGCAACAGAACCGAAGACAGAAATGACCGAGAGAGTATTTTAAGGGGGGAAGAAAAGCTGTAGACTTTATTATTTAAAGAAATAAACATAACTACAGATAATACTCCCAGAACAACAAAATGAAAGCTACCACAAGGAATGGCTAACTATCTCTGCTCAGTTGGTGCTCATTAATGCAGAGTTTTGTCCAATTTGGGGAAACAGATTCTTTTTTTGCTTACCAGAAACTTCTCTTTTGAGTCTTTTGGATATTCCTTTTTCATTCCCAGAAAGAATAACCTCTCTTTGCAGGCCAAAGATTTTTCTAACTTCACTATCTCTTACACTTTTTGGTTTTGTTCCATTCTCTCCTCGGAAAGGTCAGCTTTCCCCATTCATTTATATTTCAACCAATAACTTGACCATAAAAATAATTTATAATTTCAGTAAGCATTTCTAATCTATGACAGAAAGGGTTTTAAGTCTGTTTCATCACACCAAAAGAGAGGAAAACATCTTACTCTGCAGGAAGAGCGATTTAATCAGATCAGACATCCTTAACGACTTTAATGCCTTTGACAGAGGCCTTGGAATGGCTTGAGAAAAGAGATCTTCCGGAGATTTCTTTTGTGATGACGAACCCTCCCCCAAAAAAAGCAAAACAGAAAAACAGGAAAGACAGCCGTCTGTGAAGGAGGACTGGCCTGTTACTGTCTCTATCAGGGAGACGTGCCAGCAGGAGCAAAAAGAAAGGGGCTGTTGATTTCAAACCACAGGATGTGGGGCTGGAAGAGCCCCCAGAGATGCTCCACCCGTTATCACACAGATAGAAGACAGAGGACCCGAGGCCCAAGGTCTCGCAGCTGCAGAACAGGCTCTAGAACTCAGGCTTCCTGAAGAGCTGGTGCTGTCCACCCCCAGACGTCTCTATGCCTCAGTTTCCTTAGCTACCACATGAGGGGGTGAACTGTCTAATCCCTAAGGCCCCTGCAGCAGAGATTTTATAAGAAGACACTCTGTCCCGGCTGGGGACGGCGTAGGCATACACACGGAGCCCCCGGGAGCATTTACAAAGCAAAAGGGGGCGGGGGAGAGCGGACCCAAGAAGCAGATGGGAACAGCAACATCCAAATTAGTGCAAGCATAAGTAAGAAATGAGAAGCCTTGGTAGGAAGGTAGAAGCCGGCAGAGATCAAGACAAGCCCGTATAAAGAGAGGGGCTGCAGTGAGCGGTGACATTAAGCCCTGCTTCCTGCTTGTCACTGTTTGAATGGGCTGCCTCGGCCACCCACATGGACTGGCGGCATCTCGGTGTGGTTCCCGGGTTCTAACCGAGGCTGCAGGTTGGCAGGTTTGGAGGAGCGATTAGGCTACCCTGAGGTCCTCGGATTTCAGGGGAACGGACTCACCAGAAACAAATTTATAAGAGACTGATACAGTAGTATGAATTTATGAATGAGAAATGATACTGGTGAATAGGATACTACTCATGATTACCAATTAATAAGGAACTTCAAAATATGAGAGTCTCTCTTCTTCTCCAAGGGCAGAGGGATGAGCACCAGATGATTTTTGGGGATTCCCTTCTAGACAATGTAGGAGGGGACACACTACCTTGGATGTTGTTCAGGGTCATTGAGCCATGCCCTTCAGAGAGAAGGTGTAGTCTGTCCTCTGGATGGCAGGTGATGGGCGTGGAGAAGGAGGCAGTCTTTCAGATGGTTCTATTCAAGCCTAGGCTGGGACACATGGAGTGTTGGCTAGAAAGAGCGCAATATCCGTGAGAGAGAGAGACTCTGAAAACTAAGGGACCAATTTGGGGAAAAGATCAAAGAAGCTAGAGGCCCAGATGAATGCCAATCCAGCAGGGCCAACAGGCCCGGGGAGGAGATTTTCTAGACATCAGGGCAAGAGAGGAAATGATTTAACCCAGCACCAGCTGTCACAGTGCAGGCTAAGATGAGATTAAAAGCAGAGGCATTTTATCAGAAAATTCTTGCCAGCTGACAGTTTGACTGCCTGCTCTCCTAAGAGGAGGAAACAGTTGAACCCTTTCGGGGAAAGGTTTCTGGCCTGGCACTGACCCCTGCCCTGCCTGGAGGGGTGGGTGGCCCCCTCAAGCTAGGATCTCCAAGGCTTCTTCCCAAAGCTAGTGTGCCCTGCGTCGTCTTTTCATCCTAAACACTTTTGGAGATGACGTGTGAAACCCACAGGCATGTGGAAAGTGGCACGGCCATTCTGAGACTATACACTTGTGAGCGGTTTCTACTGGACCAAGAAAGATTGAAGCTAGACATTAGGAAGAACTTCAAGGCAAAAGATAAGGAAGGTGACTGTAGGGAAATAAGTAAATAATCTTGTTCCATAGCAACTTGATAGATACCCAGAGCAGTGTCACACCACTGGCCATTTGGCCATTTCCATCTCTCGTGTCCTAAGACTCCTATTTTTGGCAAGCACACGCCTGACTGCCACCAGAGAACTTTCCCCTGGCATGTGGCAAAACCGAGCCTGTGAGGAGCCCGGAGAATATCTTTCCCTGGAAATGGCTCAAGACCAAAGAAACATCCGCTCTGCTGGGGTGAGGCAGGGCTGATCTGGGTGGGACAGGAGGAGGATAGAATAAAGGGGCTTTATAGCCATGAGAATACAACCTCACACCTGAGCAAACAGGCTTGGAGAAGTCAAGGCACTAGGCCATGCCGCGCAGCAAGAGAGTAGCTGGATTTTAAACCATGGTCAGTCTGTCTGGTTCTCAATCTCATACTCAATACATTCTGCTGCCTCCCCGCCCTTATACCTCTGGTAAGCTTCTCTTGACATGATCTCTAACTCAGAGCTTCAGAAATTATACCATACGGAAAAGAACAATACTTCTCCATTTCAAGACCTCTAGCACAAGAACAAAGGAATGAGATAGTTCAAGTTCAAGGACAGTTCTTTATTCTGAAGTCATATCCTTCCTACTTTTTCATATTCTTTTGTAATATTATAAGGAAACCGGATGGTGCTTTCTTTTTTATTTGAACAAAATAGCATGTGGGAAATCCTAAAAAAGGAAAAAGACAGTTTCTCCTTTATATACGGCTTACTGAGCATTGTACACAAATTCCTACCTTAATTCCCTCACAGAGAAGAAAATGGGGCCCAGAGAGGTGAAGCAACGTGCCCAAGGCCACACAGCAAGTCAAGGCAGAGCCAACTTTCAAGCCCAGGCAGTCTGGCACCGAGTCCACCCCTGTACCTGCTGCGTTGAGGCCCCAAAGGATGCACTGGCCGACACTGCCTGCAGCCTCATGTGCCCCCCGCTCGCAGGGACCCCGAAGGCACTCATACTCCGGACCTGGCTCCCAGCCAGCTCGTGGGCTGATGCCTTTCCTGAGTACGCCTCTCCCAGCCTCGCCTATGTGGCTCCCGACCGTCACCACGGTCCATTCAGAGATGATTACACCCCCGGACCACAGAGGGCCGGGGGCGGCGGGGTTCCTTAAGGAACAAGTCCGTTTTCCTTCCTGAACGTCTTCCTTGCCGAGATAATGGGTACAACCCAGCTCCCAGCTCCCTGCCGTTATTTCTGTCCTGCCAGAATGGAGTTGTGGGCCATCGCCCCTGGAGGGGCTTCCTGACCTGCTTGGAGTCCACAAGATCTTGAATGTTCCTGAGCCTCCCCCGTGAGCACACTCTGCAGACCCGGTGCTCCTGCCAAGCAGCCACCGCTGCTTATGTAAAGACAAGGAAGAAATTTGCCCCTAAGGAAAACCTAAGGAATGACAAACACAAATTCAGGACAAAGATTCCTTTGAGGAGAGCAGGAGGAATACGTGGCGGACGAAGGCTTCTGATGTGCCATTTCTCGAGCTGGGCACAAGTGAATATTTTTCTGTATACCTTACATATATGTTACTCACATTTGCATATATAAAATGGCTCACAATAAAAGAACAAATTAAATAAAACCCAGAGTTTTATGAAGCTGTAAATATCAAGCGTCGTCCGCATCAGCTTTGCGATGACTTTAGGCGTGTGTTCAGAGACGGTTTTAAAGGCAGTGGGAGCTTCCGTGCAGGGCTGGGCACCATGAGGACGTCAGGCCTCGTGGGAAAAGTCTCCTCTTAGGGGTAATAATGCAAGCACACATAAAAGGTGAGGAAATCCCAAGTGTATTTAGGTGCCCCACGTGTTCTCTGTGCTTTGGCTACGAGAAACATGCATTTGCGGAATTGTGTGCTGTGTCTTGGGGAAGGGACAGGGAGCGGGGAGGATGTCCTTAGAGCTTGATGTTGCTACCACATCCATGTCTATTTGTGAGAAAATAAAATGCTCAAGACTATTAGGAATCCAGTGGCACTAAGATGGCATTAGTCAGTGTGGCCAGCTTGGGAGCCTGTGAGGGAGGTGCCCTGAGGAAACTTCTAGGTGAGGCTTCCCTGGAGGACCACGGGCTCTGACGTGCCGCCGTGGAGCGGGCTGAGCAGGGGAGGTTTCCACAGTGGACGTCGGGGGCTAGTCTGCGGAGCTGCTCCTGTGACCAACCTTGCATGAGCGCCATGCTACTGTGGGCCTGGATATGGGGCAGGTGCGAGTCCAGGGAAGGACTGCGGTTCCTTTGACAGGAAACCCCTACGGGCAAACCAAACCAGCCAACACCTTTTGGGAACAGCTGTGAGACCAAAGCCTGGTGTCTTCGAGGAGCCAACAAGAGAGAGAATCACTTACTCTCTCAGGGCCCTTGGGAGAGGGGAGGGAGAAGCATCTGCCACAGCCAATGAAGTCAGGGCAGCTTCTGCAAGGGAAGGAGCCCAGAAAGCCACAGCTGCCCTGCTCCAGGGCTCTCTATTCTGAGACCTGGCTTCCAGCTTGGATAATGGAGGTCAAGGACCCATGGGCTGGGACAGCTGCTGCCATGGAATCGATGATGTTAGGGAAGCAAGGGGAGGCTTCTGCTGTGTCCTTGGGTGTTGAGGGCAGGGGAACCAGAGCCCTGCCACTGAGCAGGGATGCTGCAGTGTGGCCTGGGGCCCACGGAGAGGGAAGGGGACGTGGAGAAAGCTGAGCCTCTCCTTCCTTCCAGATGTCAAAGCAGCTTGCTCAAATTGTCCATTTCATGAGAGGATACAGAGGTCCAGAGAGAGGTGGTGGGCCTAAGGTTATACCAAGTGCTGCGGGCAGAGGCGAGATTGGACCCTGACTCCCAGCCCAGTGCCCTTGCCACCACCTTGAGTAACATTTTCTAGCCTGCCCTTAGAATCAGCACAGAGCGACTTTGTTTGCAGCACCAGCCCTCTGCTCACCTCAGCTTTCCCCAGTGGCACAGGACCCGGAGGGCACTCGGCGTCCCTTGCTCAGTGCCTTTCTTCTGACCATCTTACCACCACCTTATTGATTCAAACACGGCAGAAAAAGAAGTGTTTTAGTAACGGCTGAAAAATCTTCAGATGTGAGACGTGTTGTTAGCTTTTGTCTGCAAAATGCTAGTTTCTCTGTCCCAGAAGCACTTTAAGAAAGGCAGGCAGAGTTTGGGCTGATGTAGTGCAATAGGTCAGGCCTTCTGGGGTTTCTTCTCGACCGAGGAGTTCTTCAGCCTTCCAAACCCTCCTAGCAAGCCGTCTAACTGCTCTAGCTGTTGCACAGAAGGGGAAACAGCCTCCCCCAGCAGCCCCCACCGTCAACACCAACAAGCCCCTCATGGGCTGGGCCTCCGGGGGCCTCCTCATTCCTTTCTCCACCTTCTTGCCAAGGGCCACCACCCAAGCCAGCCGCTGGTAGGGCAGCGTGGGCCAAGGTGCCCTCTCCCGGCAATCCTGTCCCTCCAACCCCTGGCAGTGGACAACATGGCCTCACCTGGGCACCAGGGAGGACACTCGCTGACCCAAGTCAGCTCCCTGGCAGGGGCTATGTGAGCACAAACGCCGGGGTCTCTTGCCCTTCTTCGTGCTCTGTCCTCATAGAAAGGCTGTATTTCCCGTTGTGGTCAGCATACCCATCTATGAGCTCATTTTCTCTTTCTCACTCTCTTAAGCGAACTGAGGTGCAGCAAAGTTAGGCATCTTGCCCAAGTCAGCCAACTAGTAAATTGCAGAACCAGGGGCTTCACTCCACTCCAGCTGTCTTACCTGTGAAGGAGGATGTCATCCACGTTAGGATAACAATAAGCAGTGTCTGAAAGCTCTGTGGCGGGTGGTACCCAAACACTCTGTGTGACCAGAGCTGCCTATAGCCCTTGGCACAGTCCTCAGCATATGGAAGATGAGCCATGATCTTCCCTCCAGAAGAGCGTTTTGAGCCTGGGTCTATAGGGTCTATAAAGCCTCTGGATGTGGAGGTAAAATTTGGCATGCATGCACTCTCTGGGAAGAGAGTTTTTTCAAAGGCGTTGGGAACCAGGAAAGGTTCTACAGGACGGCGGGCAGGCAGACCCTGGTTATTCGGCTGTTGAGAGAAAAAGGAAGAAACAAGGAAAGCTGGTTACCTGTCACTGATTGGGTTCTCTGGGAAGCAGAGTCTGAGTTGAGGGTGCTAAGTGTTTACTAGAGGATGTGCTTGGGATCATCACTCATGGAAGGGAAGGCAGGAACACAGCATGGGGCAAAGGGAGAAGTCCAAGTGATGGAGGTCCAACAGAAGCCTCAGCCAATCCCAGGTGGGCTCTTGTGAGAATGACCTATCAAACTTGCCCCACGTTGGGTAAAAATGGATGAACCTTTATATCCCCACCTCAATAAGTGACTGGATTTGGATAGCCCCGGGAATGACGTGACTTTGGGCCAAGGAGCTCTCCGCAGCTGAAACCATCCCTGATGGGACTGATGGGGCTAACGGCAGAGGACAGTCTTCAACAGCACTGCCAGAGCAGGGCAACAAGTCATTTCTTGAAGGAGGGTCTGGGCGGTGCATCACTGAGCCCCCCTCAGTACCTCTGCCCTTGGGAAAGTAGGAGAGATTAAATGATGCCCATCCATCCACTCATCTAGCCATCTATCTTTTCATTTAACATTTATTAAACACGTCTTATAAGCCAGCCCACTGTGATAAGCACTGGTGATAAAAGGTGTACGTGGCATAGTCTAGTGGAGAGAGACACATCAATGAATAATTGGAACACAAAGTGGTCATTGCTGAAATAGAGGCAAGTGCCATTGGAGGGTGGGACTGACTCTTCCCAGGGGCAATGAGTGAGCCCTGAAAGAGCTGACGAGGCAGAGAAAGGAGGGGTGGGAGAGTAGGAGCATGAAGAGGAGAAGGCATTGCAAAGCAGAAGGAGGTCACGTGAGAGGCATGGTGGTCTGAGAGCGCAAGGTAGATTTGGGGAGAGTTCCAGTGTGCCCGCGGTGGGTGGGTCACTTGGTGGAAATGTGGCTGGAAGGGAATGTTGGGGTGGATCACCAGTGCTCCTGAGTCCACACTGGTGGACTTTATCTCAAGAGTATTGGGAAGTCACCGATGCGTTTTGGGCAAAGGATTGATATGAAAGTATCTACATTGTAGGAAGTCAATTCTGATAGCAGGGATGATAGACAGGAGGGAGTGGTTACTGGAACACCAAGGGTCATAGATACGCCAAGCTCCACAGGCCCCTATCATCCCTCTGAGCACAAGTCAGCTTCTGACTTGGTGTTCAGTTCCAACACACAGGTCATTCTGGTCTGGGCACATGTAGTATTCCTCTGAGCCACTACTTATACCCCTATTTTCCAAAGACTTTCATTTGCCATGCTCATATCCTGTGTTCTCATGGGTGGAATAACCCCTGTGGCTGGCCTGGGTCTCTGTGTGTGTATTGGCCTAATGTCATGTGGGCACAACAAAAGCCTTCTCAGAACCTTCTTGTTTTGGTATCACCCACATTCTTTTTCTTCTTGAATGGGCATCCCAACCCAGGAAAGGTTTTTGTGACTAGCATCTCCTTCATGTCATCAGTGACCCTAAGTTTCTCCAGGCTAGTGGGCTGTCATTCAAGGAATCTGCTCCCACAGCTGAATAATGAACCCAAGATAGCTAAGATCACCGGAATCCCTCTCCCTTCTCTCCTTCCCTTCTCCTTACAAGAAGCTATGCAGGTCCCAGAGTGAATCCCATTCACGTGATTCCTGTCCAAGTACCAGGCTGCCTGAAATCTGACCCACCAGGGACAGCAGCTTCATGATGTAAGGTCAGCCCAGCCAACTCTGGACACTTAAGGGTCACAGCCTGTGTCTTGAGAAGAGTGATGTTCTGGGCACTGGAACAAGGGGCTTCCAGTTCCATATGAGACTAGGATTGAAGTAGATGGTCTCTAAGTTGAAGTAGATGGTCCTTCCAAGCTATGACAGCTAGGATGAATATTCTAAACTCTTTCCTTGGACCATTTTTATAGATGGGGTACAAAGAGGGAAACAGAGGCTGGGAACAGTCTTTTGATGCTCAGCCATCACATAGAGGTTTTAAGTACTCAGGCCTCCATTGCTCCCTAAGTGACTAAAAGACAAATCCACACAAGGAACACTGGACAAATGTCTGCCTAGTGCATGCCCCATATTGTGGCTGGTACAGCCAAAGGGCCTGCCTGTAGGTGGTAAATATGTATGGATTCCTCAGAGGTCACGGATCCCATGATGTGGTGACCCCCAAGACCAAAGCCCTTCACTGTGCTGTTGCTCCAGTGGCTGGAGAACAAGGGTGGGAGGAAGCCTCAGGAAGTCAATTCACCTTCACTTCTCTCCCTAAAGATCCTAAGAGTTAGTCTGGAGGTCTGGGAAAGACCATGAGATATGATGGAAAAACCCTACTGTTTCGGTTTTGTGAAGGTTGAGGTAGGCTAAATGTTGAGAACCCCTGCCACATAGGAATTCTCCATTTTTCCGGGGATTCCTTTGGGACTCCATGCTGTAGGTTTCCAGCTCAGAATACAGCCACTGTATTCTGCTGGAAACCACTTATCAAGGACTACTCTGTGCCAGGCAGAGTACTAAGTTCTTTGCAAGCTATATTTATTCCTCACAGCAACCTTGCAAAGGAGTTATTAAGATGCCCATTTTGTGGAAATAAAGCTACAAAGAGGTTAGGTAACTTGTCCAAAGTCACATAGTAAGTAACAGAACCAGGATTCTAACCCAGGACTTCCTGACACCAAAGCCCATGTTCTTTACCCTCTACTATATAACTTTAAACTTTGCCATATTGATGACAGCAGCTCTGGGTCTCCAATAGCCACCTTGTACCACACAAGTCTGTGAAGAAGTCTAAGGGGGGAAGGCAAGGACAAGGTCCCCTTTCTAATACTTTTCATCATATACTCGGGAGGGCCACAGTCTCACAGTCCCTTTGCATAGAGGTGGGCAAAACCAGAGTTGGTTCTACCAGCCAGAGAGTCTGGAGCCTTGGGGCTGGTGGGCTTTGGTGGACTGGCCTTGGCACTGGAATCCAAGCTCCCAGCATTCTAAGCTTAGGGATAAGTAAGCTCCCATCATATGGCAAGTAAGGAAATTGACTCAGAAGGAAGAACAAATTACCCAAGGCCACAGAGCTAGTTAGAAGCATTGTATGACAGTGTGTGTGTGTGTGTGTGTGTGTGTATACTCATGCATGCATGTGTATGTATGTGCTGGAGATGACAGTAAGGGGTCTCCTAATTCCCAGGTCCTATGAATGAGTTCAGGAGAAGGCCTTGGAGTCTGTCTATATCCAGAGGGGTGGACCACAAAGAAGGCTATTTTTAAAATTTGTTTTGGTTTAACACAAGTAGTTTATTTGGGACAAGGGGACTCCAAGAAGTGCCAATGTAGGAGTGGGTGATGAAGAGAAGGAAGCCAATACATGTTCATTAATTATCAGGTCACTGCTTTGACTGCTGGGCATCTTTGGGAGATGGTGTGGAATGTGCCTTGGATTATTCCTCAAGGGACGAGGAAGCCAGGGTATTTATCTACCTGCATCCATTATCATCAGTTGAGTACTGCTATTCTGGTGCATCAACTCCCAAAACCTCTTCTCAGGCACACTACAGCAATAAAAGAAAGCAAAGTGCTATTTTTAAAGGTGTTTGTAGCCCCAAGTAGCCACCAGTTCTCTAAAGAGTCTGGAAAACCTTTTGGGGTGAAGAAGCTTGGGCATTAGTACCAAGGACAGTCTGTATAAGAGATGGATGAGACTGAATGGTGCCCCCTGGAGGCAGGTTGTGATAGGAAAGGGAAGGGCTATTTCTGTGGCCCTGCGGAAAAAATAGGTAAGTCCTATGACAAGAGTTGAAGTCAGGTCTTAAAAAGAACCTCTTGGTGATATCGGTGAAAAAGACATATCAGATGTCTAGAGCTCATTCAACTATACGACTTGATTAATGGCCATACAAGAAATGATGGAGCAAAGAAATATGCATAAAGAGGGTTTCCTTGGGGGAATTTGAGGCTCCTTGTTGCTAGGGTCAGCCAAAGAGCTCTCCTTTACGGAGTCGATGAGGCTGAGGAGTACTGGGAGGAGAGATGGAGATGGAGTGAAAGGATTCTTCACCCATCCGTGGTTATTCTAGTACCAGGGGCTCCAAAGTTGAGTGGAAGCAACAGGAAGAGATCTCTTCTCTGGCATGATTTGGGGCACCTTACATGGAGGCAAAGCCTTAGAAGAAGAAAGCCCTAAGGTTGTCTGGCTCTCTGACCAGGGCCACCCCACCCCCTGAGCCCCTGCTCCTTATCTGTAAAAAAGGGAGATTGGAGGGCTGGAGTAGATGACCTCAGGGTCCCTTCCAGTCCTGATCTTCTATCTCTGTCTGCTGGAGGGGCCATCCCTATGGCCCTTGCACTCCCTGCAATTCATCCATCATCAAGTATTAACTGAGCACTCACCATTTGCCCAGCATTAAGTGGGGAGCAGGGATAAAACAGAATATAGGCCCTGGCCTCCAGGGTGGGATAGATGAGGAAAATAAGAATTAACACTTACTGAGCACCTATTCTGTGCTAGGCAGTGTGCTAAACAGCTTACACATACTGACTCCTTTCCTCCTCACCATAACCTCATAAAATAGGTACTCGTACCTCCGCTATCAGATGAGAAAACCAGAGAGGGGCTCAGAGAAAAAGCAACTAAACTAAGCCACATCGTGGTAGAGCTTGGATATGAGCCCATGATGTAGCCACAATGCTTCTCCTCCTGTGAGATAGGAAGGGACTCTCTAAGCACAGCTCCTAGTGTGCTTGCAGATGAAGCAGTTACAGCTGGAGTCACTTGGAAAGGCTTCATGGACAGGTGGCTTCGCACTTGGCCTTGAGGGAGTGGCAGAACTTGGAGACTGGCCAGGGAGGGGAGAAACCTGAGTGTACTAATTCTCCAGGACAGGCTGGGTGTGGGGGCTCCAACCAGCAGGTATTTTCCTAGAGTAGGGAGGTGGGTAGCAGCAATGACTCAGCCTGCTGGTGGTTTCATGGGAGGGCAGGAGGGGCCAGGAGAGGCCAGGAGCCAAAAACAGATGCTTCCCTAGTCCCTGCAGGGCAAGCACCCTCCTCTTCACAGCCCTAGCCCCAGCCCCAAAGAGCTGGCGTCCACCCAGCCTGGAGGGGCTTTATGCCCAAGCCAAGCCTGCAAGGATCACTCCTTCCCCCACAGTCTCTGGGGCAGTGTAAAAGTGGAGCTGGTTCAGTGTAAATCAGCTTCTTTCCAGCTGCCTAAGCCACTGGTCAGGGAGCTTGATGACTGATAACGATGATCGTTAACACTTGTATATAGCAGGGACCATGAGCCAGGCACTGTTTTAAGAACTTTAACTAACTCAAGGCTTCCAACGTTCCTATGAGGTAGGTACTATTATTGTGCCCATTTTATAGATGGGGAAACAGAGGTACAATGAAGTAGCCTGTTCAGGTTCGCACAGCTAATAAGTCAGAGACCAGATTCCAACCCAGGCGTTCTACTCTTCCCCACTCGGCCATACTGCTTCTTCCCTCTGCCTGGGATACCCTCCTCAAATGCAGGCTCTCCTCCTTGCCTGAAGCTCTCCCCTAGAGGCAATGGCAGGAGGCACCCCCACAAGCCCCCACTGCTAGAAAGGCCCATCATTGCCCCAAAGGCCAGGCCAGAGTGCCCAGTCTCTCTCCTCACCCCCGCACCCACATGCACCCTGTCCCGCTCTCCCCCAACCGAGCACCGTTGCCTTTTGTTCACAGCGATGGCTCCTGCGCCCAGGCCGGTGGGGGCATGGAGGACTCCGTGGTGGCCGCGGCGGCGGTGGCAGCCGGCAGACCCAGTGCCCATGCCCTGAAGGCTCAAGCCCAGGAGCTGCAGGAGGAGGAGGAGGAGGAGGAGCGGCCGGGGGCGGGGGGTGCCTCCCCGAGGGCTGGCTCCCACCGCGTGGCCTCCCCCGGCCGGCAGCAGCCTGCCCTGGCGACGGCGCTCTGCTCCCACGCCCCTAACGCCTCCGATTACGAACTCTCCCTTGACCTAAAGAATAAACAGGTACCCAGGGCCTCCAAGGGGGGTGGGGAGGGTGGAGAAGGGGCCTTGCCTTCGGGGGCTATCCAGGGATCTCCCCACTTGGGCCCACCTCTGCTGCAGGCACATTTCTTTTGCCACTAGTTCTCCCAAATGGAGCTGTCTTCTGCCCTTCCCTGTCGCCCAGTTTGTCAGGAACCAGCCTCTCCATGGCAGGGGTCACACCTTTGCAATGCCAGTCCCCGAGGCAGTGTGTTTAGGGCTCTGTTCCTCTTGCCATGTGCAGGAAGCCTAAATTGCCCCCCCGCCCAGACCTTGAGGCAGGTGGCCCACTGTTCTCTAGGGAAGCCCCTACCTCCACCTGCTGCTCAGAAGAGATGGCCTCACTTACGTGCCCACACAAGGGGCAAGCCCCATGTGTAGGCACACACAGGTTCAAATGAGGTGCAGAGACAGTGGTCTCCTCCAAGGAGTTTGAGGATTCCCAAGATTAACCAAAGCTCCCTATTGGAGAACAAATCCTGCGTGTGTGTGTGTGTGTGTGTGTGTGTGTGTACTCATGTGCATATGCTTAGAGAAAGACATCATGACTAGATATTGCTAAGAAAGAGCATTGAACTTGGAGCCATAGACATAGGATCCAATCCTTGGTCTTGCTTTTAGTTAACTCTGTGACTTTGGGAATGCCAGTTAAGCACTCTGGGCACTGGTTTCTTCATCAGCAAAATTGGGAATTAGACCTTGAATCATCTCCAAGGTCTCTTCTAGCTTTACAGTGTGTAGGTTCTAAAGAACCATTCTTTAACTCAATGGACAAAGTGAGTCTTGGGAAGGAAAGCTAGTAGAAAGATCACTAAGAATGAGTCAGGCCAAACTCATTTATTTCCTTCAGCATCAAGGCCAGCTGTAGGTGGAACATCTAGCTGTCTGTAAAGTATTTAACAAAATCTCCCATGATCTATATGTGGACAAGATAGGAAGTAGATTAGATGACAGTCCAGTCAAGTGGGTTGCTTTCAAACAGAATTCTCAAAAAAACATTGATTTTTTTCCATCAATGCCAATTCCTGGGGAGTTGAGTGGTACGCTGTCCTTGGTCCTGTTCTGTTCAACCATTTCTGACAAGGCACTAATTTCTGATGACACAAAGCTGAAAGGGGACAGCCAATACCTTGGTGATAGAATCCAAGACTTTGTAAAAATCTTATCCGGACATAAAGATTTAAATGAAAAAGTCTAAATGAAATAGGGAAAAACATCTAAAGTTCTCTTAGCTTTGAAAAGCCCACAGCATTAGTATAAGATGGGCAGGCTTGGCCTTGGGAGAAAGACCTTAGGGCTTCAGTCGATTGTAAGCTCAAGAGGAGTCAATAACCAGTAAAGCAGCTGCCAAAGTGAGTCCAGCAGCCTTCACAGAAGGGTAGATAAAACCCCCCGGATAAGGGAGCAGCCGGCTAGAGCCCCACACTGGTTCCTGGTCAGGGCCCGCTGGAGCCTGTCCTTGATTCTTGGGGCTTCATTTAAGAAGCAAGTAAGAATGCCGAGGATTCCAAGGTTCTCCTAAGAAGGAAAAAAGGATTGGCTGGACTCATGTGGAGAAACTGTAGACATGAAAACAAGTTTTAAATATGGAAGAGCTGACATGTGAAAAAGGAATTAGATATATTTTCTATCATTCCAGGCAAAAATAGTGGTACTAACGTATGAAAGCTACAGGAAAGGAAGCTTTTAGCACAATTAACAATTAGAGCTGTTAAAAATATAGAATGCCCTGCTTGTGAGGTAGTGAGTTTGTGTTACCGGGAATGCCCAGGCAGGGACTGGCAGAGAGTCCATCTGGAACACTACAGTGTGATGTGGGTGGTCAGTTGGCCCAGAGAAGAAGTCTTCTCAATTCCACATGACTATGCTCCTTGAGGACAGAGACCATCTCTTATCCATCTTTGTACCAGTCCCCCAGCATCTAGCAGAGTGTCTTGGACATAGTAAGAGCTCACCGAATGAATAATTTTTGAATAACTATGATATGCAAAGCAACAAGAGACTGAGGTAATAAGAAGAGAAAAATGGTCCCTACTTGCCCCCCAAAGAGAGTGCAGTTCAATTTAAGGAGGGAGGGAAACCCGTGCTTCAGCTTGGGCAGGAGAATTAGTTTAATTCTGAGTGATGGTGGCATATGGAGAGTTGTACAGGGTTCTGATGGGTGTCATGAACCTTTTTATAGTGGACATCATTCTGATAGATGGGTCTACAGGTTGGGCCAGCAGGAGTGGGGTGGGAAAGGTGAGGGTTGGTAGAGGGTGTGACAGGGGTCTTCTTGCTGAGTGAACCCAGCCCCAGGGAACAGCCCACCTCCCCTGGCTCCAGTATCTCTCTGGACCAAGCATAGGCTGGGGGCGGGAGGAAGAGGGTAAAAAGTGAGGGGTTAGAGAAAAATGATTAAAAATATGGCACACATTTATAAGAGACTGAGCTCAATTCCTGTCTCTTCTGCAAATGAACTGTGTGAGCTCGGGCAAGCTGCTTAACTTCTCTGGGCCTCCTTTGCCTCCTATCTCTTTAGGGCTCTTCCCCCTGCCCTACCGCTAACGTTCCTGCTCCCTTCCTCACTTGGCACTTGACCTCAGTTACTCCTTCTCTTACTTTGGGACAGAATTGTGGTTCTCCTTCCTCCTCTTGGCAGCTTTCCCTGCTCTTCCAAGGTTGTGTTGGATGCCCCTTCTCCATGATCACCTAGCACCCAGCCTTTCCCAGTCATAGCCCTTCAGCCCTATATCCTTATCCCCTGTTGACTGGATTCCTCCTTGAAGTCAGGGCACATGACTTATTATTCATCATTATATCCCCAGTGCCTGACACAGTGCCTGGCATGAAGAAGATGCTCGAGGATGAAAAGGGGAAAATAGTAAGTGAGCTGAAGAGGGAAAAGTGCATGAAGCCTGGGGCAAGGACCTGACTCGGCTTTAGGTTTCTTTGAGATCTAGGATTTAGTATTCTGATTCTGTCAGTCCCACCAGTTGCACAAATCCTGTAGCACTTGGACTGGAAGGATCTTGGATGATCATTATCTCCCTAGTCCACCAACCTGCCAGACTTTCTGTTCCATCAGCCAGTCCAGAATCCCAGGCAATTTCTATGGCATGGCTTCTCTCCCTCTCCTCCACATCTGCTCCATCCCCAAACCCCACTGATGCTAACTCTTAACTATTTCCCAAATCCCCACCTTCTCCTGCCAACCCCACTGCCCCCACCCCAGGATAGGACCATCATCTCTTGCCTGAGCCCCTAGGGAATCCCCCAAAATTCCCCTACTTGGAGTTGTGCTTCTTCCAACCTGATCTCCACCTTGCCACTGAGTCCTCTTGAAAGAGAGCACATCTGATCATGGTATTTTGCTGTCTGAAAGCCTTGCATGGCTCCTCACCGTGTGTAAGACAAAGACTTCTCCAGGTTCTTCTACCACCAGACATAACCCCATCTCCTGCCCCGCTCCCATGTGGGGTTCCAGCCATTCCCATTTGCCTTGCTCCAGATCTCTGTGCTATCGTTTGCCTCTGGGCCTTGACAGATTTTATTTCCTCTGCTGGGAATACTCCCCACCTGTCCCTCCATCACACTTCACCTGGGAGATCTCTGTGCATGCTCCACATCTCAGCTCAGTATCCCCGAGCCTGGGTGTGTGCTTTCACGGAGTGCCTCACCGCTGACTCTATGGCACCTGAGAGCTGTCCCACTCATAAGGGCAAGGACTATGTCCTTCTCAGGGCTGTCACGGAGTTGTGCAGATTGTGCACAGAACACCTTCATAGTCTGTGTGAGGAGTGAGCACTTGTTAGAGTTATGTGTTAGATGATATGCTGTTCTTGCCCACCTTTGCTTCCCCACACCCAGCACAGTCCCTGGAGCCTAGGACATGCTCCATATTGGAGGAACACATGAGTGAAAGAACAAACAAATGAACGAACAAATAAATGAATGAGTCTGCCCCTGGGCAGCCCCCACGGCCTCTCCCCACACTCACACAGTGGGGAGGTCCTCGGGTCCAGCTTCTCCTGTCCTCCATTTCCTCTGCCCTCAGCTCTGTCACTTCACCTCACAGTGGTCCTTGGGGCTACAGCCTAGGGGGACAAAGAGCATGCAGGTCCCTTTGGGGGATGCTTTAGGAAAGTGGTGTGGCGAGGATACATAGGGCACCCGAGTGATTTCCAAATTCATCCAGGCTCTCGAGGGAGTTTGTATCCTGTTCTGTGCCACCACTGATGAGCAGCCCGTTGGAGCTCATGTGGGATGTCCAAATGGCATGGCTCTCTGTGCCGTCCAAGCCAGGGGGCCACACAGCTGTGGTCAGTAGCATCCAGGCCTTGCCCCCTCCACACCAGGTTCTGGGTGGAAGTCATGTTCTCTTTTTGGATAGCAGCCCCTTCTACAACCGATCTCCGCTACCCAAGCCTCAGGGTCTAGCCTCACCCGGGGGTACCTCTCAAGGGGAAAAGTGGTGGTTATGTTTCCAACTCTCTGGCCTCAGTTTCCTCATTGGTGAAACGAGGGGTTGTACCAGAGTATCTAAGGCTCCTTCCTCCTCCGAAGGGGAGAGTGCCACCACGGCACTGGACGGCACCAGAGGGCCAGGCTACAGAGGATGATGGTGAAGGCAACGCTCATCAGGGATAGTCCTTCTGTCCACTTGCATCCAATTCAGGGAACAATATTGCACAGCTGCTATGTGCAAGACCTGGGCCACCACATTACAAAAGATACAGTCCCAGGCCTCAGCTGGTGGGTGCTGACATGTAACTGGTACTAGCTAGCACTAACAGCCTTAACTCTGTGCCGGACAAGGTGCTAAGCGTTTCCTATGCACTATCTCCCCAGATCTGCATGCTATCCCGGTGAGCTAGGGACTACTGCTATCCCCATTTTAGGAATGAGGTGACTGATGCTTAAGCATATCAAGTAACTGACACAAGGACACATCCCTAGGTGTGCATCCCTGGTGCAGCCAAGACCGGGACTCCACAGTCCTTGATTTTACCCAGAGTCTTCCAGTCTCCTCATTGCAGCGAAGGGGTAGGTTCCAAGGAAGTGGTGCACGGGGCTCTGTGGGAGCACTGGAGACAGCAAGAAACCCAACCTGGGGTTCAAAGCAGGCTCCCCACAGCAGCAGCTCTACCTGAGACACTCGCTGTGACCTAGGAGTAGCTGAGTCATTAGTAGCTCCCACCCCTAGCTGGCTGGAGTCAGGAGAGGTTCCCAAGAGCAGCCCTGCTCCTAGGCAGGCCTCAGTGCCCTGCTGTGTCGAGCGCTTTCTGTAGTTTGGACAGTGGGCAGGGAGGTGGGCACACAGGGAAGACGCAGGAGTCACAGCCTGCCCGGTGCAGGCCAGCTTCCCCCGGGGGCCACCCTTAACATCTCTGAGCTCCTCTCACCACGCCCCCTCCACCGCCCCCAGCCCCAGACTGTCTGCTCCTAAGCCTCACGTAAGCCTTCCCTTGCCAAGTTCTGCAGGCTCATTCCATGTAATGCTTTAACATTCTCAGCTGGGAAATCTTGGATCAGAGGAAATCCTTGCTCACACGTGAAAGCCACCCCCCACCCCAGCCTGGCTGCCTCATTCCTCAGCACTGCAGCCCCCCAGCTAGTTGCTCTCCCTCTCCACCCCACCGACTTAGCGGCCATCTCTCTTCAGCCCTCCTCAGACTCAACTGCTGCAACAACCTGAAAAGAGGGAGCATGTTCTAATTAACACTGAGAGGCTCATTAGACACACAGAGCCCCCCGAGCCCCCCTCCACTGCTTCTTCTGGCAGAAGCTGAGAGATTGCTCTCTTGGGAGGAGGCGAGGCTACAATTACCCATGATTCATGGGGTTTAGAGAGAAGTGAGCTGAGCTGCTCTTAGGCCGGTGGGCCCAGAGACCCCTCCCTCCCTGGGGCCAACCCCCACCCTCACATCCATCTCTCTTAGCTCTCTGGTCTGGCCCTGGTTAAGAAAAGAAGAGGGTTAGGGTGGTAGGAAAGGCCTGGCTGGGTAGACAGAGCTGACCTGGGACCCTGCCAAGTTCCTGAGCCCTGGTTGGGGGGCAGAGGTAGTGGGGGGCAAGGGGAGGATGCAGCATTTGACTCCAAGCCCAGCTCCAGAAGAGAGCCTAGATCTTTATTTCCCCTGGGACATAAGACAGAGTTCAGTTTAGTTCATGTCCGCAAACACTGATTAAGCCCCAGCCATGGCTCTGGCTCGACGCTGGGCACCAGGAACGTAGAGACATAATACCATCCTGCCTGTAAGGTACAGTCCGTGGGAATACAGAGAGCATTGAGGGTGGGCTGCAAGGGATGGGAAAGAAAGAGTGGGGGACAGTGCAGGCTGGGGTTGCAGTAGGCACAAGGCTGGAATAGATGGGAGACGGTTGTGTTAAATGCACTGGAACAAATGGAGAAGATCCAACAACTGAATTCAAATACCAGAGTGAGCAGTTGTTCCTTGCCAGGCTCTGTGCTAGGTGCTGGGCAGGGATCAGAGGCCTCGAATAACGTATGCCCTGCTGGAGTCGGGGTTGGTGGGGTGGAGAGAAGGAAGGATAGGTTAGATAAGTATCACAAAGATTAGTGGAGAGAATTGAGTGTCAAAGAGAAGTAAGAAACCACATTCTCCATGGGCACCTGAAACCGGGAGCTCCCTGTCTGGTTGGGGGACTGAGAAGGCTTCACGGAGGAAGCACATTTGAGGCAGGTCTTGAAGAAAGGAGAACATCGCAGGCTGAGGGACAAGGCTGAGCAAATACTCAGGGCAGGAAAGCCTAGGGTGGGCTAGGGGAAGAGCAGGAGTCGAGCCAGTGTATACACAGGCTTGGTGTAGTGGTAGAAGATGGGAGGGAGGCTGAGGCCAGATTGCTCAGGGTCGGAAGGCCAGCAGGAAATATTTATACTTATTTTGGGCGATGCTCTCAAGCAACGGAAGGCCTGTGTTCACATCTGCTCTTCAAGAGCCTTGATCGGGGTAATGTAGGGTGGATGGTAGGTGTGAGAAAGCAGGGAGGCAGTGGGAGGCTGCCAGAGTGGTCCAAGTGGGGGGCCAAAGACAGCCCCACATGGCAACGGTCTGGTCAGGATGATGTAAAAGGTAATAGGGGTGGAGGTATGTGGAATAAAGGCTTTGAGGCCGACAAATGCAGAGGCTGGGATGTAGGAGAACCCACGGACAAATGCAAGTTTCCCAGCCTGGAGAGCATAGCAGCCACGGCTCTGTGGGCAAATAAAGAAGTCATTGAGAGCTGGTTTAGGGAGGTGGGGAAAGACAGTGGCTTTGTAGAGGTGAACAGAGGGATCCATGGGCTGTTGGAAACGCAAGTCTAGGATCAAGCCTAGGAATGGAAATTTGAGAGTCATTCACATAATCATCATTGTTATCATCCAATAACTACCACTTACTGTATACCTGTTATGTGCCAAGTGCCATATGAAACCATTCAGTTCTCATAACAAGCTACAGAGTGAGCAGGATTAGTTTCATTTAACAGATAAGAAAGCCGAGAGTCAGAGATATTAGGAAACTTGCCCAAGATCAACCAGCAGGGAAGAAGCAGATCTGGGCCTGAGTATCTCCCCTAAGGCTTGTTCATCAGTCCCTTAAAGTAGAGTGAAGTTATGATAAGGGACAAGGTTCTCACTCAAGAGGCGAGAAAACACTAGCCTGCAGGACAACTGTAGCTTCCCTCTTAATTAGCTGTTAATTATCAGTTACCAGAGGCTACTGAAATGACGTCCAACATAGAAGTAACGGAATGCCCGGAAGTGCATAGGAAAATAATTCAAATGTGTCTGCAGAGTGGAAGATGGTCTGCATGGGACTTGTAACTGGCATGCTTAGGGGTTTTGTGGTCAGAATATAGGATTAAAGAGCTGTATGGAAGCAGGCAAACCAAGGTAGACTGGGTCATGAGAGCTGAGGACAGAGTTTCAAGATGATAAAAATACCAAGAGCTGTGGAAAAGAGGGAGAAGGATGGTGGAGGCTGGACCATCAGGTTTCATGATTAAAGGTCTCTGGTGACCTTCCTGAGAGTCATTTTAGAAGACTGGTGTGAGCAGGAGGCAGAGCCTGGGGAGTGAGGGCATACAGGGCTGGGTCAGCAATTCGGCATTTTTTCATGGAAGGAGGCAGAGGGTGTAGACTAGTCTTCCAAGAGGTTTGGTGGAAAATAGAAAGAAAGAGATTGGGTTAGTGCTCCAGAGTGGGGAAGTCAAGAGGAGTTATGTTTTAGCCTGAGGAGATCTCTGAGGGTCTGTAGGCAGGTGGAAAGGGGCCAGTGACACAGTAGAGTTTGGAAATGCAAGTGAAATGCATCAGTTCCAGGAGAAGAATGTTATGGGTTAGGTAAGGGAGGTTTTTGAGAGTCTCAAAGATAACTTTGCAATTAATTCTTTAATGTATTCAGTAAATATTCATTGAAGGCCTACTGTGTGCTGGGCACTCTCTAAGCATTGGGGATAAAGAAGTGAACATGGCAGGGCGCCTGGGTGGCTCAGACGGTTAAGCGTCTGCCTTCGGCTCAGGTCATGATCCCAGAGTCCTGGGATCGAGTCCCGCATCGGGCTCCCTGCTCCTTGGGAGCCTGCTTCTCCCTCTGCTTCTCTCTCTCTCTCTCTCTCATGAATAAATAAATAAAATCTTTAAAAAAAAAAAAAAAGAAGTGAACATGGCAAAGTCCCTGCCTTCATGGGGCTTACAATCTAGTGGAGGATTTGATGGAACAGATTCAAGATATTTAAAATACAGTTTTCTTCTCTGCTTGGGTCATATTGGGACACTGATGGTAGAAGTCTCCTAGGCTTAGCTCAGCCAGCCTTCTGCCTCCAGGTAGGGCGATACCGTGCCAGGGGGGTGGACATCTTTCCCATTCTGGAAACATTTCAGGCAATAAGATTTCATATCTTCCCTCTGTTGCCAATAGCATCTCATAACCTGAAGAGAATGCTCTTGGGCCTAAGGTTTCCCACCAGGTAAGAAAGAAATATGAATTTCTGCTTGGTGTCCATTTCTCCTGGTACTCAAGGAGGGGTCACAGGGACACAGAAATTGACGGAAGGAGGCAGTTAAGTCGTCAGCTCCCCTCACTCCGTACACTTCCTCTTGGAGGGCTCTCCTGCCTAGTCAAGGCCAATCCCCATTCCAGACCTCAGGGAGCCTGCCAGAGTTCTGTGGGGACACTGAGCTACAGTGGTCTCTCCCCTCTGACCTGATTTCTGTGAAAGCAACAACAAAATGCCTGAGATATCAGAAATATCTGTGTTTCTCTGGAGATCCTGGGTACATGATAAAACCCCGTGGGTATGGGAGGCAGAATTCTGATGGCCCCAGATTCCAGCCCCCTGGTGTGCACATGCTATATAATCCCCTTCTGTGGGAAGTGCCATGGGACTAGAGGGCATAATAGGGTATCACTCCTGATTAGGTTACTACTCAGTTGACCTTGAGTGAATCCGAAGGAAAATCACCTTGGGTTGCTTGATCTAATCAGGTAAATCCTTTAAAAGAAGGTGAAGCCTCAGAGTCCTGTTGGCCTCAAAGGGCCAAGCTACCATGTGGCAGAGAAGGGCAGGCAGTTGTAACTGAGGGCCTCAGCCTTAGAATCTCAAGAAACTGAACTCTTCCAACAACAATGAGCTTGAAGGAGGATGCTGAACCTTGTGTGAGATTGTGGTGTCAGCTGACACCTTGATTTCCTCCAGGTGAGATCCTAAGCAGAGAAGCCAGTGGAGCAGTGCCCAGACTGACCTACAGAGCTATGAGAACATAAGTGGGTGTTGTTTTAAGTGGCTAAGCTTGTGGTAATTTGTTATGCACCAGTAGATAACTGATACACTTGGTATGGTACAGGACGCCTTATTGGCCACTCAAACCTTAATAAGATTAAGTTTTCCAGCTATCTTCAGAGAGGACAGCAGGACTGGGGAAGACAGACAGCATAAGGCCACTAGGTTTGGGGACGGGAAGGACCCTGAATGGCAAGATAGAAGAGCTAAAGATAGGATTGAGGTTATCCTGTTTTACCCGGGATCGTCCCTGGGTGTTGGGGTTGTGTCTGTGAGGTGTCCTGGGCTAGAAGGGTGCCCCTGCTAGTCCGGGGGTGGCGGGCACCCACAGGGAGGAAACCAAGGGGATCACTGAGCTTGTGAGAGGCAGTCACTCCAGCTGCCGTGGCCAGTGAGCCAACATGGGTAAACGTTATTTGTCACTCCCATCTCAGGGGGAAAGTCTCTCTGGTCCTTTCCTATGAGGTTTTGATAAGGGAGAAAGAGTGAGAGAATCGCCACATGAGGGGGAGAAACGACCATAGCAGGAGGACAGAGCTGGGAGGAGGTGACTAAGGGCCTTGAAGACACACCGGCCCCTTCTCACAAGTTTTCCTGGGTTCACACTGCCCACATGAGGTAGCACGCCCCCACCAGCCCCACCAAGCCCTGCCCTGATTGTACAGCTCCCATTGTTGAGAACAGAGGTGGCCCAAATTATGGAGCGTGGTAGCCTGGAGGGATTCCCACTCTTGAAACACCCGCCCACCCACTCTTCTGTCCATCTTTTTATTAAATTCACATTTTTTTTTTTAAGATTTTATTTATTTATTTGACAGAGACACAGCGAGAGAGGAAACACAAGCAGGGGGAGTGGGAGAGGGAGAAGCAGGCTTCCCGCGGAGCAGGGAGCCCAATGTGGGGCTCGATCCCAGGATCCTGGGATCATGACCTGAGCCGAAGGCAGACACTTAACAACTGAGCCACCCAGGTGCCCCTAAATTCACATTTACTGAGCATCTACTACGAGCGAGCCCTTGGGCTGGGTACCGGGAACACGTTGTTGATCAAACCCCAATCCCAACCCTTATGATGATCCCAGGGTCAGGAATTTCTGCAATGCAGTGATGAGGAAGAAAGGTGAACAGGAGTAGCAGTAATTTTTTTGGTAGCACTTCTGTTTAATTTTTAATTTGTTATTATTTTAAATGTACACACAAGTAGAAAGAAGAGTGTAGTAAACTTCCAGATAACCACCACCCAGTTCCAACAATTTTTGTTAATATTATTTCATCTACAGTTCCACTTTTTTTTGATGGAGTATTTTAATACAAATTCTAGATACTGGGTATTTCACTCGTAAGTACTTCCATACAGCTCTCTGATATGAACGTTTTAAAATAACCACCGTAGCAGCAGTATCTGACCACCAAATGCACCACCCTGACCCCTTCCGCACCGAAGCCAGTCCTACATCCTACACCTCTAAGAGTCTTGACAAGGATCTGGTATCTCAGGCCGTGACATGCTAGAGTTTCAGACTTTGGCCCTTCAGTACCCCCCAGCTGTGTATTCCTGGGCCCTGACAAAGCTTAGCTGGTGACCCCCGCCCCAGGCCTCACTGCGCTCTTCCTCCTTTCTGTTGTTGTCGCAGATTGAAATGCTAGAACACAAGTACGGGGGCCACCTCGTGTCCCGGCGCGCAGCTTGCACCATCCAAACCGCCTTCCGCCAGTACCAGCTCAGCAAGAACTTTGAGAAGATCCGCAACTCGCTCTTGGAGAGCCGCCTGCCGCGGCGGATCTCCCTGCGCAAAGTCCGGGCGCCCATGGCCGAGAGCCTGGCGGCCGAGAAGGCGCTCATGGAGGGCTACGGCCTCATGGGGCTGCCGCTGGTGCGCTCGCCCTCCCTGCCGCCCACCTTCGCGGGCACGCTCACCGAGCTGGAGGACTCCTTCACCGAGCAGGTGCAGTCCCTGGCCAAGTCCATCGACGACGCCCTCAGCACCTGGAGCCTCAAGACCATGTGCTCCCTGCAGGAGAGCGGCGCTTACCAGCTCCACCAGGCCCTGCACGCGGGCGCGGGACCACCGGGCCTGGAGGCCGAGATGCGGGAGCTCGATAGTGCCCGTCCCGCGCCTGGGGAAGCGGCTGCCGAGGCCGCCGGCCTGCCCCAGGGCCACAGCAGCACCCTCATGATGGCTTTCCGGGACGTCACCGTGCAGATCGCCAACCAGAACATCTCCGTGTCCTCCGCCGCGGCTCTGTCGGTGGCCAACTGTCTGGGCGCGCAGACCGCCCAGGCCCCGGCCGAGCCCGCAGCAGGCAAAGCCGAGCAGGGCGAGGCCCCCGGGCAGGAGCCCTCGGCTGCCGCAAGCCCTGCTCAGGGGGACGCGCCCGCCGAGAACACGGGCGCAGAGGCCGGAGCCAGCGGGGCCTTGAGCGCCCACTCGCCTGGGGCCGCCGCGGCGGTGGCGGAGGGGGCGGAGGGGGCCGCGGCGGCGGGGGATACCGGGGAGGTGGGGCAAGGCACCGAGGCCGAGGCGGAGGCCGGGGACAACTCGGAGCAGCTGAGCAGCAGCAGCACGTCCACCAAGTCGGCCAAGTCGGGCTCGGAAGTGTCGGCCTCAGCCTCCAAGGAGGCCCTGCAGGCCATGATCCTGAGCCTACCGCGTTACCACTGCGAGAACCCGGCCAGCTGCAAGTCGCCCACGCTGTCCACCGACACTCTGCGCAAACGGCTCTACCGCATCGGCCTCAACCTGTTCAACATGTGAGTGAGCACTGGCTGCGGAGCTCCGGGCAGTCCTGGGAAGATCGGTGGGAAGGGGGCGGGGCGCAGCGATAACAGGGGAGCAGGGGGCCGGCTAATTTCCCACATCATCCCAGCGCCCTCCAGGGTGACATTGGTGCCGCACCTGCTCCTCCAGATGCGGTGTAGGGATGCACATTTTATTTTTAATTGTGACAAATTTATGTTCAGGATTAGGGACAACACATCAAGCCCATGCTTTCACCGCTATTCCTGCTTAAGACGAAGCTAGGGCTTGAAAAGCGAGAGAATCGAAAAGAAAATGCAGTATTAAGTAAAAGACAGTACAGGTCGTATGCGGACTGAGCAGAAATCATCCAGGGAGGACACGAAGTTAGGGAAACAGCATCATCTCTATGGGATGATGTCAAGGAGAGAGAGCAAGGAGAAAATGAGCAAAGGCAAGGGAGGGTCTGGGTGGGGGAGAAAGAAGAGACCGAGCATAAGGAATACAGGTAAAAGGCAGGAGAGGGATGGGGATAAAAGGGCGAGACAAGGAAGCCGAGGTGGCGCAGAAAGAGAACAGGAGAATGAAAGCAGAAAAACAAACAAGTGCTGGAGTTCAGAGTCCCCCAGCCAGAGCCCCAGCCAGAACTGTCCTTGCAACTAGAATGTAGACAACTGGGGGCCAGCAGGATACGCACGCCCCTCCCATGGAAATCTCATCTCCACCCTCCATTCACCCCTCCCTGCAGAGCCCTGAGCCAGAAAATTGAACATCTCTCCCACCCACGTGTCCATTCATTTATTCACTCAACTGTTATTTATTAAATGCCAGGCGCGTTGACCACAAAGCTGAGTAGGGCACATGCCCTGATCTCAAGCTTATATTCCAGGGGCTGATAGCTACTGTTCTCGGCTCACCTTACATAAAACATCTGCAAACTTCCTAACAATATCTAGAGATGGCCTTATTATGCCATTTTACAGAAAAGAAGCAGGCTCACACAAGGAAGGCGAGCTGCAACTCAAAACTCACACAGATAGTAGGATCCCTCAAGACAGTGGTGCTCAAACTCTCTGTAGCGAAGGACCACTTTGGGTTTTTACCCGATAGGTTGTGGGCTGATACTTTTGGGAAATGCAATAAAAATGAATTGCTAGAAAAACAATCACATGCTTGGTTATCCTGAAAATGTCAAAGTGCTATAAAAAGTTCTAAATGTTTGCCCTCTATTTCATAGCTTAGTACTTAGCTTCTCCTGAACCAGTAAGATACAGTTCAGGGAACAGCATGGATTTGCAGGCCATACTGTAAACACATTTGCCTAAAGACACAGCACCCACACCCACACCCAAACGTAGAGATGCAAGCGTGAGAGAGTAAATGGTGCAGAACAGGAATCTTGAGTCCACTATGGACAGTGTGGTAGGAGAGCTCACCGCTGCTCCCCAGTCTCGTCCTCCCTCCCAATTCCAGGGCGGGTGCTGTGTATAGACAACAGAATACAGACAGGGAGGAAGGGCCTTCGTGGCAGGCCTCACGGCCCTCAGGGAAGACAGAAAGGAACCTCTCCACCTGCTCTGGAATTCAGACCTCCCCCAACTCCTTCCTTCCCCATGCTATCTTCACTCCTATGTATGTGTTGGGGTGGGGGTTGTTCAGGAAGATGAGGCTCCTGGGAGAAGCACTTGGGATGGGGAGCCCATCTGCAGTGGAAGGAATCCTGGCATTTCGGAGGCATTCTTCCCAGAAACTTCCAGGCACTTCTATGGGTTCCATGGGCTGGAAGAAAGGGAAGAAAGAAGTCATGGATAGCCGTGGCTCACTCTCTACTCCTCCCCACCTCCGCTCCCACCCCTAGAAACCCAGACAAAGGCATCCAGTTCCTGATCTCTCGAGGCTTCATCCCTGACACCCCCATTGGAGTGGCCCACTTCCTGCTCCAGCGCAAGGGTCTCAGCCGGCAGATGATCGGGGAGTTCCTGGGCAACAGCAAGAAGCAGTTCAACCGCGACGTGCTGGAGTGAGTGCCCCTCTCCCCACCCACGGCCCAGGGTCCCATAGGACACAGGGAAGGGAGCAGGACCCCTGAAGTCTTGGCCCATCACTGTATCTTGACCAGCCTCTGTTTCCCCCTCCTAAGTCCTGCAGACATTTACTGAGCGCACTCTGGGCAGGGTCCCACTGAAGGCACCAGGCGTATAGAAATGGTCAAAGGAGACAAAAGGCCTCCCTCCCTGCTTACCCTCTGGGGCAAGAGGGTGAGCCTGGAAAAGAAGAGGACTATGTCTGCACTGGGGCCATCTCTGCCTGGTGAACAGGACCTCAGCCCACCCTGTTGCTGCCATCTGCCCAGCCCCTGAGCCCCCACAGGCTGGCTTGCGCCCCACATGGGCTCAGTTTCATATTGGTGGAGGCAAACATGAGTCAGAAAAAAGGAGTTAGACTGAGGGTTTTTAGAGCAAGAAAATACTATGATTCCCTAAAGATACGTTTACCACCAAGATCAACAGATGGGGGCAGGATGAGGGGCCTGCCTTCGCCAGCGCTCAGCTCTGTTCGTGTGGAGGCGTGGGCAGGTGACCCCCTCTTCACTCACCAGCCTCGAGCCGCCGGGCACAGGGTGGCATCCTTGGGGCCTTGGAGCCACCTCTCCCCTGGCAGAGAGAGGGTGAGGCCCCATGAAGTCTGCTCCAAACCCCCTTCTTGAAGGCCGCCCCACCTCTCTCTCCACTTTCTTCTTGGGAGGTCAGCAAAAGTGTTTCTTGGGCATTCTGAGAGAACCTCTCCCTTTCGTACTTGCTCTTGGGGCAGCAAGGGCCTGCTGTAGGGGGGCAGGGGGCTCCTGCCCAAGGGTTTGGGAGCATGGGACTCATGCAGCCTGACTGGTAAGGTTGTCACGTGCCTGGAGTGGGTGCTCAGAGACCTGGCTTCTGTTTACGCAGCAGTCTTGGTGCTGCGTCTTTGGACAAGTCTCTGCCCTTGGGGCCTGCGCTTCCACGCCTGTGGACTGCAGGGGCTGGATTATAAGGGGTAGACCAGTGGTCCTCTGGAATCCCTGTCACGTTCCTAAATTCACAAGCAGTTGTCTAACTGAGTCAGAAGAGCAGGGGGGCTTGGACACATCTGAGGGACCTTGAAATGCCCCTTAGTTGACAGAACCCAGTTCCCCCCTTTTGGACAATCAGGACCCCCCCTCCCCAAACTAGTGCTTAAGATGCTCTGAGTGCCTCACAGAGGAAAGTGAACTGATAAGTGTGCTTCCTTCCCCCTCCTTTCTTCTCCCTCTCCCTCGGGCTCCCCTTTCTCCTCAGCACCACCCCTGCCGGGTAGGGTGCCCTAAGAGGATGCCCTGAGGAAATGATAGAAAGAGGAGAAAGATCAAGCTTTCTCTGTCTCCTTCTGTGCCCCGACTTCCCTCCATCTGGCTCATCTCTCTGGCCTTTTCGTTTGCTTTTGTCCCCGTTCTACTCCTCCGTCTCCGTCTCCCTAGGAGGGTGAGTGGGGGCGCTGCGCCTCCTCACTTCCTTCTCCCCAGCTCCCCGGCTCCCTGCGCCCTTGGGGGACCCTGCTTTGTCTCTCTGCTCTGGGGGCTGCCTGCTTCACTCACAGGCCCTGGCTGACTATCGTCTCTTCTGCCCTCCCCAGTCCCCGTGTGGCCTGGCCCTGAACTTCTGACCCGCCAGGCCCGCAGGGACGTGGCGCGCTGGGAACACAGGGTTTGCCGCCAGCCCGGGGGTGCCAGTGCCGAGCAGCACGATGCAAACTAACTGCCGTCCTCCCCGGGGAGACTGAGTGTGTGGGCTGAGACAGGGAGGGGCGCCGGCTGGGGACCGGGCTGGCAGCTGAGGCGGGGAGCAGGCTAGGGATGAGGGGCAGCATGCTGGCAAGAGAGAGCTGTGCCTGAGAGGGCCCGCTCGGAACCCTGGCTCTGCTCGTCTGGTGCTGGGAGGCCTCCTCCGGGCCTCAGTTTCCTCACTTGGAAAGCGAGAGGGTAGGGCTGTGCCATCTCCAGGGTCCCTTCAACTCCTGTGAATCTATCATCTTACCCATTCCTCGGTGTCTCTGTAGCACACTGGGATGGTGCAGTTTGCCCTAAACGTCAAGGCCATGCTTTGTCATGCCACCGGGGCATCCCGGAGCAGCCCGCGCGCTCCAGAGCAGTGAGCTCACCATTCCTTCCACAAACATGGAGTGCCTGCTCTGGGCTGGGAACGGTGCTGCGCTGGGCATGGGTGCCAATGCGGGATGGGAGCAGGGAGGAGTAGGCGTGGCTCGTGGCCTCAGGGGAATTTACCGACCCGGGTGAGCGGAGGAGTGTGGAAAGCGAGACAAGGGGCCAAGGAACCTCCCTCAGGCCTTGGGGTGTCAGGAGAGTGGAGTGCAGAGCTGAGCCCCCATCTACCCCATGGGCGCCTGGACCCCTTGTGGTTTATTGCGCGGCGTGCAGGCCCCGGGCGCCGAGGCCCCAGCACACCCAGCCTCTGCACGGAACAGAAGGGGCTCCTCTTGTTTCTCCTCCACAGAAAGGAGCCCTCTTCACCCAAGTCCGCGTGGCCTCCTGCCTGGCTTGTCTCCCGTGGGCTGCCAGCAGGAGGTGGAGAGCCGGGAAGGGGCAGGCACTCACAGGGGAGCCGGACGCTGGCGTTCCGGCGGGGGGGGGGCGGTTCCCTGCCAGTCAAGCCAGCTATCCTGCAACCTCTCAGCATCTGCTGCCTCTTCCTTACGCCCACCAGAGAAAACACACAATAACAAAGCCACCGGTGCCATTTTGCCCGGGCGGAAAAGGCTTCATTGGGATTCTGAACAGCTTCCCTGCCCCCGCTTGGTGACATTCAGCATGTCGCGTCCGTTCTGTACAAAGCTGCTTGCTGAATAAAAGGACATAAATCACCCATCCCCTTGGAGACTGAGACAGCCCCAGCCGCAGCACTCTCCAAGATGCAGCCAGGCAGGAAGGGGAGAGGGTGGAAGCCTCTAGGAGGGGACAGGGCAGAACCCTCACCACTACCACCGGCGGGCCTGTGGAGAAAAGGAAGAGAGAAGGGGCCGAGCAGAATCCTGCTCAGCTGCTCGCCTACAGCTGAGCACCATAGATGCCGCAACATCGCCACCCGAATCGGGCCCTTGGTGCTCCTGGAAGCTGATCTCTTCGGCCCTTAGTGCCCGGATTCCATAGCAGATCCGTTCCAAGAAGGAATGTCTTTAATCAGCGTGTATCGAATAATGATAGAAGGCACCCTGAGCTCGAAAGGCCACGTCCATTCCACTGTTTACCTGGGAAGGGCTTGGTTTTTATAAAGGAGAAACCAGCCTGCTTCCTCACTTGTCAAATGGGGACAAAAGGAACGTCATACAAATATTAAAATGCATGTAAAGTGCTTACGTCAGTGACTGATGCTTAGTCAGTTCTTTACAAATATTAGCTATTTCT
>NC_138373.1:68961846-68999559 GCF_054177405.1 Leptonychotes weddellii | reverse complement strand
TTAGTTTGTTTCCTGAGATTAAGAGTCTCTTATGGTTTGTCTCCCTCTCTGGTTTCATCTTGTTTCATTTTTTCCTCCCTTCCTCAATGATCCTCTGTTTTGTTTCTTAAATTCCACATATGAGTGAAATCATATGATATTGTCTTTCTCCGATTGACTTATTTCGCTTAGCATAATACCCTCTTAGTTCTATCCATGTCGTTGCAAATGGCAAGATTTCATTTTTTTGATGGCTGCGTAATATCCCATTGTATATATATACCACATCTTCTTTATTCATTCATCTGTTGATGGACATCTGGGCTCTTTCCATAGTTTGGCTATTGTGGACATTGTTGCTATAAACATTGGGGTGCACGTGCCCCTTCGGATCCCTACGTTTGTATCTTTGGGGTAAATACTCAGTAGTGCAACTGCTGGGTAGTAGGGTAGCTCTATTTTCAACTTTTTGAGGAACCTCCATGCTGTTTTCCAGAGAGGCTGCACCAACTTGCATTCCTACCAACAGTGTAGGAGCGTTCCCTATTCTCTGCATCCTCGCCAACATTTGTTGTTCCCTGTATCCTTGCCAACATTTGTTGTTCCCTGTCTTGTTAATTTTTGCTATTCTGACTGATATAAGGTGGTATCTCATTGTGGTTTTGATTTGGATTTCCCTGATGCCGAGTGATGTTGAGCATTTTTTCATGTGTCTGTTGGCCATTTGGATGTCTTCTTTGGAGAAAGGTCTGTTCATGTCTTCTGTCCATTTCTTGACTGGATTGTTTGATCTTTGGGTGTTGAGTTTGATTAAGTTCTTTATAGATTTTGGATACTAGCCCTTTATCGATATGTTATTTGCGAATATCTTCTCCCATTCTGTTGGTTGTCTTTTGGTTTTGTTGACTTTTTCCTTTGCTGTGCAAAAGCTTTTTATCTTGATGAAGTCCCAATAGTTCATTTATGCCTTTGTTTCCCTTGCCTTGGAGACATGTCTAGCAAGAAGTTCTTGCAGCCGAGGTCAAAGAGGTTGCTGCCTGTGTTCTTCTCAAGGATTTTGATGGATTCCTGTCTCACATTTAGGTCTTTCACCCATTTTGAGTCTATTTTTGTGTGTGATGTAAGGAAATCGTTCAGTTTCATTCTTCTGCATGTGGCTGTCCAATTTTCCCAACACCATTTGTTGAAGAGACTATCTTTTTTTCCATTGGATATTCTTTCCTGCTTTGTGGAAGATTAGTTGACCATAGAGTTGAGGGTCCATTTCTGGGCTCTCTATTCTGTTCCATTGATCTCTGTGTCTGTTTTTGTGCCAGTACCATACTGTCTTGAAGATTACGGCTTTGTAATAGAGCTTGAAGTCCGGAATTGTGATGCCGCCAGCTTTGCTTTGCTTTTTCAACATTCCTTTGGCTATTCAAGGTCTTTTCTGGTTCCATAAATTTTAGGATTATTTGTTCCAGCTCTGTGGGAGGGGATCTCTTCTAAAAGTGAAGTCTTTAAGTTTATGGCCTTGACCCCTCGCCTCTCCAGTGCTCTTTCCCCTGACCCCCCACCCCCGCCATCACACACGTACACACACACTGACAGACAAGAGATTTTCCTTAACCATAAAGAGTTATGAACGTTTCATACCCACTTACTCCTGTGTGTAGAGATCTTTGGACCCTAAGTGTGGGGTGAACAAGTCCAGAGTTGAGGCTCCCTTTGGCTTGGTCACATTCGTATATAAATTGGACTTTCACACAAAGCCCTACCACCCAGTCCCTTCCTGATACCTTGGGCCCTAGTTCGGGAGGGCTCTCTCAATCCCTGTGTGGTACTCAGGGGTGGCTTCCAGTGGCCACTCTTCGAAGTGGGATTTCTAGGGAGTAGGCTTCTAGGGAAGGGGCTTCCTGGGAGTTCCACTCCCCTGAGGTTTGTAGGAGGGCCAGCTGTGAGTGAGGAGGCTGTGAGACATAACAGTGACAGCTCACATATATCAAGCATTCACTGTGCGCCAGCAGGCAGTGTGCCAAGACCCATACGTGCAAAATCTCATTCCGTCTCCGCAGCAGCTCTGTGAGGTGAGTGCTATTAATCTGTGCCAAATGAAGGACCTGAGGAGCAGAGAGAGTAGGTAGCTTGCCCACAGTCACAGAGCTAACCAGTGGCTGAGATCTGAGGGCAGGCAGAACGGGTCTACAACCGGAGCCCATAACCTGACGCCATCCCACCTCTCTGCCTCATCTCAAGGGAAGTGTGGTCCAAATGCCTTGTAATTTTAGTCAGACCCCAGTTGCGAACTGTGGTGCTGGAAGACCCCTTACACGGCCTGCTTGTCCAGCCCTCTCACCCAGGCAGAAAGTGAGGCCCGGAGAGAAGAAATGACTAGTCCCCTTGGCCAGGGGCAAATTGAATGAAATCAGGTACTCTTCCATCCCTGGACCCACCTTTTTTTGCTCTGCTCATCCAAGAAGAAAGCAAAACTAAGAAACTGATTCATACCTCTCAAGAGGTCTGAGCTAGATCCCGTTTCCTCACCCTGATAGATGGATATTTTAAAGAGTTAATGGATAAACATCTAGAGGTGTAATTTCAGGCAGAATTAACTGCTGATGATGGTAAGGGTCTTAATACCTATGCTAGAAGGAACTTCAAATTCACTTACTCACTTGGAATGTCAACTCAGCCTTGGTCTCCAGGTACATAATGAAAACCATCATCCATGAAGCTCTGTTATATAGCTTTACATACATTGTCTCTTTTAAAACTCAGAACCACCTGCCCACTAGATGGTAGAGGTGTCAGCTCCACTCTATAGGTGGAAAAGTGAGGCGTGGAGAGTCGAGGTGACCTGAACTGAAAGGCTCAATGATGGAAACAAGATTCAGCCTCGAGGGTGTCTGACACCAAAGGCCTGACTTCTCATTCTGCGCGCTCTTAATGCCCTGGAGCAGTGGTTCTCAAAGTGTGGTCCCCGGAACAGCAGCAGCATCACTTGGAAAGTTGTTTGCGATATCAATTCTCAGATTCCACCCCAGACCCACTGAGTCAGAACCCTGGCGGCAGCAATGGTGGGTTCACAAGCCAGCCAGGTGGTTCGGATGCATACTCAAGTTTGAGAACCCCTGCAGGCATCCACACTGACTTCGAATTCGTTTGGGTAGTTTAAACTTAGTTCTTTTGGTTCCTGAGCCCCCAAGGTGTGACCAGCAGCCATCCCTTCTGAGGCCCTCCCAGACGAGATTGTCTTTGTCCCCTTGTCGTCACCAGGAATGCTGGCCGGTCCTCTTGCGTCAGCTTCCCTCTGCTCTATTTTCTGAGCCACATCGCACTTTTCCAAAAAGCCTTGACCTTTGTTGGGCATGTTATGAGTTCTGCCTAACAAAAATAACTCTCTGGCGGATGGGGATATTTTTAATTGAATTGTATGAGCCAAGAACTGCAGAAATAAAACCAAGGTTCCTACATCCCGTGGCAGTGGGCGGTTTCATTTTCCATCCTAATCCTGGAGCCTGGGCTTAGTCCCCGCCTCGGGCACCAGGGCCCCCCCCCGCCGTCTGCGGCACTGCGCTCGCACCTCTTCTGAGCTCAGCCTGCACCTCACCTTCCAGATCTTTGCTGTCTCTTCTGGCCAATTAAAAATTCCTGCTGCTATCATTACCTATTTTCAGCTCCCAGTCAGTTCCTTTGTCTGCCAGACGCTGTCTTGCTATCGTAAAAGAAAAAAAAGTTGAGATGACGAAATTCATTTTGATCAGAGTCGTGTAGGACGCTTCATTTCCCTGCAACACAAACTGCTTCCACGCACAGCTCAGTATTAACAATTTTATGCAAGGTTGTACCTGTTTGTACAGATGCAGGGAACATCTGTGCTTCTGCTCCCCCAGCCTCTGTGAGGTGCTTGCACAGGAAAGAGAGGGAGGGAGGCCTGAGCAGAAGCTACAGCTCTCGCGATTCACTCACTCGCCCATCAGCGGCACCTCCCTGGGCAGGTGCAGATAGGCTCGGCTGGATGCGGCTTAATGGGCACCAGCCTGCCCTGGTTCTCATCACTCAGTCGCTTGCGCATGCGGCTGAAGGAAGTGGGAAACCTGTGCCCGCCACCCTGCCTCACTGCCTACGGGCTGGCATCCACGGGGCTGTTTCCTAGGCAGCTCTGTCCCGTCTCAGGGGCAGCTCCAGATGATCTTGGCAAAGCAGGCCCAGCAATCCTGAGCCACCGGGCAGAGCTCCCAGAGGCTCAGGCCACTGGGCTCCCTCCCTAGCTGAGCACATGCTCCAGGTCCCATTCATTCGCCCAGCTGGTCTCTCACGCATTCATTCATCCCAGAAGCAGTTATTGAATTCATATACACGCCAGGCATGCAGAGAGTAACAGAACGGCCTCTGCTGGAAGGAGCGCAGAGCCGGGTGGGAAGACAGTCAGGTAGATGTTAATGGCACAGGGGACACCTACAGCGGTAGACAGAGGCGTGTTCGGGAGGCCGTGGCGGTCCAGGAGGACTCCTGGAGAGGTGGCTAGCTCACCAGGGACCTTGAGGTTGGGGTTGGGGGGCAGGAAGAAAGAACAGCATGTGCAGAAGTGTCAGGCTCGAGAGCCAGACTGCAGGAGGGGGAGCCAGTAAGTGGAAGGGGCCGGAGAAGCTGGGCCACTAGCAGGGCCCTGCTTGCTTGGCCCAGAAACTTGGGCTTCAGGCTAGGGATGTGGGAAGCCTTGGAAAAAATAGAAGCAGAAAAGTGAGTGACAGGACCAAATGGGTGTCCTAGAAGGATTGTTCTGGAACATGACTTGCGGACAGTGAGGCTGGTTAGGAGGCCATCAGAGTCACAGTCCTGAAGAAATGTGAGAAATGTTGAGACCCTTAGCCTTGGCAGTGGCCATGGGAGGCAGAAGCAGGCGGGGCCCGGAGGCGTGGCCAGGCGGCGGAGCGGGGGAGGGTTGCGGGTCCAGCCTCCAGAGCCACTGAGAATTCGGAACACTCAGTCTTAGCATATGAGTATGTTTGTGCTTCAAGCTCTCTAGGGTAATTTGTGAAATTATACCAAATAAACGTGTGTCTATTTTCAGTTTGGGAAGGGAGATGCTGGGGTCAGGGACATTTCATCTGAAGAATCCCTCAAACCAGTATTGTCAAACATTGACCGAGAACAAGTTGAAATATTAAACACCCGCTGAAACATGACATGTGTGCAGGCTGACTTCCCTGCACGAGATGCTAGCACTGCCCATGGTCTTGTGAGTATGCCCAGGCCAGCTCTGCCGGCCATTCACAGCAGAGCACCCAGATGAGTTCAACAGCCTCAACTCAGAAGTGTGTCGGTCAACTTCCAATCAAACGCGGAGTCGATGGTTTACTTGCCCCCTCTGGACTCAGCAACATTGTCTTTTATTAACAACACAGATCAACCAAAAAGGAAAATAACTAGTTAGTGACAAATAATGAAATGAAAAGGGTGAATTCATCGCAAGAGATACACACCCATGAGTCGTGCAGGGAGCATTCGGAGCCGTGGCGAAGGGGAAGGCAACCTACACAGAGGTTGTTAAGAGAGGGAAGGGAGCATGCTCTCTCTCTCTCTCAAATAAATAAATAAAAATATTAAAAAAAAAAAAAAAAGAAGGGACGCCTGGGTGGCTCAGTTGGTTAGGAGAGGGAAGGGAGGCTAGGGGCCCGGCTCTAAGTTGGAGGCCAGGGGAAGGAGGCTCTGGATGGAGGAGGGGCACCCTCAGAGACCAAAGAGTCAACCTAGGGGAGGGTGGTGTGAGGAGAGCAGGAGAGAGGAGTGTTTCGAGAAGGGAATGATTAACCATTTTCGTGCTGCCAAGAGGCTGGTGGGATGAAAAGTCATTGCCATTGGACTTGGCAACGTGGCATCCAGCGTGGCCTTGACAATAGAAGTTTTAATGGAATGCTGGGGGTAGACACTTGGCTGGAGCGGGATGAAAAGTGAATGGGATTGAGCAAGTGCAGACAGCATGTGTAGGGACACCTTCTAGAATTTTGGCTCCAAAGAAGAGTAGAGAAAAGGGGTAGTGACTAGAGGCAAAGAAGAGTCAAGGCAGGGTCCTAATTTGTGAAATAGGGAAGGCAAGACTTTGGGTGCTAAGGAGGATGATTTAGTAGACACTAAGTTGGTACTACAGGAAAGACCATCTCAGACTGAATGTGTCCCAACCCACAGTCTCAATCTCTCCTCCCGCATATGTGTCCACCCCATCATGGACTCCACTTAAAAATTAGCACCACCAGCCCTCAGGTGCTCAAGCCAGAGCTCTGAGACTCACCATTGATTCTTCTTTTCCTCACTTCCCACCTTCCTTCCATCACCCACTCCCATCAGTTCTTCCTCTAGGAAGATCTCTGATCGTCCATTCCCTTGGCCTCCACCTTGACCCCAGCATCATCAGCTGTTACTTGGACCTTGGCAGTAGCATCCTCACAGGGTCCCTGCTTCATTCTTGTTCCCTGCCCTCCCTTTTCCACTCCTTCTCCCCCAAAAGCCAGAGAAATCCTCATAAAACCAACTGACTCATATCACTCCTCTGATCATGTCCTTCTATTGTCTCCGGCTGCATTCAGGAGAAATTTCGAAATCCTCTCGTGACTCACAGAGCTCAGACTGGTCAAGCCCCTGTCCACCTCCCTAGCCCCACAGCCTGCCACTCTCCATTCTCCCCCTTACTCCTGCAATGCAGCCTCACTGACCCTTTCTAGGTTCTTGCAAGTTCTTTCCTACCAAGGGCCTTGGCATATCTTTCCCTCCATTGCCTGAAAGCTCTCCCCCACCCCTCCCCTTCCCTTGGTCAGCTCCTATGCATCTTTCAGGTCTCAGCTCAATGTCATGTCCCCAAAGGGGCCTTTCCAACCATCCCAATATGAAATATGAAATACATCCTTTATCCTCTCATGGAAGCCTGTCCTTTGCCTGCATAGGATTCGAAACAATTACAATGAAATAATAATTTTTGACTCTGGGTATCACATTTGTCTCTCAGCAAGACAGGGTCTGTGTCTGTGTTGTTTGACACTTATTCCAAATAGGGGAGAAAGAAAAAAGTCCCCACCAGGGGTCAGAGAAAGCACCAGAGAGGAGAAGAGGGGAGATGGAGGATTGGTCCCTGTTGTGGGTTCTGTGTGCCCAGGTCAGCTCTGAAACTGAGGGATGGCCATGCAGCTTCTGTGTTGCCTGCTGACAGTGAAGGGGCTCCTGGCACATGACTATGACTGTGCCCAGTTGTCCCCCCTTCAGACCCCCCACAGGCTCCCGCCAGGCATCTGGATAAGACAACAACCCCCAGGGAGAGACACATTAGCACAGTCCCCGGAGAGGGGAAGGAGGCAGTGGGCTTGCCCAGCCCAGGAGATACCAGCAGGAAATGTGATGTGTGCAGCCCCCACCCCCCACCCCGCCCCAAGGACTGGCCCTTTCGTGAGCTTGTTTCTTTTTATGCAATAAAAAAATAACAGGATGATGGTTAACATCACACAGGATGGAGAGAGAAGATGAAGTCTGGGCGCACTCAAGTGAAGCCTAAGAACAGTTCTTAGTAAATGTGAGCACAGAGGGCGCGACCCCCACTGGGGTTGGACCCCTGTTGGAGTGGAGAGGGCCCCGCTGGGGGGAGAGGCCTCACCAGAGCAGGAAGCATGGGGCAAGCCCCTTTGCAGTCTCAGTTTTGCCTTCTGCAAAACGGGGAGATTATACGCCTGACAAGACCACCCGGAAACGTGTGATGTTTTTGACCTTAAAGATGATCAAGGAGGAAAGACAGCCATGGGCTGTCCTGGGTGGAGGCGGCAGGATGGATTTGGAAAACTGTCAAACAGTCTGCTCCCCACAAGGATTCCGGGGTGGCAAAGAAGAATGGGGAGGGGGCGATTTTATGGTAGACCCAGCAAATAAGAGAAGCCGTGGGAGAGAAGAGGAGAGGGAGAAGAGTTCGCCGTGCAGGTTGAGCTGGCCCTTCGGGAGAGAAAAAAGCGTCAGGCTGAGAGGAGGGGCATGGGTTTGGGCGACTGCAGGATGGCCGAGGCCCCTGAGGGGAGGGTCCGCAGGGGCAGGCTTGTCAGGAGAGAGCACAGCCTCGGCCTGGCCAGCTGCCCCGGGAGGCACAGGCCCCACCAGGAAGGCACCATGTGGTCCCCTGGGGTGAGGGAGAGAAGCAGCCAGTCATTGCCGACTGTTTTCCAAAGCCAGCCAGGAATGATGCTGTGGTCTCCTGCTGCCTATGGGCCCTCTCTGCTTCCAGGTCCTTCTCAGACACTGGGGGGCAGTCCTGACAGGTCCCCTGGCCCAGACCCCAGCTCTCCAGAGAGGAAGGCATTTGGCTTCTTGGGGATAGTAATGCCCTACCACCACCAAACACAGCTTCTTTCCTTCATCTGGGGGTCTGGCAGAACACATTGAGATTCCCCCCGCCCCGGGATCTGAGAGCCCCAGGACACTGATGCCCCCGGTAGTAACCTCAGGGAGTCAGGCGGGAAATAAGCGCACACGTGTGTGTGCGTGTGTGTGTGTGTGTGTGTGTGAAGGGGGCACTGCATCCGTCTCCACCTCTCCCATCCCTCCCTCACCGCTCCCCCTGCAAAAGCAGCCCCTGACAGCCTGAAGGGGCACCTGCATGCTCCCAGGAGCTGCTGCCTGGTGGCCCGTGAGTTGCTGGATTCACATTTGTCTAAAAGCCTCCACATGGGCTGGACCCCCTCCTGCCCTGGCGCTCAGCTCAGCCATTGGTCTTCAGGTTTTAAGGATCGCCGAGAGAGTTTGTGGAAAATGCTGATCGCCAGGCCTCGCCTCCACGTATTCTAGTCAGTAGATCTGGGATGGGGCTCAGGCATCTGCATCTTACCGAACCGTCTCACAACTCTTACAAGGGGCCCTCGAGGATGTGGGGTGTAGACGTGCCCCGCCCCACGGCCCAGGTGACCTGTTGCAAAGCCCTCCCCCCGGCCCTCCCTCCTCCCCATGGCCCGTGACCGATTTACTCAGTGCTCCCCAGTCTGCAGGCTGGCATTTCCACCTGGCTGCGTCTCAGGCTCTCTCATTACTGGAGCTTTCGGCCGAAGCCCCGAGCGAGCCAGGGAGCGGGCTGTGCGTCACCTGAGTGAAGGCCTGGAAACTAGGCCATCGTGCTTGGCCAAGCAGATCCCACTTTCTCCCAGCTGCTGCACTGCCTCCTTCGGCTGCCCCCTCTCCCCCCGCCGCCATGGGGCCTGGGGCCTCGGGCGTCCACCCCCTCAGAGCGCTGGGGCAGAAGGCACAGCAGAGGCTCTGGGAGCGCCACTTCGGAGGGACGCAGGGGCCCCGTAGCGGTGGGCTGGACAGACTGATGGGGCAAGTCCTGGGCAGCAGCTGGATGCCCGGCCGGGGCACCAAGGGCCAGCCTGGGGCCCTCTGCCCTCCCCCGCGGCCTTGACATGTCAGGTGGGGGCGGCGATGAGCAGGTGTCGCCCCAGTCCAGTCCGTGGTGTTTTCCTCCACCTCCATGTCCTGTCTTTTTCCACCCCTCCTTCGCCGCTCTCTTCTCTGTCTGTCTCTCTCTCTTTCCCTGTCTCTCCCCTGTCTCTGTCTGTCTCTTGTTCTCTGTCTCCATCTCTCCCCCGTTTTGTGGGTCTTTCTCTCTTCTCCCGTTCACCTCCTTGCCTCTCTTTTTCTGTCTTGCCTTCTCTGTCCTTGTCCTCTCTTTCTCACCTGACTCTGTATCCTCTGCGTCTCTCACTGTCTCCATGCCGGCCCCCTCCCTGTCTTTGCCTCCCTGGCTCTAGCTCCTGGTCCCCTCGCTGCAGGACCACAGCGGTTCACCTCCTCTGACGGCCTCGCTGTCTGGGTCAGTCATGCACGATTCATAACTCCTGACTGGGCTGGGCTAGGGGACACGTGGATGTGGGCCCCATGATGTGGCTCTCAGGGCTCACCTGCCAGGTGGGGAGGGCCTAGGGAGGAGGTGACACGCTGCTGGGAAATCAGAGTGGCCTCTCCCCAGGCTGGACCCGGAAGCTGCTACCACCAGTTGCCGTCTCAAATGGCCAGACACTGAAATTCCAGTTGTCATCCTCGGGCCACATTCTTGCCTCGGCCTCCCCCAGCGCCACCCTCTCACTCACTAGCCAGGCAGACAAGCCTGCCAGAAGGCTGGGTGTGACCAAGCCATGGATGGGCTCCCAGCCCAGAGATGGCCATCTCCCCTGTCCTTGCGAGCCAAGGACGGCTCCCAGCCTCCCCTTCCTAGAAGTCTCAGTGGTGCCCTCTCCTCCCTGTTCCCCCTGGAAGGAATGGGGGAGGGAGAGCCCACAGGCCACCAGGCCCCTGACCACGGCTGTGTGGGTGTCTCCCCTTGCTTTCTCCTAAAAATTGATATCACAGCCAAGGTTGTGTCTGGATCTCCGAGTCTCCTAGGTGGTGGGCCCTGCACAGGGACCGATCGTGTGGAGGAAGTGGGTCCTGTCCAGGGCTCGTCCCTCTGCTCACGCGGTTACTGGGCAAATGTTGCCTGAGTCCCCCAGGGTGCTGGGCCCTGAGCCACACGCTGGGCTCGAGCCTGGAGCTCGCCTCGCCTTTTTGGGCAGGGAAGCGGGCAGCGACCAGGCCTCAGCTGCCCGGGGTTGTGACCCTGTGGCAGCAAAGGCCAGGGCTGTGGAGGCAGAGGGGCTGCTCTCCGCAGCGGGCACCATGAGACTGGCTACAAAAGGACCAGGAGAGAGGAGACCGGGTGACAGCACAGGTGCAGAAAGGGGGGAAATCAGCGCCGAGAGGCTGTCGGCACGTGTGAGCTTCTGCAGTTCTCAGCCACTCAGGGCTGCTGCTTGGCCAGGCCTGGGCTCCTGCCCACTGCTCGCGCCCTAGGGCCAGGGCACCCCAGAGGAGGGTGAGGCAGCGGGAGGTAGGGGCTGGGAGGGGCCTGGCCCCAGAGCCCGTGGCAAGAAGGGGCCCCAGGAGCAGGTCAGGCTAGAGGAATGACACTGCCACCTGCAGGTCACTGGAATGTGTCCCCGACCTCGCCCCACTCACTGAAGGGGGACATTCAGATGCAGACTCTCCAGGGCTAGAGGTGACATTTCAGAGGTGTAGGGGCCCTTGGGGAGCAGGACTCTGGCCTCGTTCCTTCTCAGAGAGAGAACCTGAGGCTCTAAAAGATGAGTCTTGACTGAAAGTCACAAAAATGCAGTGGTAGGCCCAGGCTCAGAATCCCGCCGTGTTTGTCACACAGTGCCCTCCCATGTGAAGCTGATTTGTCATTTGCTTTTCAGAGGCCACAGCTTCCCTGAGAGCTCAGGGCTCCTGGGCTGCAAGGGAGATTAGGATGAGCCCGCTCCTCTCCCATCCTGCCTGAGGCAGAACCGAGGGCTGGTACCGGAGAAGCTTTCAGGCACCGGGAAGCCCAAGTGGGAACGAGAAACTAGGGAGACGGACAGACTCCTACCAAGGGCAGAAGAGTGTAGCGTTCTCATCCTTATGTCAAGCCTTTGTCTGACTCTGAGACCCTCTGAGGCTGAGAGGAAAGGACCTGGTCTCTGGAGGCGGAAGATCAGCCATCCTCCGGCTGTGCAGCCCTGGACAGCCCCCCGGCCTCTCTGGGCCTCAGGTTCTTAGTTGTGCAGTGGAGACGTCAGTCAGCCATCTGCCTCACGGGGCTATTGCGTTAGAGGAAGGACGCTGTGAGGGAGGGCCCTCTGGGGTTATTCAAGGGAGAGCCCCGGGGGTGATTTGGTCTAGGAGGCCCAAGTTAGTCCCCTCCTGGGTGGTCACAGGGACCCAAGTCCCTCCCCCATCCACCAGGGCAGGCAGCCCACGGCGGGAGGGAGGGTGCACCTTGCACCCTACTCCTCAGCTGTGTCGGGTTGAGGGAGGTTTAGGGGCCAACCTCTCCTCAAGACCCCTCCGCCTCACCTGCCCCCAGCTGCGTGGTGGACGAGATGGACTTCTCCAGCATGGAGCTGGACGAGGCCCTGCGGAAGTTCCAGGCGCACATCCGCGTGCAGGGGGAGGCCCAGAAGGTGGAGCGGCTCATAGAGGCCTTCAGGTAGGACCCCCTTCTGTAGCACCCCCTCCCCTCACCCAGCCCTCAAAACACACGCCTGGGGCACGGGGGACCGGAGATGCTGGGGCGGGGGGTCAGCCTGGGGCTGGGGAGAAGCCCTCCTGGTGGGGCGGCAGGGGTGGTAGGCTGGGTGGAAAGGAAGGAAGGGAAGAAAAGGGACAGGAGCCCTGGAGCTCGCTAAGCTGGAGCAGCGCTGGGCCCTCCAAGTGGACTGCAGGCATCTCCCTCATCCCTCATCCAAGCAAGGTGACGGGCTCCATGGCTGTGTGGCACCTTCCCCGTCCCCTCAGCCGGGAAGAGGACCAGGCTACAGGGCACACAGCCATCATTAGGGACCCGACGCCCTCGGAGAGCCAGCATATGGGCCCCGACAGCCCCCGATCTCTGGAGCTCAGGGAGGGGAGAGAGGGCCTCACGCGGCACCCCTCTCTGTGTCCCCACCACAGCCAGCGCTACTGCATGTGTAACCCCGAGGTGGTCCAACAATTCCACAACCCCGACACCATCTTCATCCTCGCCTTTGCCATCATCCTCCTCAACACCGACATGTACAGCCCCAACATCAAGCCTGACCGCAAGATGATGCTGGAGGACTTTATCCGAAACCTGCGAGGTGAGGAGGAGGGGTGAGGCGGGGCGAGGCCAGGGCTTGGGCGCCGTTCTGTTCAGCGTTAATTCTGGGCTGCCAAGGGCGCGGGACGCTGCTGTCTGGGAAAGCTGCTTGCGTGCCAGGCATCTGGGCAGTTTCCAGGAGCCATTACCCCTCCCCTAGACGTCGGGCCGTAGCCCTTGCCCTCCCCGGAATGTCCTCCATGGGTTGACCTCTAGGTGCGGGCGCCGCGGCTGGTGCCAAGGTGTACCAGCCCTTCCCACTGCACGACGTCTGGAGGCGTTTAGGTCTTGGGTCCATTTATGGGAGCCTTGCAGACAACGCCTTGGCACTGACCAGCCAAGCCCTTTCCTAAAGGACATAGTACAGCCCCTGGCAGGGATCAGAACAAAGGTGGCAGGATGGGATATGTGCTCAACAGGGTTCTTTTCTTTCCTAGCATTTAAGAAATCGAAGCTATACATGCACATAATTTAATAAAGTCAAATAATTCTACAAGGCTTACTCCAAAAAAAGTTCATCCCTGCCCCCGTCACCACTCTCCTTCCTCAGACGCAACCACTCTCAACTTTGTTTTGCTGTTTCTTGTGTTTCTTCTCTAGCACTAAACAACGTGCTTCGGCTGCTTTTCTTACGCATTTTTTCTAGTTAGTATAAAATCCAACTGTAAGGCGTATCAATCTGAGAGCTTGATGAATGCTTATGTTCATATACACGTGTGTGATCATGGTGGTAACTAGACGTATTTCCCAGTGTGTAAAAACCACTCCGTTGTACACCTGAAACTAACAGGATGTTAGACCCATTCAGTACCCCTGCCCGAGGGCCAGCTCTTCTGACCTGCCATCCCCGCTGACGAGTTGTGCCAGTTCTTGAACTTCATATGGGTGGGATTAAATAGTACACACACTTCGGTTTCTTTTATACACTGCGACTTGATCATTTTTTTAATTTTAAGTATTATTTACTTCTGTCTCAATCCGTTCAGGCTGCCGTAACAAAATACCACAGACTGGGTAGCTTCTAAACAACAGACATTTATTTCACACAGCTCGACCGGCTAGGCCGCCCAACGTCAAGGCCCTGGCACAGTCCGTGTCTGGTGAGAGCCCGCTTCCTGGTTCTGGAGGGGCCCTTCCGGCTGTGTGCTCACGTGGCGGAAGGGGTGGGGAGCTCTGTGGGTTTTTGGTTTTTTTATACGACACTAATCCTACTCATGAGGCTCTATCTTTATGACTTCTGCAATTTCTAAAGGCCCCGTCTCCTCATACCATCCATTTGGGGGTTAGGATTTCAACATATGCATGGGGGAGGGGGCCACAAACATTCAGACCATAGCAGTTTCCTAGAGTAGAATATAAGGATTAGCTCTTTTTCATCCACCTTGCCTGGCCCGCCCCCGCTAAAACTACACTGTGTTTATGTTATTAAGATGTAAACACAGTCCAAAGCTGAGTCTTGAAGTATGTCATGATGACAGACCCTTTCTATTTCTGCTTTCCTTGGAGTGAAGTTAGCACTTACGTTCTTTGTCCCTTAGCTTAGCTCTCTAGGTACCCGCTATTGATTCCTCTCCAAACTCCCCACCCTAAGTGTCACGTTCCTCTCAACACATGGAGCCCCCGGGAGGTCTTCTTGGAGTCTCCCTCCTGGAGCCTCTAACTCTGCTCTGATCTGGACGGGTTACTGGGCCAGCACACAGCAATCGGCCTGGGATACTGTCCCCCATCATTTGGGGGCCTCCTCTTTGCTCCCGTGTTCGGTCCCTGTATCCTAGATTTCATGGCTTGCTCATTTTTAATTCACTTCCATAGAAAAGGTACACTGGTGGCAAACGTTCTGAGAACCTGTGTGTCTGAATATATCATTTTCTACCTTCACTCTTTTTTTTTTTTTAAGTTTTTTTATTTATTTGTCAGAGAGAGAGAGAGGGAACACAAACAGGAGGAGGGGCAGAGGGAGAAGGAGAAGCAGGCTCCCCGCTGAGCAAGGAGCCTGATGCGGGACCCATCCAAGGACCCTGGGATCATGACCTGAGCCAAAGCCAGCTGCTTAACCAACTGAGCCATCCAGGCGTCCCAACTACCTTCACTCTTGATTGGGCGTTTGACTTGGAAGAGAATTCCAGATTGGAAACAGGGACTCAGAATTCTGAAGGCATTGCTCCGTTGTCTTTTAACGATGGTGCTGCTCTGTCGTTCCAATTCCTCACCTTTTGCATATTAATTTTTCTCTCTCTCTGAAAATTTACAGGCTCTTCTCTTTGTCCTTTGTGTTCTAAGTTTTCATGATGTTCCACCTCGTTCTGGTTCTTTTTTCAGTTGAAGTATAATTGACATCCTGTTAGTTTCAGGTGTACAACAGAGTGGTTTTTATACACTGGGAAAGGAGTCTAGTTACCATCTGTCACCATACAAAGTTACTACAATGTTATTGACTCTATTTCCTATGCTGTACATTATATCGCCATGATTTAATTTATTTTTAACTGGAAGTTTGTACCTCCTAATCCCCTTCACCTATTTTGCCCACCCCCAACCCACCTCCCCTCTGGCAACCAACAGTTTGTTCTCTGTATTTATGAGTCTGTTTCTATTTTTGTTTTGTCTGCTCTTTTGTTTCGTATTTAGAGTCCACATATAAGTGAAATCATATGGTGTTTTTCTTTCTCTTTCTGACTTGTTTCACTTAGCATAGTACCTTCTAGGTCCACCAATGCTGTTGTAAACAGCAAGATTTCATTCTCTTTTATGACTCATATTCCATTTTATGTATGTGTCACATCCTCTATATCCATTCATCTTTCAATTCTCCCACATCTTAGTTGTTGTAATGCTCAGTGGACATGGGGGTGCAGATAGCTTTTCAAACTGGTGAGTTTCTTTTTGGTTCTTTTATCATCTCTTGTGCCAGTGCTGGGTTGATCCTTCAGCCTAGAAACATGTCCTCCGATTGTGGGAAGTTTTCTTAAATATTGTATTTGATCATCAACCCCCTTCGTTTTCTCTGTACTTTCTGGAACTCTTATTATTTGGATGTTAGATCTCCTAGTTTGATCTTCTAATTTTTACAGCTTTCTATTTGCCATCTTTGTCTTCTTGTTGGACTTTCTTAAAGATGCCTTGCAAGTTTCCTCCTAAGGTTTAATTTCTGCTGTCATATTTTTCATTTTCAAGAACACTTTTGTTCTCAAAATGTTTCTCCTTTGTAACATTTTAGTCTTGTTTTATAGATGTGGTATCTTCTTACATATCTCTGTTGGTATTTATTTATTTCAGTTTCTCCCTGCTTGTTTTTATTTCTTCTGGCTTCCTTTTTCTGCTTCCCCATACTTCTTTCTCTTTTGTGTTATAGACTTTCCATATATACATGATGAAACTTGGTTGTTCTCTCATATTTAAGAGTGAACTAAAAGGCTGATTAAAAACTGTGAGTATGGGTGGGGGGTGCTGACCAGTGGGCTTCCTCATAGGGTGATTTAGTTGAGCTCTGTCACTGAGGGACCCCTACTGCAGCATCTTTAGATTTTTCTCTTGTGCCTGTTGATTACTCAGAAAAGAAATGTCCAATCTGTTACCCAGAGGGTAGGAGTCTGGCTGCTAACGTTCTAAGATCTTCTGGGTCAATAGGACTGAGAGGGTCTCTTAATACATAAACATCAACCTCATGCCCCAGTTTTCAGCACAGACTCCCACCTTTGGCTGGGCTTGGGGTCCCCCACCCCAGAGTTCCCAGCTCACCTCTTCCAGAGGACTAACCCTCATTTGGCTGCTGGAGTGGAGGAAGGGACAGGGAGATCTAAATGCTTTTTAGACTGATGATCAACCTATTTTCCTGTGTCCAGCCCAACTTTACCTCCACTTTCAGGGATTCCTGTTGCCACCCGTTCCAGAGCCCTTTGGTGGTTCTGTGATGTGTTGAGTGGCTTGTAACCTCTCTGCTGGCTTCACGTTCCACTCTCTCAGGTTTGCCAATCCATCTGCTCATTCGTCCACTTCACAGGTCACATGGCGCCATTGTTTCTTCCCCGCCCTCTTGAAAAAACTCCCTTTGGCCAGAATATTGAGGAGGAGCAGAGGTGTGCGACCTGCCATCTTCAGCTGAGAGCCTCTGTGTGTTAAGTCTTGGTCCCTGCTCTTTATTGCCCCCAGCACCCCAGGGGTGCTGCACGGCTAATGTGCCTGACTTGAAGAACCAAGATCAGATGTGGAAGAAACAGGGTGGGTACAAGGAGTTGCTCGTAGAAGGTATAATGTCCTCTCACTAAGTTAGGAAATCTCCTCTGAGGACACTTGCCAAAGTTGCTTTATTTTCCAGTTTTCTCTCTTATAAGAGAAGCATATAGTCATTGAAAAAAGATTTAGAAAAGGTAGAAAGAAGAAATTTTTTATTGCCTCTCTTTCTACCTCCTAAAGAAATCTGTTTCCGTGTTGGTCAATTTCCTGCTAGTATTTTTTTGTTACCAGAGTGTTATGACTATGAAGTAGGAGATGGGAGTAAGGGCTCCTTACTTTTGCATTGCCACAGGAGGCTGTCCGGTTCCTCTTCACCTAATGTCTACCCACCACCCCCCACACTCCCAGTGATGGAAGAATCATGTCATACATGCAGCAAGTAATCATTGAGCACCATGCTCCCTTGTGGAGGGGTGCAGAGGGTCCAAGAGGGAGGAGATCCAAGAGAGAACAAGATAGAACATCAGCTTTCAAGAGACTCTCATGCGGGGCACAGGGAGTGGGGTGGAGGTAGACAAATACATGGAGGATAAGAAGAAGGCACTGAGCAGGATAATGGAGGCTGTATTTGGGGATGAGGGAAGAGGTGGGAGGGGGGAGTGGAGGTTCTGATTATGGAACAGCAGGAGATGAGGCTGCGGCGATGTGTGTTGGGCCCTATTATAGTAGTTCTGTTGCCTGGCTAAGGAGTGTGTCCTTAATTCAATAGGTATGGGGAGCCAGTCATTGAAGGCTTTGGAACAGGGATAGGGCAAAATCAAGGCCACCCTTGAGGGGCCTCAGTCTGGTAGGGGCTTCCCCTCTCTGGCTCCAGGCCTCTAACACCTCCCTCCCTACCCCCCGCCTCCCTGGCCTCCCCCCTCCCCTGCCTCCCTGGCCTCCCCTTCCCATTCCATGCTGGTAGGTGTGGATGACGGTGCTGACATCCCCAGGGAGCTGGTGGTAGGCATCTATGAAAGGATACAGCAGAAGGAGCTCAAGTCCAATGAGGACCATGTCACGTATGTCACCAAGGTGGAGAAGTCTATCGTGGGCATGAAGACAGTAAGTGCCTACCACAGAACAGCGCTCACCCCATGGGGGTTGCTTCCTCTCCCATGGCTGCCAAGCCCCCCACGTCGCACCTCCTTTTGTCTCCCATGTGACATCTCCTTCCATTCTCCTCCTTCCCTTTCAGAAACACTTTTCCATTATTTGCTCACTTCCTAGTGATTGAGTCCCCACTATGTGCCATCCACTGCACCCTCTGTTTCCCCTTGCCTCATTTCCTCATGGCTACTGGCCACCACAGCAGCAGAGCCTGAGGTGAGGTGTTGGGAAAGATTGCCCTATAGTCTAGGGTTGAAGTGTCAGGATGGCCAGATGGGGAGACTAAGGATGGGCTGGATACTGGGCTTTCCTGGATGGTCCTACTGAATAGAAGACAGGAAAGAAGCTGAAGAGCCTTCTAGACTGTGGTGTCCCAACCACTGGGCGCCCCTTAGTTATGACCTATGTCACAGTCAATATGGTCCAAGAGGGCAATGATGCTCTATAGTTTACTACTCATATGTCAGCAGAGGCTCTTTATGCCATAAATATAAAGGATGTAGAGTGGGTTCTGGTATTTGTTTCCAGTTTCTCCTCCCTAAATTGCTGACCCAAGAAGCAGTATGGGGATGTTGTCTGAGCTCTGCACTGGGCTCCTCTGTGCGGGGATGGCCCTTTTCTGCCCAGAGCCTTGATTGCTGAGGTCTTTTTTTTTTTTTTTTTTAAGATTTTATTTATTTATTTGTCAGAGAGAGAGAGCACAGGCAGGGGGAGCAGGAGAGGGAGAAGCAGACTCCCCGCTGAGTAGGAGCCTGATGTGGGGCTTGATCCCAGGACCCTGGGGTCATGACCTGAGCTGAAGGCAGACCCTTAACCAACTAAGCCACCCAAGCGCCCCGATTGCTGAGGTCTCAGCATCTATCTGGTTTGCAGGTGTCACTGCAGTAAATTGTTCTACACGCAGCAGATCCGAGGCATCCCCGCCGTCCCCTCCCTCTGGCACACTTGGATGTGGTGTGCAGGAGAGAAGGGGATAGAGGAGCCACCCTGCAGGCCGCAGCTTGGGTCGTGGGGGCCCTCCAGAAGGTCTTGGGCAGAAAGGGGTTGACGGCAGCCATATTTACACAATCCGGAAGCTGTTTTCAATTGCCACGCCTCTGCTCCAGGTGCTGTCCGTGCCCCACCGCCGCCTGGTCTGCTGCAGCCGGCTCTTCGAGGTGACCGATGTGAACAAGCTGCAGAAACAGGCCGCACATCAGAGGGAAGTGTTCCTCTTCAACGACCTGCTGGTGGTGAGTGGACTGGCCAGGCCGGGGCCACCTGCTGCCCCGCTCAGCCTTAGCCCTGACCCCGGGGAGGGGTGAGGAGGGCCCCAGAGACCTCCTTCAGAATGCTATAGCTATTTACCTCTTTCTGTGGCACTTTCACATCCTGGAGGCAGGGAGGTGAGGTTGCTCAGGCAGATACGATCATTCCTACTTTATAAGTTATGAAGCTGAGGCTCGCAGGGACTAACTGATTTGTTTGTGGTTCCGCAGTCATGAAGGAAATGAACCAGATCCCAGATCATGTGCCTCTCCCACATTACAGAAAACCTGGGGCAGGAAGAGTATAGGGTGTGCTTCACGCCCCACAGCCAGGGAGGGACAGTGAGCCAGAGTGGGGTGTGCGCTGCCTGGGGCCCAGGGGTGTGTGCACATGCGTGTGCACGTGTGTGTGCATGTGTGTGTGCACGTGTGCGTGTGTGGCGGGGTTGGGGGTACTCATTCTTAGCTCTGTGAAATAGGTGTCCATTGCACAATATTTAATGAGTGTCAACTATGTACTAGGCATTTTTGTAAGTGTGGGGAAACGGTGGTGGACAAGATTGGGTTTCTGTCTTTCCCTAGTACCCCACATCCTCTCTATCCATGAGTCACATCGAGCTCCCTCTAAAATCATCCCACATCTAATGATCCACCTCTGAGGTCCACCTTCCACAGAGCAGCAGAGTGATCCTTCTAGAGTGCACATCAGGCTGTGTGTCTGCCACACTTCCCAAGCTGGGCAAAGGAAGTCCACAGTCCCTGACCTGGGACCTCCTGGATCCCTGGCCTCCTCTCCCTTCCCTCCGCTCCCCTGCTTGTCTGCGCAGGCGCCCTGACCCCACAGGCAGCGTCCCACGGGCCAGGATCCTTCCATCTCAGACCTTTGTTCTTGCTGCCAACCCCCAGACTTTGCCCGGCCACCTCCCTCTCTTCATTCAGGTCTCAATTCAAACATCACCTCCTCCCAGAAGCCCTCCCCGTGCACCTCGGCAGGTAGCCTGCCCAGTCACCTTCTCTTCCTTACCCTATTTCATGTTCTTTAAAACACTCACCAGTTTCAGGAATTACCTTATTCATCTCTTCCTCCACATTGGTTTTTTTCTGCTTATTATGCTTTATGGATTGACCCACTGGTTTACACCCTGAAGGGGCTTCCTCCGGAGCAGCGAGGGCAGGGCTCTCTCTCTCTCTCTCTCTCTCTCCCCCTCTCTCTCTCTCTCTCTCTCTCATGAGAGTAACCCAGCCATGCAAAAAGCTGCAGGGAGGGTTGTGGACCGGGGCTAACATGTGCAAAGGGCCTGCAGGGGGACTGAGCTCACCCAATTCAGGCCATGGAAAAGAGGACAGCAGGGCTCCAGCATAAAGCCAGAGTGAGGCACGGACCAAACTGGGGGAGGCAGGAAGTGTGGACTGGCTTCTTCTAAGTTCGGTGGGAAGAGCCACGGAGGGGTTTTATGCAGTTAAAAACACCCATATTTTGATATAGTGTGTATTTATATGCATGCATATACATGAGTGTGTATGTGTTGCATACACATATATATCAATGTGTGTATGTGTGTGTGCATATAAATGTGTGTGAATGTATCCTAAGTATACAAGTGTGCACGTGTGTTCACATTTTGTATGTACTTGTGTGTTCCCCAGTGTCCCTGCGTGTTCATGCATCCGAGTGCATGCACACACGTGTGCACCATCAGTGCATGTCTCTCTCCCTCTCTTGAACAGATTCTGAAACTTTGCCCGAAGAAGAAGAGCTCCTCCACCTATACCTTCTGCAAGTCAGTCGGCCTGCTGGGCATGCAGTTCCATCTTTTTGAGAATGAGTGTAAGTCTCCCTCGGACCCGGAGACGTGGAAGAGGCAGTTTGGGGGGAAAGTTGGAGGCTGGAGGGAAGGGGAGGGGGCAAGCACCCCAAAGGCCCCAGCCACTCTCCCCACTGGGCTGGCTCTAGCCTCACCTGCCACTGCTCATGGCCACGGGGACCTGGGGTCTGCTTTCCAGATTACTCTCACGGCATCACGCTGGTGACCCCACTCTCGGGCTCTGAGAAGAAGCAGGTGCTGCACTTCTGTGCCCTGGGCTCGGACGAGATGCAGAAGTTTGTGGAGGATCTGAAGGAGTCCATCGCTGAGGTTACAGAGCTGGAGCAGATCCGGATAGAGTGTAAGGCCGCGGGGCGCCACACGGCGGGGTGGGCAGGTGGGCTCCCCGTCAGCAGGGAACGGAGGCTGTTTGTGGCACAAGTCTGACTCCTTGCCCCACTCTGGAGTGAGTGTGGGGTGAGCCGAGGCCCCTCCTGCCATCCATCCCAAGCCCTCCCCCAGCCCCACTGCGCCATCACGGCCCATGTGGGTGCCGCTGCTGTTCGTGTTTCTTCACAACCAAAGTGGGGGCGCTAGAGCATGCACACCTGTGTGCACACCCAGCCGGGCTGTGGAGCTGCGTGCGGGCCCCTTGGAACAGAGGACCCAGCTGTGTCTGACCAGCGCAGCCGAGCCAGCCGAGCAAGGCAGGCATGCCAACCTCAACGGTCTGTGCACCCGGGCGCCCCTCTTCCCACCGGACTCCTGGGTCAGCCCCTCCCTCTGGACCCAGTCAGACGCACACCTTACATCTGGCTGCTTCATTTCGTTCATCTCTTTTCATCTCGAATCGTCCCCCCACTTTATTTTTTCATGATATGGTCTTTTTGAAGAGTCCAGCCTGGTTTTTTGACTATCCCTCATCTAGGAGTCGTCTTTTGGTTCCTCTAAGGAAGGCCTGGATTCCTGAGTGTCCCAATTCAGGCATTTTAGAAACTACGTGGGCCTCTTTGGAGGGGCAGGCGGTTTGCCAGTTAACTTGGTGGTTGAGGAATAGAGCAGGGCTGGCCCAAAACCCGTGCCCACTCGCCAGCTTTTCCTGCTTTAGCATCGCCCGTGGCTTCAGATTGCCTTTCACGGGAAACTGAATAACTGTGGATTCAGAAACTAGAAGAGCAAACAGATTTCGGGTCTGCCTTCTATGGTCACTTCGTGGAAAAGTGCTTCTCAATTAATATAAAACCATTAGGCAATAGGAAAGGCAGGGGGACTTTTGAGGCAGGGCACCAATAGGACAGGGCGGGGCTTTTTAATCAGCGTTTTTTAGAGCACCCACTATGTGCCAGACAGTTTGTCTGCAGCACCCACAGTGAGGCTGCAAGGTGGTGCTTGTGCCCAGTCTACAGACCAGCCTCAGGGAAGTTACGGGCTGTGTTTAACGTCGTGCGTCTTAGAAGCAGACGTGACACTTGCATTTAGGTCTGCTTCTGAGGTTCCTGTACTTCCTACTCTGACATTGACAAAAGAGATTCCGTGTAAGGAAACAGCTCAATCAGGTCGAAACAGAAGCCGAGCAGACCAGACCGTAGGGCTCAGTAGCGGCTCGGGAGGCAGGGTGGGGGTGTAAATTCCCCTGCTGCACTCTGCTGGCGTGCTTGAGCTCCGCGGCGGGACCGGAGGCTCGGAGATGCCACCTTGGCTGCGGATCTTGAACCTTCTCAAGGACACATCCTGAAAGGTCACTTTGGTCATTGTCAAAATGTTACAGATGGCTCTTCTATTATCTAATCCTTGCCACAACTGTCCACGAGGCAGGTAGGATCGTCCTCATTTTACAAATCAGGGAAGTGAGTCTAACAGAGCTGAAGGAAGTCGTCCAAGTTCATACAGTCAGTGACCACACAAGATTTGCGCCAAGTTCCTCAGACTCCTTGCTTGTAATTAGGATGCTAATTTCTCCGAAGCCAAGCAGCCCCTCTCCAGGGAGGGACGGCCCTCTGCTCAGGGAAAGTATGAAGTATTGACTGATGGTGTGATTCAGGCAGTCAGGACAAACTGTGCTGGTTTGGAGGTTTGCAGTCCAGTGTCCCTGGATTATAGACAACAAGAGACACAGAAAATGGGATCCACAGGCGCGGCTTTAATAAAAGGAACCTGAGTTATGTCTCCTGGAAAAGACACTGAATGAGTGATTTAATCATTCCTGGAACAGGCTTACGGTCTAGTGAGAGGAATCAAGGTCGAGGACAAGGCGGATGCCCTGGGCTTGTGGGCTCAGGCGAGGAATCTCCTCCCCGGGGGAGCTCAGCCGGGTGGGTGGGCTCTGTCTTGCCCGATGCAAGGTGCACAGGCTGGCCGCCACCTGCCGTCACCAGCCCTCACCGAGGTCCGCTGTGCCACGTGATTCGTCCACGTTGTCATAAAAACTAGTATTTACTGAGCACTTGCCATAAGCTGGGCCTCCTTCTAAAGGGCTTTGGTGCATTTCCTCGTGTAATCCTCTTAACAACACTTGGAAGTGGACACTGCTGTCCCCTCACATGAGGCACGGAGAGGTTAAGTAACTTGCCCAAAACCACACAGCTAAGAAGTCCCAGAACTGGGATTCAAACGCAGGCCGCCCGCCGCCCTCCGCTTCGCCTCTTCTGTTGCCTCTCTGACCTTCGGGCAGCTGTTAGCATCCCCACAGACAGATGAAGAAACTGAGGTTCTAGCAGGTCTCTAACTTGCCGAGAAGTGGGTTCCAGACTCAGACCACGTGTTAGAGCATGTGTCAGGGAGCGCCCCCTTCCTGCTCCCTCCTCACTCCTCTCCCATCTCACCGTGGTTGAGGCTAGCTTCCTCTCTGTCTTCTAGGGGAGCTGGAGAAGCAGCAGGGAGCAAAGGCGCTCTCCTTCAAGTCCAGCGGGGCGCAGGTGGACCCGCAGTTGAAGCAAGGATCGCCTACAGGTGAGCCCCTGGTTCCCCTCCAGGGTCCCAGACCCCAGGCCTGGGATGGCCCTGGGCCCACATGGAAGCCACTCTCTGCCCCCAGCCTTGGGTTCCTGGGGAACTGGGAAGTGCTCATTCCCATGGTCACTTCTTTCTGCTCAGGGCTCCAGGCTAATCTCACAGGCCTTAGTAGTGGGAGTGAGGAGGACGGTGAGAGAAGAACGTGTCCATTTACATGCTGCCCTAAGGCCCTGGGTTCCTGTGAAATGTCACTGTCCCCCCTGGAGGAGTTGGGCCAAGAGCCCAGACACCCTGGCCCCAGTCGGGGAGCCTCCTACCCCACCCACCCTGCACCCAGGCTCCCCGGGGACTGCTGGGGTTCACGGGGCGGGGGTGGGTGGTGGTGAGAGGTATAGTAAAGAGAAACAGCATGAGAAAAACTGCTGCCTACAGATGGGAGCCCGGTAAGGAGGGTGGCCAGAAGGGTCTGGAAATCTTGATCTGCCAGTCAAGTCTTTTCCCTAATGAGCCACAAGTGCTCCAGGCCAGAGTCAGCCCACCCCAAAATCCAGATAAACCTTCAAACCCACTTTCCCAAATGGTTTCTTCAAATTGACTTATTCACTCCAGACAAATCAAGCCAGTTTCAGATTTTGTATCACCTCTGGCCATGTTCTCTAGACCTGCTTCCTTTCTCCCACTGACATCTTCCTACTTTCTACCTCTTGGCCCTCGCCTCACCCCCCACCCCCACCCACCCCTCGCAGGGAGCATGGGAAGAGTCACCCCTACCCCCATTCTGCGATCCCAAATAAAAATAGAGGGAGAGATGTCATGAGAATTAACTCCCATCCCAACAGACCCCTAGTAAACCATCCCGAACTGTTCGCTGATTAATTAATTCAGCCATTTATTCTTACATTTAACAAACACTTATGGAGTGCTTGCTGTGTGCTCCCTGCTAAGCACTAGAAGACCAGGCTTCCAGCAAGACAGCAGCTTGAGCCGAGACACTTGGGTGGGTTTCATGCTGGCCCCCCAGCCCTCGGTGACAGCCATGACACCGTGATGCTGGGACAGACGGCATCCCAGCACTCAGTCACTCAGCTAGGAGACGCGACTCCTTTTCCCAGCAAGACCTGGGGCTCCTTTAGCTGCACGGAGGTTCTCACTGTGATGTCATCTTCCACGTGAGGTTTTGACCTGCCATCATGCATTCATAATTCTCCACCCTGCCTGATTTTCCAGCCGGCCCCTTCATTTCTATCAGGTCACAGTACACAGGTCACTACTTGTTTGCACAGCTGTGTAAACTCCGGAGCCAAACCTCAGCTGTGATTAATTATTTGACATCCCACCCCACTCTGCAGCCCAGCTTGCCTCTTTTGGAAGCTGCACCCCCTGGTCAGGCCAGGATGCATGTCTCCAGGGCCTGGTCCATCAGTCACCTCCCCGGTGGGGTTCTCCTCAGTCCCAAACAATGGCATAGCTCCCCCTTGTGCTACAGAAAGCAGAGGGATGAGCACAGCAAGGGAACTTGCGCACATGTGAGCGCATGCGTGTGCACAACATGCACACACGCACGCGTGCACACAGTGTGTGAGCAGTCAGAGGGGCTCTGGGAGGCCTGCTGAGGGTGAGGGTGGCAGCCAGGAGTGACTGTCCCTGGAGGAGACACCCCACCACGCTGTCCCTGGAGGTCCGCGGGCTCCCTGGTGCTGTGCCAAGCCAGTCCCCTAGCGTCACACAGCCACGCTTCCCATGCCAGGCCCTGTGGTGAGTGCTCTACGGGCCTCAGTTCGCTGAATCCCTGCCAGGGAGCTGAGTAGCAGGGATAAGAACACGGGCCCTCTCTCAGGGAGCCTGTGGTTGAAAGGGACAGGTTAACAGCAGAGCCTCCTTGTGTGTCTGGGAGCCAAGAACCAGTGGCCCCTCAAAACCGACTTTCACTGTCCCTAACGGGGAGGCTTTGACTGTGGGTAAACGAGACTCAGCAGTGCTCCCTTAAAAACCCTCGGAGATCTTCTAGTCTGCATGCCCAAGGTCACACAGCTACCAAGGGGCAGAACTGGGCTCCGCCTTTTGGTCCACCGCCCCGGGGGCTGCGTCCCAGTCAGGAGTGGCCTGGTACCCAGAGTCTTCTGTCCACACCGGCTAACTGCAAGGATGCTTGGTATCGGGGCCAGAGCAGGGGGGCGGTGGTTGGCGAGGCAGGGATTTGTATTGGGCCGGGTAGAGAGTGAGCCCTGTGCTCTTTGCATTCAAAGCCAAAAGGGAAGCCGCGCTGGGGGAGAAGCCGGCGGAGAGCACGGTGGAGGTAAGTGGAGGCCTGGTTGCCCAGGTGAGTGCTTCCGAGCCCCCGCTTGTCCTTCTTCTCATTGTCTCTGTTGTTTCTCTTCTCAGGTATTAATCAATGCCTCCCCAGCCCGACTCACCATTTTACCAATTTCAAGAGATACAATTAAACGTTACTGCTAGCATGGGTAATGCCACTGTCCCAGCGCCTAATTAAGCCACAGCTCTTTCTGCCCATCCCCCAGCCGCGTGCCCTCCGAGGCCGAGCTCCCGGGCTGACACCTGCACATGATGCCCATGGCGCCTCCAGAGCCGCCTCGCCCAGAGCCCCCCAACCCACGCCCCCAGCACACTGCTCACTGATCCCCTCATGCGTGCCCTATCAGGGAAGCCACCAGTCCCTTCCCCCCTGGTGCATCTGTCCTCCATAGCAGGGAGCCTGGGCCCCTCCGGACACTCACCCCTTGAGTCCAGCCCCAGGGACCACTTCGGGCTCGGACCCTGCCCTCCCTGCCCCTCTTGGGGCAGTCGGAGAACTGAGACAGGGGGCAGTTGAGCGCTGGGAGCTCCTCCCTGGGGTGTATGCCAGAGCCAGTGAGGCAGAGCTTAGGGATTTCCCTGGGGGGAGTGCAGACGTGTCTGAAGACTGTCGACTGGGAGGGGGATACCCCAACCCCAAGCCACATAGGGAGAGGCTGGGGAGGGAGCCGCAGCAGTTAGTCCTTGCCAAGCTCCCAAGTGTCACCTGGGGGCACATTCAGTGGCCCCTATAAGCTTCACTGGGCCACAGCCCTCCCCCACTGCTCCCCTCCCACCCCAGTGAGCCCCCCTCCCCCACTCCTCTGCCAGGCCTCTAGGGACGACTAGCTTCTCACACACAGACACCTCCTTTCCCAGCCCCACCCCAAGCTGGAGGAGCCCCCACTTAGAGGGAGGGAGGGAGGAGCCTGCCCACCAGGATACCCCAGGGAAGCCCAGTTTCTTCCCTCTTTTCCCATGGCCCCCCACCCCCCACACACCTGTGTCTGGAGGAGGCACCTTTACACGGAAGAGCTTCCTGCCCCAGCAGCTGACAAGCCCCCAGGGTGGGTATTCCATCCCCTGCCCCCTCTTCTCCCCATCTTCTTGCAGCTGCCCATTCTCTAGCCTTGCAGATAAACACACAAAGCTCCCAGCCGTCCAGTTTGTTCTCCCAGCTCTGCCCTGCCTTAGCCTGGCCTACCTAGGGCGCACAAGCGATCTGATGGCCGGTCCTCCCCTCCCACCCTGCCAGAGGGCCATGTGGCTATCTGCAAGGCTGCCAACCCCAGCTAGCCCCGGGGCCCTGCCAGCCTCGCTGCCCCCAGGCTCTCAGCTAGACCCTAAGCTCTCTTGTCCTCTGCCTTCTCTCCGGCACTGCCTGGCCGAGCCCCTCTGGCAGGCGCTTCTCCATCTTCTCTGAGCTGTTCTGACCTGCTACTCATGATCCATCCTCTCTCTCTCTTCACCTTCTCTCTCCCTCTTTCCATTCTTTCATTAGCAGGGAGGTGAGAAGGGGGTCAGAATGAATGTTTGGCTGTCACTTTCTGCTTCTCACTTATGGACCATTAAAGATAAGGGATCCAGGCTGGGGTGAAGAGGAGGGAGGTGCAGTCAGTGGGAGGGGCGGGGGATCAGAAAGCAAGAGGCGATGAGGAGGGGAAGATGAGCCAAGAGCTGTGGGCTGCACTGGGGAGGGGTGCAGGTAGGGAGGAGGAGAAAGAAGTCCAGTGGGTCTGGACTAGGGCAGCTAGACGTTAGCTGTAAAATCTGGGGGAACAGAAGGCCTGCCCCCACTGTCTAGGCCCCTTTTCTCCTGGGGAATAACTCAGAATACATGCAGGTGGGGAAAGGAGCCGGTTGCCTCCAGCAGCGGTAGGCAGAGGCCTTCTGCCAGAGTGAGGGCCACAGAGGGCTCCCCAAGGGCAAGGTGGGCCCCAGCTATGCCTTCTGCCTGCTCTGTGTCTCAGCAGGGCACTGAGGGACTGGGGGGCTCCTTCATTTGATTGGGGGGGTGTGGATCTCAGCCTAGAAAATGCTGCCAAGGCTGGAGGTTGAGAGTGAAGAGGAAAGCCTCCAGTGTGCTGAGCACAGCAGGGTTTGTGGATATTGAAGGGGCAGACAGAACCGGGGTTTGGGGGACTGTGGAGAGGGAAGCAGCCCATGGGGGGTGCACAGGCCCAGAAGGGGGGTCCAGGAAATTGCACCTTCTGCCAAGGAATAGGGTTAGGATCTGCTGGTGTAGGGCTCCGAGATAGTTTTGAGCTGGGCATCTTGGTCTAGACTTGGCAATCAAGGCCCCTTCCCTGCAGCCTCGACGTCCCCCTCTGTGCTCTGAGCAACCCGTCCTGGGTGGTGGTGCCCAAAGACAGTAAGATGCATCCTCAGAGTGAAGGGTCTCAGCCACTGCAGAGGGCCAGGTGTTAGAAGGGGACTGTGGCATGTCATACCTATAGCCTTGGGAGCTGAAGGGTGAAGAACTAAACACATCCACCCCCCCCACCAAAGGCTCTAGCTCCCTTCCTCGCATTTCCTCAACCTCCCCCTGTTAGCAAGAGGAGGCCGGGCTTGTTCACAGTGACCTCCATGGGTCGAGGGAGGGCGTAAAGATTAGAGTCCTTTCTGGGTACCCCCTCCGGCAGTGGGACAAATTTAACCAGGATGAAGCCTGGCCCAGAAAGGCAGCTGAGGACTGAGCTCTGGCCTTGGCCGTCTGGGCTGCTTTCAGATTCATGGTTTTGGCCTTGGGGAAATCTAGGAGGATAGGGTAGGTCCAGATGGCCCCTTCAGGGGTCCAGGGCATTCTCTGTTTGGGCGCCAGGGAAGCTTCTCCTTTAACAAAGGGAGGAGGGGGCTTGCGAGGCTCAAAGATGATCGACCATCCCTGTGTCTGGTGTCCGTTTGTCCTCACCACAGCCCGGGGAGGCAGGGAGACGGCAAAGATCATTACCCTCTTTTCCAAGCTCAGAGGTTGGTAGAGAGGGGCGTGGAGAGAGGTTTACCTGTGAGATGTGGCTGCAGAGGCCTGCAGAGTCCTAGGGGCCACTGGGCCAGGTGTCCATCTCACAGGTGAGGAGCCAGGCCTGAGAGCCGAGGCTTCCCCCTCCCCCCGACCACACCCGGGCTGGCACTTCTATTCGGCAGCCGGGGTTCCTCCAGGCCCGTGCGGAAGCGGCTGGCGGCTCAAGGGGAGGGCTCGGAGCAGCCGAGGGGCACAGGAGACGAGACAGGGCTGGGAAGGGAGGCTCAGGGTAGCCAGTCCTAGCAGCTGGGAATTAGTCCTGTAACATTTCACGCTTCTCTGGCTGTTTCTAAACTAGGTGTCAATTCACAACAGGCTTCAAACGTCTCAGCACAGCCCCGGGCTGGGGGCCGAGAGGGGAGCGCCGGCGCCATGGCCAGACCCGCAGCCTAGCCCCCTGAGGGAGCAGCCCCCGCCGCTGCCGCAGCTGCCACCCACGCCCCCTGGGACCCTGGTGCAGTGCCAGCAGATTGTCAAGGTCATTGTGCTGGACAAGCCCTGCTTGGCCCGCATGGAGCCCCTGCTGGGCCAGGCCCTCTCCTGCTACGCCTCGTCCTCCTCCGACCCCTGTGGCTCCACACCCCGGGGTGGCCCGGGCTCCCCGGGCAGGGCCATGCACCAGCCTCCGCTGCCCCCGCCCCCACCCCCCTACAACCACCCCCACCAGTACTGCCCGCCCGGGTCCCTGCTGCCCCAGCGCCGCTACTCCAGCGGCTCCAGGAGCCTGGTGTAGACTCTGCCCCGCCCAACCCCGCGCTCATGTCCCTGGGAGGGCTGGCCGCCGGGGGCGGGGGGGCTCAGCTACAGCCAGCAGCCCCAACCGCCCCTTCGCTTGCTGCTCCCCACGCCTGGCACGATGCACTCCTGGTCACTGAGCACCATCGTTTTGGAAAGAGAGCCTCAGTCCCTGGCACCTGGGTTTCACCTCGCCCCAACATGCTTCCCTTGTCCGAGCACCCCTCTCCCTAATCTGGAGATCCCACCTCACTCTCCTGGGGCCCGACACAGCAAGGCACGTCCAGGCCTCCTCTTCCTCCTGCCACCACTCTGGCCACTTGGACCATGGACCGAAGCAAGCAGGAGCCGAGGGCCTAACCAGCTTCCTGGCCCTGAGTCCGTCAGGCCCCAGGCCTCAGGCCGGGTGGGTAATGCGAGGGGTGGGAGGCTTTCTCTGCTGCAGCCCCTAAGCCCAGCCATCTCCCGAGGCTGATCCTCCACCCCCAGGGATGTTGGCTGTCCTGGCCACATCCTCCCCCTCCTGCCAGGGCCTTCTCCCGCTTTCTCAGGAGCTGGGCCCTGCCTGTCCAGGGCTTCTCAGACTGCAGGAAAGTTCTGAGAAACTTAAGAGGGAAAGGGGGACCACTCTCCGCTCTCTCCAGAGCACGTCAGCAGAGCTGCGGAATCGTGAGGTCATATATCCACAAGATGCACCTTTTAAAAGAGTTTCTTAGTTCTCTAGCCCCAGATATTCCCCAGCCAATGTGAAGTGCAGAGGGTGTAGACTTAAACACACACATACAAACCAGGCTCTTCCAGCGTGGGAGCCGACACAGGGAGAAGTGCTGGCGATCTGCCCAGGGACAGATACAGCCAGCAGAGGTAGGAATCGGACCCAAGGCAGGGTTCCCTCTTGAATGACAGGCATTCCTCCTGCTGCCATCTCCAACGAGCCCATCAGCCTTTAAATCCCGCTCCCCGCGCCTCCTCCAGGAAGGCGCCAGACCTGCCTCCTGCTGGCATGGCTGAAAGAGCCCTACACCCTCACGGTTGCACAGGAGAGCCAAGCGGGCTCGCTGAGCTCCCCAGGGACCACCAGAATCCGAGCGTCCGCTTTTATGAGGCCCAGCGGAGCCCAGGCAGCCCGGCCTCAAAGCCCTCGGGCTCTACCGCGGCCTGCCCCGATCCCAGCCCTCTCAGGAAGTGTCTGTCCCAGACCAGGCTGGACTCTCCAGGCCTGTGCCAAGAGCTCATTGCTGTCCTTCGTTAGGATCCCCTCCCCCTTGGAGCCCATTTTCAAAGCCTGCCAAGAGATGGAAGTGAACAGTGGCCAGGTCTAAAGTGAGTCTGCTTCTCCCTGCTGCCTACCCCATGCCCCAAAGGGAGTGCCCTGAGCCAGCTAGGAGGCGCGGAATCCTCCCCCACTCTCAGAGGTTCCAGATGACCTAGTTTCGAATGTGTGTGTCTGCAGCAGTCACCCAGACGTCATATGATGTCAGCCAGTGAGTTTATTTCTGGCTCTTTGTCAGCCCGGTTTCCATAACTTGTGACCAATTTGCCACCTCCTCCCACGGTGGCTGCCCAGCTGATCTCCTGTCCTTGTTGCCCTGACCCCTCCCCTGTGCCTTCCCTCTAACAGGTGGCTCCAGTCACAGCCGTTCGGAACAGCGCGGCTGACAGATGGAGCGCACAGATTCAGCCACCTCCGATGCCCTTGGCCAAGGCAGGGATCGCCCTTTAAAAGTGCAGGCCTAGATAGCAGGAGTCGGGGGGCACTCGGGGCGGGGGTGGATGAATCTCGAATGGGGGGCCACGCCGGAAGAGAGCGGTAGTTACGCCGGGCGGCAGGGAGGCTGCCTTAGGAAGGAATGGGAGCTCTGAGATGACTAAGTGTGCTCACTGGTGGGGACCATGAGTGCCAGGGCCCGCCACTGAGACAGGCCACAGTCCCAACTGTCAGGCCCCTGTCACCTGCTCACACAGTGCTTCTGGTTGGAAAGTGCCCTCCTCCCTGTTGATGGGCACGCCAACCTGGCCCTCCCTCCCACCTCTGCTGTGGCCCTGACTCTCCAGGTCAGGCCCAGTGGAAGTCTTAGGGCCGGCACTGTCTCTGAGGACCCAGACGCTCAGGCGTCTCAGGGCCCTTTCCCCAGGTAGGGGCTTACCGCCTGTCACTGGGGTGGCTTCCCTGGGCCCCACAGGCAGCACAGGGAGGCCTGGTCTAGGAGGCAGACCAGCCTGGGGTCAGCAGCACATGGAGCCAAGCCTGAGCGGTGAGAGGTTTTTAAGCCCTGATGGCCCCCCTCACTGTCGGGAAAACCAGAGTCCCCACTGTCTCTAACTGACCTCCTCTGACCAGCCAGAAGGCTAAGGTTGGGACCCACCTCTGTCCCTGTCCCTAGAGCCTCATCCCCAAAGTCCTGGGTCATCGGATGGGTCAGAGCTGGGGGCGCAGGGCCAGGGAGCTGACCCCACCACTCCACCGCTCCTCCCCGGAGGGCCCGGCCGGAGCTGCACTTGGGCTCCCTGCTCCCCAAGGCAGTGGGGGGCAGCGGAGTGCTGACTGGGCCCCCCGACACCGCATCCTGGGTACAGCCCTGTGACCCCGGGGTGGGCCCGCCAGATCAACTCTCTAGGCCTTACTTTAGAGGACCTGGGCCCCCTTCTCAGTGGTATCCATATGGCCCCAACTCCAGAAGCAGGAGTAAGGACGGTAACTAGCTTTCCCACACGGTTTTGGGCTAGTCCCCAGCTAGAGCTGGAGCAAGACCCTGCCCCGGGAGCGCGAGCTGGAAGCCCACCTGTCTCCGACAGCACACCTATTGATCAGCCCTGGGCCCCTGGCTACCCCCCCCCACCGCACCTGTTCCCCCATAGCCTGCCAGTATGTCTCCTTGTGTCCAATAGGCTTCCCTGGTAGCCATTTGTCCATCTGTCCCCGTGTCCTGCCGTGCAGACTTTCCTGCTGCACTCCGCCCGCCCCCCGCATCTGCCCCTTCACCCTGTTGGAGAGAAAGCTGTCTAGGAAAAGGCAGGGTGGTTGCACCCAGCGACGAATCCAAATGGCAAATATTTTGTAACAAGATAGCCCAGAGGTATTTTATCTGTTCAATTCATAGAGTTGTAGAGATTATATTGAAATATGTCACTTGAGCAAATTGCTCCAGTTCCGTTTCTTTCGTTGTCTCAGAGGGAGGTCTTACCTTGAGTCCAAGCATCTAGTTGGCCAGAGTCCGAAGGCAGAGGATGTTGTGCGGCCCTCAGCTGGACCGCCAGGCCGCTCTCCCTGGCCGCAGTGGTGTCCCCCTGACCCCAAGATGAGGTGCCTCCGTGCCACCATGGGACACGCTTAGGAAGCCCCATCTGAGATAGAGGAGACTTAGGTGTGTGTGTGGGGGGGGTCGTCGGATGGGTCAGAGCTGGGGGCGCAGGGCCAGGGAGCTGACCCCACCAACACCACCACCACACACCTGCACGCACACGCACACACGCGCGCACGCGCACCTCTTAGCCAGGTAAGAGAGCTGCTAACAGCGGAGACCGGGGCCGCGTTAGAGGGAGGAAACCCCACGACCGTCAGTGTGCATCCCAGCAGAGTGGGAGGTGAGGGGTCAGGACCCCATCTGCCCTGCTTGGCCTCCTGCCATGGAGAGTGGGGGCAGGTTGGGGGCCCCAGGCCCCAGTGACCACGTTTGATCATCAGCCCCCGAAGCCTGACCTTCTCATCACAGGCCTGGTTTGACAAGCCCTGGGGGGGACCCTTCCTGAGGTAGAGGGGCAACAGGCCCAGGTGCGAGGAACACCGTCGGGGAAGCTGCACAGAGCCAGCAAGCGTGATGGAGCAGACATCTGCGGGTCGCTGGAGGGGATGCCTCTCCTGCAGGAGAGGGCAATAACGTCAGCGCTGGGGAGAGAGACGAGGGGCTTGGGCGAGCATCCCCCACTATGGACAGGGCCTTCACAGAGAGCGATTTCTCCTGGCAGGGGAGAGAGGACAGAGTCTTCCAGCAAAGCCGAGGCCTCAGGGGCCCTGCACCGTGGGAGAAAAGTGACTGGCCAGGGTGGCGGGTCCGGGGACACCTGCAGAGGGTGACCCGCTCTCCTGGTGACCAGAACTCTGAACACCCAGAAATCCAGACAGCTCCCCAGGCCAGGGCCCATTCTCCCCAGTTCAAGTGAAAAGGAATATGACCTCACCCGCCTTCCAGGAAACGGGAAATTCCAGGAGAAGTCTTGGGCCAGCTATGACCTGTCCCATCCTGGGAACTCTCTGACCCAGGAATCTGAGGACGGGCCCCTGGAGAGCACCCCTGAGGGGACCCAGCTCAGCCCAGGCCTGGGAGAGGGCCGAAGGCTAAAAGGGCTCTGCTGTGTGGGAACGCAGGGCGGTGCCGCCATCCTCCAAGCCTTCTGGCCCCTGAGGTCGTCTGGAAGGAACGGCCCTTTTTCCAGTGAGAGAGGGAGACCATGGTGCTCTAACAGAAGCCCCCTGGGTCTGCCAGCCAGTGCTGCTCCCTATAGTGACCCTTTAGCTGGGGGAATCTCAGACTCCGCAGCCATTGATTTAGAACATTTCCAATAAGGGGGATCTGAGAGCAATGGGCCAGAACAGGACACCGGTGTGAGAATTCAGGGAGCAGTCAGCAAGGTTAGGAAGCCCCAGCATGCCCCAGGCACTGGGGTGGGGGCCGGGGCACCCAGTGAATGGGACAGACAAAGCTCCTGCCCTCCAGGAGCCCGCACTGAGCAGTGCCGACACAAATACTCGAACAGACCAGCTCTTTCCACAGAGCGGGTAGTGGTACAGGACGGGATGGGGAGGGGGGTCAACAGCCAAGGAAGGCCTCTGCGGGGAGGCCAGCGCAACAAGGTTGAGGTCAGGTCCGAGGGCAGGGGAGCAGTTCAGAGGCCACCTCCACACGGTCGAACGACCACAGATGGATAGGCATCGGCATCAGTGGGAAAGGAGGTGGCTTGAACGCAGGCCATCAGGCAGTTCTGGAGGCCGGCCGGGTGGGGGCAGCTCCAGTCCAGAGCAAGGGCTCTTGTACGGCTCTGACTCCTGGTGGGGAGGAGCCCACCCCAGGGCCCAGTGGGCCTGCACGTAGCCCTCTGTCCACCTCCTCCCTGTCGCCCCACACCAAGAAAACTCAGGTTTTCCATTTAAAATAACAACAGGGTGGACTCCGTGGCCTATTACCCACAAGACCCTGGGGCTGGCAACTTTTCTGACCTCAGCATGAATTACACAAAATCGTGGTAGGGTCAGTTTCTCATCCCATGGGGCTGGCAGAAGGCCGCTGTGGGCCTTGGTACGCCCCGCTTCCTTCCCTCAGCCCTGACGGATGTGGCTAATTGACCCCTGCTATCCAGGAGTCACCATCAATCAACGAATGTTGGCCCCCGGGATGAAGTTAAGCTGCCACCCACCTCGGGTGTCCTTACTGAGCCACCCTGAAGGAAGCCATTTGGGATGGAGGTGATTTAGAGCAGGAGGCACAGGCAAACTCTGGGCTGAGGGAGCGGGGCCCAGGGAGGAAGCCTAGTGGCAGAGAGTCGTGCCTACTATTGTCAGATTGCTTGGGGAAAATGGCTCGGGAGGACGCCTCACTGTTCCATAGCTACAAATGCTCTGCCAGTCCGATGCTCAGGGCTGCTTCCTCTTAGGGCTCCACTCTGCTCCAGCGCCCTGCAAACACCCTGCCCGGGAGGTCCTGTCACTTGCTCTACTCACCAACCATCGGCTCCTTCTCTCCTCTGACCCACAGAGTGAGCCACTGAGGTACAAGATAGCAGCCAGGGTCACAGATGGGGAGTGCCCGGAGAGAAGGAACTCAGGAGAACTCTCCATCCCAGGGCAAAGCATGGCCCGGAGGGGCCACCACCAGGCATGTCTGGCCTGGAAAGACTCTTCACAGGGCAGGGGGACGTGTTCCCTCCAGGAGAACGTGGGGCCCAACCAGAGCCCCGTGACCTGGAGTCGCAGGCTGACCTCTTCTCTGCTCCTCTCCCCTTCCCAGGAAGGAGCAAGGCCCAGGAAGAGGCCCCATGTTGTCCCAGCCTGAAGTCAGAACTGGTCCCACTGGGAAAATTCCATTCTGGAAGAAACTGGAGGATGAGGGAACTGGGCTCAGGAGATGAGGAGGATGGATGGAAACTCTTTCCTCACCCTGTCCTCCCATCCCTCCTGCTGGTCTGGGTAGCTCATTTCCCTAGAGAACCAGGCGCCCTAGCCCCACTAGCTAGCCCTGAGCACCTCCGTATTTCCTGCTTCCATGACCCTAAAGAACCTCAAGGCAGGCTGTGGAAAAGTTGTGGGAACTAGCTGCGGGAAAGCAGGAAGCCACCAGGAGAGCTGGCTCTTATTCTCACATTCTCAACTTCCCTCCCCCCAGAGCCCCCAATCCTTTCTCCTTCTAAGACATCGGGCTTGGATGTGGCCTCTCCCGCAACCCCCAAGGCTTGAGGGAGCCTTGTCCACCATCACAGGGTGGCCCATGGTCCCCGAACGTCGGACCTGGAAGCAGACAGGTTAGTCAGTCCAACCGCTTCCTCTTATGGATAAGGGGACTGTTTCCGTTAAGAAGTTAAATTAAAGCCTCAGAAAGAACAGAATCATCCTACAGGCAGTAGGAGAAAGGAAATAATAAAGACAAAAGCAGAAACAGTGAAACAGAAAAGACATACACAACAGAAAGGATTAACGGAACCAGAAGTTAGTTCTAAGAAATGACTAATCAAATTGACAAACTTCCAATTCGACTGATCACAAAAATGAGATTCAGCACAGATAAATTAAGTTGAGGCAACAAGGGGCACATAGTTACCAATACTGCAGAAATGTTTTTTATAAACAGAGAGAATACTACAAATCCACTATAAATAAACTACACACCTTAGAACAATACGTTTGAAAATCATCACGTAAGATGAATACTATTTAGAAAAATACCTTATCAAACTCACTCAAGTATAAATGGGAAATTTGAGATAAATTGTCATTAAAGAAATTCGAACATGTATTAAAAATCTCTTTGAGGGGTGCTTGGGTGGCTCAGTCGTTAAGCGTCTGCCTTCAGCTCAGGTCATGATCCCAGGGTCCTGGGAACGAACCCCACATCGGGCTCCCGGCTCTGCGGGGAGCCTGCTTCTCCCTCTCCCTCTGCCTCTCCCCCTGCTCATTCTCTCTCTCTCTCTGTATCTCTGTGTCTCAAATGAATAAATAAAATCTTAAAAAAAAAAAATCTCTCTGCCACCTCCCTCCACAGAAACTACTACACAAAACCAGGCCAAATGATTCTACACAATTCCACCATACATCGAAGGAACAGATAGTTCCAATCTTTTCTTAACTTCTTCAGAGAGGGCGAAAAGAAAGAACATTCCCAAACTGCTTTTCACGAGGCTAGAGTCATCTTAAAAATAAAAACTGAACTAGACAAGGCGATATGAGAAAGGGAAACTAGAAGCCACTCTTGCTCCTGAGCATAAATATAACAATTCTAAGCAAATATTAACACACACTGAATCTGGCGGTGAATAACAAAGACTATGATAAACCACCACCGACTTAGATTGGTGCCAGGAATTAAAGATGGTTAAATATTAGGAAAAAAATCCATTAATATAATTCACCACATTAACAGATTAAAGGAGAAAAACGATATGATCATTTCGATCGATGCAAGAAAAGCAATCGATGGGGCGCCTGGGTGGCTCAGTCGTTAAGCGTCTGCCTTC
>NC_138373.1:68947001-68961746 GCF_054177405.1 Leptonychotes weddellii | reverse complement strand
ATGGAAAGTCATAGCCTTATAGCCCCTCTCAGGGGGACCGCCCATTCATCACCAGACCCCATTCCAACTGCGCTTACTGAGGACGGGCTGGGTGGGTGCAGGCTACCTTCATGTACCCCCGTGGGAGCGGAGTGGGGCTGAGGGCACTGAGTCTTGCAGGGGAGGTTTGCCACTGGCCCTAGCCGCACCGCTGATGTGGACCGTGGGAGTCCTGGCGTCAGGGCCAGACCCTTGGCCTCCACCGTAGTTGCCCTCAGCAGGTCAGTGAGGCCGTGTGGCCAAGAGCCTCAGAACGTGATCGCGTCAGGAGTTTGGGCTGGATTCTTGTTCCGTCAGTGGGGTTGGGCGCTCACCCTGCAGAGCGACCAGGCCGTGGAGGGCTCAGCCTTGGCCTTGGCAGAGAGTGAGCTCTCCTCACTGTCTGTGGCACCACCTGCGCTCACCTCCTCAGACCACATGAGCAAGCAACCTGCCCAGGCTGGTGGTCACACTAGAAACGGAGAGCGTTGGAATGCAGGACGCCAGGGCCTAGGGCCCCAACCCATCTCAGCCCCAAGTGACCGCAGGGCCTGGCCCTCGGCAGCCCTCTGCTGTCCTCCTGGCCTCTCTGTACCGACAGGTGGTTAACAAGCTTTTCCTCCCTGTTGGACCCGATCAGCCCATGTCACTTTCCTGAGCAACTAAACCTGAAGGGAAGCCACGCGCAGTGAGCCATCGGGAAGTGGGCACATGAGGACCAGGGTGGCAGGCAGGCCCAGGGTCCCGGGAGGGCTTTGGAGGGCCAGAGGTCGTGAGGATGTGGGAGAAAGGCAAAAGGCTCAGACAGGAGGAATACCAGCGAGGCCTCCTCTTCTGCTGAGTGCTGAGGGTCGCCTCTGATGAGGGGCCACACCTGACCCTCAAAGGGGGATTCTGGTATCTGGGAAGCCAAAGGCCCATATTGGTTACCTGCTGGTGTGTAACAAACTACTCCAAATTCAGGGCCCCCCTGGCTGGACCTTCCTGGCTCAGGGCCCCTCATGAGGTTACAGTCAATGTCAGTCAGGCCTGCGGTCATCTGAAGGATCCACTTCCACGGTGGCTCATTCATGTGGCTGACATGTCAGCGAGGGCCCTCGGCTGGAGGCCTTAGCTCTGTCCACATGGGCCTCTCTATTGGGGTGCTGGAGTGTCCACATGGCATGGCGACTGGCTTCCCCCAGAGTGAATGATCCAAGAGGTCAAGGCAGAAGTCACTTGCCGCCATTCCATCACATACACTGTGGATCAAGGACGTGGGTGTCAGGAGGTGGGGATCACTGACGGCCATTTTGGATGCTGGCTACCAGGGCCCTTAGGGGAGAAGGAGATCAGAGGTGGACTGAAAAGTTTATCCAGAGAGCTCTTCTGTGCCCTTGGCTATTTTAAGACAAGGTGCTGGCTTTCCCAGTGAGCTGAGCTCAAGCCTTGTGATTATTATTTTTTTTTACCTTGTGATTATATCTCCCCACAAACCCCAGTCTTGGCTCCTTCCTCCAAAACCTCACACAGCTCTCCTCCAGGGCTTGTAGTCTATGTTCCTCTGCCCCCCACCCCCTCTTCCCCCTTCCATCCCCCCACCCAATCCCACCATCTGATTCTGCTTCCTTCTCCTGACTCAAACCCTATTCCCATAACCCTGTCCCCTCCCCTCCACAGCTAAAAGCTCACAAGGCCGATAGACTAGGGAGCTTACATTCTTTCTCTCTCTCTCTGACTGAGTTGAGGGAGGGGAGTTCTGAGCTAAGGCCCTGGGCAGCACCGGGATGGAACAGAAGGGTACAGCTCTGCTTCCTGTCAACAGTGACAGCAAAGACAAGAGACCCAACCGGTGGCCTGCACCTGAAGGGTGGGTCTGGGAGGCGAGCTGGATGTAGAGCCCAGACAATTCCTGGAGGCTGCAAACCAGAGCCAGCTACCTTCTACTGGGGCTCTGCATGGAGTCGGGTGGAGAAGCTGTAAAAGGCGGAAGCCAGGCTAGATAGGGGAGCAGTTTCCCCTGGTCAGACACCTTCTGGCCTAACACACACGACCACAGCCTGCAGATTGGAAGTCAGAGGCTCCAGTGTCAGCAGAGTTCGAGGCCCTCCTCAGCTCCCAGAGCTCTCCCAGCTCAGGAGGATGGGGTGGAGGGGGCTGAGCATGCCTGAGCCCACTCCTCGGCTCTTGCACAGGGCAGCATCCTGGACTCTCAGGGAAGATGGGAAGGGGGAGAGGCCAAGCCCAGGCTGGCACCAAGGCCCAGCCAAGCAAGGGGGACATACAGGGAAGCTAAAGTGAACAGCTGGGGACAGCAAACCCCAGCTTTGGAGGGTGGGCTCCCCAGAAGCCCAGCCTGAGAGTGGGGAGGGAAAAGCAAGAGCAGTCTTAGCCTTACAACGTGGAGGAGTGCCAGTCAGATAAAAATGCTTTTGCCTAAGATAAAGGAAGGGGGAGGATGATTTCTAAACACATCTGGATGCACTGGCGGGGTTGGGAGGCAGAAGAGATCCCAAACTTCAGAAAACGGAGCCACGTTCTTTCTGGCTTTGGAGTCCACTCCGCCACGGGGGTTGCTGCGCTCTGACACTTTACATCTAGCTTTGCAATTAAACTTAGCCACCACCCTTCTTTGGGCAAAGGAAGAGCCCGTGGGAGGGGGAGCTGACCCGGGATTAACAAATTGCCTCAGAGGGTTCATGAACAAGCCAGGAACCACCGAGGCGCCGGGACTCCTGAGACCATTTGCGTTTGGGTCCCCGTCCTGCTCCAGCAAGGGTTCCGGTGCCCTCCCTTGGACAGAGTTCTCCGTTCTTCCGCTTGGGCACCAGTTATGAAGCAAATGCATTCAGGCATGAATGTGTGAAAAGGTCAGGTCTGCGTAATAGGGACCGGGGGGGTCTGTGGCAAACTGGAGAGTGACTGGAGGCATCCACCTTGAAAAAAGTTGTTCTTTAAATATCATAGTGGCCAAATGAATCGTGGTTGCCAGATCAGGCCACCAGTTTAAAACTTAAACAGCTTCGATGAGATGAAAACAGACCCCAAGTTATAACCCTATAACCCATATAGACATAGCTATGCTCTTTACGCATACATGTGCATGCACGTGCACGCGTGCACACACACACACACACACCTGAAGTAGTGCTCTGGGCCTTTAAAGAGTCAAATTGTTGCTCATTGCCCATTATGTGGGCCCAATGAGTGGTTTCCCTGAAGTCCCTTTCAGGGAACTCGATGTTCCCTCCGGCCCCAACCCGCCCCACCCAGCTCCCTCTCTGGTCCCCTCATGGACCACAGAGGCTCTATACTGGGTGCCAGGATGGAAAAGGCAGTCAGAGAGGAAGGGTTGTAGACACACTGCCTCCAGAAGAGGCCCCCCAGCCCCTACCCGCCCCCTTAGCACCCCCTGCCCCACCTCCCCACTGCTGAACAGGCTGTGAGCATAAAGCCAAGGGATCTGGAGCAGCTGAGAGTCCTGGTGAGTTTATGTGGGGAGGGCAATGGTGTCTGCAACTACAGAGATCAAGACTGAGGCTCAGGGCTCAGTGAGCTGGGGAGAGCTGGTGTCCCCTCAGTGTGCAGAACAGGGCAACCGCCTACAACAGACAACGTCACAGTCCAGGCTGAAAGGGCCCAGGCTCAAAAGCACAGCGCACTCTGGGGAGGAGGCAGGGAGCTGAGGAGCCTGGCTGACCTTAGTCCCCATGCCCTTGCAGCTGGGCTCCCCCAAAACAAGCCAGCCGTACTGGGGAGCCCTGCTGAGGCCACGGGTGGATATAGGAAGTATTTCGTTTCCAGAGGGCGTGAGCTTACACAGGAAAGAAATGCTCAGCCAGCCAGTCAGCGAGGGCAAGGGTGAGAGCCCCAGAGGCTGAGGCAGGGCCAGGGAAGGCGGCTCTGCTCCCATCTGCCACCAGGTGGCAGCAGAAAGCAGCACACCTGCACCACAGGTCCCCCAGGGTCAATCTGGCTGAAGCAGTTTCTCTCTATCCCTTTCTCTGGACCTCCTTCTCCACCCACTAGCTAGTCCTACCAAAGCGAGCACAGATGTGCAGAGCAGTCTGAGGGAGGCAGAACCCAGGGGTCTGGATGTCTGGTTGTGCCCAGCAGAGAAGCCCTGACAGATCACGGGGAAGGATGCTGGGTGCTCTGAGGGTGGAACTCACCCTGGCTGGACCATAGATTTTTACTCTGGCTACTGGGCAGTGACTCTGGGTGACATCTATCCATGCATCACCGCAGATGGCTATCTATAGATATATAGGTGTATACAGGCAGCTTCCCTTCTTCCAGCTCCCACGTCCTGCCCCAGGCCACCATCCCGAAGTGGCCCTCCCCCACCCCTACTCCTTCTCCTCTTTTGCCTTTGGGAGGACCTGGCATCATTTTACGGCGACCTGGGGAGAGGAGAGCATCCCACACGCAATACCCCCCTCTCTGCGGGAGACCAGCGGGCTTTCACACACTCCGAGGAATCTCCGGAGGCAGAGGAGATGGAAAATGGCAAGAACGAAAGGGTCCAGAGAGGAAATCTGGTCAGAGGAGTATGGGCTGGCAGAGGAAATGCCAAGGTAGGGATGCCAATGTGGGGAAAGCTGCTCAGCACTCTACAGAGGAGACCCTCTCCCTCCCACCCCAAGACAGCAGACTAAACAGGAACAGGGCGAGGCAGAGAAGACTAGCACAGGGTAGCAGGCGATCCATACATGCTTGTTAACTAAGGCAGGAGGATTTCATGGGAAGAACCCTGGCCTGAAAAAAGGAAACCAGGTTTTAGGCATAGCTATGTGAACGTGAAAAAGTCACTTTCTCTTTGGTCCTCAGTTTCCTCACCCATGAAGTCAGGAGGCTGGACAAAAGCAGGGTGGCAAATGGAGCTTCCTGGAGCACTGTATTTGGAAGGACTGTGAGGTGGGAAAGACTCTGTAATCAATTAGCAATGTCTGCCTCAGGCACAGGAAAGCACAGAACAGTCTAGGGATCATCTCTAAGTTCCTTCCATTCTAATGCTCTGTGAGTTGAAGACACATATTGCAGGAAGAGTGTGGAACCAGGGACACCTTGAGAGGCCTCCAGGAAAACTCAAGACCATGATGGCTTGTGAAGGCTTTTTGTTTCTCTAATTCCTTCCCCATGGACTCCAGAACACCAAGCCTAGGGAAGGACCCCCTCTAATGGAATGTCAGAATCCAATATGGCGTGTTCAGTTGTCACTTCCAACACGTTGCGTTCCATCAGGCTCTCCAAGTCAAAGTGTGATACGTATTCCCGTCAGCGCTACCCTCCCAACGCGCAAATACAGGAAGCTGGAACACCCCTACAGTGGGAGCTCCCACACAGCGTAATGTGTTAGAATCAGATGGTGGACTCAAAAAAGACCACCCTCCTTTATAAATAAGAAGGTATGTTCCAACAGGATGGCGTGTTGCAGCGGGACCACCTCTCGCCCTCCAGAAGGAGCTGCCCCAGCTGAGGAGAGAGAGCGGCCTGGCCTCTGGCTGGGGGCGCCCACGGACATCACAGAGGTTCCCAGCCAGACAGCGGTGAGGGACAGAGGCGAAGGCTGTCCACTGTGGTGGCCCTGACAGAGGTTCCTGGCCCCATAGCCACCCGGCTGCTGCCCACATCCTACAAGTGGGTCTCCTTCTCCCCAACTATTAGCCCCTCCCTTGCTGCAGAAGGCCCGCCGTCCTGGCTGGTACCACCATCCAGGTGTTTCTTGGGCTGTGGCAGGCTGGGGTCAGGGGTGGTGAGCTGTCGCAGGCGCTGTGGAGACAAGAGGGAACAAATGGGTGCCACTGGTGAGAAAGGCACAGATGTTCCATCCTGTTTGTAACCCCAGGGCCCAGGTCAGGGCCAGACACATGGGGGTGGTCGGTAGAATCCGAGTGAATACGGGAATAAATATTTTGAGAAGAGAGAAGAGACAATACCATGGTGACTAGGACCAGGAACTGGCCAGGTTCCCGTCCTTGCTCTCTTACTAACTACCTGTGCAATTGTAGGCAACCCATTTAACCCCTCTGTGCCCTATCTGTACAACGAAGATAATAATAGTACACAGCTCAGAGAACAGTGCCTGGCAAAGGTAAGTTGATCAATAAGTGCTTATTTTGGTTCTTCTTACTATTACTATTATAATGTGATCAGTAAGTCCCTACTTTATAATATATATATATATATATTATAATATATATATAATAAAATATATATTATATATATATAATAAAAATATATATATAATAAAAATATATATTATATTATATGAGTAGTAGTACTACTATTATTACTGGTATTGGTACCATCTCCTCCCCTTGCTTCTTGCCTTGAATGCAGATGTGATGACTGGAATCACGACAACCTTCTTGTGACCATGAGGTGGTGAGCATGATGATGAAGACATGCTCAGACAGAGGTGCAGAAATATAGGAAGAGTTTGGTCCCTAGTGACCTCTTTAAGCAGCTGAACCAAATGCCAAAAGCATCCATCTCTGGTCCTTCTCGATGTAAAAAGAAAATAAGCCTATTTGCTTATTGCAGGTTGGGTTTTTCTGTAACTTATAGGCCTGTTAGATTTTTACAAGTGTAATGTCTTTGTGGGACATGCTCTATCCCCTTCCAGGAAGGCGTGTCTTAAATTCTAAACAGGGAGCCTCTGCATATGGCTCCCCAGAATTAAGATAAGAAAAGAAGCCAGGAGCCTGTGTATGAAATGAACCATGATAGCTGGTTATTAGTTTCCTGGGAGCAAGGAATTTGTGCTCTCTAAATCTCTGTGTCTGGGTGCCTTTAAGTTCTTGTTGTGACTCAGTTTCCTCCTTAAGTCTCTGACAGTTTACCCTTGGTCAACCTGCCCACATGATCTGCTGGAGGTCAGATTCTGAAGGTCTAGGACTCCAGGACTTTTTAAGATTTCTGAAAATGAAGCCATTGGACCGGTCTTCAAAGATTCCATGAGACCAAAGGGTTGCCCCACGCTCAGAGCTGGGCTCCACCCATGGTGTCCTGCCTACAACCTCTCTCAGCAACCCCCTTTCATGCATCACTTGCTCTGGCCCCTACCTTCTTGAAGGAACCCTGGGTCTTCAGAAGGGTGATGATGATAAAGAGTGGGACGCAGACCATGGAAGAGAGAGCCAAGAACCAGCCGATGGAGTAGCCCCAGGGAGGGTACACGTAGATGTTGTTGTATTTGAGAGGTGTGTACTTGCTCAAGGAGAAGAAGAAGGTGGCCTGGAAGGAGGGAGAGGTGGATGCAGATGAGACAGAGAGCCCTTGAAATCTTCTCTTCACCTGCTTCAATATCCAGGGACAGAGGACAAGTTAATGCACTGTGGTGCATCACTGAGGTAGACTAGTAAAAGCCATTACAAACCCTGGGCCAACGCATGCCCCCCCCCCCCCCAAGGACTGAGACAGGAGGAGCTCTGAAGAAAGGAGGGAAGGTGGAGGAGCCCTCAGCAGGCAGACAGAAAGAGACCACTAACTGGGAAGTCGGGCAGCAGATGGCGGTGCTGAGAGAAAGGAATGGAGCAGGAAATGGAATGAGGCAGGGGAAGGAGACAGCCCCCGAAAGGAAGGGCAGGAGAACCAACCTAGAAAGGGAAATGGACCAGCCTCCCCAGGTAACTGGATAGGCAGGGAAGCAGCCCCAGAACTCAGGCATCCTGTTCCCCATCCCCGAGTCTTCTGGAGGCAGGAGGGTAGCTGGGTGGGCACATACCAGGCAAAGTCCAGGGGTCAGAAAGAGCCAGGAGATCTTCACCAAGGGCCATGGCCTGTAGCCAATCATGTCCTCAACGTTGTCATAGAAACGATCTGCCCCTGCCCAGGTGCGGTGGGAGAAAAGTGCGAGAACAGGAGGAAGGAGAGAGCTTGTGGGTATTTGGGGAGGACTCACCTGGCTTTGCCCTCTTCCCCCCACCCTGTGAGGGGAAACTGGATCAAGGCACGTGAATGAGATGGGTCCCTGGCACCCCAGCCACAATGCAGGGAGCGAGGAGGGAGAAGGGGCTGCCACCAAAAAGCTGGGAGCCCTGGAGAGAGTCACCCAACTTCTCGGTGCAATCCTTCGTCCCCTTGTCTAGGGATGAAGACCCTAAATCCTAACCACAGAGGAGGGTGTGGGCCTAAAATGGCACAATGGCTAGCAAATGCTCATTTATCTATGCCGCAGAGATGAATTCGGTTTCAAGTCAAAACAGCAAAACAGCAAGGGTCCCACTGTGCCAGCTTAAAACGCTAAACTCACATAGGGCCAGAAAGCCACTGGGAAGGGAACAACAGTCTAGACTCTGGAGGAACCACTCTGCGTTGTCAGGAAAGCACGGCAAGAGGCTTGATCTGTGTTTGTAGAAACACTGACTGGTTTTGTTTACTGTCCTTGTTTGCTCCAGATCCAGGCCCACCCAGTCCTCTAAGGAGGAGAGAGCTACCGATCGGGAAAGACCCTTGGAGGACCTCTCTGGCCCTTCCTCAGCAAAGAAATAACTTCCCACTGATCACCGGTGTGCAGGAAATGCCCCCATTAGGGAGTCATTCCTTTGACTTGCAAATTTCTCCCCCAGCTAACAACCAGATACTGCTGGGAGGGTGTAAACTATTACAGTTCCTCAGCTCTTTAGAACTCACTGTGATGGAGTTTATCAGATCCTCTTTGGGAGCAAGTTCTGAGAAGCAGCAGAGGAAAATCAGAAAGACATCAGATGCTTGAGGTGAGAAGAGAGGAGACATGTCCAGGGAGAGGGAGGACACCAGACAGGAAGGCTTAGGGTAGCAAAATAAAAACCTTCCTACTCGCGGCTTTCCTACTCATGCACACTACATGGCACCCCCTATCCTCTCTGCCCCGAGCCTTGTTACACTGACAATGCGTTCCCCCAACTTGGTGCGGTGGAGCCCAAGGGTCCTGGGTATGACGATGCCTCCTCCACGTACTAGCTGTGTGAGCTCAGGCAAGAGACCTACCTCTCTGAGCCTCGCCTCCCCCTGCAAAGGGCTGCTGTGTGAGCTGCGAGATTATGTATGCCACAGTCAGCAGATTGCTTGGCATTCAGCAGTGCATTGACTCAATGCATAAAGGATCCCCCCTTACTGTCATCAGGACTGGCTAGTCACCCCAGCACTGAGGGGGGCTGGTGGTGGAAGTCAAAGGAAGGCAGAATTTCACTTCCGCAGAAGAAAGGAATGCATAACAGCCACAAGAAAAACTACCTCAAAAACAGGGGAATGAGTTTCCTGTTCAGGGAAGTATTCAAGCAAAGTCTGGGTGATAACCTAGAAAGGGAATGTGGGGATGTGGGGATGCTCAGACAAAGTGGCCCTAAAGCTCTCTTCTGGCTAGGATTCCCACTGGCAAAGGGCTTCCAGCAGCTTCTGTATCAAGAAAACTGTTCCCTGTTGTTTCTAATTCCTCTCACTATTGCGGGAAATCAGTTTTGTAGAAACTACCTTAACCCAGCTCTATGTGCGATAATGAGAAATGCCCGGGTTCTCAGCGATGGATGAACGTCCCAGGGCAGCAATACAAAGACCTATAGAAACCAGAGGGCCGGCACAGCCCATCTCTCCTCCTGGGCAGATCACGGCCTTCTGGGGGGGACGGGGCAGAGGCTCCTCCTCCCTCTCCTCCCTCCACTTACCGTACACCCAGCTGATGCAGAGCACTTCAAACATGGCCAGGAAGAGCAGGCATATGCCACTGGAAGCGTAATAATCAAACAGCTGGAAGATATACATCCCGCCCTGCGGAGAAGTCAGTGGAGCTAGGCAGGGCCTTGGCCAGGGTGCGCAGGGGACACGCTCCGCAGCGAGAGTGCAAACACCCAGCTGGGCCCCCATCCTGCGCAGCCCGTGGGAAGTCACTCCTTGCAACTAAAGGGAGTTGGCCTTGCCTACCCCTGCCCCCAGGCCCCTCATCTGACCTCAGGACAACAACTTCTGACAGCTTCAAAGACCTTGGCAACCGTGGGACATACACTGTTTCTTCTGCCCAGCATCCTATCTCGTAACGTAGAAGCTGGCACCACCTCACTCTGAGTGTTCTCCTCTCCCTGCTCCAGGCTGGAAGCAGAGCCAGTGCTGGACACTCACCATGTTCTTGGGAGACGGTCCCTCTCTTTCCTTGGGGGTTGGAGGGGTGGCGGCAGGTCAGCCTGAAGCTGTACCAGCGTTCTTTACTATCAGGAGGGCAATCTGGCTGAGAATGGCATTCCTGACCATGTCAGGAGAGCAGCTGGATCCAACCATACCTGAAACCAATTATCTCTAGACTTTTCAGTTTCCTGGCCCCAAAAAACTTCCTTTTCCACTCAAGCTGGCTAGCATTTGGTTTCTGTCACCTGACACCAAAAGAGCTAACTGAACACAGGTAAGGTTCTACTGTGTGGTCCCTACAACCTCGCTGTGATGAGGGCAGAGCCTGTGTCAACACCACCAAGGAGCCGATGAGGAAGGTGTGCCCCCTGGCTCCCTCACCTGGGTGGGGGCACACACCTCTGCTCACCTCCGTAACCAGGAAGAGCCCGATCAGATAGCACACGACTGCAATGGCCAGGATGAGGAGCTCTCGCCGCCCACTCTTCCGGAGCTGACTGGGGAACATGTCCACGGAGGCTGTCACCAGGCACTCCACACAGACAAACTGCGGGCAGGAGGGGAGCTGGGGTGAGAGGTGCAGCTTGCCCTTTGCCCTGGCCGCCTCTCACCCCACTCACCCATGCTGACGCACAGGAGCACAGGGGTCAAGGGCAGACGTGGGGTGGCCAGCCCTGCCCTGGCCGCATCTCTACAACAGAGGGTTCCAGCGTGGGGGCTGGAGGGGGAGACATGTTCTGTCCCCAAGGCTGGGGGGCAGGGCTGGGCAGCTTGAGCTGAATGGCTGGAAGGAGGCTGGAGGGCCATCTGGGAGGGGGGTGTCCCTGTATGGGGAAGGATCAGGCCTGGGGGGAAAAGGCAGATGGCCCCCTCACAGAATAGGTTGGTCTTGAGACCAGGGGTCACCCAATCAACTGCAAGGACAAGCCCCGGAAAGCGGAGGGGGATCTGGAATGTATGGGCAGTGGGAAAGGAGATGGAGGGAAGGTAATGGCCAGAAACGCAGAAGCTGGCAAGAGGGTCGCCAGGGCAGGGAGGGGTGCGGTGGGGTGGGCGGGGTGACGAACCTGGCTGTCCAGCCCTAGGAAGATGAGCATGATGAAGAAAAGACAGGACCACAGCTGGGATAAGGGCATCATTGTCACAGCCTTGGGGAAGGCGATGAAGGCCAGACCAGGACCTGCCAGGCACAAGGCGCTGTCAGGAGAGTTCCCTCCTGCTCTCACTGCCCTCAGGGAAGAGCCTTCTCCCAAGGCACTGTGTGAGTGTGCATGAGTGTGTGTGTGTGAGAGAGTGTGAGTGTGTGTGTGGAGGAGTGGTGCAAGAAGGGAAAGTAGTTTCATCCATCACTCGGCTCTTCTGGTTCTGGGGAGCTGGTTTGTGCATCCATTCGTGCTTGCAGCTGCGGGTCTGCCCACCCACCCTCAGTCCCCGCTCCCTCCCCACCACCCATGGCTCAGGAGGCCCTCCTCTGTGCCAAGCAGGGCCCACAGAGGCTAAAAAGTTTCCCATCAGCCAGCTCCTGGGACTCCTTCCTGGGACCCTGGTGGAGGGATCTGTGTTCTCCCCTGAGGGCCCAGACAGCAAAGTGGTACCTACCGGACTCGGCCACTTCGGAGATGGGCAACCCCTGCTCCTGGGCCATGAAGCCCAGGATGGAGAAGACCACGAACCCGGCCACGAAGCTGGTGGCACTGTTGAGGAAGCAGAGGGCGATGCAGTCCCTGTGGGGGCGGGGAGGCGGAGGAGCCAAGGGAAAAGAGAGGAAGAAATCCCTCAGGGGCCGAGAGATCCCAAGTCAGTCATTGGGGAGCGGGGAGGGAAAAGGGAAGCGAAAGATTCGGGAGGAGAGGGATGGAAGAGAGAATGGGGGAGGGAGCAAGATCAAGGATCATTGGAAGGTGGGGAGGGAGAAAAAGAGGGAAGAAAGAAATTCAGTCTGGGAACTGAAGCTTTGATTCCCTGGCGACACTCCAGGAAGACCAGCCCCGCCACCCCAGGGTCCCCGGCACCCCATTCCACCAATCACCTGTAGCAGTTGTTGTGGTACTTGTTGTAGCTGCCCAGGGCGGTCAGGCACCCCTGGCAGATGGCGAAGGAGAAGAAGATCTGGGTGCCCGCGTCCATCCACACCTACATGAGACCCCAAGAAAGTGGCAGGGGGTGGGGGGGGCAACTGGCCGTGGCCCCTCAGACCCTGCTGGCCCCTGGGTGTGCCCTCAGGAGTCGCTCACTCGCCACCCTCCACTCACATGTCACTTCACAGGTAGGCCCATTTAAATGTGGCTCTGGGGGCACTCAGGAGACCCCACATACTTGGATTTCTTGGGTGGAGGGGCAGTGCCCAGAACTGAGAGCTCCAGGCTCACTCCAAAGCACTGAGGGCCTCAGGCAGCCAAGACTGGGTCCAAGAGCCACTTCATTAGAATATAAAGAAAAAAACCTAAGACTCCTTGGGGAAGGGGGGTGGGGCAAAGAATGTGCTCAGACAAGTCCTAGAGGAGGAAATAAAAATGCACAGTAAATCTGTGTGGAAATGTCCCACCTCGCAGTAGTAAAAAATAAATAAATTAAAACAATAAAATGATACTATTTTGATCTCTCAGATTATTGTAGATCAAAGGTTAAAATGAATTATTATGGAATTTCTCATGGGCCCCGGAGAAAAAAAGGGTACGTTCCAATACTGGTGGAGAAAATCTATATTTCTCTAAAGCCAGGACATTTCAAGACACTTAAACGCACATATTCTTGGACTTAGTGATTCCAAGTCTGACTATTGTCAGAAAATAATCAGAGATGTGGTCCAAGATTTAAACACAAGGTGTCGATTGCAGCTATATATATGATCATAAAAAAAAAGTGCCTGACCTGAATGTCCAAGAATAAGAGCAGATTGATGACACCTGCCCCGCGTGTGAGTGCTCAGAGGACACGGAGCCTGGTCTATCGTGCGCACTGCCCACTCTGTCCTTAGAGCACTACCTGGCCCTTAACTGGTCCTCAGTACATTTTGGGTGAATGAGTGACTGAATGGATATTATATGCAAGTGTTTAAAATGACATTTACAAATGAATTTAATAACATGGAAAATGCTTACAATATAATTTAAATGAAAAAAGATACATCTCTATATAATTATCTCAACTATGTTAAAACACAGACACACACACACACCAACTAGAAAAAAAGAGTTGGAAGGAAATCTACTAAAATGCTCATAGCTGATTACAAGAGATCTTTAATTGTTTTCTAGTGGGGATACATTGCCTTTATTCTTTTTTTAAAGATTTTATTTATTTGACAGAGAGAGAGCACAAACAGGGGGAGCAGCCGAGGAAGAGGGAGAAGCAGGCTCCCTACAGAGCAGGGAGCCCAATGAAGGACTCAATCCCAGGATCCTGGGATCGTGACCTGAGCCAAAGGCAGACGCTTAACGACTGAGCCACCCAGGCACCAGATATATTGCCTTTATACCAAGAGAAAAGCAACCAGAGATTTCCAAAAGTACAGCTGTGGTTTTGGGTGGGGGACAGCGGGGAACTGGTCCCCAGCACAGCTCCTACCTGGGGGTCCTTGAGGCGAAGCAAATCTGGCTTCAGGTAATAGATGATGCCCTCATAGGCTCCAGGAAGGGTGATGCCTCGGATCAAGAGGATGATCAGCATCAGGTAGGGAAACGTGGCTGTGAAATAAACAACCTGGAGGGAAACAGGCTCAGGTCACCCCTGCTGGGGACACAGCCGCCAGGAGGTGCCAGGGAGCCTATGGCCGTCCTCCTGTCAGCCCTCCTCAGGCAGCAAGAGTGACACCCAGCTCAGCGTCAGACACCTCCTTAGAGACGCCGAGAGGGGCTGAGCACCTGCAACTCTCCACACCTTCCTTTACACATTTTAGCGGGTCTCGGGCTTCGAGGCAGGTAGAGTATGAGATACACATCAGCAGGGCAAGGAGGGAGGAAGGACGGGGAGGGGCACGAGCTTCCAGCCATAATATTTCAAAGACTATTTTAAAATCCAGAATCTGGTCTCCTGGAATCCCTCATCCTGGCTGTTCTCCCTTTGCCCCCTGGTGAGGGCGGGTCCTGGTGACAGAGGGGGAGCAGATCTGCAGAGTGACCTGTGGCAAAACTTAAACTACTTTTCCAGGCTTAAGTCTGGAGGGGCAGCTGTGGCCTGACCTCTGGGATATGGAGACACTCTGAGGGGTCCACTCTGCTCCCTGAGCAAGCTCAGCTCCTTACCGGAGGTGACAGCAATATCTGTGTTATTATCACTGTTACTAGTTTTATTATTATTACAACAATCCCGGGAAGGGGGAGGCTGCCCCCAGAACAGGCTAATCAGAACGGTAAGTATCCTGTCTATTCCTGGCTTTAAAAAGCATGAGTCATCAACCTCAGATTCCCTGGGTTGGAAATAATGGCTCAAATCTGAACTCTCTACATGTACAATAAGCCACTGTTGTCCATTCTTGGCCTGAACCCTTTTGATTATTGGAAACTCACCACTTCAAAGACAGTTCTGTTTGCTGGTTCATACCATACTACAAAAAGCGAGTTGCAAAAGTGTATGATCCTAATTGTGTCATGTACAGACATGATAGATACAGATACACGCAAACACACCTATAAAGGAAACTAGAAG
>NC_138373.1:68907271-68946901 GCF_054177405.1 Leptonychotes weddellii | reverse complement strand
CTTGACCCCCTTCCAGATGCAGAAGTAGCAGATGACCCATGCCAGCAGGAGGCACAGGGCCAGCTCCCAGCGCAGGGCTCCCAGATCATGGATGCCTGACGTGATGCCCAAAACACGTCTCCTGAGGATGGAAAAAAAAAAAAAAAAAAAACAGGTGAATGGCGAAAGGGGACAACTTGACGTTTGTCTTCAAGTCTCTTGATTCTTAGAGCTGACCCCACAGATCTCATGTTCCAGGCTTCCCCTCCCCATCCCCCTGCAGCCCCCCATGGCCACGCCATGTTCCCACCTGTGGTCTGTATGCCCCTGCTGTTAGGAGACCAAATCACGTAATCCCATAGGTATCTTTGTCTTTCTAACCATCCAGCTTTCTCTGTTGTGCAGAGAGAGATAGAGAAAGAGAGAGTGAGGGTGGTAAGTAATGTATGGATGAGCAGATGGAGAGTAGATACTTACATAGGCAGGTTGATGCACAAGTACATGGGTATCAAACAGGGGGGCTGAATATGTTTTAGTATCTAAAGAATGCAGGGAGTGGTGGAAATGTGTATGCATAAGTGTTGGTGGATGTGTGGGTTTGGGGTGACATGAGGGCATACAAGTATGAGGGTGTAGGGTAGACACATGTGGGTGTTGGTAAATACGTGTGGGTTTTGGGTAAGCATGAGGGTACAGGCAGACCTTTGTAAGAACGAAGGTGGACACGTGTGGACACGGGCAGATGTAAGGCGTAGTTATGTGGAAGGGCAGAGGTGTGAATACAGGGTTTGCCAATTTCTGCAGTACCAATACGCTCACTTTGGCCAATTTCAAGCTACTAACATAACATCACTGAACACGGAGCTGGGGAGTGATGTGCACCATCTGTTCTGCTGAGCTGGGGCGGACCATTTGCCCATGTGCCATGCACCAGCGAACACAGCACACGTGTCGGTAGGTGTGAAGGTGTATGTAGGTGGGTGCCTGGGGGTGCGGATGGGTGCAAGGATGCAAGTCGACATGGGTAAATGTGTGAGTCTGGCTGGACACAGGTGGACTCGGGGTCATTGGGAGTGTGTCAGTGGACAAGTATGGGTAGTTGTGAGTGTTCCCCCAGGTCCCAGTGATGTGCCAGGTGGGGGGAGGTGGGTAAGCACTGGAGAGCGTGCACAGAAAGGCTTAAACTCGCACTCCAAGTCCCAGGCCTCAGACATCCAAATTTCCTGCTTGGGGCCCCTGGCACGTGGCATCCAAGCCCAGCACCTACTCCCAGAATTCCATGACAGGTGAGGTGAAGTTCTCAGAGAGGGCTGCTGTGCGGGCTCCCGAGCGGTTCAGAAAGTCCATGCAGTGCTCTGTTGAGGACAAGGGGGGCTGGGCATCAGCTAGGGACCATATGGGGAGAGATGCCCTTTCACCCTAGTCCCCCCTGACCCTCTGACCTTACAGCCTGGCAGTCCCCATCATTCGCAGTCCCCATCATTCCCAGTCCCAAGAGCTTCCTGTGGAGCCCCCATTTTCCAGGAGTTGACCAGCCAGGTGGTTCATGGGACCAGACCCCTCCCTATGTTCCTCCTACTGCTCTTGTTCCAGTGAATCTGGCAGTTTCTCTGGCCACCCCGCCACCCAACCTCTGACACAGAGCTCAGATCCCTCCGCCCCTGGAACCGGCCCACTCTCTCCACTCAACACACAAATGGACTACGTCCTTGTGCCTGCTCTTCCCCCTCGATGGCCTGCTGTTCACATGGTGGGTTCCTCCTCAATCTTCAGCCCTCAGCCAGCGATTTTCTTCCCACTGTGGTACCGTTTTGGCAGTTTTGTTCACCCATAGCAATTTGTAATTATTTGATTAATTTGTCCCTTTCTACCAGTAGACCGCACGCTCACAGAGCGCTGGGCCACGGGGCTTGTGCTCAGCCGTCTATGTCTGGCACCCGGCACAGAGTGAGTGATGATAACCCCTCGCAGTGGCACAAAACATTCACAGTCGGGTGGGGTTTTCGGTTCTCCTGGTGGCTAGTCCAGATTCCCACAGAAGGGTCAGCCAGCAGGACGGCACCAGGGCCCGCACAGCCTGGCTCTGAGGCAAGGGTTTTCCCCAGGGAGAGGCCCCAGCCCAGGGGTCGAAACCATGGATACCTGTGTTCCAGCTATTGCTACAGGTCGTCCAGGGCAGCTCAGAGGTGAAGGAGCTGAACAGGTAGAAGAGGGCCCAGGCCAGGATGATGATGTAGTAGATGTTCAGATAGGACTCGATGACCACAGAAGCCAGACCAATGCCTACGGGAAGAGGGGAGGCATGCGGGAGCAACAAGGAGAACCCAAGAGATCAAGTTAGCCCAGCAGAGCCACACGGAAGCCTCCTGCCGCGGCTAGAAGGGGATTGGGTGCCACCCGAAGACAACCACCAGGATTTCTTTATTGGCCCGAGAAGCCACAGACAGCACATTTTTCTAAGAAACACAGGTTACAGAACACCACAGTTTGCATTCTTCCAGTTTTGCAATATATATATTTGAATGTATATCTTCTTTTTTTTATTTTTTTATTTTTTTCTCATTATGCATAATTTACTTGACATTTTTTTTTTTTTTTTTTTTAAGGAGATAAACTCTGGAAGGATTGTCATCCAAAAGCTACCTGTGGTTCTCTAGGTGATAGGATTTCGGTTCACTTTTTAAAGGTTTTTTTTTTCCCTTTTGTCCATCTGCATTCTCCAGTTTTTCTACGACAATCACACATTACTTGTAAAATGAAAAAGGGCAAGAAGAACAAAGGAGTAAGTAGGGAAGTCTTGGTAAGAATCAGTCTCAGGATAAGAGCAAAACCCAAAAGAAACCAGCAAAGAAAAAAAAAGAAGAGGTCGCTGGTTGTCGAGAACCCTGGAGCCTGAGTGGGTCTCAAAATGCCAGCTCACCGCCCAGTGAGGGGCAAGAGTGTCAGCCGAGGCGGGACCTGTGCGCCCAGGTCGGACGCAGGGGAGCAGTCTGGAGGCTGGCCGTGGGGCTGGGAGGGAGCAAGGGCAGGCGCAGTCCCCCCACCCCTCGCCTCCCCCCTCCCCGGCCCGCCTGCTCCTGCAAACGTGGGATCTTTTCCACAGTCATTTTAAAAGTAGCACGTTGCCAGGGCGGCCGTTAGTCCCGAGGTGTGAAAGCAGGCGGAGGAGTGGGCGCCGCGCCCTGTCCCAGGTCCCAGTCGCTCCGCGTCCTGGGGAGGTGCCCGCGGCCCGGGAAGCCGGGGCTCCAGGATGACTTAAGGAAGCACAGCCCTGAGGCAGGTCGGAAAATCAATGCCGACTGTCCACAAAACCAGCCCTTGGCCGGGCGAGCCCACCCTGATTGTCTGTTCCAGCGGGCCTGGCCAACTCGACCGGAGCACCCCCCGCCCCCCGCCCCCGTGTTTTCCTGCGTTTGGGTCTCCGCAAATCATGCAGGCGTCGGGGGCAGGGGCGCCCTAAAGCGACCGTGGGCTGGGGCCTCGGGAGGAGCGGCGGCCAGGGCTGCTGATGGCGCGGAGGGTCCCCGGGGAGCCGGGCGGCCGGGCTGTTCGGAGCGCGCACGCAGACACCCACACACCCAAACAAGCGGCCACTGTGCGGCCACTCGCCGCCGGAACGCGCTGTGCTCCCACCGCCTGTAAACACCCGACCGGACCCGGGAGGAGGCAGGGAGCCAGGCTGGGAGGAGGGGGTGCCCCATCTCTGAGGGTAGGGATGATCTCAGGGGAGGAAGCTTGTGCCTGTGTGTAAACTGAGGAGGGAGGGAGGGTGGGTGAGCACAGGGTGTGGCCTCCGTGTGCTGGGAGGGTGAACTGCGGGGTGGGTGCCATCAGGCCGGTGGAGGGCAGGTAGCAGGCAGCCTGGACCCTCCCACCAACATCGGTGCACACACCCTGAGACTCCAGGCCTTGGAGTCTCTGTCTCTTCAACTTGCCCAAGAGGGAAGGAGCAGTAATCCCTCCCCCCAACCCCCATCCAATGCTTGGTTTGCTCACCCGATCTGTGGTGACTGCCTTGGAGAGTTAGTAGATACCTGCCAGAGAGGCCAGCCCCGCCTTTTGCCACCCAGGAGCTCGCTTGGTCCTAGGGATAGCGCGCAACTGGGTGGGACATTAGGCGACTGCTGGGCTCCAGAGCAGAACACGGAGACACTGCTCTGGCTGAGGCCACAGTCACCCAGCAGGACCCAGCACTCCTGAGTAGAAACGTATGTGGGCCAAGCTTCGCCCCTCCCCAGCCCCTCACTGCTGCTCCTCCAGGGGTCCCATGGGTGCCCCAAGAGGAATGAGTACCAGATGAGCCTGGTCCCCGCAACCAAACCCCCAATTGGTGGTCGGGTTCCCAGCCTGCTCAGGAGCCAGGTTTTCCCCCCATGCCCACCTGAGCATGGTAGCTACAGCCCAGCTGAGTAGGCTGTAACCCCAGATAGCCTAGTCCCTGGGGCTGCCTCCAGACTGACGTGAGGGAAAGAGTCCTCTCCTCATTTCCCATAGGCAAGGAACCTCTCAGAGACAAGGGCTGGGGAGTCCCGCCAAGGGGACTGGCCCAATCAGCTAAAGATGGGGTGGGGAAGGACACCCCAAGCTGCTCACATTAGTACTAGCAAGTCCATAGAGAGAACAGGAGCTGTCCCTAACCTAATCCCTAACCTAATTCCTAACATGGGAAAAAGCATGAATTTTCAGCTCAGGGAGACCTGGGTTCAAATCCTCAGTAAATGATCTCATTTTCTCATCTGGAGGATCCAATGAGGAAATGCATGTCAAGTGCTTGCCGGAGCCCTAACACATAGCCGGGCTCAGGGGACGTTAGCCATCGTCCTCATCGCGATGGTTATGTACCTCGGCCGCACGTCTGGGGCCGCGCCATGTACACCGGAACAGCATTCCAGGAAGCTGATGAAGATGAAGCTCCAGGATTCCTCACTTGCAAAAACTCCTTCCAAGCTCTGCATCTAATTTTGCACTGGTGATTTTGTATTGTCTTTCTTGAGACGTGACTTCCTCCCCAGGATCTATAAGCTTTGGGCCCCCCAAAGTCTGATAACTCTTCCTGTGTCCCCCACAGCACTTCGCACAGGATGAGAGTAATGAAGAAGAAGGTGGTGGCAGGGAAGGAAAGGGGAGGAGCGATGGAGGGATGGAGGCGCTTGGTGGCCCTGGTAGGAGGACAAAGGGGAACACTCACCCTGGAGAAGGGGACAGATCTTCCTCCAGGCTGTCACGCTGCCTTGGCTGGTGTACTGGCCCAGCGCCACCTCCAAGAAGAACACTGGGATGCCGCAGGTGAAGAAGAAGATGAAGTAGGGGATGAAGAAGGCTCCTGTGGAGCAAGAGGGGGCAGGGGCTGAGTCCTCGACCCATCTGGGAGACCAGCGTCCCACTGCTTGGCATCCTTGATCTCCCTCCCCACCCTCCCAGGGGCCCATGTCGGCTTCCTCCTGTCTGCGAACAGGGACAGGCAGAAATTTTCCAGTCTGAACCCCATTCAGGATAGGAAAGATCTTTGAAGAAAAAGGAGTGAACATTTAGGTGGAAATCCTAATAGATGCACTATTTATTTTCTCAGTGTGCTTCACAAACTTAGTCCATTTATTATTTTTGGAACCAAAACATGTGTTCTGTATAATTTGATATGCTTATTAAATTATCAAGTGTGTTACATTTTAGAGAAAAACAAACAAAAACACCTCGGAAAAATTGCTTTTCCTCTAATAATTTTCAGATGTTTTTTTCCCTCCACCGGGCTCTGATCCAAACTGGGGTCCCAGCAGAGAAGGCCGTTTCTCTGCTCAGGCAGATTCTCGGGCACTGGGGTTTCAGCAGTTATGTGATTAGGTGCTGACCTACAGCCCCCACAGGAGGCCAGGCCGAAAAAGCATCCAGCAAAGTAGGGAACTTAAAGATAATGCTAAGCCGCTGGTGCCCACTTCAGTCACTAAGACATATACCTGAGGATGGAAAAAAAAAAACAGATGGGTGAACAGATTATTGTTTACCGCATCAAAATAACACTTAGCACTTATGCTGTGCTTACTGTGTGTAAGGCATTCTTCTAAATGCTCCACCAACATCAGAATCCTCACAGAACCACCTCCCATGGGGCAGGTACCACTGTTATCCCCATTTTACAGATGAAGAGACTGAGGCATCACGCCAAGTGGTCCGATTCTGAGTCTGTGCTCTTACCCAAGGAATCCACATTACTTTGCAGGAAAAATAGAAAGTACAAAGGAGGAAAAAGGAAAAAAAATATTGTATAGCCTTCCAATTTTCTTATAAACACACACACACACGCACATATATACATATATATTTGGCAAAAAATGAGAACCTACTATATATTCCTTGACTACCATTTAAAAACCTATCAGGAACCTATTATATCAATACATATAGAAGGCATCATTTTAATGCCCGTATCATATTCCACCGTAAGCATGTATCTTAGTTCATTTCATCGATACCTCCACTGGCCAGGTACCTTTGGTTGTTTCATTAGAAACCCCACTGAGATCCATTGTCCACATCCTTGTGCACTTAGCTAACTGTCTCCTCAGTATAAATTTCCAGTGGACAAATTGGTAGGTCAGAGTGTATGTACATTTTTTTTTGCAGTAAAATATATATAACATAAATTTTACTTTTTAACCATTTTTAAGTGTAAGGTTCAGTGGCATTAAGTACTTTCACTCTGTTATCCAACCATCACCACCATCGATTTCCAGAACCTTCTCAGCCATCCGAATCTGAAACTCTGTAGCCATTAAACACTAACTCCCTATTCCCTGCCTCTCCCTGGCCCCTGGTAACCACCATTCTACTTTTTGTCTATGAATTGTTTTTCTAGACACCCTATATAAGAGGAATCATGCACTACTTATGTTTTTGGTGTCTGGCTTATTTCACCTAGCTTCATGTCCTCAAGGTTTATCCATGCTGTTTTCAGGCTGAATAATATTCCCTCATGTGTATATATCACATTTTGTTTATGCATTTGTCCATTGATGGACATTTGGGTTGCTTCCACCCTTGGGGCTTGAACAGTTTTTTAAGGACTTTGACATGCATTTCTGAATCGCCCTCCCAGCCTCTTCTACCCATCTGCACCGCCAGTAGCAATATGTGAGAGTGAAGGAGAAGGATCTGTGAGTCTTCTGGGCCCTCCGGAGCCACAGCAGCTGGTAATTCTCCAAGTCCTGAAGTCCTTTTTAACCCCAGCTTTGCCCGCACATCCTGAGTAACACCACTGACGCCGGTTCACGCGGCTTAGGTGGTTACAGGGGTGAGGCTGAGGGGCTCTCCCAGAGGGCGCTTTACGGGAAGTCTGTGGCGGCATGTGACCCATGGGCCCCTTCCTGCTGGCTGTGCGGAAGCCCTTCCCTCTCCTGAAGGGGACGGCCTCAGCCCTACCCTTGGCACATAGACTTCTGCCCCACAGAAACCGGGGAGAGCTCAGGAGGCCTGGAGCTGGGCCACCCTCAGGCTGAGTCGGGCCTGGAGGGTCAGTGCTAGGCCCCGACCACAGCAGGCAGTGGGAGGAGGTTGGTCCTGGAGCGCCTGCAGGCATCCGTTCTTGGCTTTCTCCCTGGGTTTTCAACATACTATCACTGCAAACATCTTCCCCTCGGAGTGAGAATCCTCACTCGGGGAGATGGACCTGGTCCACAGTTCCCTTAGCATCTGCCCATGCTCTGGGCACGAGCAGCCGGATGAGGCCCCCCAGGGATCCGTGAGGACAGGGTGACTTGGGACGCATTTATAGTCTCTCTCCCTTTGCTCTAAGGTATGCCTTATTAGCTCTGCCAAGCACTTACTCCGGAACCACTAGCAATCTGGAAACTCAGAATTCATAAAATTCTCTTTTGGGGTGAGCCATTTTTTTTTTTAAAGATTTTATTTATTTATTCATGAGAGACAGAGAGAGAGAGAGAGGCAGAGGGAGAAGCAGGCTCCCAAGGAGCAGGGAGCCCGATGCGGGACTCGATCCCAGGTCCCTGGGATCATGACCTGAGCCGAAGGCAGACGCTTAACCATCTGAGCCACCCAGGCGCCCAGGGGTGAGCCATTTTTTGAGGATGATCTAGTTTAGCAACTCCCTGGGGTTTTTTTTGTAACCAAAGATATTATTACACCAATAACACTATTTTTTCATCCCTCTTGAAAGATTTTTCTCTACAGAACCGTTGGTTAACTAATTATTAATTCATTATGAATTGATTAATATATCAGTAAACACTATATTTAACTGCTTTTTTTCTTATTTATTTATTTTTTTTAAAGCAAGGCAGAGTGCCACCTGCAGCGCCTCATTTGGACGTGTCTGGAGTCTCAGAAGCTTGATTACCCTACGTTCTCCTACAAATGGACCTGGAGAGCTTGTTTGGGGGTCCTAGCAGGGGAGCGCAGCTACTCGTATACCCTTGATGGAAGAACAGTCCTCCCCTATCAGGGAAGGTCGTCCTCTTGGACCAAGCGCGCAGCTTCGGGCAGGGCGCCCGTGGAGCGGTGTGGGAAGAAGGGGACACCTGCCTAGCCAGCCAGATCACAGAACCACCTCAACCGCATCAACCCTGGCAATCAACAGGGTGACAGATGTCGCAGCCAGATCGCCCTCACATCCTAACTGCTAACTAAAGAGTTATGGTCAGCTCAAGATAAACCCTATCATCGTAGTGAGTTAGTACAATTCTAGCCTAAAGCAAAAAGGTGACATTTGAGTTAGTCGGTGAAGTCATGTTCCCACGTAGATCCATTATTAAGTTATCTGAAACAAGGAAACCTACATTCCTACTTTCCTGGACCCCCAAAGACCAGTGACCTGACATTGGGACCCCTGACCTTGCTCCACCCCTCATGTAGGGGAGGATGAGGGACATAGGATAGAGGGGTGGCAGGGTGGGTGTCCTCCCCGGGTACATAGGTTGGGACAGAGCTAATGCGAGAACACAGACTCTGCCCAATAACTGCGATCCAGCACTGCCTCTTCACAGACGACCCAGGCTCAGCGCGGTGTCCCTGCACACTGTCCTAGGCGCTTGTGTCCCCATGCTGCCCCACAGCCAGGACTGAGGCCACGGCCACAGTGCAGCCACCAGGCAGGACAAGGAGGTGTGGGCACCCAAACCAGAAAACCTGTCCCCTGGACCCTCCTTCTCCCTCCTTTTTAGATGGCAGGGCAAGTGATGTGCAAGCCAGTGAACCAGGTGCCCAGGCCCGCAGCTCCCAACCACTTCTATGATCTTGGGCAAGTCGCTAAACATCCCTAGGAGCCTCTGGGCGCTCTATGAAATGAGTGCTCAGCCTGGATCATCTTCAACTCGAGCACGAACGCCCTGTGTGTCCGTGAAACTGGCCTGGGGCAAAGAAACAAGTCACCGCCCCTACCACTTCTCCCCGCCTTCCCTAATCTCTGGCCAGCATTAACCCCCCACTCCCCAGCCTCGCTCCATAGCCCTCACCTGCCAGGAAACCCCATTTCTATTTCTTGGAGCCATTAGTTCAAGTAGTTGGTAATAATACTATAAGGTTGGAAACACAAAACAAGATACCGGGTAGATGCTCAGTAAATACCTGCCAAAGTAAATATGGGGGTGCCTGGGGGGCTCAGTCGATTAAGCATCTGACTCTTGATTTTGGCTCAGGTCATGATCCCCTGGTCATGGGATCTGAGCCCCATGTCAGGCTCTACGCTCAGCGGGGAGTCTGCTTGAGATTCTCCTCCCCCTTGGCTGCTCCCCCCCACCTCCAAAATAAATAAATAAATCTTTTTTAAAAATTAAATATGAATAGTGTTATAAGGGTTTTCTATTTTTTTTTTTAAAGATTTTATTTATTAGAGAAAGAGACAGAGAGAGGGAGGGAGGGAAAGAGAGAAAGCACAAGCAGGGGCAGCGGCAGGCAGAGGGAGAAGCAGGCTCCCCGCTGAGCAGGGAGCCCAACATGGGGCTCGATCCCAGGACCCCGGGATCACGACCTGAGCCGAAGGCAGACGCTTAACCGACTGAGCCACCCAGGCGTCCCTATAAGGATTTTCTAAACAATAATTATCTTTAAATAGGAATGTTTCTTCTTTTTACCTTTCTGGAATGTTTCAGATTTCACAATAAATGTGTACAATTTCCACAAGAAGAATAAAGGTATTTTCAAAAGGCAAAGATGAATCTGTCCAGTCACAAATAAATTCATATAAATGAATACTTCCATTTGTATGAAAATTCCAAATAGGTAAACCCATAGCCACAGAAAGTAGATTAGTGGTTGCCAAGGGCTGGCAGCAAGAGGGAATAGAGAGTGACTGCTAATGGCTTCAGGCCTTCCTTCTGGAATGACGAAAATGTTCTAAAATCGGTTGTGGCGATGGTTGCACAATTCTATGAATATACTAAAAGCCTCTAATTGTACACATAAAAAGATTAATCTGGCCCCTTCCCACCATACCCCTGCTCATTTTTACTACCAGTGCTGAAAAATAATAAAATTATGTTGCTTTAATTAAAAAAAAAATCAGAGACAAGATCATATTTCTCTGCTCCGATTCTTCAACCGTTCCCATCTCAGAGCAGAGCCTATTAGATGTGAGCCCTGTGACCTCTCTGATCTCTTCTACTCTTCTCCACATCTGTCACTGCCCCACTGTTCTTCAAACAGGCCAGGTGCACTTTCACCCCAGGACTTTGCACTTGCTTTCCCCTCCGTTTGGACTGGTCTTCACCTGATCTCCATCTGTAAGACTCACTCCTTTACCTCCTTCAAGGCTTGGCGCAAATGTCACCTCCTCAGCGCAAGCTTTCCTGGGCACCTTACTTCACCTTTTCAACCCTTCCCCCCATCCCCTACATCTCCAACGACCCAGCATTCCCTACCCCTCGTCCCTGCTTGGCTTCTCACCATTCCACTCCTCACCATCAACATCCCATGCATCTTACTTCCTTGTCTGTAATCTGCCACCCTGCGCTAGAATACATATAACACACAGAATGTGTTCTGTGCTGTATCTAGAACAATGCCTAGCCCAGGAGAGGCCCACAGTAAAATACTGGCTGAATGAATGACTCCTATCAGCAACCAGCATTACACAGAATCATGAAAGACTAGTATATCCTATCTTGTTACACACTCAGATTCCTTGGTCCTACCCATTGCCTCCATTACCCTTCACCATGGCCCTGGGAGGCATCATCCCTATTTCACAGAGGAGGACCCTGAGAACCCCCGGGCCCTCCAGCTCCATGCCAGCCTCCTTCCATTTTACCACATCGCCAGGCAGGAGGCGCCCAGGTAGGCCCTGCCTGCGGTCAAGGCACAGCTCTCCCCACCACGCCTACCTCAAAATGAACTCACCACCTCCATTTTTGTAGCAGAGATAGGGAAACCTCCAGACATTCCCCAGCCCAATGATCTCCCCGGCCACTGACAGCACAAACTCCATCTTGTTGGTCCATTGGCCCCGATCCTTCACCTGGTCCTCGCCTTCCTGTTCCAACTTCTCTCCCTCCTCAGGGAGCCAGGAGACCACGGGAGGCCCGTCCTCGGGGACTGCCACTTTTCTGTCCATGGCGACGTGATGGACCGGGAGGCCGCGGAGCTGGGAGAGGGCAGGATGGTGAGCCTGGTGTGACAAGAAGGGGTGAGCCGTACCACCCCGAAGCGTGCCCTCCACTCCTGTTTTCTCCCTCTTGGCTTTGATTATTGTTGGAATATTGCGGTAACATTTCCCATTGTTGGAATATGGTTTAATATCTTGGGCTGTTGATTTTCTTCCCAAACTCTCCATGACTTTTACACCGAAAGTTACACTTTGCTGTCATGACTTGGAGAACAAATAGGGAGCCAGTCTTCGTTTGCCCATTTTGCAGAGGGGGACATCCAGGCCTTGACCGGTGAAGTGGCTTGCTTACGACCATATAGGAGTAGACTGGGAGGAAAAGGCTCGGGGGTCTTTCATTCCGAGTCCCTTCTTTTTTTATTTTTTTATTTTTTTTAAGATTTTATTTATTTATTTGAGAGACAGAGAGAGAAAGAGCACAAGTCAGGGTAGAGGGGCAGGGGGAGAGGGAAAAGCAGACTCCCCGCTGAGCAGGGAGCCCGATGCGGGGCTCGATCCCAGGACCCTGAGATCATGACCTGAGCCGAAGGCAGACGCCTAACGACTGAGCCACCCAGGCGTCCTCCGAGTCCCTTCTGATATTTACAGCCAGCCACCGTCCCCGCTCGCCCGTCTGCCCAGCTCCACAGTGTCGGGTGAGTGGCACCCGCCCAGCCTCCGGCCTCCAAGCCAGAAGGGATCAAAGCCTGCCAGGGGTGACAGGAGGTCAAAGGGCAGGTGTGGCCCAGGTGACTGCATGGTCTTCTGCTAGCTGGTTGTGTGCTCATTCCTATGCCAGGCAATCGATCAACTCAGGGTAAACATGGGAGCCAGCTAGCTCTGGGCGTCTGATTGGAAGGGAAGGAGAAGGTGGGGCCTCTGAACAAGGCCAGATGAGACCCGGGATTGGTGCCAGGACCAAGTATAGGCCTTCGAGGGAAACCTGGTTCTTCTTCCTTCTCCGTTGTACCTCTGCCCTGAGAACAAGCAAGGGGTCCTGGCGGTCGATCCCAGAGCGATTCTCACTGGGGTGGTGGTCTCCTCAAGGGAGACCCAGACGTGGCTGAGCGCGACAGCAGGTCACTGGCCTTCCTGACTTCCTGTTCTCCTAAAGAGCCCAAAGCTCACTGGACTGCCAGAAAAATGACGTGGTCTCTCTTGGTCTACTCTGTCCCTATCGCTGTCCATTTTTCAACCTCCAGGAGATAAACTGCAGCACTGTGGTGTTGTACCTGGAGTCCTTGTTTGCCTACCCCCCTCCCCCCCCCACAGCCACCCTGAGGCCACCTTGGCTCCCGAGGAGCTGCCAGGAGGAGGTGATCTGGCCCCAGAGGGAAGCACCCACCCAGCACCCCTCACCTCCGGGGGGCGCTGGGGAAATCAAAGTGACCCTAAGCTACCAAGTGCTCCATGCCCCTCCAAGGCTCTAGAGAAACACAAGGGATTCTTTTTACTAAGTGTCTGTGTTTTTTCGTTGGTCCTTTTAACCCAGGCAACAGCCCAAGCCCAAGTCAGTTAAAAAGGCGTGGCAGGAGCCATTTGAGGTTATGGAAATTTTTGAAGGTGACTTGGAGGACAGGTTATCCCAGGAATGGGAAAGCCTGTCGGGGTTAGATTCTGGTATTGGGACCTACTCAGAGGTTTCCACTGCAAGCTCAGCTCAGGAAGAAAGATGAAGAGAGAAGCGCCTAATGGAAATCAGAGGTCTTCAGCCCCTGATGTAAGGGAGGAGGAGGGAAGGAAGGGAGAGAAGAAGGCTTCCAGGTTCAGAGGAGACCATCAGACCCTAGGAGTGGGGGAGGCTTTGAGAACCAGAGTGTCAGGTTGGAAGAACAGGGCAGTTTGGCCCTGGGGGAAAGAGTTGGTGCTACCTGAACCAACTGTAGATGTTGCTACAGAATTGGGGTTTGGGCACCCTAAGGAGTGGCCCCAGAATCGTTATCAGACAAATGAGTGGATGAATGAATGAATTCAAAAACATTAACGGAAAAAACACCAGGCAGGAAACCTAAGGTCTAGTCCAGACCTAGCCAATAATAATATTAATAAAAGTTAACATTTGACTAATTGTCGCGCCAAAAACCTACACTTCTTCATATGCGTTATTAAATTTCATCCTCATTAAAATCTTTAAAGTAGGTATTACTATTAAGTCCATTTTATCAATGAGGAAATGAAGCTCAGAGAGATGAAGGAACAGGACTTGACACCTTGCAAGTATTCAGTAAAACTATTTTTAAATGATTTGAATGAACTCACCAATACAATAAGCAATGGAGCGGAGTCTCTAACTTGCTGTATGAACTTAGGCAACTCACACGTCCTCTCTGGGCTTTAAGTCTCCCTGGAAGAGAGAATGAGCCATTCAACAGGGGTGCTGGGAGGGTGGGGGATAAAAATAAGATCCATAAAAGACAAGGAGAGATTTTTTGCCTTTGCTTGCCAAGCCATAGTGTAGCTCAGCTCAGGGTGAGCCCAAGCACAAAGGTTTCCAAGGGGGTGGACAGGAGACAAGCCTTCCTGTTCTCAGACCAGAAGCAGCTATGACAGGGCCAAGCTGTCCTCAACAGTGGAAGGAAGAGAGACCTGGTGGGGCCAAGGAGTAAGCGAAGGGAAGACCAGAGGAGAGTGCAGGACTGCGAAGCAAATCTCAGAGCCCAGTTTGGGTGCAGGGTTTGGCTTGTATCGGGATGGGGAAGACAAGAAGAGAACACACACTGATGAGCTGATACTGATGCAACATATTTTTTTTAAAGGTTACTGGAAAGATCATAATTTATGGGTTAGAGTGAAAAAACGGAATGGCAGAATGAAAGCAAGAGCATGTGGAAACGAAAGCTGGCCCCGAGCCATGGTAAATCAAGAAGAAACAGGCCTTCAGTGCAGCAAGTGGTATTCAAGTTAGACTCAGGGAAGAAATGTCGAGGTGGAGGTCAGACATAAACACAGGCTGTACAGAGCTCTCCTGTGGGGGCTCCTTTTCAAAGCCAAAAGGACGGCATGCCCCCCTACCCTCCTTACCCCTAGCCCACTTGCGAGGAATAAACAGTGTTATCCACAGTCAAGATGACTTCCAGAGATCTCCCCCTTCCCGAGATCTCCCCCGTCTCAGCTCTGCCACCTCTCCAGCCCCTAGCGCCCCCTTCCCACCTCTGCTAAGCTGGAGCAGGATACGGGGTCATGCATTGGAGCTCACCACACTTCAGTGCCCTCCAGAAGCCAAGACACCTACATCCACACTGGGCTCAGTGCAGCCCACCAAGAAAATCTTCAAGAGGCTAGCAAGTCCAAAGTTAACCGTTTTCAGGAGCTGGGCATGGGGCTAGGAGGAGGAGGTCTGGTCAGGGTCTAGCAGAGGAGCAGACAGGTGGCGAAATGCCGCTCCCGCCATGCTGCTGGGATCCCAGCTCGGCCCCATCACCCTCCCAGTCCAGCACAGGAATGGCCCAGCCCCGGACCCGGTGGGGGGGGGGTGCGGGGGGCGCGGGGGGCACGGGATGCCCCAGGCCCTGCTTCAGCCCCCACCCACATACCAGTTCCCCTTTCTGTACACACACTGGTGCCATTCCTGTCACGTCCCTTTGCACACACATACCTGTGTGCATGGCACCAAAACCTGACTCCGGCTAGTCCCTCACAGCCTGGGGGCTGCCGGGTTAGGCTGCTGGCCGCCTGCACCTCCCCACCACTCCCTTGTTGCCCTTCTCTGGCACAAGCATGCTCACGCCTCCCCACAGCCTGAGCTGGGGCAGCTTCCTCCTTCTGGGAGACGCTTGGCTCCCTGCTTGCGCTGCTTGACCCATGGGGGAGGGCAGGAACCCCTCATCTGCATGGCTAATTGCAGGTCATGGGTCTGGAGGGATGCCCAAGGTTTGTCCCGTCTGCTCTTCCTTCCCATCTCCCTGGGTACTGTCTGCTTCCCCTCGTTCCCTCAGCCAGGTGATCACCCCTCCTTCACCTACTCCCTAGGGCCAACCCCCCACCTAGGGTCTTTCCCAGGCTCGTCCCTGAGCAACTTAGAAGCTGTGGGTGGCTTCGGGGAGTCGGGGTGATTCCCCTGGTCCTAAGATGCCCCAACATCAGACTTACCTTCAGCCCCAGTCTTTTGTACCACAGACACACACAATCCTACAAAACCTTGCCTCCCAGGACTCACCCCTCCAGCCCCTCTGAGGCACCCTCTAAGGGACTGCGAAGACACAGCCCGTCCTCTGCTTCCTGCTCACCTCAGTCCGGAGCTCGGCTCCCGTGGTCAGCTCAGCTCCATGCCTCCGGTCCCCGGGACAGTGGCGGGGAAGCCCACACAGCCGGGACCTGAGAGGGGAACCAGCCTCCCCCTTTGCTCCTTCTCCTGTTCCTCCCAGCTCAGAATCCCATCCGAGTTGTTGTCCCAGGACTCCCAGACAGAAAGCAGCTCTGTGTGTGTGTGTGTGTGTGTGTGCGCGCGCTCACGCACACCAGTGTATTGGGAAGTGAAGGGACAGAGAAATACCACAGCAACAGGAGGGACTGAAGCCAAAAGTTTGTGCACCAGGATTACAACATCCAACCTCAGGAAGCCAAGTCCTCTGTCCCCAGTCCACCACCCCCAGCTCCCTCCCACTGTGGGAGCCCCCCCCCAAGCCCTCCCACTGAGCTCTGTCCCTCCAGTCCAGCTCAGACTTCCATCTGATCACGTCTCCCTCCTTTTGCCCCTCGCGCCTTCCCCCTCCTCACCGTGCCCCTCCAGTACCTGCTCCTTCCGAGGGAAGAGACGAGGATGTACAAGGCAGGGTGCAGCCTTTTCTTACCAGAGCAGTAGGACGGGAGCCACCACCCCCCGGGCTGGAAACTGAGAACCTCAGGAGGGGAGTTGGCCTCACTGACGAGGGCTCGGGAGGAGGGTGAATCACGCGCTGGAGTTTTCCACCAAGTACCTGCCCTCTGTGGTTTCAAGGCAAGGCTCTGGACCTTCACAACCACTACCCTTTGCCTTGGGATTTTCCTAGAGAAAGTTCTCAGAGCATACCTCAAGAAGCCTAAGTTAGAAAGGACACAGGTTTATAATCAGACAAGACCTGAGTTTGAACCCCTCCTCTGTTCTACTGGTCAGGTCAGCTAGGCAAGGATCTGAGCCTCAGTTTTCCAATCTGTAAAAGGTACAAAACAAGACCTACCTACTTTTTATAGTTAGAGACAATATGGTAAATTGCTTAGGAGATTGTAGATGCTTCAGCGGGGGGGTGGGGGGGTCAGTGGTGTTTGCTGTGTGTCCTCTGGAAGTGGGGGCAGGGATGGTGTGGCGTCCGGTCCCAGGCAGCAATAATAATGCTCTGGTGACCTCTCAGCACTAAAGCACGTAACTGGGACTTGTCTGATTGCCTGGCCGCCATCAGTGGTGAACTGGTATTTGTTGAATGAACGTGTGTGGCCCTCTGCTATGTGCCCAGTGAGCTTATGCAGAGTGGGGTGCCCCTCACTGGTCCTGCACACGCCCTCATGGTGCTGGGTGCAGGACTGTCCCGTGGTCCTTCATTCAGAACAGCCAGTGGCTCTTTCAAGACAATGAAGGTAATTTCTCAGCCCCAGGTGGTGTGGAGGGAGGGGGAAGTTGTGGGGAGAAAAGGAAATTTCCCTTTGCATGAGCTTCCCCTTCGTATTTTAGAACTTCCCAGTAGGGCTGGGGTGTGAAGTTAGAATCTCAGTCTGTAGTTTTCCATCAAGCAGCCCCACTGGGTGGCTCGCAGGCCCCTCACAGCATCTCCTGTGGGGTTCCCCAGCGCGAGAAAGCCCGAGTGAGTCTCAGTTCGCAGACTCCTTGCCTCTGTGAAACCAGAAGGCAGACGGAGGGTCAGCCCTGGCAGAGCCGTGCATGGTCCCAACCAGAATTCACGCTGCAGTTACCCCTGCCCGCAGCTGGGATGATATGACCTGCATTGCTGCATCTGTCCCTGCAAGTTGGGTCCACCACGGGTCAGCCATAGAGCTTAGTGCAGCGGGGACACCAAAGTCCACAAGATACAGAACAGCAGCGGCAGCCTTTCTGGAACAAAACACCCAACCTCCCCATGAAGGGGAGCGAGAAGAAAGAGAATCAGACTAGGCAGAGGGGAAATTTCCCGGCTCATTCATTCATTCAAAAATTATATTTCATGCCTGCAATGTGTCGGGCTTTCCACAAAGACCTGGGGTTACATGTGGACAAACAGTCCTGCCTCCTCTCCTTCACCTTGTAGGAGAATAGCTGCCTTGTTGGTCCTGGACTCCTTTTAACTTTGAGCCCCACCTTCGTCAAGTCTCCCCTCGCCCCTGCAACTTCCAACCCCTAGTGGGTATTCAAACCAATTAGTAAACTCCTGGAGGCCGGAGACGCCTGTCTTTGCAAAAGGTAGGAATCCCTAAATTACCTGGAAAGCCTACCTGAGACGGTTTCCAAACTGGGAAGGGCCCAGAGACAAGATGGAATATGGTTAAATGACTCAGTTATCTTGCTGCGGTGAGAACCGTGAACCCCATAAAATGGTCTCCTCACCACCTTCATCTAAGCCCATGCATGCCTTTAGAGAGCCTGGCATGGAACCTGCTTCCTGAGCATCTAACTCTTGTTCTACTGCAGCATAATTGTTTCCTAGACCGGAAATATCTAAAAGGTAGGGGACATATTTCCTAATTCTTTGTTTCTGCCTTCAACATTTAATACAGTGCTGGCTCAGTAGGCACTTGATGTTTATTGGATGGATGGATGGATGGATGGATGGATGGATGGATGGATGCAACTTGAGGGAAAAAATTGATCCCATTTTTCCATTTTCTGGAAAGGCCCTGCTCTCCCAGAATCAGGGGATAGATTAGGGCTTGGTGGACTCAGCTCCTGCTTTTCTTGGACAATACTGCTGATGCTGGGCAGGACCCTGGGACAACAGGATGCAGAGTTATTCTGGGGCTACCTCTCCCTTGCCCCCCACCCCCAGAAATGCCTAGCTCAGGAAACGGGTAGCCTTTTTTCTGGGCCCAATGCCACTTGATGCAAGGGGCTGGGGAGGCCAGCAGACTGCAAAGATGCCTCTGAACTCTTCCTGGGCTTTTGTGTTTCATTGATGGCCCAATGTTGTGGGGCTGGAGCCTTGGGAAAGAAGCTGGATTTGCTCAAATGTGTCCCCGTGGCAGCTCTCCCTACACCCTCCACTGGATTCCAACAACACACTGATCTAGGCCTTATTATTTCCATTTTATAGAGGAGAAAATGAGGGTTCAGAAAGGTGAACTGGCCCCAGGTCCCATAGCTAGTAGGTCAGAGGGCTCAGACCCAAGCCAAGACCGCAAGCCTCTATAAAGGAGTGCACTGGGCTGACTGTGGTGTGTTTGAGTTGGTGCACATTTATCTGAGGATAAGGAAGGAAGGACTGTGTGTCTGTGTGCACACGGATAGATGTGAGGCATGTGCAAGGTCTGAAGTATGTGACCCAAGGCTCCAAGGCAACCTGGTGGGCTCGGCGCCTCGTCAGTTCTTCCCTGTCTGCAAGGCCTCTGCTTGCAGCTCCGGTGAGCTGTGTCACTTCTCTCCGTTCAGCCATCACTTGCCCAGTGCCCCTGTGCCTGCCTTTTGTTATTTGTTTTTTGTTTTTTTAAGCTTTATTTATTTATTTCAGAGAGAGAGAGAGCACGCGCGAGGGGTGGGGTAGAGGCAGAGGGAGAGAAAGCCTCACGCAAACTCCATGCTGAGTGCCAAGCCCAAGACGATGATGCAGGGCTTGATCCCACTATCCCAAGATCAGGACCTGAGCCGAAACCAAGAGTGGGATGCTTAACCGACCAAGCCACCCAGGCGCCCCTGTGCCTGCCTTTCTTCTCTAACAGGTGGGGCTGCTAGACAAGAGGGGTCCCCTTCCTTTTGTGTCTTCTTCCTCGAAGAACTGCAGGATCCAGTATCTGCCCTTCCAGGCAGAGAAAGCAAATGGGACAAATAGCAGCCCCTCCCCCACCTCCGCTAAAGCCGCGTCCAGGTATTCCTGCTCCCGTTCCCCGACCCCAACACTGACAAGTGGCTTTTCTCTCGCAGCTTTGCCTGTCACCCCCCTGGGTTATTAGAGCAGATCACCCTCATCCATCCCCCGAAACTGGCTTAATGACCTCACACCGCTTGGCACTGAGTGACTGAAAGGGATCTCACACCCATGACCTCATTTGAGCCCTACAACAACGCTGTGTGCAGGAGGGGCATGGTATTCCCTCCATCGGAAACACGTGAAGACCTCAATTGTGTGTGACTTCCACAAAAACAAGTCAGGAGCAGGTCAGGGCTGGGCCCTGCATCTCCTGAGCCTCAGGCCAATGGATTCTTTTCACCCTATATTAATGAATCTCCTAACTAGGATTCGAATGGCCATTACGGAACTGCCCGCAGGCATCGCCTCCCCGGCCTAACAGCTGCTCGCAACTGTGGCCACATGGCTGGAGATACAGCCAGCGCACCCTCAGAACGGCCTTCCCAGCCCACCCCACCTAAACCAGCAGCCTCCTTCCCCGACCCCAGTCCCTCCTCGTAGTACTTTGCTTTCCCTCCATAGCATCGGCCACAATTTTGTTGTTGCAGAAATTCTATTTTTGTACCCCGTAACACAGCGCCACATAGTAGGTGTTCTGGAAATATCGTCAGATGGATGGAGATGCCAGGTTTCTCTCGCAGATTTACTTCTCCCACCTACGGCTGTGACTGAGCCTGGCACGCTTGGGGGATGCCCAACCAGGCGCTGTCCAGGAGGGAGCAGCCAACGCCAGCAAACAGGAGGGCTGCGACCACTAACTTTGATAAGTTCTCCAAACTGCAACCAGAAAATCAAAACCGGAGGACTGGCAACGATTTCAGTGCCCTTTCCCACTAACTGACTTGTAAAACAAACCAGGGAAATCGCCCAGGGAATGCTGGGAGCCCTTGGTCTGCAGCTCTAAGCATCGCCAATGCTCCCCCAGACACCAGCAGAAGAAGGACCATCCGAGCAGAAGGGGGGACACAGGCAGATACGGAAGCCTCCACACGCTCAGGGAGAAACGCAGCTGTGTGCGTTCGGGCACTTACACACACACACACCAAGAGGTAAGTGTGCCCCAGCTCCACACACAGAGGCTGCAGACACACCTGTGGCATCCTCTGGGGATCCCAGGCCACGCCCACTGGCCCCGAGGTAGGACAGGCTTTGCCTTCCACCTGGATCCTCTCTGCAGCCTGACCGCAAGAGCTCCTCTGTGCAGCTCAGGCCCTGACCTTGAGCCGGGGTCATGGCAGTGCCGCCCCCTTGTGGCCACGTCTAGCAGCACCGCATCCGGCATCTGTCCTGAGCAGAAGAACGAGGTGGTCCCGAGGAAGTGGGATCCCTCTGCTGGCTGAGCTGGGGTAGTGCCCGTTCTGCCAGGGCTTGTCGCACCTGCCGCCTCAGGTCAGCAGTCACTGCTGTCCCCCGCGTGCCCCTGGCGCAGGCCCTGGGCAGGTGCGCACACACCGTTTTGGCAGGTGGGGTCAGGGAGGGGGGCGGAAGGGGAATGTGGGCGGAAAGAAGCCTGACCACACTTTCCTCTTCCTTCCTCCAGCTAGGGCTCAGGTCCCCCTCGTGCCCACCTCCGTTGCCCTGCTTATTCCGCTGAGCGAAGGAGGAGGGAAAGGGCTCTGGGGGGAGCATGGACAGAGTGTGACAGACCCCTCTGGTGTGAGTGTCTGAAGATGGAGGCTCTCAGCTGGGCCCCGCCGTCCTCCCCGGCACCACCGTCCCCTCTGCTCATGGGCCACAGGAACTCAGTGAGGAAAGGAGAGCCAGAGAGGAGGCAGGGGGCACTAAGCCACAACTTGAAAGCGAGGAGGTGCTCAAGGCAGCCAAGGCAGAGGGGCAGGAACCAGGCGGAAGAGCTGGCCATCGGTGGGAAGAACATGGATTTAATGGAATGAAGGGTAAGAGGGACTAGGCTCTCGCTCTACCCACCAGCCCTCACCCGGCCTCCCCAGGCCTGTCTCAAAGGGGGCGCTCTTGATACCAGCATCTCACATCTGTTCGGCCACCCCTGGAGCAGTGAAGTTCTGGTGGGAGGCGCCCAGGCCCAGGTGGATTCCAAACTATCCCCTTGCGTCTCATCTACCGCAGGTGGAGACAGAGACGCACCGTGGAGCCACTTCGGCAGCCGTCCCCACAGCCAGGCCCATGGGCACGATACCGGGCCCGGCGGCCCTAGCAGTGAGACTCTAGTTCTGTGAGTATGAGAAGCGATGTCTTGGGTGTGGCAGGGGCCGAGGGTTCTGCTCGCTTCCATCCAGGCAGGTCCTCAGCTGGGCACATGAGCTGGCGAATTCTCTGCAAGGGAAGTGGAGGTGGTTATCATGAGCTGGCGTCAGGCTGCCCGCTTCCCCGATTGGCTCACCGGGGTCTGCCTGCCGCCCCCCCACACGTACCCTCCAGCTGCCAGGCCTTTCATCCCAGCCTGTGGCTTGGAGGCATCAATCTCTTTCTGAGACTTGTAAGCACTCGCTCTGTCCCTCCCCAGCAGCCTCACCAGGCTCAGTGGCGCTCCTGTGTACCAGCTCCTACGCTGGTGGACATCTGTCTATCCTCATGGGGCCCTACGTCATTGTCTTGGGTTCCTGCCCTTCCCCATGAACCCCCTACCTCTCTGAAGGAGCCCTTGAGGGTGCCGAGTTTATAGAAGCTCCAGGCAGGAATGCAGACCATGGAGGACAGAGCCAGGAACCAGCCCAGAGCATCGCCCCACCACGGGTATGTGTACTTTTTGTTGTAGGTCAGCGGGGTGTACTTGATCAGGGAGAAGAGGAAGGTGGCCTGAGGAGGAGAGTAGAAGAGAAAGGGGCTGGGAGAGCAGGGGCCTTGCGCCCTCCATGACCCCTGGAAGAGCTCTCAGACATCAGTCACACTGCAAGCCTGGACTGGCCTCCAGGCTCGTCTGGGTCAATCAACCCCCAATCCCCATCCACATTTTTCTTTTTTTTTTTTTTTAAGATTTTATTTATATATTTGAGAGAGAGAATGAGAGAGAGAGAGAGCATGAGAGGGGGGAGGGTCAGAGGGAGAAGCAGACTCCCTGCTGAGCAGGAAGCCCAATGTGGGACTCGATCCTGGGACTCCAGGATCGTGACCTGAGCCAAAGGCAGTCGCTTAACCAACTGAGCCATCCAGGCACTCCCCCATCCACATTCTACTCAAAATCCACACCCCCCAATAGAATTTCCAGAGTGCTTCCCCTGTCCCTGCAGGGCCCCGTGCCCCCGGGCACCTCTACACAGGGCTGTCCCTCAGCTAGGACATGGTTACATGGCTGCTAGTGTTTTTGAGTGTTTAAGGCTCCAGCACCATCAGGTGGGGCTGCGAGGGCCTCAAGGGCAGGGGGTCATGCCTCCTGCCCCCTGGGCCACATTTATACCCTGCATATAGTGGGCGCTTGGAGGAGCAGCTAACACACAAGATAAAGCCCCAGGAGGCAGCACCTAGTGGCTTACGGCCTAGACTCTGGAGCCAAGCTGCTGGGCTTGATCCTAGCTCACTGCCATTTTCTCGCTAGGGTAAATTGCTTACCCTCTTTGGCTTCAGCTTCATCCATAAAATGAGTATAATAGTAATTCTTCATGGGGTTCTTGTGCAGATCAAGTGGGTTAAAACGTGCAAAGCACCTTATGCCTGGCACAAGGTGCGTGCTCTGTAATGGTGTTGTTATTATTGCTGTGGTTATTAGTATCACTACAAGCAGCCCAATGCACTTGGGTTGCCGTCCTGCCTGTGACATTTGACTCACATTGTGGTGTTGGTCAAACCACCTGGCAGCTCTGGACCTCAGTTTAACCTTCTGTGAATTGGAAAGGAAGAATCTATCTTGCTAATCATTTTCTAGAATCCAACAGGAAGATGAGTGAAAATCTAAAATGATTTTTAATTCCCGTGGAGAAGTCCCTTCTAGAGCTAACAGCCGATCTATCCTCCTACCACCACCATCTCTCTTTGCCTTCATGTCGCTTTCCCCCTGAAGGTTCTCTTACTGTGCATACAGCTGGGGTGAGGAAGAGCCAGCAATATTTGATAAGAGGCCACGGCCTGTATCCAATCATATCTTCAATGTTGTCATAGAAGCGCCTGGCTCCTACCAGGAAGAAGAGAAGGAAGGAAGGGGGAGAAAGGACATTCTTCAGCATCCGAGGCACGGGCTGGATGGGCAAGGACCAAGAAATAGAAGATACCATGGCTGTCTTTCCAAATCACTGCTGGGAGAATCTCTTCCCGGGGATTCATAGGCATACGCAGCAGGGGGCAAAACTTGGCATAGGCAAAGATAATGACTTTGTGAACATCAGGGTTGTGAAGGGCTGACGAGGTTTGGCTAGGACAGGATATGGGCCCACTCGGGGCAGTCTGGGTGCGGCCATAACCAGGAGGGTGCCAAAGCAACCTCTGGAGGGCCCTTCCAATGGTAGCGATTTAGGATTCTTGAGATTTTTGAGGTCGAGCAGGGGAGGAGTCCCAGGAAAAGGTGGGTGAGAGCAGTAGATGACTCTTTTGTCCAAGGGCCCCGAGGTGGTGATGAGCCCTGGGGTTAGGACCTGGGGGAAGAGTCACTCACCATAGACCCAAGCCACACAGAGGGACTCAAAGATGGCCACAAACAGGAGGCACATGCCGCTGGCTGCATAGTAGTCAAAGAGCTGAAATACGTACATTCCGCCCTGCAGGGCGGAAGAGAAAAAAAACCAGAACTGTATCCAGAGGAAACAGACAGATTTACCCCCCTGGCCTCCAGCCTCACACCCACGGACACAGAGCAGACCTGGTGAGGATCACAGGGGACAGATATTAAAACAGAATATAGTTTGGGAGCTGTGAGGCACTAGCAGATATGAGACAATAATTTTTTTGTTATTATTTTCGGAGAGAAGGTGGATAAAACAGACAGCTATTGTTAGCTCATCCCTGAGAACATTTAGGGATTGACCCAGAAGTCGGAGACGAAGTGTGTACTTTCTGGCAGACGATCAGGACAGAGGCCGTCGTCAGTACTATGAAGCTGACAAGCTCCATCTCCTTCCTTCTCCCTTGAGACGAAACACAGAATAGTACCCATCCCCAGGGCTCCCTTCCTCCCTTTGAAGTCTGTCCCGGGAACGTGGTTCAGCTGGCTGGAAGTTATGGGAGCTTGCTGGAGAGGCAGTTTTTCCCTAACCCAGAACTTCCTGACCATCTTTCTCATACCTCTTAGCTTTCCACTGAGCCAAATCACCCCTCGGAGGTAGGTGGCTAATGTTCCAAGGCCAGAGGAAGGCCTCACCTACTTGGAGCTCCCTCTGGCTGGAAAAGGAGGGAGTCCCAGAGCCCTGAAGCCCGGGAGGCCTGTCCAGCTTGGCTTCTCCTCCTCACCCGGTCCCCACCTTCGCACCTCCCAGACCCTCACCTCTGTGAGCATGACCAGCCCGATGAAGAAGGAGGTGACAGACACGCCCAGGATGAGGAGCTCCCTCCGGTTCTTCTTGCGGAATACTCGGGGGTACATGTCCACCAGCGCCGTCACCAGGCTTTCTACGCACACAAACTGGATGAGAGGGCAAAAGAATTGGAGGGAAAGAGAGCTCCCAAAATACGCTGCTGCATCAGCCAGCTCTGGCTTCTTGTTCCCAGGCTCAGCCCTGCCCTGTCCCTGTCTCAAGTCCCCAGGGCTGTCCTGGCATGCTTAGGTCTGGACCTACCCTGCAGAGCCCCTCTTGGTCCCTCGAAGGGCCTCCACCTGTGACATTCGCCCAGTCCCCAACTGTCTTAAGGTCCCTCAGGACATGGGGCTCAGCCTCCTGTCCACGGCTCCCCTTCCTCCAGCCCGCACACACGCACTTCTCTCTCAGGCTCCGCGTGACCACCTCTTGATACCTGACTGTCCAGTCCCAGGAGGACGACCATGAAGAAGAAGCAGCAGGCCCAGAGAGGAGAGAAGGGCAGCATCACCACGGCCCGGGGGTAGGCAATGAAAGCCAGGCCGGGGCCTACAACAAGGAGCAGAAGAACACAGCCCAGTTTCTGGGCTGCCTCCAGGCCACGTGTGATCCCAAGGCTGCCCGGCGTGGGTCATGGAATCACGGGAGCTGGAGGAAACCTCGCCCCACAGTTACAGTCATCACCCCCAGCCTCCCCTGGGAGAAGCCACCCGAACCTCCACCTGCTCCCCAGATCTCCAAGGCACCATCCACTGTGTTCTCCTTGGAAGGAACAGAACCTAGAAGCTGTGGGTGTAAGGACTTTGGGAGACGGACAGGGGGCAGATCACCTGCATTTCTGCAAGCTCTACCCCAGATCCTCAGGGCTCACTCTCAGGACCTATTGCCCCAAGCCAGAGGTTTCAGACTCAAAAAGAGCTCAGAGCCGGGCAGGCCACGTATATTTGTGCAGCTGACCCAGGCTCAAATGAGCACAGGCGGAGCTCAATGGGACGCACCGTCATCATGACCCCACCAAGGCAATCGCTGTGTTCTTTCTACAAAGAATATGCTCCCAAAGAAAATACCTCTAAGACTAGATTGAACCTGGGGCCACCCGTGTGCCACCTCTGCACCCAGAGCCTTTCCTGTCACCCTGCAACGAGTGAACAGGCATCGATTTCAGAGTACCATTGACGTACGGCCTCTCAAACAAATTAATGTTCCTCTCAGCTGGCTCAGATGACAGGAGCAGATACACATGCCCGCGCCCGGGTTCATCCAACAGAAGCTTCCTCTGAGAAACAGTATGACTGTGACCTTGGATGGTCATTTACCTCTTCGATCCCCACCTGCCACACTGGTGGGATGGGGATAATACCAGTCCTGCCTCAAAGCTTTCCATTGCCTGGTGCAAGCAAACTGCTTCCTGCAGTGCCCGGCGTAGAGCAAATGTTTAATAAAAGTGAAACAGCATCGTTTTTAATAAGAATCAGCGATGTCAGTTCCCAGTGCTTGTCACTCTGCGTAACAGGGCGTGCTTGGGAAGGCGATGATGAACCACTGTCTGGCTGCAGAGGGCCAGAGGGTGGTCCTCAAGAGTAGGGGAAGGGCAAGGGACACTTAACAGCTTACCCAGGTAGGGGACTGATTCTTGATTTTATTTAAAAGCAACAACAGGGGGCGCCTGGGTGGCTCAGTGGGCTGAGCCTCTGACTCGGTGTCGGCTCGGGTCCTGATCTCAGGGTCCCGAGATTGAGCACCACCCCCACCCTCTGGGGCTCCGCACTCAGTGGGGAGCCTGCTTGAGAGTCTTTCCCTCTGCCCCTCCCTCTATTTGTGTGTTGAGTACTCACGTGCTCTCTCATTTCTCTATCTCTCTCTCAAATAAATGAATCTTATCTGTTTTTAAGATTTTATTTATTTGACAGAGAGAGAGGGAGCACAAGCAGGTGGAGTAGCAGAGGGAGAGAGAGAAGCAGACTCCCTGCTCAGCAGGGACCCCAGTGAGGGGCTCGATCCCAGGACCCTGGGATCATGACCTGAGCCAAAGGCAGACGCTTAACCAACTGAGCCCGCCAGGCACCCTCAAATAAATAAATCTTTAAAAAATAAAATAAAAGCAACAACAGGGGCACCTGAATGGCTCAGTCAGTTAAGCGACTACCTCTTGATTTCAGCTCAGGTCATGATCTCAGGGTCCTGGGATTGAGCCCTGCATCCAGCTCTGCGCTCAGCCGGGAGTCTACTTGAGATTCTCCCTCCCTCTCCCTCTGCCCTCTGTCCCTCCCCTAGCTCACGCTCTATCTCTCTAAAATAAATAAATAATCTTTAAAAAAAATTTAAAAATATAAAAGCAAAAACACTGCATGGTGAAAAAGAGGAAACTCTGTGCCAACATAAACTTATCTTTCAGATACATTTTAAAGTGAGCAAAACAAGGCAAAGCGCAGAACAGTGTCTATAGTATATTATCAGTTGGTTTTCTAGAAGAGGGGGTAAGAAATAGAAATAGTGATACGTGTTAAGTATGTATGAACGTTCACGTACGTGTGTATGTGTGCGTGCACTTTTCTTCTCACAGATGCCTAAATTGTTTCTGGAAGGAGAAACACAAGCCTGGTCACACTGGTTGCCTCCAGGGTAAGGAAGTGGAGGCCAGGTGTGGGAAACACTCCCTGTATACCCCTCCACCCTTTGAAGCTGGGGTGAGTGTGGATGTGCTCCCCCAGGTCTTCCCAGGGATGCATACACTGAAGGGTGACCGTGGGTCACCCCCAGTGTATGTGACAATAGAAAGGCGTCCAGATCCCAGTTGGCAAAGGTTCAAACAAAGCTCACAGAACCCACCCTGGCACCCAGCCCCCCAACACTCACCGGACTCGGCCACCTCAGAGATGGGGACCCCCTGCTCCTGAGACATGAAGCCCAGGACAGAGAAGATGGCAAACCCGGCCACGAAGCTGGTGCCGCTGTTGAGGAAGCAGAGGGCGATGCAGTCCCTGTCGGGCAGGCAGGGGGGCAGAGACAGGCCGGGTCAGCAAAAGGATGCCAACAGGAAGCCCCTCAGGTGGGCAGACACTCACCCCAGCCCTTCATTCAGGCCAGAGGGGGGCTGCCTGCAGGATCCAGATGAACATTCAAGGGGTGGGTTCTGCCTGCCCCCCACCCACCCATTAGCTGAGACTTGGAGTCAGTCACAGTAGTCACTAAAGAGTAAAGTTCTAAGGAAGTAAAATATTCATCTAAAAATTACGAACTGCTGCACAGCCTCCCCTCCTGCCATATTGCCACCACACCTCTTGGGACGCTACCACTCAGACACAATTCAGTTTGGCAGCTAATGTGGAGGGTATGTGTAGACACGGACAATCCCAAACCACACATAATCCTCATCCCCCAAATTTGATTTTGAAATGTATGATGTGATTTTTTTTTTTTTTTAGCTTGAACTTGGCTGAGATGGTCTGATGTGAACCCAGTCGGCTGGAGGGAACCCTGGGGAGGGGGACATGAGATGGGGAGTGGTGAGGTAAAAATAGGTAAGGGTTCAGCGTTGGCTGGGGCAAATGAGGCTCCCCTGCATGGCATGATGAATGACTTCTCAGGCTCGAGCCCACTAACCTCTCCATTAGCCAGCGGGCTGGGCCCCCACTGTGGCTTCCCAGCCAATCCCAACCATCCCAGCCTTTGGAGGCAATCCCTATGCCCATGCCATACTTGGCTCCCTTTCAGCAACTGGGGGCCCTGGGACATGGGAAAGTGGGGTGAAGACGGGTGGGGGGAGGCAAATCCATGAGCTGTTGCACCGTCCAAAGCAGCCCTGACCTAGCACGCTGGAGGGGCAAGGGAGAGGCGGGTCGGCGGCCCAGGCCCCACCCTTCCAATCACCTGTAGCAGTTGTTGTGGTACTTGTTGTAGCTGCCCAGGGCGGTCAGGCACCCTAGACAGATGGCGAAGGAGAAGAAGATCTGGGTGCCCGCGTCCATCCACACCTACACAGGGAAAAGGCAAGAACGTTGCACCCCAGGAAACCCAGGCCGTCTGGGCTCCATGGGAGCATGCAGGCCGGTGGCCAACGCTGCTCTCAGCCTGCGACCCGGCTCTCCCAGTGGGCACCCCGACAGCGTTTCTCGGGCGCTACCAGGACGGCGTGGGCAGTAGGCACTGGGCGAAGCCTGAAGGACCCGGGGTGGCGGAGCCTGGGAGGGAGCTCTAGGACTAAGCCAGGCCTGGCACCAACTTTCTGCAACAGAAATAAGGCCCTGATTCTGCCTCCACTTTCTCCCTTCCCGGGCCCTCCTTGCAGTATGACCGGTTTGCAAGGAATCCGGGGACAGGATCTCTGGAGCTAGGGGGTCCTTCATATCAGTGCCATGGCAAGAATACAGCTTTGCCCCTCGCACCTCCAAATCTGCTGTCTGGAAAGCAGGAAGAGTCATCCTCAGCTCAAAAAAGTCCAGAGGCTGGACAGGAATGCATGTACTTTGTACTCCTTGGGGGGAAGAGCTCTGTGGCTAAATCCGGGGCCCGGCTAGGGCCGGTGTTATCTCAGCTGGCCTGGCCGGCCCGGGCATGTTATGATTTAGATTTAACAGCTACAATAACATCCCAAAGAGAAAGCACATCAAGGCGAACAGGACTGGGCAACCCTGACGATCCAAGGGAGGTGGGGTCCCAGGGCCGCAGACCCTCCCCAGGCGCCTCCTATCTTCAGAAGATGTGAGCGCCACAAGGGAACACTAAGCTACGGGTGCAGAAACCACCAGGCAGGCAGCCTAACCTCTCTGGGCTCCCCATTTCTTGTCTTTGCCTTGTCCTGCTCTAGCAGCCCCCCAAAAGGCCCCTGCTTTCCTTCCACTCACGTCAAGCTCCCAAAGCTCACATCCACCAATGCCTCAGCTGCCGTGTCCCTGGCTCCTCTCGCTGCTTCCCTGACCATTGTGACCGCCCCCAACCTCCTTCGCTGTCTTGTCACACACGCCCCTACCAAAGTGCCCATTTCCCCCGCGTTGTGGTGGGTCTCGGGGACACATCGACAAGCCCCCGTTGAGATACTGGATCTCTAGGACTTCAGGAAAATGCAGAAATCTTTATTATTTTCAGAGCCTCCTGAATGATCCTAATGTCAGCCAGATGTGGGAGTCGCTGCCCTACAGGCCCTGAGAACTGGCGCCCGGGATCTGCCCAGGGCACCCTCTCCTTGTGTTATATTCCATTTCTGCGGGAAGCGGGGAAGAGCCAGAAAGACGGTGAAGAAAAGAGGAGAACATCTCCAGCCTCCTGCCCCTTCTGCTCACTGTGAACCCCATTCCCTGACTCAGGCCCAGAGAGGGAGGGCTGGGAGACACCCCTATCTACCTGGGGGCCCACAGCCACCAGCCCAGGTGATCTCTCCCCAACAGGCCCTCCAGGAGATGGCCCAGGAGCCTTGGGTCTTGGAAGTTTGCTCCCCGGGCCTGGCAGTGCCCAGGCTGCAGACTGACCCACGAGTTAACAGGGAAACGCTCCGCTGCCCTCAGAGCTGCTCTGCGGCTGCCCACACACAGGCAGGGGCCGCAAATCCCAGGGTGCTGAAGTTTCGAGAACTTGGGCTTGGGAAAAAAAAATAAGAAAAATTGTGACTTGGCAGTTCACCCTGCCCTGAGGGGGACAGACTACGATTGGGTTGGGGGCAGAGGTTAATGAGAACAGAGGAAAATGCAGCAGGAGGGCTGAGAGTTCTGAGGACGAGGGTCAGACCCGGAGCCTCTGACTAAAGCCCGCTCCCCGGGAAGCTTGGCAAGCCCCCCCCACCCCCCGCTCTTGGCCCAGCTGCAGCCTGACAGGCCTGCTGGGATGGGGAGAGGAGTGGGGTCAGAGAAAGGGCCACAGGAACAGCAGAGCAAGCTGTTCTGTTCCCCACCACAGGCGGCCTGCTCCCTAACCACGCCAGCAGCCCTGGTTTCTAAAACAAAGCCCCGATGCGTCTTTGGCTGTGACAGGAGACTGACCAAGAATAAAACAAGTGTGAGACACACCTGGTGGAGTGTGGGCAAAAGAGAGAGGTCTTCAGGGGAGCAGAGGAAGACAGGGACCTCTAGAAGATCCAGGAAGGATGTTTTCAACTTTGAGCTCAATCCCAACGAGGATTATATTTACTATTTATAGGAAGGCAAGAGTGGGTAATGGAAAAAGCCTGGGCTTTGGAGTCACATTGAACTGGGTTCAACTCTTAACTCTATTTATTACTAGCTGCGTGATTTGGGCAAGTCACTTAACCTCTCTGAACCTCACTTTTCTCATCAGGGAAATGGGTATAATAACAAATAAAATATTATATGTGAAAATCCTTAGCACATAAGTTAAGTATGAGTTCCCTGTCTTTCTGGAATAATAAAAAGCAGCCCTGAAAACTCTCACATTCATACTCTTTGGAAAATGTGTATCATGGTCATCAAGACAGCAGACTCCTGAAGACTACTTGGCATAAAACCCAAGCTCCCCCACATGCTAGTTTTGTGGATTTGGAGCAAATTTCTTAAGTTTTCTACGCTTGAGTTTCTTCATCTACAAGATGAAGCTAACAGGGACTCATGGGGCTGTGTGGGGTCTCCCCGGCATCATGCCCTCAGTAAAGCACCTGGCAAATAGCGAGCGCATAATAAGTGTGTTTGTTGTTGCTGTGGTTACTTCAAAAAGGCAACTCACCTTTCAGTGATGATGAGGTCCCATAGATGTCAAAATAAGAAGACCCATTCTAATCAATGTTCCAACCGCCTCCCTAAACAAACCCTTCATTAGAAGAGCTTCACATGGAGCTTTCAAAGGTTCCACAAGGGCTCTTTGGACACCCTACCCCCTATCCATCTACCGAACAAAGGCAGCAGAACAAAGGGCCAGGCAAGGGAAAGAAAGGCAGCCCGGGAGAGTCTGGAGTCTCCAGGAGCCCCTCCCGCGTGTGAAAGGGCTGAGCCCCAGGAAACACCGGGAGAGGCATTGAGCTGCCTGACACCCAGCAAGCCTGGCAGCAAGAGAGGAGGGAGCCAGATAAAGCCAGCATTGTCTCTGCCTGCCTCCCCCTCCCAGACGGAGTGCCTGGCAGACAGAGATGTCTGGGGTCTTTGTGCTGGCTAGCAGGAATCTTACACCTTTCTCAAGTGCCAGGCAAATGCCACTTGGAACTCTCACACTTCCTGGGGAGTGCCAGCTACATTCAGTTAGGGCTCCGGCAGGGGCATCACCCGGAAGGCTGTTACTCTCTCCGACAACGGAGGCCTAGCTGCAGCCAGAGACCGGGACCCAGCGGCCAAGAAGGCGGCGGGGTAGCCCAGACCAAACCCGGCCCTGGAAACATCTCCCTCCTCACAGCTTCAGAGGATTTGGAAGAAACATGCTCCCTGCACAGCCCACAGCTGGCCGTGGTTGGAAGGGTGGTACCCTGGACGGAAGACGAAAAGAGGTTTTATTCCCCGCAGTAACCCAGACACGGAATCATGGCCTTGTTAACGCTCAGAGTTTAAGGCTGTCTGGTCCACCTTCTTCACGTTTGCTGCCAGCTACTCTCTAACAACGATGACACCTAGAACAGACCTGTCGCATAATAGATGTTCTGTAAATTTTTTGCTGAATGAATGAGCTTTGAGAAAAACAAAGATGAGCAGATGGGGACTTTGCCTTCAATTCAAGAGATCGTAAAGCATATGGATTTGTCATCATTCAGACCCAGGTTCCAGTTGCAAATGTGAGGATGGGAAATGCGTTAAGCTCCCTAGGCCTCCCTTTCCTGTAAAATGGGGACACCTCACTGGTCTGCCACGAGGGTTAGCTGTAATACTGCACGTAACAATGACAGGGACATGGTTAGTGCTCGATCGTCGTTGACTATAAATAGCTGATCAGGACAAACGAGGCATTGGTCGCAGAAGCCGAAAATCCATTCCAGAAATACCAGACCCCTCCCTCCTAGTTCTCTTTCAGCCTACCTGCTCGTCTCCCTGACTGAACACGGCTCCTCCTTCCCAGCCTGACCCCCAAGCGAAGGCGGACGGCTGCTTGGCCACTGGTTCACATGTCTGCGGTTCCAGAACAACAGTGGAGCCCTCCCGCACAGGAGATCCAAGCCACCCTCCACCCCTGGCCTTCAAAGCTGGCCCCCACGAGCTCCTGCTTGCTATGGACTCTCCACCACAACACCTGGCTTCCAGAGAAGTCAAAGGGCTTATGATTCACAAGATAAAAGTACACTTTGCTTGGCCAGCCACTTACTTGCTGTGTGACCTTGGGCCTTGTTTGCTCATCTGTTCAGTGAGGAGTTTGCACTGGTTGATCTCTGGGGGCCTTTTTGCTTCAACGACTACAGTTCCACCGTTTGCTCCCAAGCCTGACTACAGCCTGTGGGCCTCACGTGGAGATGAGGCAGCGGCAATCCGCACCTCTACTATGTCTAAGAAACGGGGGAGGGAAGGATAAGCCTGTAGCCCACCGGATCATTGGGCAGGACCTAGCGCACAAGGCTGCTGGACCCCGTGGGGAGCTTCTGGAAGACGAGTGCTCTGGCGACTGCCGGTTGCCGGCAGAACTCAGGATGGCAGGACTTAACTTTGCCAGGGTGGCTGGGAGCCATGAGAAAAATGCAGCTGCTGGATCCCCCCCCAAAATTCTGCCCAACAGGGAACTCGGCATTTGCAACGTCTGCAAAGCCATCCGGCTGTTCTCGTCTCTTCTGCGCCGGGAGCCTCCCGCCCTCTGTCTCCTCAGGGCCCCCTTGCAGACACAGAGAGCTCCTCCAGCCCCCAAAGGGAGGGCGACCTCTGTGCCAGGGAGGCAGAGGCGGGGCACGTAGCTGGGCAACGCATTTTAGGGGCTCTGGGGTGGAGCTTACCCACGCTCCCCTCCGGCCCTCGACACCTCCTGGCTTTGCCAGCTTTCAAAACGGCTGCCAAACAGGAGAAGATAAGAAACCCGTCAGCCACGGTGGCTTCTTATTTCAGGCCCTGCTCTCCAAACCCCTCCAGTGAGCAAGCAGCACTCCCTCCCCGTGCCAGGCCGCGAGGAAGCTGGCCGAAGCAGACCGAGTGGACGAGTGGACGTGAAGGAAGGGCCGGAGGGGAGGGAGGAGGCCAGGAGGCTGGGACCTCTGGACAACTGACAGGAAACTCGACACCAGCCCAGCCGGGCGCTGGGAGGGCTGGGGAACCGGGGCCTCGGGATGGGCCACGTGGGCAGAGGGACGGAACCAGAAGGGCTGGTGGAGGGGTAAGAAATCGAGGTGAGATCACCCAGAGGAAAAATGGACAGGGGGACGGGGAAGATGGTGGTGGGGACCGGGCTGCAGCCTGTGGGTGACGGATCCGCAGCCCCTGAGAACCATGACTGGGCTCCCTGGCAGCCGCCGACCAAGCGGGGGACCACAGACAGCTGCTGACACAGCGCTGGAGACCCCCCACGCCACCATGGACACCGCAGGGTTTGGGCCAGGAGCAGGGAAAAAGCCTCCAGAGCCACGGGATGGCCCCTGTCTGTGGCTTCTTACCTGGGGATCCCACAGACGCGTGAGGTTGGGGTACAGGTAAAACTGAATTCCTTGGGCTGCCCCGGGCAGCGTCACCCCTCGAATTAACAGGACCACCAGCATGAGGTAGGGGAATGTGGCTGTGAAGTACACCACCTGGCCGGGGGGGCAGATGAAAGACAAGGAACCTGTGAGTTTGGAAGGAGGGGCCCCGAGCCCCCCGGGCAGCAGAGGCAGGAAGCAGGAGCTCCCCCCTCCACACGTACACAGAGGAGGTCAAGAGTGTTTCTCTCTGCCCCCTCCCTCTCACCCCTGCAGCTGTTCGGGCTCCATCTGCCCTCTGCCTTAAACCACAACCACCCTTACCCTTCTCTCCCTCCAACTTAACACACCCACCCTCCCCCGACACATACCCGGTAAATATTTGTTAAGTGACTGAATGAACTCAGGCATGCTCCCAACAAGTGTGCTTAGAATTATGGCACAGGGCTGTCAGGCACGAGAAACTCTCCAACACATGATCCCTGTCCTCACAGAGCTTACAAGCTTAGCACAGCCAGGCAGCCAGATTAGGAAGGAAGCCTTGTCAGAGGCCTCCAGGGCAAGAGTCCAGAAGGACTCAGAATGCCCTCTAACACCTCATACACTCTCTGGCAGAGTACCCCCCAAGTTCTCAGGGTGGTTGCGAATCATTTTGAGATAAATAGTCTCCGTGGGATTCTTTTTCCAAAGAACCGTTGAATAAATCAGGGAGCCACGACATCTGTTAAATTTGCAATGTGCCCCCACGTGGGGTATACTGCAAGATCACATTCCTTGGAAGTGTCCTTCCTGCCTTTCTCTCTCCCTCCTTTCCATTCCATTTCCCCACATACCAGAGTGCACAGGAGCGAAGCAAGGAGAGGCACAGAATCAAGGGAGGGAGCCACATACAATCTTGACGGGTTCATTCCCTCCCGTCCCTGATCAGGTTACAGCTCAGGGCGCTCCTGGGTGACCAGGCCCCCAGGGAGGGCAGGGAGTCCTGGGACGAGAGGGGCCAGGAGCTCTCCAACACGGACCTTGCCCGTGGACTTGACCCCCTTCCAGATGCAGAAGTAGCAGATGACCCAGGCGAGCAGGAGGCACAAGGCCAGCTCCCAGCGCAGGGCCCCCAGGTCATGGATGCCATCGGAGATCTTCAGGACCCGCCTCCTGGGGAGAGAAGGTTGAGCCGGGCTCCACTTTCACCCCCAGCCTCAGTTTTGTGGCCCACATGTCTCAGGCAGTGGAGCCATGCCTCCAGGCTCTTGTCCAAAGGCTCGTCAGCTCTTTTCACTCAGATCCATGAGGCTCTCCTTTGCCCAGAGATGGGGATAGATAGCAAGGGAGATAAATATAAACTGTTCCCGGCTAAGTATGCTCTGGGAGGCTGAGTACCAATTTAACCTAGAGAGGGAGGTGCAAACCCATTATCTTCTCAACCAGGGTTTCGGGATGTGTTGATATTAGGAATCATGGCCTAGGTGAACCCAGGGCTACGAGGGAGGGGGGCTAGGAGGCAGCGCACACGCAGCTGCGGGGGGAGGGGAGGTAGGAGTGTCCACACAAAAGCGTTCGCGCCATCCAACATGGGGGTGGGGACGGGGGGGCGGGGGGGAAGGCAGGTGCGGCCTGAGGAGAGTTGCAAAATTCTCATCTTTGAAACCAGTTCTGCATTAACCACAGATACAAGCCCAACAAGAAAAAAAAAAAAAGCCACTTAAGTGACAGGGCCACCAAAGAAGAAAACAGAAATTCTTCTCTTGCTGTCCACTGAGGGTCAGCACCACACGAGCCCATTCCTGTGGCCTCCTTTCAAACCCACCGCCCACACTGGGATGGGGAGAGGGCCTCACTTACTCCCAGAACTCGATGACAGGAGAGGTGGCATTCTCAGAGGTCACATTCAGGGAGCCATTGGTCCTCTGGAACTCCACACAGTATTCTACCCGTGGGTCCCAGGGAAGGAAGCAAGAGAAAGATCATTCACTATTTGACACGGCCAGAGAGAGGGGTGTGAAATTATAGGGCAATGGGAAGTAAGGGATCTGGAAGGAACTGGGCTGAAGTTGTCCACACAAACATCCTCGAATGCAAAATAACTTCAACAAGCTTATCTCACCTTCTCCCACATGATTTTACGTGTGGGCTTCTAAATGTTTGGGTACATACTCTTACTAAAGCATGATCAGATGGCATCGGGAAGGATGCCCTGCATGCTGTCTGCTTCAAAGTTTGCAAATATTTCTAGGTCACTGCCTTGTATGAAGGCACAATCTCTGAGGGGTAATAAAAATGCTTTCTAGGGAAGACACGTAGCTGAGTGGCCAAGAGCTCAGACACAAGGTCAGAAAGTTCTGGTTCGAATCCTGACCCTCTGGTTATTTGCATGTGGCTCTCTGACTTCACTTCCCTCGATTCTAGAATGTACATAGTGACATCCAGTTGTGAAATTGACAGGGGACTAAATGAAAACCTGAGGGTAAGGTGCCCGGTAAGTAGTGGCTCTTAATTATCTGTAAATGACTTTGGAGTTTCACAACAGGGGCTCACATTCTTTCTTACGTTGTGTTAGTATAATAATCCTAGAAAATATTAAGCCAAATAGTGTTTTCCCCATTGTACACATGAAGAAAGGGAATCTTAGAAATGGACTGTCACAGTTCATAAATGACGAACTGAGGGCTAGAATCCAGCTCAGCAAATTGTATGTCCTACCTTCAAAACATCTACAATCGGACCTTTCTCATTATGGCCACTACCAGCACCCTGGTGCAGGTGCCCACCATTTCGTGGCTCCTTCACTGGCCTCCAGTTTCTACTCCTGCCTCCCTTGTGCAATCTCCACACAGCAGCCAGAATGATTTTGTTAAAATTTAAGTTACTCTATGTCACGTCTCAGTTTAAAACTCTCCAATGAGCTTCTCACCCCACGCAGAGAAAGCAGCCATAACCCCTATAATCACCCCCCCTCGTCAATCTACCACCATCACCTCTGACCTCATCCCCCCGGGACTCCCCCACTCACCTGCTCCAGTCACACGGTGGCTGTTCCCTGATGCTGTAGGCACAAGGCCCCCTCACGGCCTTTGCACTGGGTGATCCTCCTACCTAGCCCCTAGCGGCTGACTCCCCACCCCCTCCTTAGAACATGACTCCTGTGTCATCTCAGTAAGTCCTTCCCGGATGACTCCGTTGAAAATGACAACTCCCACCCCTAACACTCCCAATCCCTCCTCCCTGTTTTATGTTTCTCCCTAGCACTTCTTCTCAGGTAATACATATTGCACATTTATTTTGTTTATGGTGTGTGTCTCGTCACTAGAACAAAAACCACATGAGGGCAGGGATCTTTGTGTGCCTTAGCATAACCCCAGTGCTTAGAACAGAGTCTGGCACAGGGTAGGAGCTCAACAAACATCTGCTGAATGAATGCCCATCGAGCATTCTTTCCACTAAACCCTCTCTCTCTCCTTGAAGCTTCGGCTCACCCAGAAAAGTGTTGTTTCATCTTGACAGGATGGGATATCCTCTACTACAAAAGATGCTAGGCTCTGAGTAAAACCAGACTCACTAGGAGAAATGTCAAATATGTCAAGAAGCAAAAGACTCAGGTATAGAATTTGCCTCAAGATTGTCTCAGAGATCCCCCCAGTCAACCCCAAGGGTTGTAGACCTAACAATGCCCTGAAACAAAAGCCCTAGGCCACCAAAAATTTGCAACATTTCTACAAAAGGAACTCCCCTGAGATCTGGATCAAGTCAGCATCTGACAAGCTGGTTGTCAAGGGTGATTTCAGTGTAAATAGAATGATAGAATTAGGGGCGCCTGGGTGGCTCAGTCGTTAAGCGTCTGCCTTCGGCTCAGGTCATGATCTCAGGGTCCTGGGATCGAGCCCCGCATCGGGCTCCCTGCTCCGCGGGGAGCCTGCTTCTCCCTCTCCCACTCCCCCTGCTTGTGTTCCCTCTCTCACTGCCTCTCTCTGTCAAATAAATAAATAAAATCTTTAAAAAAAAAAAAAGAATGATAGAATTAATGAGGGACGGAGGGAGGGAGGAAAGAAGGGAGGAGGGAAGAAAGAAAGAAAGAAAAAAAGACATAATAAAGAAAATACTGGAATAAAACTGATTTTTACGACTGGACTCACCCAACAGAATATTATTTTGAGTGCTTATGGTGTAGGCAGCACTGTAGTCGGGCACAAAGGAGACACAGATAAAGACGCCTTTCGGTCCTCAAGATCTTGCTGACCAATAGCCAGGAAGTGAGGTAAGTGCCGCAGGGAGTCAGGGCTCAGGGCAGGCACCACCAGGTACATTGAAGAAGAACCTAAGGACTCTTGGGGTGTGGGGGGAGGAGCCTCCAAGATCGGAGTCTTCACTTGCAACTGGTGGAATGAAGGTGGCAGAGATCAGCAACAGAATGCCTGGAAAGGGATCAAGGGTCTGAGGGCCAGAGGGGCCTTGCTAAACATTGCAAAATGTGCCTCCTTGGCAAGCAAAGGACTCAAACTCCAGGTCAGAACTGACTACCTCACCTACACACAGCAAAACAAAACAAAAGGAGTCCTGGCACAGGTCGGGCTTCACTGATGGACACTGAGGGATATTTGGGCAGTGAGCACAAGAGGGTCCACACTGGACAGCTCCTCACCTGTGTTGTCCATGGAGTAGCCTCCAGCCCCACGTGGCTACTTACATTTAAGCTACTTAAAACTAAACAAAAACTTTAAAACTCAGGTCTTCACACACACTGGGCACATTTCAAGCACTCCACAGCCACGTGTAACTGGCAGCTACCAAGTTGGAGAGTACGGAGAACGTTTTCCTCATCGCAGAAAGTTCTCTTGGACGGCACTACCCTAGGGATTTTCAATTTTTGTTACTTTCAACCAAATCGACTGGGTGGTCCTATGGCCACGGGTGGCTCCTGTCGTCTTCTAAAAGAGTCACACACAGTCTTATAAGCACAGGAAAAATCAAGTGTTCTTAAAAATTATAATGAAGACACACAAAATAGCTTATTCCCCAGTTAAATCGAGATGGACTGTGAGATAGAAAGACCCAAGACAGAATCAGAAAGAAGACGTGAGGAACACACCAGTCAGAATGGCTAAAATTAACAAGTCA
>NC_138373.1:68822015-68906771 GCF_054177405.1 Leptonychotes weddellii | reverse complement strand
GGAGGATGGGTTAGCCTGGTGATGGGTATTAAAGAGGGCATGTACTGAATGGAGCACTGGGTGTTATATGCAAATAATGAATCATGGAACACTACATCAAAAACTAATGACGTAATGTGTGGTGATTAACATAACATAATAAAAAAATAGTTTATTTAAAAAAAAAGAAGACGTGAGGAACAAAGATCATGGACAAACAATACATACATACACCAACGTGATCAGACTTCAGATTGAAATAAATAAATGGCTAAACTACTTAAAAAGAAATCAAGTCTGTTTGCATAATATGTGAATTTACAATCTACGAACTGAATACATTAATTTTTTTTACTTTGAGTACAGTTGACAGTTTTTTTTTAAGTCTGTGACATCTCGCCCATGATGCTGGTGAATTCTCACGCTGATCTTTGATACAAGTTGTCTGTGACCTACTTGGCGGGTTTCTAGTATGTCCCAAGTTAAGGTTGGGGATGGGTGCCCGGGATATGCGGCTAATCCCAGTCCTGGTTAATGTGGCAGAGCAGCAGGGGGAAATGGACTCTCCAGGGATGACCTTACCTGTATTCCACTCATGGTGGCAGCTTCCCCAGGGCAGGTCGACGGTGAAGCTGCTAAAGAGGTAGAAGAGGGCCCAGGCCAGGACAATGATGTAGTAGATGTTCAGGAGGACGACAATCATCTGGGAGGCATAGCCAATGCCTGCAAGGGAAAACTGCAGAATTGGGCTAGGGACAGTGGACAGAGTTCTCACACGCCACCCATCCCAGTTTAGGAGGGGGCTTGTACTCCACTATCAGAGCCCTAAGATAGTGGTGGGCCCAGGTTCCCGGCTCTCTCGTCTCCTTCCCTGGCAAGTGAGGAGGGGCTTTTCTCCCTGCCTTCCATTGTGCTCTACTCTGGCTTCCTGTGTCCTTCCATCTTTATCAGTTCTGAAAATTCACCGATTTAAAGTTATTTTTTAAATGTATAAGACTAACTCGAAGATTCCAATAGTTAATGTTCTCTGGAATTACGTTGATGTATTTTTGAAATATAAAAATACATGTTAAGGGCAGGAACAGGGGCGCCTGGCTGGCTCAGTCCATAGGGCATGCAACTCTTGATCTCAGGGTTGTGAGTTCGAACCCCACGTTGGGCATAGAGCCTACTTGGCAAAAAAAAAAAAGAGCAGGGATAGACAATTCACATAGGAGAAAATACAACTAGATCCTCCTTAATAATTGCAGGTGTGCAAAAGGAAACAATGGTGAAGTACCATTCTGCATAGACAGCCATAGCGAAATTTTTTACAAATGATGTAACTCAGTGTTTCTAAATTTGTCCACATATTAGAATTACCTGGGAATATTTTTAAAATTTCAAAGCCCAAACCAGACCTGAGACCAATTAAGTCACAATCTCTGGGGGTTAGGCACAAGCCTCAGGTTATTTTGAAGGTCCCCAGGTGACTCCAATGTGCAGACAAGTTTGGGAACCCCAAATACCCAGAGTTGTGAAAGATATGGGGGAAAGATGCTTACTCAAATATAATGACATAGCAAGTCAATATAACACTTGCATAGGACAACTTAATAAGCCAGATCAAGAGACATCAACTTGATTGTCCATTTGACCCAGCGATCCTAATCCTGGAAATTTATCCCAAAGAAATAATTCCCAAAAAAGAAGGGCAAAGCTATCTCAGCAATTACACATGACAGCAGAATATAACAATTTTATAAGTAATTGAAAATAAGCAAAAAGCCCAAAACAGAGAACTGTTAAGTAAATTATGATATATCCATTCAATTGAAGTTTATGCAATCGTTAAATTCTTGTTGTGTAGAAAATGGAAAATAAGGGTGCCTGGGTAGCTCAGTCGGTTAAGCGTCCCGACTCTTGATTTCGGCTCAGGTCATGATCTCAGGATCATGAGATGGAGCCCCGAGTCGTCAGGCTCTGCACTGGGCTTGGGGCCGGTTTAAGATTCTCTCTCCCCCTCTCCCTCTGCCCCTCCCCCACCCTCTGTCTCTAAAAAAAAGAAAGAATGGAAGAAAGAGAGAGAGAGAGAAAGAAAGAAAGAAAGAAAGAAAGAAAGAAAGAAAGAAAGAAAGAAAGAAAGAAAGAAAGAAAATAACACTAACTGGAAAGTGGGGACATAAACTGTGTATATCCCAGATTAATAGATATGTAAGCTCTATACAGAGGAAAAAAAAAATGAGTGAAACGAATCCCCAAAACTGGAAACAACACAAATGTTTTTCAGCGGGTGATGGTTAAATGAACTGTGGGATGTCCCTACCATGGAATACTACTCAGCAATAAAGAAGAATGAACTCTTTATACAAGAACCTGGATGGATCTCAAGGGCATTGTGCTGACTAAAAAAGTTAATCTGGATGAATGTTTTAGTAATACAAAAGTTAAAGCTGTAATATATGCCAATATTTTAGAAGATTAATGTATCCCTAAAAATCTTATCATTGTTTCTATCAGATATAGGAAGAGTGTCAAATAGAGGTTTCATGTGTTCCCTTTAAAAGTTTTAAAAATAAACATCCAAAAAGTAGATATTTAGAAAGTAATAAAAAAAAAAAGTTAATCTGGAAAGGTTATATACAATTCCATTTATATAACATTCTCAAAATGACAGAATTATAGAGATAGTGAACAAATTAGTGGTTGCCAGGGGCTAGGGATGGGCAGGGAGGGGCAGGTGTGACTACAAACGAGTAAAAGAGTAGCATGACAGAGATCTTTGTGATAATGTGACAGTCTGTACGTTGATTGTGGTGATGGTTATATAAATCTTCACACGATAAAATAACAGAATTATACACACACACACACACGCACACACAAATAAGTGCATGGAAAACGGGAGAAATCTGAATAAGGTCTGTGGATAGTACCAATATCAATTTCCAGGTTATGATTTTTTTATAGTTAAGTAAGATGTTACCATTGGGCAAAACTGGGTGAAGTGTACATGTGACCTCTCTGTACTAGTTTTGCAATTTTCTAAGAATATATAATTACTTTAAAATAGAAACTCAAAGAAAATCCTATATAGAGAGAAATGTTGAAGAAATATTAAAACACCCTAAAATTTAAATAGCTATTGTGTCAAGACAGTAGAATTATTACTGATATTTCTTGTCATTTAAAATTCTCTTTTTGGGGCGCCTGGGTGGCTCAGTCGTTAAGCGTCTGCCTTCGGCTCAGGTCATGATTTCAGGGTCCTGGGATCAAGCTCTGCGGGAAGCCTGCTTCTCCCTCTTCCACTCCCCCTGCTTGTGTTCCCTCTCTCGCTGTCTCTCTCTCTCTCTGTCAAATAAATAAATAAAATCTTTAAAAAAAATTCTTTTTAAATGTCTTGCAATTAATTAAATGTTTTGAAAAATACAAAGTCATTGTTATACATTTGTAAAATACATAGCTAAAATAGCTTTGCACTCTACTTATTTAATCTGAAGATTTTTTTCCCATCCTCATCCCTATCTTCTCCATTCTCTGATAGATTGGGTGATTAGTGCAGCATTGGGCCCACAAATAGAGGGTTTAACATGAAGACACAGAGTCTTATGTCAATCAGCACTGCTACTAAACCACCCAGTCATCCCAAATAAGGTTAACATGTATGCAGATATCCTGGAAGCAGGCACAAGGCTACTCACCCTCAAAGATGGGGCAAATCTTCCTCCAGGCTGTGACGCCTCCCTGGCTGGTGTACTGGCCCAGCGCTGTCTCCAAGAGGAAGACAGGAATGCCACAGGTAAAGAGGAAGATGAGGTAGGGGATGAAAAAGGCTCCTGTGGGTAGGAAACAGGCTTTCTGTTACCTGGCACTAGCCTCCTCGTGGTCCACATTCATCTCCTCCCATCACCACTCCACCCTGCCAGTCAGAATCCCCAGGGGTGCAGGTCATGCAAAACTGTGGGGGATTTCTCTCCAGATGTCTGGAACCATAGCAGAGATCAAGAGTCACCAAGTTACCTAACCAGCCCTTTCTTTCACTCTGAAAGTTTCAATCTATACCTACCAAGGTTTGCTCCCCACCAAACATCAATTATTACCTCAATTACACATAACCTGGCAACAGCAAGGAGCTCATTGAATAATGGACATCCAGGAACATTAACATAGCCCACAGACTATAATTCTTTTCAAGGAAATGACTGTTTTTAATGCTAGATAGAGACTTTCAGCAGACTAAAATCAGATTTCCCTTTAGTAATCCTTTCTGCTTCAGTTTTCACAATCCTTTCTGCTGAGACAAGCGTATTGATGCTAGAAATGCTGGTATTTTATTCACGGTGGACCCCTCTATCTGTTGCTAAGGTAGACAGAGGAGTTCACAGAGTACCAGAGAAAAGAAGCACACAGAGGGAGGTACAAATACCTGCAGGGAGTCCACTTCTAGCTTTCAACTGAGTGCTGGTCCAATCAAAAATAAGCACATATGTCTGAGGAAACTACCCAAGGTAAGGGAAATAACCGTTCAAAGAGATGGAGAATAATGGTGCTCACACAGGGCTGGGAAAAGTGCTGGCTCCCACCAGTCAGACTGGATAGTCCCAGAATTCACAGGGCATCGGAAAGAGAAGGCATTTCCTCAGAAATGAAGAATAATTAGCCCTAGATTTAGCACAACTCTGGTTCTAAGAAATCTTAGAAGCAAAACCCAAAAGTATCAAATAACTTCACTGGTTCCAAACAAAGCTCAAGAATATTTATAGAAATATAAAAATACTCAGCAACCAATAAAGCAAAAATCACCAGGTCTGGTGTCCAATCAAAAATTACCAGGAAAGGGGCACCTGGTGGCTTAGTCAGTTGAACATGTCCTGATTTTGGCTCAGGTCATGATCTCAGGGTCATGGGATTGAGCCTCATGTTGGGCTCCACACTCAGCGCAGAGTCTGCTTGTCCCGCTCCCTCTCCTCCTCCCCCTACACCCTCTCTCTCACTCTCTCAAATAAATACATAAATAAATAAAATCTTTTTTAAAAATTACCAGGAAAACAAAGAAGCAGAAAAATATTACTCATAATGAGTAGTAAATCAATTGATTGGACCCAACCCATAGCTTACACTAATGTTAGAATAAGCAGATATGGACACTAAAGTGATTATTATAATTGTGTTCTATATATTCAAAATGTTAGACAGAGACATGAAAGATACTGAAAACACCCAAGTCAAATGTCTAGAGATGAAAACCACAGGGGCACCTGGCTGGCTCAGCCAGTAGAGCATGCGACTCAATCTCAGGGTTGTGAGTTGAAGTCCCACGTTGGGCGTGGAGCCTACTTAAAAAAAAAAAATTAGAGGGGTGCCTGGGTGGCTCAGTGGTTGGGCGTCTGCTTCAGATCCCAGGTCCTGGGATCGAGCCCTGCATCGCATCCAGCTCCCTGCTCCACGGGAGGCCTGCTTCTTCCTCGCCCACTTCCCCTGCTTGTGTTCCCTCTCTCACTGTGTCTTTCTCTGTCAAATAAATAAATAAAATCTTTAAAAAAAAATTAGAGCTGAAAACCACAATGTGTGAGATAAAAAATACATTGAATGGGATTAGTGGCAGATTAACAGCAGAAGAAAAGATTAGTGAACTTGAACCACAGAGTAGAAACTATCCAAAACAGAGAAAAGAGGTTTAAAAAAAAAAGGTGTCAGTGAGCTATGGGACAATTTCAAAAAGTCTAATATACTAGCAAGTGGAGTCCCTGAAGGAGATAAAAGATGGGGGGGGGGGGCAGAAAAAAATTTGAAACAATAATGGGTGAGATTTTTCCAAATTTGATGAAAACTATAAATCCACATATCCAAGAAGCTCTATGAGCCCCAAGATAAGAAACATAAAAAACACTATAACAAGGCACATCATAAATTATTTAAATCAGTGATTAAGAGTTTTTAAGAGGAAATCTTTTTTTTTAATATTTTTTTTAAGATTTTATCTATTTATTTGAGAGAGAGAGAATGAGAGACAGAGAGCATGAGAGGGAGGAGGGTCAGAGGGAGAAGCAGACCCCCGCCGAGCAGGGAGCCCGATACAGGACTCGATCCCGGGACTCCAGGATCATGACCTGAGCCGAAGGCAGTCGCCCAACCAACTGAGCCACCCAGGCGCCCTAAGAGGAAATCTTAAAAGCCACCAGATAGGGACACCTGGGTGGCTCAGTCAGTTAAGCATCTGCCTTCAGCTCAGGTCATGATCCCAGGGACCTTGCTCAGTGGGGAGTGCTTCTCCCTCTGCCTGCCACTCCCCCTGCTTGTGCTCTTTCTCTCTGACAAATAAATAAATAAAATCTTTTAAAAAATGAAAATAAAATTCATCAGAGAAACAAAGACACATACGTACAGAGGAACAAAGATAGGATGACATCAAATTTCTCATTGGAAACAATGCAAATGAGAAGACAGCAGTAAGAGAGCACATTAGTTAAAGTACTGAAGGAAAAAAGAAACTATTAGCTAGACTTCCAATAAAAATACTGTTCAAAAATTAAAGTGAAGTAATGCTTCTTAAGACAAGCAAAACCTGAAAGAATCCATCACTAGAAGATCTGCACTATAATAAAGGTTAAAGAAAGACCTTCAGGCAGAGGGGAATGACGATGCCAGAGAGAAATATGATTCTACACAAAGGAACAAAGAATGTTAGAAATGGTAACTACATACATAGGTAAACATCTAAGAATTTTTTCTTATCACCCATATCTCTTTGAAAGATAACTGACTGGTTACACAATATGAGGTGGAGTTTATAACATATGAAAAGTAAAATGTGTAACAATAAGAGCACAGAAGTCAAGAGGAAAGAGATGGAAATGTATTATTGTCCTTACAATAATACATTTATCTTATATGTAAAGTGATATAATATCACGTGAAGGTGAACTGTGATAAATTAAAGATGCATGCTACAAAACCTAAAACAATCATTCAGGGATGTGTGGGTGGCTCAGTTGGTTAAGCGTCTGCCTTAGGCTCAGGGCATGATCCCAGGGTCCTGGGATCGAGTCCCACATCAGGCTCCCTGCTAAGCAGGGAGCCTGCTTCTCCCTCTGCGTCTGCCCCTCCCCCTCTTTGAGCTCGCTCGCGTGCGCCAGCTCTCTCTCTCTCTCTCTGACAAATAAATAAGTGAAATCTTTTTAAAAAAATAAAATAAAACAATCATTCAACTAATATAACAAAGACTTGTGGCTAATAAGCCATCAAAGGAAGAAAGCCAACAATGAAATACTAAAAAATATCCAATTAATTCAAAAGAAAGCAGAAAGATAGGAAAAGGGGAACAAAGAACTGATAGGACAAGTAGAAAACAAATAGTAAGATAACAGATTTAAACTTAACTAGATGATTGCTTTAAATGTAAATAGTCTAAATATCCCAAATAAAAGGCAGAGATTGTCAGAGTGGCTTCAAAACAAAAACTAGCAAGACTCAGCTATATGTTGCTTAAAAGAAATGCACTTTAAATATCAAGACATGAAAAGAAGGAAATCCTGCCTTTTGAGATAACATGGACAGACCTTGAGGACATTATATTTTCAGAGAGAGAATAAGAAACATAGTATGTTCAAGGGCTGCAACATTCCCCACCTGCTGGCCTGGATGGCAGGAGACCCTGGTTCTCCTCTGGCTTTGGCCTCTAACTTCCTGAGACCCTAAGCAAGTGTCCTTTCTCCTTTATGTTTCTCATTAGCAAAGTGAGGAGTAGAGTAGTGATGTCAGGTCCCTTCTGGACCTGACAACCCAGCTTTGTTGTCATCCAGGGTCCCTTTGCTCATGTTCCAGCCCCAGACCAGTAACCATAGCCCAGAGCACCAGAGGCCTCGTCCACCATGAGCTCAATACCCCAGCAAATCCTGTATGTTCTCACTTATATGCAGACTTCAAAAAGCCAAATTTGGGGGTGCCTGGCTGGCTCAGTCGGAAGAGCATGTGGTTCATGATCTCAGAGTTGTGAGTTCAAGCCCCACGTTGGGTGAGGAGATTACTAAAACAAACAAACAAAAAGCTTTTAAAAATTTAAAAAAAAAAAAAGCCAAAATTGTGGAATTAAAGGGTACAGTGGTGATTGCCAGAGGCTCAGGGATGGGGGAAATGAGGAGATAAACTTGCAGCTATAAATTGAATAAGGTCTGGCAATCGAAAGTACACAGCATGGTGTCTATAGTGAACAATACCGTATTATAGACTTGAAAGTTGGTAAGAGAATAGATCTTAAGTGTTATCGCCAAGAAAAGCTAATTATGTGAGGGAATGGAAGCGTCCAATAACCTTATTGTAGTAATCATTTCACAACAGACACATGTATCAAATCCTCATGTTGTACGCCTACAACTTAGCATATGTTATGTCAATAATATCGCAATAAAACTGGAAAGACATATTAAAAAAACAGGTCTGTGGCTGCACTGGGACAGGGTAGTAAAGGTAAGAGGTGGGAGAAAGGGACAGGAGGAAACCTGGGGGAGTCATGAATATGTTCATTATCTTGATTGTGGCAACAGTTTCATGAGTGTACACATGTCAAAACTTATCAAACTGTACACTTTAAATATGTACATTTTGTCGTAAATCAGTTATATCTTAATAAAACTGTTTAAAATGAAAGTTAATGGGGAATAACATTCTGCAGTTCTTCACCTTCCAGATCTCTGGCTTGTAGTCTACACATCCATAAGTCACGCTGAGGAAAGCACCTGATTACCACAAGGGCAAAGAAATAAAGATCAGGGGCGCCTGCGTGGCTCAGTCGTTAAGCATCTGCCTTCGGCTCAGGTCATGATCCCGGGGTCCTGGGATCGAGCCCCGCATCGGGCTCCCTGCTCAGCAGGAAGCCTGCTTCTCCCTCTCCCACTCCCCCTGCTTGTGTTCCCTCTCTCGCTGTGTCTCTCTCTGTCAAATAAATAAATACAATCTTAAAAAAAAAAAAAAAGAAAGAAGATCATAAACACCTCAGCCTAATAAGTCCATAAATCAATCCAAGACTTACTGAGCAGGAAGGGAAAATTCAGGAAGAGAGAACTCAGTAGCTGATATGAACAGTTACTGCTAAGAGTTGAAAACATGGCAGAAAAGGAAAGAGAACAGAGAGAGAAAGAAAGAGAATTTTCAGCCCAGCTTGAGCCCCTCCCCCCCATCTTTATGCTACCTGCTCTTTCCCAATAAACCGAGCCAATGTTTAACTGCAGTGGGTTCCATGGTCAGCTCTGCTCCCCTCGTCCTCTGCCTCTTGGAGCACGTGGGCAACTGGCCACAGGGGCAAGGTCCACACTCCATAAGCTGAGCCACTGGCCCAACAAGGGGAAGGGGTCAGGGGAGTGATGGGCTCCAGAGGGGCCCAGATGCAGACGTGGGGGTCCCATGGGGCACCCTGCCTCTTTCCCCACTCAAGCCCAGGTCACCACGATTAAAAGATGGAGCTAGTCCTAGAAATGGAGGATGGACGTCAGTTACCTGCTCTCCCATTCCAGCAGGTTAGTCTCCTTCCCCAAATTCTGAAATGTCCTGGCATGTTTCCCCATGAGCTGGGAGAGTCCGCATGCCCAACCTAGAAATTCTGCAGGCCACCCTTCTCAAAAGGAACCCATTCTGTGGTGTCCTCTGTAATGTTCCTGCTAATATTTTAAAGCCTAAACTGATGAGGTTCCACATGAGCAACCCAGCGGTGAGCATACATGAGCCATTATGTGCCAGAATCAACAGTAGTCTGACCACTACTGGGGGCTGAGTCATTAACTAACAATGGTAACAAACTATCACTTATTATCACACACAATTATTATTCTTATATGGAGAAAAAAGTGCTCCTCGTTTCCCTTTGTTCTTTATACTAACAAGCAGCATCAAGGTGATCAGTCTCCCCGAGGCCAGGTACTATTTAATCCTCTTTGCATTAGTGTCCCTGTGGCCTCTCTCCCTGTGGCCTAGGGCTGCCCTACCCCCAAAGCCTGCTGCTCTAAGATCCGTATTCCTAGAGATCCAGCCGTGGGACATTCTGTTGTCACCTCACATGGGGTCTCCAGGCATTCCGGGTGTGGAGGAACTTGGACTGCCAGCAGCCAGGGTCCAGGGAGCTGGAGAGACCCCAGCTGAAGCCCCATGAAGGATCTGGGTGTCTGGAGACTGAAGATCAGTAGGAAGGAGGGACAAGGAAAAAGGAAGCATCTGTCCTCACACAAGGTGACTTCCAGCTGGTGTTCTATGACTAGCAAAACCAACGACTCCTTGCACAAGTGACTTCTGCCCCTGGTTTTCAGCAACCTGGACTTAGAAATTAAGTATAGGGGCACCTGGCTGGCTCAGTCAGAGGAGCGTGTGACTCTTGATCTCGGGGTCATGAGTTCAAGCCCCACATTGGGTGCAGAGACTACTTAAAAATAAAATCTTAAAAAATAAGTAATAAGTCAATAAAATCTTTTTTAAAAAAAAGAAATTAAGTATAAAATGGTTGGCAGATGATCTGTTTTTGTCTGGGCTGAGACTGGTGGACAAGTAATTTATATTCCCTCCTGGCAGATTGAATCCTATTACTAAAACCCTCTCCTACCACCTTCCCCCAACATCAAGCCTTTTGGATTATCCAGAGACTTCTCATCCCCATGGCTAGAGCTTTAGGGGACAGGCCCCACTGGAAGGTCATGTTTGCATTTCCCTCCAGGGAGCTGAGGGTGGAGAGCTTGAGAAATAGTACAAATGTGCAGCATCTTCGGCCACTTGGCCAGGCAGGAGACCTATCCCCACCACCGCTGGACACACAGGAGACACTGTCCTGACTACGCAGCCCTCATATTGGCTTCTTCCTAGCCAGGAGGGAGAACACACAGCGGACGTGCCCTCTGCCCACTCCCGAGCTTTGCCCAAATAACCCATACTTCCTATTTCTAATTCCTCTCTGCCCTCATTACCTCGAACCCACCTCAAGCAGTCATTGCCCCGGCCTCCTGCTGTGACTGCTCCTACAAGGTCACCAATGGCCCCCATGCCACCAAAGCCAACACTCCATTCTCCTCCGTAACTTTCCTAACTTACCTGCAGCGTCTGATGCCGTTGTCCCTCCGGCCTCCCTGACCTCATCGCTTTCCTTGCCTCCCAAAACACTTCAGTGTCCTGGTTGTTATCCTTCTGCACTGGTTTCTCCTTCTCTGTCCCCTGCTGGTCCTTCCTCTTCCCCCACTCCTTGTTCTCTCTTCTCACCGTGAAAGTGCTAATCACCCTCAGGTTTATATCTCCGCATCTTTCTCCCAGACTCCAGACTCCTGTGTTGTACTGCCTAGTGGACAGCTCCCCTTGGACAGCTCAGAGATATCTCAAGTCCGCGCTCCCACAACGCAACTCTTTATGTTCTTCTTAACACCTGCTCCTCTCGGGGCCTTCCACAACACAGCGGAGGGCACGTCCTTCCTCCACGGGGCTCAGGCTGCAGCCCTTGGACCGCTGAGACCAGGCAGGAGCAATGGAGGTGACAAGAAGTGTCAGGTTCTGCGTACATCATGGGGAGGTCTCCAGTCCTAGGCGGTTCTGGGTGTTGAGGAGCTCAGTCTGTTGGCAGCCAGAGTGCAGAGAGCCCAGCTGAAGGCTCGTGTTCGGAAGCCCCCAGAACCTGGGTATTTAGATAGATCCAACAGTTTGGCGGAGGGGGAGGAACTGAGGATGACTCTAATATTTTCAGCCTCCTAACTGGTCCGCTTCTGCCCTGACTCCTGTACACCCAGTTCTCAACAGCAGCTGAAGAGATTATTTTAAAATGTAAGAGCACAGGGGCGCCTGGGCGGCTCAGGTTAAGCGTCTGGTCCTGGGATCGAGTCTCACATCAGGCTCCTTGCTCTGCGGGGAGCCTGCTTCTCCCACTCCCTCTGCCCCTCTCCTCGCCCCACAGCCTGCTTGTGCTCTCTGCTCTCTCTGGTGCTCTCTCTCTCTCAAATAAATAAATAAAATCTTTTTAAAAAAAAGTAGAATGTAAGATCATGCCACTCCTGCTCAAAACCCCGCCCTTTCTCCCATGTCACCAGAGCCAGAGCCAAAGTCTCACAATAACTGACAAGGACCTCCATGATCTGCCACCCCCGTCCTATTTACTTCTCTGACCCCAGCTTCTATTTGCTCCCCTCCTCACAACTCCTCAAACAAGCCAGTCAGCCTCTTGCTTTATGACTCTTAAATCTTGGAGCACTTTTACCCTCAATATCCACACAACCAACTCTCTCACTCCTGGCAAACCCTGGCTCAAATGTTCTCAGTGTCCCCACCCCGCACACATACACTCCTGATCCCCTTTACCCAGCTCTCCTTGGTCTTTTTCCATAGCACTCCTTAACTTCTGATATACTATATAATTTTCCCATTTAGTATGTTTATTGTGTATTGTCTGTCTCCCTCCTCTAGAATGTAAGCCCCACAAGGACAGGGAATTGTTCTGTTCTGTTCGTACATGGATCCCAACAACTTGGAAGCATTCTGGGCAAATGGAATGTAGCCGGTAATTGCTGTTGAATGACACGGTCGGGGTCGGGGCTTGGTGGGCTGTGTGCGGGGGCAACTGGCTGAGATTGGAGACTCCAGAAAGCCATTAGGGGGTGGGCTGGCCACAGGTTTTGGACAGCAGGGAGGGTGCTCACTGCGGAGATGATTGAGGCAGGCATCGCTCGCATCCCTCTCCCTGAAAAGCCTACTGGTTGCTTTTGATTTGAGATGGGCTTCTTTATATCACTTTCTCAGCTTCTCTGGTTTTCGACTATAGTGTTTCACTGTTCACCTGCTTTTCTATCATATTCTTGTCTCAGCCCTTTCTCTGCTTGGGAACTCACTTCTAATTGGGATCTACCAAATGTTAAAGCTGGAAGGAACCAAAGAAGACATCATTTGTATTTACATTTGGAACTAAAATTATGTTTTGGGGAGTTTTTCATCCGTGACCTCACCACTGAACAAATACGGATAATAATAAAGTGCCTAGCTTATCCTCCCACTCTTCCCCCAAGCAAAAAGTGGCTGTTCAAGGCTGGGAAGTTGAAGAAAGGGCCCAGAAACAGGCCGATAGGGTCCATTACCTGAACATGGTACACCCCAGAGTGCCCCAGCATCTTTCTCCAGAACTTGCTCAGAACATTCTTCTCATCCCCAAATCCCAGTTGGAGAACCATGGGTTTAAATAAAATCTCTACACCAGGAGGAAAAAGGGTCAAATCAATGTAAGTGATCTCCATTCTCCTCACCTTCCTGCCCCATACAGGTGACAAAGGGTCCCATCAGAAAGAGGCATCAGTCTGTTCCTTGCCAGACAAGGAGGTGAGAAGAGGAAGTGCTGGGGCCCATTCTGTGTAGGAGCTTGCTTTCCCAGGAAGGCGAGGGGTGTTGAGTGATGACAGAAAGGTTAAACTGCTGGGAACACCAAAAACCAGGCCTGTCTAGGTCCCTCTAATGACCGCACATACCCTCAGTGAGTTCCCCTTACCTTGGCAAAGGAGGCTTTCCATTAATTCGCCCGGTGGCCCTGGATGACTCCTGCCCTTCAGAGCAAACCTGGGCATCAGCCTCTAGCTCCAAAGCCCCTCAGAACACTTCCCTCCAGCTGTTGTCGTCCATCAAGGAAAAGAGGAGTCCTAAGGCCCTGCTCTTGATCAAGGGAAGAGACTGTGGGTGGCAGTGTTAGGGATTAAACAGAGTTTGACTGGATCCAGGACCCCTGAAAATGTCTCCACTCTTGATCAGAATCAGCGTGCAGGAAGGCCGGCTCTATCCAGGGAGGAAGCAGCCACAAGCCGTCAGTCACACCCACCCCCTTCCGTCACAGGCCCGTGGCAAGAACCAAGGGGCCCTGATATGCTTCCTGGGCCTGCCTTTCCACCCGAGACAGTGTCACACACTCCTGGGCCTGCACAAACTTACCACAGAGCCCTAGGGCAGAGCTCAGATCCAAACACTGCCAGAGAAGCTCCCCTCAACGGAGTGAGCCCACACCCCCCACGGCTCCTGGGCACAGCTCCCTTTCCTTCCCCTTCTTCAGCCCAGTGGTTTTGTGCCAGAAATCACTGGAAATCACTCCCTCCCACCTCTTCGTGCCACTCCTGCTAATTCCCAGGCCAACCTTTACCCAATTCCAGAGAGGCTTGGGGAAAGCTTCTCACCTCCTAATCTTCCTGCCATGTGAGGAGCTAAGCTGGTTACTAGGCTCCAGGTACAGAGTCCCAGAGCCCCACTTAGCCCCCAGACTCCTCCTCTGCCCTGGAGCAGCTTCGTCCCTCCACCCAGTTCACTGAAGGCAAGCATGTGGAGTGTCCAAGGCTAGGTTTGAAGTGGGATGACCTCCTTCCTTCCCTCACAGAGCACATGGAAAAGTCCTGTGATTTCAGGCTGCTGGCCAGACATCCCCAGGAAGAAAGGACATATCAGCCCATCCCCTCCCCTCTGGAAACATACAAGTTAACTTCCAACTCCAAGGCCAGTCCTCCAATTGCCACAATCCTGAGAATAGGGCTCCAGGGGTTCAGCGTGCCTCTGTACCCCCCAACCCAGCCCTCCCACTTCCACTGTCCAAAACCATGGGGAGGCGGAGCTCCATGCATTTGGAGGCTCCTGCTTCCCTGGAAAAGGGTAAGTGTTTACATGAGGGTACCGTCCAATCCTTGTGGCCCACAAAACAACCACCGCCCTCAGCATTTCCCCACGTGACCTACCTCGGCATTTCCCTTTCCCCCAGCCCAGACTGCAGTCTCACTTCCAAACCAGATCTGGGGATCCCCAACACTTGGAAGCTTTACCCATCCGCAAGGCGATCTTCCTAACCTACGGCTCACCCAGGACGCTTCAGGACCTGAGAAATCCACAGAGGTCTGGGATGCCCTGGGAGTGAGTTACTGGTCGGAAAATTACCACCACTGCTGGCGGGGAGCAGAGCTACCCCAGCGGGCTGCAACGGGGTGGGGGGAATGAGAAGCCAAAAAAGACCGAGGAAACAGTTGGAGTTAATACCACCTACACACAGACTTTCAGTGGGGAATTTTTAAGGGCGAGCCACTGGTACCAAAGGTTATGACACGGGGAGGGGCTGGGTAATGACTGCCTTGGGGAATGTCGTGACGTCAGCAGCATAGGGAAGACACAGACTGAGGGGTCTCATGACCGCAGGACAGCTCAGTATCAACATCGTCTTCACTGCAGCTGCCATTTATTAAGCGCTTGACACACATTACCTCTAATCCTTACAACAACTCGAAAGGCAGGTACTACTATCTTAATTTACAGGAAGAGCAGTGGAGACTCTGACAGCTTACATGACTTGCTCAAGATTACACAGAGATTAGGGCGCCTGGGTGGCTCAGTTGGTTAAGCAACTGCCTTCGGCTCAGGTCATGATCCTGGAGTCCTGGGATCGAGTCCCACGTCGGGCTCCCTGCTCAGCGGGGAGTCTGCTTCTCCCTCTGACCCTCCTCCCTCTTATGCTCTCTGTCTCTCATTCTCTCTCTCTCAAATAAATAAATAAAATCTTTAAAAAAAAAAAAAGATTACACAGAGATTAAGTAGCAGAGCCAGAGTCCGAACTCTGATCCATCTGGTTCCAAACCCACGTTCATATTCCTAGGATGCCATACCAGTACAGAAAACCCCCTGGGAAAGTCACGTGACTTTCTAGGTCTCAGTCTCCTGCAGTGTCCTTCCTGACCTGTAAGGGTCTTTCCAACTCCAGCATTTCTATGCACCCATGGAACTCCCCAGAGGGGCAGTAAGTGCGGGAGTTGGAGACAGCCTCCTTCCAGGGATGGGTGGGGTGGCGCAGTGGCTCTCACCTCCCCCATTTTTGTAGCATAGATAGGGAAACCTCCAGACGTTGCCGAGGCCGATGATCTCCCCGGCCACTGACAGCACAAACTCCATCTTGTTGTTCCAGTGTCCCCGTTCCAGGGTGCCATCTTCCTTCGCCTTTTCCATGACTGGGTATGCTGGCTTTGTCTCTCCATTACTGGTTGTGCTCGAGACCCTGCTATCCATCCCACCTGGAAAACAAGCAGAGTGCTCTGTTGCTGCTGGGAATCCTAGGAGGAAAGCCTTCCCCTTCCTTCACCAGCAGATTCCCAGGGCAATGAGTGCACTAGAAGAAAAAGTAGGTCCCTATCCCCTTGCCTGAAGACCCATGTTCTCCTTAGCAGCTCTTACTGGTAAAGGCTGAGGAACAGCTGCTGCGAATGTATATTCCTTTCCTGTTCGGGAAGAAAGCATGAATACTGAGGTACAGGCATGGCTTCCACTCGGCAGGTCCTCTTGGGTTGGGGCTTGTGGATATGGAAGACTTCACATGGCCGCTGGGTTGTCTAAGTTCTCCCTGCCAGCCTACGACTCACTTCGTCTGTGTTAGCATGCCCTTCAGTGTCTGTATTTCTGCATGCTGGGGACAGCTGAAAGGATCCTCAAGGCCACCAACTTCCCTCGCAGGAATTTAGTCTAGCGAAATAGCTGTGACTGTGGCTATGGATTTGGCATCGAAGATGTCCATTGTTTACAACAGCAAAAAATTAGAAAGTACATACATGTCCCAAAATGGTAGATAGGTTAATAAATTATGGCACATACATACACTGGACTGTTATACAATCATCAAAAATTGTGTTGCAGAAGAAAATGTAATGAAATGAAAGTGTTCACAATATGTGAAGCAAAAAGTTATAAAAGAGCATTTATGATATGATTATGCGTGGAAAATATTTTATAAAGTGTATACAATAAAAGATTAGGATAGCCACCAAAATGGTTCTCTCTCCGTGGTTGGATTATAGGAATGTTTTCCTTATTTCTATTTTCTACATTTTCATCAAAGAACATGATTTATTTTATAATATTAAAATAAAAACAAGTTTTAAAAAAATCCTCGCAGGCGCCTGGGTGGCTCAGTGGGTTAAGCGACTGCCTTCGGCTCAGGTCATGATCCCAGAGTCCCGGGATCGAGTCCCACATCGGGCTCCCTGCTCAGTGGGGAGTCTGCTTCTCCCTCTGACCCTACCTCGTCTTGTGCTTTCTCTCTCTCTCTCAAGTAAATAAATAAACTTTTTTTTTTTAAAATGGCAACATCATTTTAAAAACAAATAAAATTTAAAAATCCTCCCAAAGGATGAGAGAGGCTGAGTGGGCCCTGGAATTCTGATGAAGATGGGCTGATCTTCCATGTCTCTCTAAAGTCAACATAAGAGAAAGATGAACTATGGGTTCTTTTTTCTTTTTTGGTGATGACACACATAGGAATCTGTTATGGTATAAATAAAGAGCCACTGTTCCAAATGCTTCACTGCCCTCTTCTAGACTCTTACTGGGATTGAAGGTAAGATTGGATATGGCTCACATTTAGTGAGCAACTACTACTAAGCTCTTTACATGTATTTGTTTCCTTTAATCCACACAACCACCCTGATATGTAAGCAGTGTTAGCTCTGCTTTGTAAATAAGGAAGCTGCAGCTCAGAGAGGTAAAGTAACATGTTTGCTACCCTACAGCCAGGCGACGGCATAGGTGGGACTTGAACCCACTCTGTCCCTGCTCTTTCCATTCCATTCCATTCCATTCCATTCCATTCCATTCCCAGCATGTCTCAATAGCATCTTCTGATGACTCCCTCCTGATTCTATACAATGGTCCTTTTTCTGGAGAAGTAGGCAGATGGACTTTTTCATACGCCTCAAGAAAAATTCACGTTAACAGCACTTTCTCAGTGGGAGCCTCACCTGCCCAGACTCCCCTCTGACGCCGCCTCCCCAGCGTGGCTACCACAGGGATTCAAAAAGTCACGGAGAAAGTCAAGGAACAGTAGGCACCTTTGCTTATTTGATAAATTAGGGAATAAGCTCCAAAGACTGTGAGCTAAGAAGGAGAAACCCAACCAGCTGGTCCCAAGAAGGTTCCTCAGTCCTTCCGAGAAGACTGTCTAACGTCTTGTGCTGGTTCTGAGCCTCCCTTTACCAACCGACGGGTGCTGTCCTATGGTGGAACGTCATCTCCCTCCACTCTTTCATCCTCCCAGGCCCTAGAAGAAACAGCAGTCTTCCCGGGTCCCTGGCCTCATTAGGGTACTGCTTCTCAGAGGTGGCGCAGTGCCATCAGAAGGTGTACAACCAGACAAGCCGGGCACAGATCTTAGCTCTGCGCTGTACCACTCGCTGACTCCGGGGAAGTGAATTAACTACTCTGAGCCTCGGTTCACTCCTCTGTGAAGGTGAGAAGGACTAAGTGAAGCGATATATATAAAGTAAAGCACTTAGTAGAATAACAGGCACTCAAATTTTTATTTTCTTTCAGTCTTGCCAAAGAGTTGTTCATTGTCTCATCTCACAGAGAAGAAAGCCTTTCTTTCCTCTCAGTCTAGGGTTCTCGTCCTCTGAAGCACATGGTCCCTCAAGTCCACGGCCACTGGAGCTTCAGAAAGCCCAGAATATAGCATCTAGTCTTTGCACATGCACACATAAATGGCAGGACATATTTTCGAGAAGGATCAAAAAATCCTTTGGTTGTAAGTCCTATGATCTTACCAACCTGTAGTCTGAGACCCAGAAACAGAAGAAAGAGAGAGCGAGAGAGGAGAAAATGTCACCAACCTTAGTGCAGTTGCTGCCAGAGGTCCAGTCGGGGGAGAAGAATTATCTAAGGGGAAAGGGGAAGGTGCTGGCTATTTAAAGTGTGGCTCTGACCCCCAGCCGCACTTGTAATCCTAAACTTGGCCCGGCCCACATTCCGCCTCCTGCCTCCCCACCCCCCCCTCCCCTGAGCACCAGACCACTCACACGCGAGTGATTTCACAGCCCGGGGAGTGTGAGCACACCCCGGCAGGTCAAGCCAGCTGCTTGTGAGGCCGGCCGGGCAGCAAGCTGTCTTCCCCAGAGCTCACCGCTCTTCCCTCTGGCAACCTCGGGGGCTCCCTGGAGGGATCCCGCCTTCCACCCCTTCTGCAGCTCCAGTGCTCCTATACTCCCATCAGGAATAGGTGTTCCTTTGGTTGGGTGCCCCATAGACTGAATGTACTTTTCTCTCATCCTTCTGCAGTTTATGATTTGCTGTGGACCGCGATGAAGAATAAAGATACATATGGGCACCTGAAATTAATGTCATATCAACTATAATCAACTATACCTCAATAAAAAAAAATACATTAATGGAATGAAAAAATATCAATCATTATTTTGGCAGGTTGTACCATATTATCTATTTTTTATTTTTTACTTTTTGTTTTACTGGCAAAATTATATGCATAAAATTCAATAAAAGAAAACTTGCCAGAAAAAAAGAATAAAGATACATAGATCACAGAAATCTGAGAAGTCAGAAAAACTTCCTCAACACACACACACACACACACATTTTTTAAAGATTTTATTCATTTATTTGAGAGAGAGAGCATGAGCCCGGGGGGAGGAGCAGAGGGTGGAACCCCCCGCTGAGCAGGGAGCCTGACATGGGGCTCCATCCCAGGACCCCAGGATCATGACCTGAGTCCAAGGCAGACCCTTAACCGACTGAGCCACCCAGGCGCCTGGCACACACACATTTATATACATACAGAAGGGGGCCGGAGGTGGGGGGCGGAATATATATATACATACAGAAAAGTCTGAAAACGTATTCACTAAACAATTAATACTAGTCCTATCTGGAAGGTAGGGTTGGGGCCCGGAAACGAAACATGAAGTAAGGGACATTTTTCACTTCTGCTTTTGAAGCTTCAGGATTTTTTGGATTGTTAAACAATGTGCTAGTTTTGATTTTTTTTTTTTTTTAATTTTTAAACCAATAAGGGGAAAAAAGTGCCAAGCTTTAAAATAAAGCAAAGCCCTAAACTCATCCTAAGCAGAAGAGCTGGGTGGGAAGCGGAGGCGGCCGCCGGCCAGTCCTGGACACTTGGCACTTCGTGTGGGGGCAGGAGCAGAGCGGGGTGGCAGAGCCCCCAGGCCATGACCTGGGGCGTACGCTGGGCCCGGACGTGCCCTGGGCACCCAGGCCAGATGCTCCAGGGTGGAGTCCCGCCCCCATCGCTTTCCACTTTGTGGCCTTGTTGCTCCAAAACCTTGTTTTCGAGAAATCTATAAAAAGGGGTGCCGACTCCTTACCTTGCAGGGTTGAGTGAGGTTTCGGGAGATAATGAGCATTTGTGAAGGGCCTAATACTTAGCAAGCCTTCGAATGGTAGTTGGTATTGATCCTTAGGAAATCATTCACAGTGAGCAGGGAAGATTTCCTGAAGGGGATGAGATCGGGAGACCCCTGAGCAAAGATGGGCTTGGGCCAGACAGTAAGAAGCAGTCAGGGGGTGGGGGCGGGGGTGCGGGTGGATGACGGAATGGGATAAAACAAATGTGCCTGGGGCGCCTGTGTGGCTCAGTTGGTTAAGCGTCTGCCTTCCGCTCAGGTCATGATCCCAGGGTCCTGGGATCGAGTCCCCCATCAGGTGTGTGTGGGGGGGGAAATCTCTGCTCAGCGGGGAGTCTGCTTCCCCCTCTCCTCCCTTCTCCTGCTCTCTGTCTCTCTCTCTCAAATAAATAAAATCTTTAGGAAGAAAACTATGCCTGAACATACACAGAGGAGAAGCACATCATGATATTACGCAGGGAGGGGCGCCTGGGTGGCTCAGTTGGTTAAGGAGCCGACTCTGGATTTCTTTCAGCTCAGGTCAAGATCTCAGAGTCCCGCGTCTGGCTGCCGGCTCAGCTCTCTCTCTCTCTCTCTCTCTCTCAAATAAATAAATAAATCTTTAAAATAAAAAATGCACAGGGAGCCTCACAGAGACTATTATTCCTGTGTTTCAGCTGCCCCTTCTAACCATCCCTCCATCTTATTTAACTGTTAAACAAGAGACCAAAAGTGTTTTCCGAGAGAGGTTGCAAACTCATACAAAAAAGTCCATCTTCAAAGGCAATGCTATTAACTTCTATTCTTACTTACCATCAAGTGGTACTTACTAATGACCTATTAAATGAGCTGCTAAGCATTAGAAACCTAGTATTTGTGCTCTAAAATGACCAGGTAACTGGAGTGTACTGAGGCCTCAGATGGGGATATATGTATAGTATTCTAAGTTAGGACACCATACAACTTTTAGCAATGTTGCACAGCCCTCCTATGTCCTCTATGTGCAAAAATTGGGGTTCCCTGTTTCCAGGAAAGATTCTCGGTGACCAGGACAACATCAGGATCAGGCTGAGTTGCTTTAGACTTGTATTAGAGTTGTTTAGAGTTGCTGGTCTTGTACTAAGGAATGTTTGGCTTTGCTTGTTGAGCCTATTGTTTTTACATAACCACTTACATATTACCTTTTTTTAAAGATTTTATTTTTAAGTAATCTGTACATCCAACACGGGGCTCAAATGTACAACCCCGAGATCAAGAGCCACACTCCGTTGACTGAGCCAGCCTGGTGCCCCTTACATATTATCTATGATTGCTATTTAATTCCTCTCCAAATCTTTGTTATCCCCAATTTCTTTTTCTCCATAAAGTAGGAATTGATGCTATAAGTCTTTTGTCCTGTTTAGGTTGACCAAAGTTTTAAAACATTTGAGAACTACTGGTAAATGAGTGTTCCTGACAGTTCTTCACAACTCCCTGTCTGGGGTTTAGCACAAATCAGGCAGGACTAGATTTGCTTCTACTTCACATCGCCATCATCCTTTGCCCTCTTGGGTCAAGAAACCTGGAAATAGGGAACACTAGAATCAGTCTTCAAGAGTTCTCACTCAAAAGGCTGCATTCGTTTTAAGCCTCACTGGAGACTGTTAGGATAACGGAAGGATGTGCTTCCCAAACAGGATGTATGATATAAAGTGAACCATGGAGAAAGTGGGCCTGGCAGGTCTTGGCTTCTATCCTGTAGACCCTGGGCATATTTCAATGCCAATATGCCATGATATACTCCCCCACGCAATTTTTTCTCTCTGCTAGGAGTGACACAAGGGCAAATAAATTTTCGAAGGAGCATGATTCATTTCAGAAAGAATATTTCTGAGCAACACCAGTTTCAACATTGGAATGGGTTGGTGAAGGAAGTGGTGGGATATCTTTAAATTAATAGGCATTGGGGCGCCTGCGTGGCTCAGTCAATTAAGCATCTGCCTTTGGCTCAGGTCATGAATCGAGCCCTGCATTGGGCTCCCTGCTCAATGGGGAGCCTACTTCTCCCTCTCCCTCTTCCTGCCGCTTCCCCTGCTTGTGCTCTCTCCCTCTCTCTCTCTCTGACAAATAAAAATATAAAATCTTAAAAAAAAATTAATTAAATAAAATAAAAAATAAAAGTAGAAGGAAAGCAAGAAATAGAAACTCACCATTAGACAAACACCTCTGTAATAATTGTTGGAGACAAGATCCACCGATGACTGCTAAAATTAGTGGGTGAGAAGTTTACATAGTCTCAAAGCATCTCCCCCAAGATGTTTATTAACTACAAAGAGAGAGTCACTTCATGGCGGAGACGTCAGACAGAAACCACCAGAACCAAGTGGCCCAGGCCAACATCTCCAGCAATAAGACATATCACTATCCATACCACGAACCGCAGGAGATGATGTACTAAGACAAGCACAACCACACTCTGCCAAAAACACAGCTCAGTCATGAGGAAACATAAGACAAAGCCAGAGTGGGGGACACTGGACAAAATAACTGACCAGTGCTCTTTAGAAGTGGCACAGTCATGAAAGACAAGGAGACAGGGACTATCTTAGGCCGCAGGAGACTGAGGGGAAGTAACACTCACATGTCCCCTGGGATAACTACCTCGGGTCCTAGACAGGATGCTAGAACAGAAAAGGGCCATTAGTATCAAAACTGGTGCCATTCAAAGAAGGCCTTTAGGTTGATGGTGGTCCGCACACGTCATGTTCCTGTTCCGACAATCATGCTACGGTAGGCTAAGATGTTAACTTTCGGGGTGTACGGAAACTGTACTATTTTTACAACATTTCCTTAAGTCTAAAATTAATTTAAAATAAAAAGGGTTTTTTCCAAAGATCCTGGTTTGCTCCCTGACTATTGTTGTCGAAGCACTAGACCCTGTTGGGAAAAGCGCTGGGACCGCAGGTGTACCAAAACGCTGGTGACTCTTCTCTTGTGCTCTGTTTGATTCCAGGTAGGATAGCCTAAACTCTATAAGCCCAAGGTCTCAAAGAAATAAAACTTATGACGAAGAATATTAATATCAGTCATCACCATTACTCTTTTTATTGGGTGTTTCCAATGTATCAGGCACTGTGCTGAGTGCTGGACTCACACCATCTCATTTTACCCTCAGAATAAGCCTATAAAACAGATGTAGAGGTCGCTTTTGGGCAAGAGGCTTGAACGATGGAAGCCTGAGTGAGGTAGAAGGGCCCACGGTGCCCCCAACCCCCTGGGTGAATACAGACAGGCCCATCAGGCGACCCAGCTCAAAGTATCTATAAACTCTAGCTGACCGATAGGTTACTTACACCTGGACGCGGGTACCAAAAAAGGAGAATCCCATACGTTCCCATACCTCCTCACCCTCTCTGCTTGGTGCAGCCCTAACCCACTGCCTCGTGCCACAGACTCTGCTCTGCGGTTCTGCTTTGCAGTCCTGCCCACAGCGCCCTTCCCTGTCTTCAGTAAACCTCCATCTCCTTTGTTCTGCCTCCGGTGAATGCTTTTACCTCCTGTGCTTCTGGCTTCCACCCAAGTGGGTCCCCCCACATTTGGGGGCCCCCATCTGATCAGGAAAGACAAGAGAGATTGCTAGTATGACCTCTTAAAAAAGAGAAACCACCGGCGCCTGGGTGGCTCAGTCGTTAAGCGTCTGCCTTCGGCTCAGGTCATGATCCCAGGGTCCTGGGATCGAGCCCCGCATCGGGCTCCCTGCTCCGCGGGAAGCCTGCTTCTCCCTCTCCCACTCCCCCTTGCTTGTGTTCCCTCTCTCGCTGTGTCTCTCTCTGTCAAATAAATAAATAAAATCTTTAAAAAAAGAGAGAGAGAGAGAGAGAGAAACCAGTAAATAAATAAATAAATAAATAAAATATAAAAATAAATAAAAACCCAGAAAGTAAATGACTTTCTTAAGGTCACGTAACTAGAAAATGGTTAGAGGCAGAATTTGAACTCAGGCTTGTAAGATTTCAAAGTCCACTAACTTACAGCTACCAGGCTACACTTTAACTCTGGGAGGAAAAAAAAGACAAGGGCTACCGAGCACAGCTCTGGCACTGTTTTTATTTGGGCTATTGCTGACCCATGGGCTTTCTTAGGAAAGAGGTCAGTAATGAAATGACAAGGAAAAATATATTGCTTTCACTGAAAACTTCATCAGACTTGAAGAATATTTTAACAATCTAATTAGAGGCGTTCTCCTATCCAGATGTGTGTACAATCCGCGCCCCTACTCTGCCTTCCCGAGCAAGGCAGGAAAAATCATAACTTTTCTCTTTAACTCCACAAAATTGTTATTTTCCAATTGTATCCAGTTTCTTCTGATCCCTGTTTCCCTGGTTTCTCATCTGATCCTCAGAATACACAGAGAGGAGAGTTTGCAACATTGATGTAACTAGTCTCAGCAGGAAACTCTTGGCTGATTAACAGTTAGCGATAAGGAGCTCTGACTGAATGGAGAAATTCTCAACATAGCTTCGACACCCGGACACCATAGCCCAGAGCCACGGTGAGAGGTTAGGGCAGAGGGACCACGCGTAAAAAGAACAATTTCAACCTTTGGACAGTCTTTTATGCTAAACATTTTTAAACAGCACCGCAGGAGTTTATTTGTGATAGGCAAGAACATACATCCATGCACTATCACTTCGCTGATGGATACAGAATTGGAGGTATGCCCATAATCTCATCTCTCACTGCTGATGACTCTTTTCTTCATCCAGAGCAGGAGAGGGAACCCAGAAGGGAGCATGACGATATAGCTCTCCTCTGTCTCTGTTCCGCCAAACTAGAAAAGAACAGGGCCCACTCACACTGTTGGGTCAATGTCCACCTGCCAAAGGCCCCAGGGATACCCCCAGAGTTAAATAGGTTAACTACTCACTGCAACGAGGGAGAAGCAGAGCACAGGAAGTGTGGGGCATCTCAGCAAGAGGGGGTTAGGAAGGATTTGTCATAAAATGAATTTGTGTTAGGTGATTTTGTGAGGGTTCAGGAAGCAGCGCTTTGCTCCGGATTGGATGCTGTTAGGAAGCAGAGATCATTTTACGATCGGATCTCTTAATCAATTTTATCTGGAGAGCAGGATGAATGAAGTGAAGCTAGCCGTGGGGACTAGTGGGGAAGCAGCAGTCCTCCATGTCAGCCAGCACAGGGAGATGTTCGGTCATTTCTTGTGATCTGGACGCTGTTCATGTCTTTGTCTCTCGTTGGACGTGATCACAGAGCCGTCTTATTTCTGTCTTTACCCGTCATGATCACAACGTGGCCTTGTCTGATGCTGATGTGTGAGCAGCTTTATGTTCCCCGGGAGAACACCGGGCCCAACCATGAGTGTCAAGGTCCAGCAACAGCAAGGTTTTGGCAGGTGCCGCTGCAAGTTTTAGCTGCCATGGGCCTCTTTTCTCCATCACAGCCACATGCTTTCATGGAACTGAGTGGGGGGAACTGACTGCAGACAGGAGGAAACCTAAGGTTCGCTCTCAGAGGCCTTGGCCCCAGCTTCTCACGTGCCCTTTCCCCTGTTCTCAAGCCTCTGAACAAAGCCCTACCCCAACCTTCTTCACTCTTGTTACATCTCACTCCAGGGAGCTCCACTAAGAAAAAGGAAAAGATTTTCTAGAATAGACTAACATCATTTGGCCATTTTCCTCTCGATTCTTCTAAGATTAATATGCAAAATCTTCTGAATCAGAAATCACAAAAGCATTACCAGGGAGTCTGGAGGAAACCTTGCTTCCATGGGCTTTGTGTCAGCTAGGAAAGAAAGGATTAGGAGAAGATGACCTCCCTAAGGGGTTGCAAACCCTTCTTTGACATTAAGAACTCAACTGCTCCAGGAGGTTGCCAGCTTTGTTAGAAAGTTTACCACTGTGGCTGATGGCCTTGCACACGACAATTTGGCCCACGCACTCATGCCAACTTTGCTTCCCTCTCCTTTTTTTTTTTTTTTAAAGATTTTATTTATTTATTTGTCAGAGAGAGAGAGAGAGCACAAGCAGGGGGAGCAGCCGGCAGAGGGAGAAGCAGGCTCCCCCACCGAGCAAGGAGCCCAATGCAAGGCTTGATCCCAGGACCCTGGGACCATGATCTGAGCCGAAGGCAGATGCCCAGCTGACTGAGCCACCCAGGCATCCTTCCCTCTCCTTTCAAACATGGTCCTCCCCTCCTGTCAAATGCTTTTTCTCAAAGTCCCCAAAGATGTCCTACTCAGGCCCATCTCACCTGGTCTACTCTCCCTCATTCACTCTTTCCAGATCCTACCTGTTCTTCAAGACCAGCTCAAATATCACACTTTTCAGAAGTGTTCTTCAGAACTGGACTTGTGTCGCAGTCTGTACCATTTAAAGATTTATTTATTTGAGAGCGAGGGAGTGCGAGAAATAGCGAGAAAGAGCACGAGTGAGAGGGGCAGAGGGAGATAGAGGGCATCTCAAGCAGACTCCCCACTGAGCACAGAGCCTGATGTGGGGCTCGATCTCAGGATCCTGAGCTGAAACCAAGAGTCAGGCAGTTAACCGACTGCGCTGCCTAGGCACCCCCAGCAGTCTGTACTATTTAATTCAATAGTCTCTCATGTGTGTTTCCTAATCGGTTTCAATGCAAGAGTTTGTGAACTTCTTAAGAGGGAAGAAAAAACTTAGTTTTCTCTATTCTCAAAGAATACATAGTGTTAGACACACAGGAGGTTCTCGATGATATCTGCTGACTGATGGCTGCCAGGCTTCCACTTCAGGTAAGCATGTGTGGAAACTGGGAAAGAAGGCGGCGAACATCGATTTCTTCCCAGGTACACAGCCCAGGGTGTTTTTCAAGGCAAAGTTAATGCCGTCAAAATCTGCAATATCTTTCCCAGAGCAGGTGTTAGTGAGAGGTGCTGCTAAACTAGGAAATCAGGAGTATGTGATCCTTTCCTAGAAAGTGATTCCCAACACTGACTGTACATCAGAATCACCCATAGAGCTATATAAATGTTAAGATAGCTATATTTAACTACATAGATAGATATATATATATCAATCTAGCTAGCTATATATACATATTATATATAACATATATAAATTTATAGTCTGGGTCCCACCTAAGAGATTTTGATTCAGTCTTCTGGGGTGGGGTCCAGATAGCTCTGTATTTTTAAAGCTCTACAATGTGATCCTGATGCACACTGACCCTGATTCTAACAAAGATAAACTTGATGCACAACCAGGGTTGAGAACTCCTGCATCTGTAGAAGGCTACCACATCAAAACTTATCTCTAAGGGATATAGAGACAGACAGATAAACAGATAGATGTAGATATAGACAGATACCTGTATAGATGTATCTATCTATACCTATCTATCTACATCCCAAGAAGCTAAGGGTCTAAACCATTTCCAAATAGGAAGATGACACACTCCATTCAGAGTCCCCTCCCAAATCGCATCACTCTTAACAGTTAAGGAGCTTTTATCTTCACTCTTAACCTTGTTTGCCCATTGGAATCACCTGGAAAACATTTTAAAAATTACTGACGCTTGGCTTCCAACCCTAAAGATTCTGATTTCATTGTTCTGAAGTGCAGCTTGGCCATTGACTTTTTTTTTTTTAGATTTTATTTATTTGAAAGAGAGAGCGAGAACTCGAGTGCACACAAGCGGGGGGGTGGGGGCACAGAGGGAGAAGGAGAAGCAGATTCCCTGCTGAGCAGGAAGGCCAACATAGGGCTCAGTCTCAGGACCCCGAGATCACGACCTGAGCCAAAGTCAGAAGCTTAACCGACTGAGCCACCCAGGGGGCCCTGGGTCATTGACTTTTTTAAAAAAGCTCCCCGGATGATTCTAATGGGCAGCACAAGTTGAAAACCTCTGTAGCCAAAATCCTCCTGCTACAGTTATCTTATTTCTCATTCCATCTTCAAGGAAGATGTACTACAGCTGGCCTTATATTTGAAACTCTTTTTGAAAGCCACCCTCAGCCTTTTCTTTTCCAAGATAAATAATCACAAATCCTTTTATCTTTTCTAAGAGTTCTCCTTCCTTACTCCACCCACTGTTTTCATTGCTGTCCTCTGGATGCTCTCCAGGCTCTTAATATCTCTGTCAAGCTGGAGTGCCCAAAACTGCCCCATGACTCCCCCATGCCCTGTTGCTATTGACTGGTTTGGATTGTGTTTGCTGCAACAGTGGCTCTGCGCTGCTGACTTAATTATTGGTTTCCACCAATCAAGAAATCCAGCAATCAAGGAATTCCACTTACGCACTAGCAAACTAAGAAGCAGAAGCCTAAAGAAGTGACTGTTGGAATCAGGTGGTAAATCTGACCAGGGACCAATGGCAGGTGCACAGAAGAGGCAAAAAGAAAGGGCTGAAATGCAGAATGAGGGAAGAGCAAATCTCAGTGCGATGGGAAAAATGGGTAACCTGAAAGGCAGAAGTCCAAGATCTCTGCAAAGCAGAGAGGGTGCAGATATGACTCTGGAAAAACACAGCTTAACAGAGAAACCCCTTCAAACCTGGCAATTTCATGTGAACTCAGCACAGTATCTCCTTCTCCCTCCACCTGTCCAGTCATCATTTCCCATAGCCTCCACGCATCCCACAAACCAGACAAAGCTTTGCTTGGTAAACAAATAATTATTGTACAATGGTAGCTTAATTAGTAATATTAGAAAATACAAGGTGGAACTAGGCTATTTATACATAATATTTCCCAGACATGTTTTTCATGCAAGCATTTGCCATGTTTTAGAAATGAGTTAGATGCTATTGTACTGGCAGCAGAAGCATGAAAAAGTTGACATTTGGATGCCTGGAAATGTTAGGGCTGTGTCATTCTAAGACATGATTTAGGACATATGTATATATATGCATATATACATAGAACTTAAAGAAGAATATTAAATATATCCCAGAAAAGACCTGCAAAACAAGACACAAAGCCGGCACTCACTCATGCCCTTGCTGAGGTATAAAAAGGTCTGTAGACAAGTAGATATATAGGAATCACCCATCAGTAGCAGAGATGGAAATCTTACTACCTTCAGAAGAAATTACTATTAGTTTACAAACTTGGGATGAGAACCTTTAAAACCCCGAATTCTTCATCTAGTCCCTTGTCTCCTATCTTTTATTACCACATTTCAAGAAATCAGCTTACGAAACTCCCAACTAAACCATCCCTAGGAACAAAATAGAAACTCTCAAGATACACAGGAAAGATAAGAGTGTAATTTCAATGATGAGGGAATCCTCACATTTCCATATTTGTGAATGAAAATTAGGAATGGAAAGTACAACAATGTTTGCTCACAGCATCCAAAAGCATGAGGCTACAGAAGACAAGAAAACGTATGGAGAGGAGGCAAATTTGCAAAGACTCTTAGCTATGCATACTGTGAATCTTATGAATTAAGAAATCCAAGGGGTGCCTGGGTGGCTCAGGCGTTAAGCGTCTGCCTTCGGCTCAGGTCATGATCCCAGGGTCCTGGGATCGAGCCCCGTATCGGGCTCCCTGCTCAGCAGGAAGCCTGCTTCTCCCTCTCCCACTACCCCTGCTTGTGTTCCCTCTCTCGCTCTCTCTCTCTGTCAAATAAATAAATAAAATCTTTAAAAAAAAAGAAATCCAAGAAGATTTGATTCCTTCCTCCAGAATTATAGCTTAAAGATTAAAAGAATGCTTTGCGCAGTCATTAAAAAGGATAGGAACCATTTGGAATGTGTTCAGAAGGGAACTACCAGGAGGGTCAAGGAACTCAGAACACATAGGAATAGACGTAATGAGATCTGGAAATTTCTATTTCTCTAAGAAGCAGATAAGATTTGTTCCGCTGAATGCAGGAGGGGATTGGCCAAAGGGCAATTATAATTACTCCAAATTGCAGCAGTCTGATAGAAGTTTAGCCCAAGTGAAAAAAGTTACTGCTTTTCTTTCTCATGAACATTAGAAAAACAAAGCCATTATACTTTTCTTTTTCAATCTAACTTGAATAGGAAAGTATGGGAATTGTCAATGTTGCTAAGCCTAAGGAAGTCAGCTTTTTTTCTCAGGCACTTCAGTCTTAAGCTGATGCAACGTATTACTCACACTCACTGTGTGTGTATGGGACAGACAGACGTAAGGTGGCCCCCCGACAATCACTGCCCCTTGGTATCCCTCGGTGATCTTCTCCCCCTAAGCATGAGCAGGACCTGTTACTTCTAAGAACAGAATACAGCAAAGGTGACAGGATATATGTGATTAGGTGTACATGATTATATAAGACTGTAACATCTGTGGGACGCCTGGGTGGCTCAGTCAGTTAAATGACTTCAGCTCGGGTCATGGTCCCAGGGTCCTGGGATTGAGCCCCGCATCGGGCTCCCTGCTCCGCGGGAGCCTGCTTCTCCCTCTGCCTGCCGCTCCCCTTGCTTGTGCTCTCTCTTCCTCTGATAAACAAACAAATAAATAAAATCTTAAAAAAGACTGTAACATCTGTCTTGCTAGTAAACTCTCTCCCTTGCTGGCTTTAAGGAAACAAGTGGCCAGGCTGGAAAAACTCATGTACCAAGGAACTGAGGATGGCTTCTGGGTAGCAGCCAATAAAAACAGAGGCCTTTAGTCTGACAACCCACATGAACTAAATGCCACAACAACCACATGAGCTTGGGAGGGATTCTTCCCCAGCCAAGCTTCACATGAGACCACAACCTCAAACACCCTTGATGACAGCCTTGTGAGACCCGGAAGCAGAAGAACAGCAACATTGTGCCCTGACTCTTGACGCACAGGAATTGTGAGGTGGTAAATGTGTGTTGTTCTAAACTGCTAAATCTGGGGTATTATCGATACACAGCAGTGGATAATGATTGCAGCCAGTATGTGGGATGTATCCACATACGTAGTTATGTTTGCATATTAGAGGTTTGGGAATGACTGTGTTTCCATATGCATAGAAATGCAAGGCTCAAATACTTTGAAGAGTGAATGAGTTATGCTATAAGAAACTTAAGAAATGTAGTCAACAGAGGGATAATCTAAAGAAACTTGTCATTCCTCACACCAATTAATTCAGGATGGAACAAAAATTTAGTATAGAGAATACAACTAGAAATGTAGTAAGCAAAATCACAGAAGTATTTTTATTATCTTGTAGAAGTCATTCTAAGCATGTCAAGAAAACCAGGAATTATAAAATTAAAGACGTTTACATCATAAAATAATAACTTTTATAAAGTAAAAAATAGAGTAAAAGACTAATAACAAAGTGGTCAAAAATTTGCAACCAAAGACAAAGAAATAATGTCCTCAATATACATAACTCTTAAAAATCATTAAGATTCCATTTAATGTAAAACTATACAGCCATTAAAAAGAATACTAATCTGTATTTTTGTCTTATACAAATGCTCTTATTATTAAATAAAAGAAGCAAGTTACAAAGTAGCAGAGTGTGACCTCATTTATGTAAAGGTGTACATATTTGTATACATGCCTACATAAATATGACAGAGAGCTGTCAGAAAGTAAATTTGGTTAAATCTTAACAGTGGTCATTTTTTGGTGGAGGGTCATTTTTCATTTATTCTTAGTATTTTTCTTAAACAAATGTGCATGTACTATTTTTTTTTAATTTTTGTGAACATTTTATCTATCATCTATCTATCTATCTATCTATCTATCTATCTATCTATCTATCTATCTTTGGAGAGAGAGGAGTGGGGGAGGAGCAAAGGGAAAGGTACAAGGAGACTCCATGCTGAGCACAGAGCCTGATGCAGGGCTCGATCTCACAACCCTGAGATCATGACCTGAGCTGAAATCAAGAGTCAGACACTTCACAGACTGAGCCATCCAGGTGCCCCTGTACTATTAAAAAAACAACAACAAAAAAGCGAAATATATTTTCCCCAAAATGTTTTGGAAATATTAGTGCAAAAATCTATATTTGGCAGAGAAGTTAAACAGAAAACATTCAGTGAAAAAATACCAATGTGAAAGATACTGAAAGGAAAACAACTTCATGGATGGGATCAATACCAGTATGTTGCAGTCATTTCTGGAGACTACATTATCTCAGGGAGAGCACTCCTGAGATCACTTCTATCACTGGTAATTTACAAGCAAAAGGGATAAAAGCAGACTAGACATATATTTTTTTTTTAAGATTTTTTATTTATTTATTTGAGAGAAAGGATGAGAGGAGAGAGAGAGCACATGAGAGGGGGGAGGGTCAGAGGGAGAAGCAGACTCCCTGCCGAGCAGGGAGCCCGATGCGGGACTCGATTCCAGGACTCCAGGATCACGACCTCAGCCGAAGGCAGTCGCTTAACCAACTGAGCCACCCAGGCGCCCAGACTAGACATATTTTAAAATAGCTTGGGGAGAGCATGGGAGGCAATTTTTTTTTAAAGATTATTTATTTATTTATTTGCCAGAGAAAGGGGAGGGAGAGAGCATGCACAGCAGGGGGAAGGGCAGGCAGAGGGAGAGGGAGAAGCAGGCTCCCCACTGAGCAAGGAGCCCGGTGTGGGGCTCCATCCCAGGACCCTGGGATCATGACCTGAGCCGAAGGCAGACACTTAACCAACTGAGCTACCCAGGTGTCCCGGCTATTTTAATTATGACTCTAAGAGGTATAAAAGGAAAATAATAGAATAGTCTATTAAGTTCCATTCAAATTAAAGATCTTGTCATACTAGTGATGGGTGAATACACTGGCATAGGTGGGAGGCACACACGTAAAAATACTTATTATACACAGCTCTTAAAAATCATTAAGACTGGGCGCCTGGGTGGCGCATCGGGCTCCCTGCTCAGCGGGGGGTCTGCTTCTCCCTCTGACCCTCCCCCCCTCATACTCTATCTCATTCTCTCTCTCTCTCAAATAAATAAATAAAATCTTTAAAAAAAATCATTAAGACTCCCTATAATGCATTTAGAACTGTGGTTCTCAACCTTTGGCTGCATTATTAAAATCACCTGGAAACTTTTTTTTTTTTAATCCTAATGCTTGAGTTTAGAAAAGGCAAAGCTATAGAGACATAAGTAGACTCATGGCTGCCTGGAGTTGGGAGTGGAAATGGGATGACTTTGAAGAGGCATGAAGTCTCTTTTTGGGGTGATGGGAACATTCTAAAGTTAGACTGTGGTGATGGTTGCACAATTCTGTAAATTTATTAAGGAGCTATGACTCATAAAACAAGTGAATTTTATGGTATTATATCTCAAAAAAGCTGTTCAAAAAAATACTGGCACCTGGGCTCTACTACGAGATACTCTGACTCAACTGGTTTGGGGTGGGAGTGGCAGGGATGGTTTTCTAAAGCTCTCCAGATGATTCCAATGTGCTATCAGGACTGAGAACCACCAATTCAGTTATAGGAGACCACTTTACAGAATTACACTCATGTTACCAAGGCCAGATTCTTTGAGATTGGGAATATAGAGAGCTTCGGACCACCTCTGGTTTCCAGTGTACATATCCAACTGTGCAAATGGAATGTTAGTCATATTCATCACGAACTTCACTGTGTTGGGGTGACACCATACATATAGTTCCACCTTTGGAATTGTAGCTTGAAAGCTGAAAGGATGCTCTGAATATGTATTTAAGATGGATATGAAGTTGGACTTTGTTCAGATAAATCCATTGAGTTTGAGTTTTAAGAGACTCAAAGTCATAGCACATGAGAAAGAATTAATATTAAGCCAGAAGATTGACAAGGGGTCGGGAGGTAGAAATAACAGTCATTGTCAAATACTGAAAGGCTGCCAAACAGAGCCAGTTTAACTAGTTTTCATATCCTCAAAAGAATCAGGATTGATGTATGAGGTTACAGGAAGATGGATTTTAGTTCTTTGTAAGGAAGATCTTTACAATAAACTTGTTCTAGGCATTGTGCTAGAAGTTGGAGATATAAATGCAGTGACTGTGATACAGTCTAGTGGTTCTCACATTTCCGCAAGCATCACAACAACCTGGAGGGCCTGTTAAGATGCAGGTTGTGGGTCCCACCCCTAGAGTTTCTGATTCAAGATGTCTGGGGTAAGGCCCAAGAATTTGCATTTCTAACACATTCCCAGGTGTTGCTGATACTGCTGATCCAGAAACTACACTTTGTGAACCACTATATAATCTAAAATGCTATCAGTTCCATGAAAGGACATCTAAATCAGATTAGGAGGAAAGGATTAATCTGAAAGACTTCTCAAAAGTTTTGGGGATGAGCTGAATGTCGAAGAATGAGGACTTTTCAAAAGATAACCATAGGCCCAATATGGAGTCACTTATGTCAGGCCAAATCACCAAACTGGGGCATAATACCTAACCTAATTGCAGTTTCAGCCTCCCCCAGAAATGTAGTCATAATCAGTCAGTCGGGAATTTTCTGGTGAGCACCAATGAAGTAATCTGTTGCTTGGGCCCTATCTATCCCCCTCCCAAAAAAAGATATGGTAGTCAGCTTGAGATCTTCCCCCTGAGGGAAAGTGACCTAGTTTGAAACAATCCTTTCTTTTCTTTTGCTAATAACTTCATTGCCCCACCCTCCTTCCTATAAAAATTTTCCATTTTGTACAGGTCCTCAGAGCTCCCCTTTAACTTGCTAGATAGGATGCTGTCCTCATGAATCATTTAATAAAGCCAATTAGATCTTCAAATTTACTCAGTTAAATTTTTGTTCTTTAACAGGAGGCAATGTGGATGAGGGCATGGCAGCCCAAACATAGAGTACGATAAACTGAGAGATAATATATAGGGAGGAACAAAGGCACGAAACAACATTCATTCAAATCATTTATTGAATGCTTACCATATGCAGGGGATTCTTTTTTTTTTTTTTAAGATTTTGTTTATTTGACAGCAAGATATAGCGAGAGAGGGAACGGAACACAAGCAGGGGGAGTGGGAGAGGGAGAAGCAGGCTTCCCGCGGAGCGGGGAGTCCAATGCGGGGCTCGATCCCAGGACTCTGGGATCACGACCTGAGCCAAAGGCAGATGCTTAACAACTGAGCCACCCAGGTGCCCCTGCAGGGGATTCTTCTAGTTGCTGGGTATAAAGAGATGAAGGAAACAAAGCTCCTGCCCTCATAGAACTCATAAACAAATACCTCACATGTTGCCAAGTCCCATAAGGGAGTAGAACAAGCTGTTGTGAGAGAACAAGGGGACTCTGAAGAGCTAGCATTTAAACTGGCATTTTGAGAAGGAGAGAGCTAGAAGAGCATTCCAGAAAAAGCCTAGGAAACCATCATCAGTGTCTGAAGCAGTGACTGAGGGTGTGTGTGGAAATAGGAGCTTAGAAAGGTAAATGGGGCAGACTCCCTAGGCCAATGTGGGTTGTTTTTTTGGTTTTGTTTTTTTTTCATAGGATAATGTGTTGAACAGACTGGCTCTTCAGATAATTCATTGTAGTAACTTGCAAGATAAACTAGCTTGACCGGACTAAAGACTAGTGCAGAAATCCAGGTGAAAACTGAGGAGGGCGTGAGTTAATGCATCACAATGGGAACAGAGGATATAATTGCATACAGGAAGGGAGGGGTCAGAAAGAATATAGGAGGGTTCCTAGAATTTTGGCTTGGGCACCTAGCTATTCTTTTGGAGGTAATAAAGAAAGAGGAACTGGTTTGGGGTTGGGAAGAAAAGTTCGGTTTTTGACACAAATAGTTTAGAGTGATTAAAATACTACAAATAGAAACACTTAGCAGGCAGTTGATTAAGGAGCAAAGAAAGCAAGCACAGGCAGGTCATACTGATTTGCGAAACATCTGTATAAAAGTGGTAAGTGGTAACTGGAAGTGAACTCGGGAATCCAAAGAGGGTATATCAAGAAGAGCCTCTGATGAAACCACTTTAAGATGTTGATGTTATAGTTGACTAGGGAAACTCAGAGCTCTCCTGTTAGCTTCAATTTGCTCAAGTTGGTGTTAGGAGGGTAGGCCTCTGCTGAGGGAAGAGGTGGCAGTGGGGATTTGACAACAGTGAAAGTTGGAAGTAGGCTTTACAAATGGAAGAGGTTGCTGGACCATTGGGGCTTTGAGAGCCCACCTACTTGAGTCAATTTGTGGTGCTACCAATCAGGGATGTGTACTCAGTAGTATTCAGCAGCCCATGAGAGCAAACAAGTCAGATGGCTAAAACCCAGAAATCGGTTCTGCAGGGCCAGAGTGATGGGGAAACACCATGAGTGATAGGCCATGCAGTCTATGCTAAATGGAGAAGAAAGAGGGTGGAATATTCAATATAGTCTGTATATTCCCTCATCAGAGTGAACTGAAGGTTGAAAGAAAACAGCGACTGGATGTTTCTCAAGGTCACAGAGTAAACATACCGAGAGGACGAGATCAAAGGACAAGATGTTAAAAATCAGACTAGTATGAATAGGATTCTAGACATTAACATTTCAGAAATAAGGTTTTTTTTATTGTTTGTTTTTTTTTTTTCTTTTTTTTAGAGAGGGGGAGAGAGAAAGAGGGAAGGGGGTGGAGGGGAAGGAGGGGGAGAGGGAGACGAGAATCTTAAGCAGGCTCCACACCCAGCATGAGCCCAATGTAGGGCTCAGTCTCACAACCCTGAGATCATGACCTGAAGGGAAATCCGGAGTCAGATGCTTAACTGACTGAGCCACCCAGGCACCCCCCCAAAATAAGTTTTTGAGAGTCCAAGCTATGGCCTTGGAACTGGTTTGCTAAATGGAGTGAAAATAATTATTGGAGGTGGAAGTCCAGAAACGGTAAAGTTATCCATGATCAATGATATTGCCCAAATAATGGTAGGGCTGGAGGCAGAGATGCCCTTGAACCATCAAAGTCCTCAATGAATGTAAAAGAGTAACTAGAGATGACAGTAATGAGGATAGATGGTGGTACAGCTGAATATCAGAGGCCTCAATGTGTGGTGGTGGAAACCAGTAATAACATAAGCACAGCACCCTTAAAATCTATCGGTTCACACCTGTAGTAGTGAGAAAATGAGCACCCTCAACTTGAAATAGTCCTAAGGTAAGTGTGGCTGAGAGCCAGGTTCCACTTAAATGAAAAAGTAGGGAAGTTCACAAAGGACTGGGGAAGCCAGAGTCTCTATAATGCATATTTACTTATTTAGATAATAATCTTTCCACCCATCCTGGGGTTTGAACTCACAACCCCAAGAGAACCACATGCTCTACCAACTGAGCCAGCCAGGTGCCCCTCTATAATGCAAGAAATTGGAAGAAAGGGCAGCAATGAGACCATGAATTGGGGATAGTAGATAACAGCAATGGAATACAAGAAGAGAGGATGGATGACTGGGTGGGCTATCATTTATTTTCTCTTTCTTCCTTTGCTTTTTCTTTTCTTTACTATAAGTAGGCTCCACACCCAACATGGGGCTTGAACTTACAACCCTGAGATCAATACTTGAGCTGAGATCAAGAGTCGGACACTTAACCGACTGAGCCACCCAGGCACCCCCCTGGACATCTATTTTAGATGGCAGCAATGAATTACCGGGATGGGAAGCCAAGTGTATTAAACCGGCCTTAATGTTCCAACTGGAACTCTGAAGTAATGTGTCTATGACAAAATAAATAGAAGCACTGAGCACTGACCAAGACTAGGTGTGCTTGAACTGTTGTTCTGGTTCCAAAGAGTATTAGTGATTATTCATTTTGTGTCTCAACAAAGCTTAGCCCCCAGCTCGAGAGGATGGCAAGGTTAGGCCAGAAAGAAGACTAAAGTAGCCTACTAAGACTAAAGATCAGTGAGTGACCTACTGGTTTCTGCACAGTGCAGCCTAGTGTGGAGAGGGAAGGAGCCTTTGCTTTGAATGGTGGGAAAATATTACTAAGGCCAAATACCAATTCAGGAGGAGGGAGTGGTACAGTTAGGTCCATCAAAATGTGTCTGATACTATCACCTTACCTCCACAGAGTTGGGCACTGGATAGAATGGTGAGATGTCAGTCTTGGGGCATACATAAAAGCGCTTGATGAACTCTGCAAAATTCAGACCCAAGTGAAGACTATGGGTAAGCTCTAATATATGTGATTAATATTTACATTTTCTAAAAATAGAATATTCACTATAGTCTGTATATTCCCTCATCAGAAGTACTGAATAGATCTATCATTAAATAGTGATTTGGACTACATGTCCAAAATCCCTCTACTATCTTCCTCTCAAAATTCTATAAAACTTTTAGTAGGAAACATCCTTAAAAATCATCATCTGTCTCACCTTCTCTCAAGAGGAGGGGCTATGACTTAATGTCTTTCTATCCACCTGAACTAACCCACACATGGTAGGAAACTTAGTCTCAAAAAAACTAATATAAGGTTATATGCAGAGCTAAAACCCATTATTTATTTGATTCCTAAATCTATGTTCTTTACTTTATGTAATCCTAAAGTCCTCATCTTTTTGAAGTTTTTGTTCGTTTTTGTAAACTACAAACAATTCTGACTTCATCCCAATATTCCGGGGGAACTCATCAGGGTTCCTTAATGCAAGGTTTACCAGCTGGATCCATTAAGCCATTTACTAGACTGTGTGGTGCCTTCTTTCCCATTAATAAGATACTCAACCTAGCTCCAAAGACAAGGTTAGGGAAAATCTTTGGTAAAGCAATTTCATGGAACTTTACTAGACGGAAATGTGAAGTAAATCTTTCTTCCTACTAAGAGTAGTGTAGAAATACACTTTAAAGAACAAGTAGGTAAAAAGAATCAAGAAATTCCTAAATTATTCTAAGTTTATTCATATAATATAGTATTTTTCTGTGTTCGTTTTCTCTACTTGTATCACGTGTTGACTTCCCAATTAATGGCTAATGGCCAAGATTCTGGATCTTCAGTTTATTCATATCAACCACAATGGCAAGGCCCCATGAAATATTTGCTAAACTGGGAGGATCTCACATAATTTTTAAACAAAATCTGTCACTGTATGGAATTTCAGGGGTCCTTTTTTGCTGCTAAGAAAAATATTTTCCAATTTAAGAAATAACTAGATTTTTTTTCCCTCCTTCTTCCCACCAATTTTTCTCACCAACACACATATATACACAGTCACATACTTCATATTTGAGGCCAATTTCACTGAAAGCAGAAACTTAACATTTTCATAAATGACTGCAAGACCTGGTAATTTTGGCAATAAAAAATGCTATCTTTGAAGTAAGCTGCAGTTTGAATTAATTTAAGCATTAGGAGGCCAAAATTAAAGTTTTTTCTCGTTTTCCCTGCTATTACTGGTTTGCTGCAAGGAACAAATTGCTCAAGAATCAAAGGTGGGGAAATGTCTGCTGGTCATTGCTGGATTCTTGCTGAAAATAGAGGACAGGTGAAATCTTCGGGAATCACTTCTTCCACGTCACACTTTCTGAAAACACTATGCTCAGGAATAGGCTAAACACACCACTGAAAGAATTATTTGAGGCCAGTATTTTATTTTATAGAGAGCAATTGCAATATTAGAAACTGCTTTGGCACAGGTTAAAAGTGGCTCTCGTATCACTTGCCAGTTTTCCCCAGGATCATCAATACTCATTACCAAAATTGACCTTTACGTGGTTACCATTTAGAGTTGCCACCAATGTAATGACAGAGTAGGGGGGAACCTGAGCACACACACAAAACTTTTATTTTTCAGATGTAATGCAAATAACCGTATCTAATATTCTTTCAGAAAACAAATGAAAAACATGCTCAAAAAAAAAAACAAGAAATCAAGTTATACTTTTCATAAGGCACCACAAAAACCCTGGAAAATTAGAGTCCATATTATATTTAAGTGTCTCACTAACAGGTAAATAAATATGTAAGAGAATAATCAATAGAGGGTCTTGAGGTTTACAAAGGACATTCCTGTTCAGACATCTTGGAGTATTGCAAAAATAAGAATAAGCAGGCTACATCTGAACCCGGCATCTCCTTTCCCAGTGCACATCATTCGTTGCATAGTGGTGACTGGATATGATCCAGGCCAAGAGAAGACTGCAATTCCAAAATATATTCACATTCCATTCTTTCCTTCTCATGTTGTGAATATCACTTGGCACCTCCATATCCAAAGAAGTAATGATATGCTTTAACTTTAAAAGGGGAGGGATTCAAAAGGTAAAAGACTAATCAGTTGCCTGCTTTTTAAAATTTATACTTAACAGACCTACTGCAAAAGCAACTTTCTACACACATATGAAGCTAGTTCCATATGTAAACCTTTATTGAACCTGGTTATATGTGGGACTTTAACAGCTTAAATTCTTCCACAATTTACAATTCTTAAATCCCACTCCAAATTGTCACTTTCTCCTTTAAAAAGTAGATAGTCCCACCATTTGAAAGAAGAGGTTTCTCAATTTCTCCTTTCATCCTCCTATTTTAAGTACTGGCTGATATTCACACAAATGTACTACAGAATTAAAATACTGACAAGCAGGGAGTTTCTTTTACGTGCACTGAACTGCATCCAGAATCTTAAAATTAAGAAAAACAAATAAACTGACATTTTTTGGACACCAAAGACAAAAGCAGAGAAGAACAGAAGTGAAGCACAGGTAAAATTATTCTACTCTTATAGGTCTGCTAGCCTTTGCTAAGATTTTGATTATTAAATAAGTACATGGTGGGCAATCACAGATTTAATGCTTATCTTTTCAATTATTCAAAGTATGACATATAGTAATTTGTAATTTTACTGAGGCACAAATTTGAATCATGCAGTGCAAAGGTGGTTTGCAGCAACTCAGGAAGGGAGTCTTAGCATCTAAATCTCAACATGGCTTTGTTGCAATAATTATCTGTACGTAAAATAAACATTTGTGGGAAGAAAATGTCCCCTCTTCTGCCAACAAGAAAGCAAACTACTAGTGCTATAGTTGTAAACTTGGGGATTTGCATAGTTCCAATGACCTACCCACTTTGAGAATATTAAAGACCTACATAGCATTTTTTCATTTTTCTTTCTATAACCTTCCCCAACATAGTTATAATAAAGGTAGTAAGAAATACCTTTGATAGAATTCACATAGAAATTAAAATACCAATGGTGAAAATTTGCAATTTTGGAGAGAAGGGTAAAGGAACATTTTAAATCAGGTTGTAATATGAAATGTAACAATGTTGAAGAATGGAATAAGTTGTAAGTAAGTAATTTCCTCTAACTGAAAACAATGTTTTATATTATATTAGGACACAGGCATGTCTTTAAATAGATCTTAGTTCATTATTTCCACAATTACAGACTTGTATATGTTCATTTTTCTCCCCCCCCTTTTTTAATTTTTTTAAACTAATTTCTCTTTATCTGTTCTTCTCAGCCTTGGTCTAAATCTACGCTCAAGAGTCAGACCAAATCCTCTGTGACTTTCAAATAAATACAGAAAAGCTCATAGTATCAACTAAATCATATATTTAAGTTTCAAAATACCAGAAGGTAAACAGAGAACTACTCATGGTTGGAGACTGCCTTGCATCTCTCTCTCATGTCTCCAGCAGGTAAATACCATATTAAGGACATAAATTATTCCCTAAACAGCCACCTATATCCATCCACCATATTCCAGGAAGCAGAGCACCTTAGTCATCTTTCTCAGCATCTTCATGCCCCTCCACTGATGGCTGAGTAAGGTTAATAGGTGACTAGGAAGAAAAATGAAATATTTTTAAATGTATTCCACCCAGGCAGCCATCACTTAAAACTGCATTCAATTTTTTACTCACAAGTATTTGAAGATCTTTACAGAGAAGATGAAAAGGCAAAAATATATTGTGCTTTCTTTTATAACATCAACCAGATGAAATTTTTTAACTAAGTAATATCTTTATATAGATTGGCAAAATGAAAACTTATGAAATTGGTTAATAGTTACCTTGCAATATCCACTGAAATCTTAAATCATATACACACTTAAGATCATGCACAGTGACACCTATGAACCTCTTAACAGGTCAAAACACTAAAAATATTATATAATATATTAAGGGAAGAATGACCAAAAATCAGGTAGTATGAACCATAGAGAATGCATTTACAGAAACTGGGTTTTACAGGAAAGCTTTTGCTTTTTTGGAGTAAGATGCCTTTTGAGTTAAATCTCATACCCACTCAAACTGTAACTGGACAGTACATTTCACTTCTAGTTACTAGAAGACATTTCTTTAAAAGAGATTGGGGCCAAAAGGGAAAAGCTGTTCTCTAGGCCCACCCTGCTCCTCCCTTTTAAAAAGAAAACTGATGAATTAAGTCAAACCACAGATTTTTAACCAAAATAAAGGGACACAGGACAGTGAAGACCAAACACTACTTTTAGGTTTTTTTGGTTGGTTGTTTTTTTTTTTTTGTCCTTTAAAAAAAAAAAAAAAAGAGTCCCCTTCTAATAAACGTTTCCATATAGCTTACCTAACACCTTAACAAGAATAGAGAACACAACAGGAGGAAAGAGGACACAGCACCATAGTTTCAAACATTCACATACAAAAACAAAACAGCCACCACAGATAGAAAGACCAAGTTTCCCAACAGACAGGGACAAGTTCCAACACACAAAGGAAATGTAATTATCTATTTGAACAAAAACAACATGGAAAATCTGGTCAGGCTAGGACGGAGAAGGAAGTGCTAACTCCTTGTACTACAAGGAAGGAATGGGGTTGATTAAAAAGCAAAAAAAAAGAAAGCAAGCCCCCAAATGGATTTTTGATGCTGAAACTCTGTCATATGCTGCTGGTAACAGTAAATATATATATTTATATATTCATATATGTATATTAAAAAAGGAAAAATAATCTATTTATAGAACAGTCAGTAGTCAGAGACATTTAGAAAAAAGTAAAAACAAGTCCTTTTTTTCTTTTTTTAAAAATGGATTTACTAAAACAACTTTATCACCCAGAGGTGCTACAACCCCACATTCTCTGATGAAGCCATGGTGTTATTCAACAGCATCTGCTGTGGGCCACAATCAGAAATTGCCAGTGTTGGAAACAGCAGACATTGGGGTCAGGGCTGCAAGGCAAAAAGCTGTTATTTGCTGGTCTTGCTCATGGCCATGCCTGAAGCCTGGTGGTATCTGGTATACTTGTGAATGAAGGTTTCCCCGAAAAGCATGCATCACTGTGTCTCAGTAAAACATTCTGACTTGTCTTCTCTTCTTTTGCAGGAGGCTGGATCCATGTACCTGCTTGTCTCTAAAATGCAGACCCAAGACAGCAAGACTTCTCAAAGCCAAAAAAAGGCTCCTTGACTTGAAATAAGAAAAGCTCTTCTTCCCAGAATCCAATCTAGTCAGACTTCTGAACTAGAGGACATACTCCTCTCCTTAGAAAGATAAGGTGATCTGCCTCTCACTTGGGGCTTTCTTCTTGGTACAAACACACACAAGTAGCTGGGATCTAGACTCTGGCTACTATCCCATGACTAACAGGAGTAACTTTGGCCCTGTTGCTCCCATAGTTCTATCTGCAGGGCATTATATGCCAGGTAACAGCAGAAGGAGAGTGGTACTCTCACTCCTCTCCAACTGTCCTAAGGAGTGCCAAGTCATCAGCACCTCAAGATGGTGCTGCCCCTGGGCTGTACACCACTAACTAGTATCGACTGGCCATAAGCCACAGCCTATATGCCCTGCTAGCATACCAATGTATTAATGCCAACCAGCATTCTAGAGCTCAATCACATGTCTGGCTGTAAAGTAACAAACCATACTCAGAGGAGACATAAATTGAAATACTGGCTGCTGTACCAAAGACACCCTCTGCATAGATGTGTTGAAGAGAATGTAGGTCACACAGTCCATGCAAAGAGGAAGTCAGCTAAGAGGACTTTCTCTGAAGGCCATTCGTCTTTGGAAGCAACATTCTGAGTGGATCTACACCACTCTACTTGATGACTAAGGTCTCAACGTGGTCCATTTCTCCCCATGTCCCAAACTAACCCAGCAACTGCTAACTGGTCTCCTTAAGATCCTCCATTGGTAGTTTGTAGCTCATTATGAAGGAAGGAGGTGGTGCTTGACCTGGGCTATCTGGCCCTTGCTTCTTTGCACAGTTTATACAGATGTAATCTTCATTTTCAGCCATTTCTGGAGATACACCCACACAAACTTGATGAAACCACTCATCACAGCCACCATCACATTGTACCCAGTCTACCTGTAGGAGACAAGATTGGGGAATGTTTAGGTTACATAAACATTAAGCCTAGACAAAACAAAAAAAACAAACCAAAGAGCTTTCTTGGCTTAAATGATAGCAAATAACTGGGATGTCCAGAGACAATGACTTCTTATGGGGCTACTTTTTAAAGACAGAAATTGGGAAGTTAATACCCCCAAATTCTATTTTACCATAATATGTCCACAAAATTGGGCCTCTTAGGTACTCCATTACCTCATAATTACCCGGGGCTCCTTTTGAGGCAGAAACATGTTTGAGAAAAACTTGACAAAAAAGGAACGTCTAATAGAGCAGCCAAGTAGTTTTAGCTAATATTAACAATTTCTAGGCTCTAAGACAATACAATTATCTTAGATCAAGAAAGGAAGAGTACAACAATGTGAAGGCAATCCTGTGTATTAGCTTTATTTCAAAGAGATAAGCCAAAGTACTAAGAGCATTAAATACCTTTTTAGAAAAGCAGTCACATAGGCCACTTTTAAAACTAATATTTTTTATTCTTCTCTTCTTCCGTTACAAATACAACTCCCTATAAAAAGTTAGCAAATATCAGAGGTCAAATCTTACAAATTAACCAGTTAAAACAGTCAAAGTCATAGGTCAATAGATCACCCTGGGGTTTCAAATTAAAGTCATTTGTAAAATAGGTCAGTGGCAGATACTAGGCAAACTTTGACCCTCCAGAGAATATTGTGATTATAGGAGGCTAGAAAGCGACTGTAGTTTGGTGACTTTAAGCCTTGGGCCTAGGGTTAACAATAAGGTGATCTGGGGCTTTGTATTTGGAGGGTGACTGTCGTAGTTTTTATTAGCTGACGTTACGGCAGATGAGAACCTTTAAGATTACAAGAGCTACTCTTCCTCTCCCCAGCACAAAGTGGATCTGGATCATCTCACTGGCAACTTACAAACCTACTTATAACACTGAGCTCTGCCAGATTTCAGAGCCAAGAGGCATGAAAGGATCAAACAGGTACCTCAGTGCAGCTTAGGAGAAAGAACAGAGGAAGGAGGTTTTGGCTGGGCAAATGAGTTTCAGAGAAAGGGAGTAATTTCCAAAATTAGTTTCCAAGTACTATAAGAATCATCAAAATGATGATACTCATGTTAGTGGTTTTATGGTTGTGATACAGTGTGGGAAAAATCATTTGTCAAAATCATCTTTCTATTCCAGAGTTCTAGATCTTAAGAGATGGTGCTGTGCAAAATGAAGATTACTGAATTCAGTCACAAGTTCTGAGTTCTGATACATATAATTTGAGGCCAATACTTAATCTCATTAAGGCTCAATTTCTTCATCTGTAAAATGGAGATAACATCTTGTTTACAGATTATTTAGAGGAACAAATGAAATAATGTATGGCAAAACAGTTAGTTCACTGCCTATGAGACATGTTTTTTAAGATCACAGATTCATGGCTCTACTCATTATTCTATCTTATACGAAAATCATTTTGCACCTTGTAATAGCGCTGCAGTACTGTTTCTCAAAATGTGTAGACCACTTACACAGAATTACCTATTGTGTTTGTTAAAAATGTAGCTGAGACCCATCCCAAACCTACAGCCTCAGAATATCTTGGGGATACAAACCAGAAGCCTGTATTTTCAGTCAGAGTCTAGGTAATTTTTATATATTCTAAATTTGATCATCCCTGGCACTCTGTGATACTGCTTGCTAGTAAATTCAGAGCCATTTTACAATTCGTTCCTAAAACAAATTCTGTTTTTGTTCTGTAATTGTTTATGTAATATTTAGCTTCTGAAGTCTGTGTAGTGAAGAAAATTGATCAAAATGTTCCTACTGCAGCAAACTAGTACATGAAAGAAAGGGGCAGATAAATGACTTCTGGGCAACAAACTAAAAATATAGGTACCGCAGCTATGAAGATTTACGAAGTGCCAATCTGATGGTAAGTGCTTTGGCTATCTGGAGCTCGTTAAGAGAATTGGGAAGATGATCTGTTTCTTTGAGCTGCCCAAATCTGAGATATTACCCTCTTTATGATGCCACCCTGAACCAAGAGACAACTCTACTCCTACCTCCAACCCTCTTAATCCAGTCCAGTCCTCAGTCATGCTAATCCACAGGATAAAAAGTTCCTAATTTATCAGTATTTGCTGCCAAGAAAAGTGGTTCCATGTTTCTTAAAATCTAATTCTGCACTATACTCACTGGCTTCCAGGTTTCCTCAAATTAAATCTATCACTCTCTCTCAAGTAAGGAAGAAATGTTCTCTTCTGTGATTTTGGCTACAGGTCCATTCCTAAGCCTAGCTCTCCCACCATTCCAAAAAAGTATAAACTTTTCTTGAGATATTCATCAGTACACAGATTCTATCCCAGCCTACAGATTATATAAAAATTCACCCCAATCATCTAGCAGGGAAAAAAACAGTCCTTCCCTTACTAGTATCTTTTTATCACATTCACGTACTAACAATCCAACTCCAGTGCTACTTTTGTTTGAAAAGGCCCACCGGATCATAAAGCAAACTAACGTTTGGAATGTCAACTCAATCCACTGATGATTTTGACACAGGGCAACAGACTATGTAGTGGCCTGAAGACTCAAGAAGACAGAATGTGGTTAACTGCATATTAAGTTCTAATAGTCACTTCCCCTTTCATTATCTTCGAGAGATCTACTTACCAAATCACAAAAATAATTATTAAAAAACTTCACAGCTATGAGCTGTTCAAATATTAATGGATAAGAGATTCAGAAGTATAGTACAAATAGGTTACCAGTTGGATTTGGGGAAATTTTAAGAGAAATATGTTAAATACAATATTAATTTGGTATTTCATGTTTTGCTATATGGTTTCATATTTACACTTAAAAATATTTGGCATATTTCATCTTGTTCACTTCACAGAGCGTATTACTGCAATGGGGGAAAAAGAAGGCCTGGAGATTTAGTGATATTCTTAGCTTAGTTCCCCCACGGAGCTTTTGTTATTTTGGCATTCAATCTCTACTGCACCAAGGTTCCTTGCAAAAACCAGATATAAAAAATTAAAACAATCTACTCAATGAAGTACAATTTAACAATGTTCAGAATCCTTGTGTGTATTTTTTGGTGCTCTCAACATTAAGTGACCAACCTTCCTAGCCAGCCCAAGAGTGGTATTTCCCAAGACACGGGAATTTCAGTGCTAAAATTAGGAAAGTCCAGGCAAATTGGAAGAGTTGGTTAACCTATCTCCACATGGCTGAGACATCACCATGACAATCTTTTAAAATCAGAATAACTAACAAATAATAAATGTGAGAGACATAGGTTTATAAACTTAATCTCTACCATCCCAAACTTCTTATGGAAATAGTAATGGGTAAGGAAAAGGCCCACAGGAAGAGGGGGAAAAAAAGTCTATTTTCCTAAATAAGATGATTATGTATTCTAATACAGGGGAAAGAAAATGTTACTTAAATGTTAACTTGAAAGAATTTGCTCCTTCAATGAAGTTAACTTGTTTTACTCTTGGTAACAGTATGATTGAATGAAAGGGACAGACCTCAGGGAGAAAAAGGTTCTGAACCTTAAAACTAGTTTTTTGAAAACAGTTCTTAATATTTTATCTTTTCTTCATTATTTTTTAAATTAATTTCACCTTGAAGTTAATTTGATAATGATGGAAGAGACAGTTTTTTTTTTTTAAGCCCCTTACAACATTATTCTGATAATATTTTTCTTTTCTCTTTCTAAAACATCCTGAAATTGAGCCTAGGTATGTTTAGGTAGCCCTTCAAAGTTTTCTCAATCTGCACGTTTTGGGGGAAAAGTAATAGTAAGTTAGAAAAATGGTAAATGTACATTTACCTAAATATGAATGAACCCTAGAAGTTATTTTTTGCTGCATGATATTTAAAGAACATAGACTTCTCTAAAAACATGCTTTTCTTATCATTATTTTGTTCTGAAGATGTGTGTCATGCATCAACTGGTTTTCTTAGAGAAATACTATACTTCAAATTGAGAAAGTTGTAAAATTCTTTTACAAAGCAGTTAAAGAAATATACCTTTTATTTAGTAAAACTAGTGCTGAGAACAAACTTGGAGAACCATAAATATTGCAAAACAGCAACGATGGGCAAAATGTTTACAATCTGAAATAATTTGTTTAAAATTAAACACATTATAGAAATACATTTACTAAGTTTCTTTTATGTAGGATGATGACAGGTTAAGGCATACCTTCCTCACTTTTGTATATGTTTTAACAGTTTGAAACACATTTTCTCTGAATGTTCAGCTAAGTCTCCCTTTGTTCTATTAAGACAACTTTGCAGGTTTTAAAAAAATACCTTTAATGTTAGGAGCAAATCTTAGGGCTCACTTAAAAATAACCATCACATTTTAACACTGCATTTTGTTAGCAAGTGCTTTCATATAGATTATCTCCTCTTATTCTCATAACCCCGAGAGTATGCAGGGTTATGTGTTAATTTAACAATTTTACAGCAGACGAGGAAAAAAAAAACTGCCTATAGTGTTTATATGCTACAGGAAGGTAATAGATGACCTGAGCAATATTTAAAAATGCTGAGCAGAGGAGAGGGGAAAGATTATTAAGTGAAAAGGTGAAAAAAGAGAAAGCAAAAGGTTCATGATGGATATAAACATTGTAGAGGAAGGATGATAGGAAAGCTTGAAAAAGAACCACTACTTCTTGCTGCCAGTCTGAAATTACCATAAAATCAGTTAAAAGAGAAACAAAGGGAGAAGGTTCTGCCAACACCAAGCTGCCAATACTTCAGTACCCAAAGAGAAACAGTTAACCTTTCATCAACCTCTTTAATGAACAAATTCAGATGAGAATAAATTCAAAATGAAAAAATACATACACATATTTATAAGGTAGCTACTAAAATATTTTAAAATGTTTATAAAATAGAAACATATTTAATCAGTAAAGATACAAAAGTGAGTAGATAGTATGACATGATATAAAATTATATGGAAAAAGGACTAGAAGGAAACACACTAAAATATGTATAGGTATTGTCCTTGGAAGGTTAGACTATGGGGATATGTGTCTTACCAAAATATATTCATTTTCCAAAAATGAGTGGAAAACATTCAATAAGTATAATTTAAATATAAGTGTCATTTAGTTTTGGAATGTGTTTTTGTACTTACATCTTAATTATAGGTGGGGTGGGGATATTAGTGGTGAAAACCTGGTCCGGGAGCCAGGAAACCACGGTTCTACTTTTGGCTTTGCACTACTTAGCACTGTGACTTTGGTCACATCATTTATCTTCACTGAGTCCTGGTTTCATCATTTGTAAAATGAAGAGCCTGGACAAGGTGACCTCTTCAAGCTCTAACAAGTATCTGACTGAGGAGGAAGTAAGGGAATAATGATGCAGTATATTTATTCTGTTCATATATTCAAATTGAGGAGGTATTAAAATTTTAAATATCAAGTGGTATAATGAGCATAATAAAATTAAAACTATGAATTTACTAATAATCTTGATGGGAACCATAACAGACATCTCCAGTCACTGAATGAACTGGGATTTTTCATAAAGTCTTTCCATCTTTCTCAGAAGTTCATAATGTCAGTACTACCTAAAGAATGGCCATTATATAATTACTATACTTAAAATTTAGGGCTGAAACTTTTAAAATAATATCTTTAAAGGTCCTAATTATTTTTTGCAAGGTATTTGAAAAAAATCTTACTCCATTTAGAAGAGTGCACATAGGCCTGAGTGTGGGTACAGCACAGACCAAAAGGGAAGATTTTTTAGGTCTTTAGAACAAAAATTGTAATGCAATTTGCCACAGCTCTTAAAATACTGGCTCAGAACATTTTGAGGCCACTGTGACTAACTAACTGACAAGGTATTTAGTTCTCTGAGTCACCGTACAGGGAAGGCAAAAGGACTAAAGGACTACACTGCACCCGGCTAGGCCAACCACACACGAAATGCACTGCTACCCAGGGTTATCACACAGCTTCTCTCTGCTCTGGTCTCGTTATGTTCACCAAGTCCATGATTTTGAAAGCACAACATTTCTTCCATTAAGCACACTGACCTAAGAGCCTCATAATTCAAAACAGTTTATAGAAACTGTAGAAAACATATTCTGCTGGAAGCCCAAATCCTGGAATCAAAACCAGATTCTCATGACATCAGGCCTCTGTCTCGCGCCCGCCGCTGCTTGGCCGCTCTCCCGGGGGTGTACACGGTTAGAGCTCACCTTGTCCTTGCAGGGCCGCTGGCAGTTCTGTGCGGCGCACACAGCATTTTCGTCATCGGACTCCTCTGCTCCGGACCAGTCGTACTTTGAGGGGATGTCCAGCACCTTTTTCTCTCTCTTCTTCTCAGTAGTCTCTTTCACAAGGTCAGCTTTGGCTGCAGCAGCCTTCTCCTTCTTTTTCTTTCTCTCTTCTTCTTTTGCCAGTTTCTTAGCCAGTTTATTCAGCTCCTTTGATTTTTCTGCACTTAGTTTTAATTTCTTCTTTTTAGGTTTATCCATTTTCTTTAACTCCTTGGACTTCTGTTTTCCTTCTCCAAAAAGCTGTTCTACTTTTTCTAGCTTCCGTTTCCGTTTCTTCTCTGAAGAGTCTTTTCCTTTTATTTTTAATGGTTTCTCTTCCATGCTGTCATCCTTCAACAATATAAAAGTAGAAAGAATTTTAAAGCCAGACATTTAAAAAAAGTTTTATTCTCTTGCAGGAGGTACCTTGAATAGACAACTTCATAGAGACAGAAAGCAGAATAGTGGTTACTGGGGGCTGAGGGAAGGCGAAAATGGGACTTACTGTTTAATGAGTACAGAGGTTCTGTTTGGGATGATTGAAAAGTTCTGGAAATGGACAGTGGCAATACTTGTGTAACACTGTAAATGCCATTAATACAAGTGAACTGTATACTTAAAATGGATTAAGATGGTAAATTTTATGTTGGGTACATTATACCACAATAAATGTTCTAAAGATATTTTAAAGACATTTTAAGAAAGCAAATATAATATTCAATGAAAACAGAAAATAATGGCAAGCCTGTAGAAAACATCTGACTTGAGCTTACCGGGGAAAAAAGATCATTGTCAGCCTGTATTAGTATAGTGCTGTAGCACATCTAATTGAGATAAAACATACATATAAAGCTAAAGTACTAAACGTACACTGAATTATGTAATAACTTTCTTGGTCTTCATTTACCACGACTACAGTTCTTTCTTAACTCACAATAAATTCCCGACGGCTAAGAAGTGATTAAAATTGTTGGTAAAACAAAAAAATTGTATCCATGATCTCATTACAAAAGACATGTAGTGACTTTGGCAAGGGCTAGAGAATAGCTGATGTGACAAAGCAAAAAAAAACCCTTATTTTTCAATTTTCTAATATTGTTCCAATTTCTACTATATGCCAATGTAATAAACATTAAAAAAATTTAATTTTTTGAAAGATTTTATTTATTTATTTGAGAGGGAGAGGGAGAGAGAGACAGAGGGAGCACATACGAATGGGGGAGGGGTAGAGAGACAGAATCCCAAGCAGACTCCCTGCAGAGCACGGAGCCCAGTGCAGTGCTGGATCCCACAACCCTGAGATCACAACCTGAGCTGAAAATAAGAGTCAGGATGCTTAACCTACTGAGACACCCAGGTGCCCCAGCATTAAAAATTTTTAATAGTGAAAGTATGTCTAGCAACAGGAAGAACAAGGAGGTAGAAAAAGAAATACTGAAAAACATAAGCTTGATAATTACTTAAGAAATACCACCTGAGAATTCATTTTGTGACATATTTGAGACTGAAAAATCTTTGACAGGAACCTAAGAAACTGCAGAATGCAGCAGAACACTGCATTATAAATGTCCTAAGTCTATCACATCTCGAACTATATATCTACCTTCTCAATAGTTTGTGTTTGCTTATGTGTAAAATAAAGAGGATCAGATGAGATAATGGATGTGAAGAAAACCCTTTGTATTTTGGAAAACACTATCTAAATCAGGCTACCTTTGATCTGAATTCCAAACCAAAAGCTAACTATCATCTGCCCAGTGTATCTGTATCAACTGTCAGTGACACTGTATCATTCCACTGCATGAAAATAAGTAATGCAAAAGAATAATGTAAAGAATACTAGGAGTCAAAAGCCAGAGTTGGAATCCAGGTCTCTGTTTTTACCAAATGTCTGACCTAGGGAAGTTTCCACCTCTCTGACCCTTAATTTTTTCATATGTAGAAACAGGTCTATCCTTTCCTCTCTCCCATCCAGGATTATTTATGCTGAGCATTGAATGAGATCACAGATATAAAAACACTGTATAAACTGCAAACTGCTATTTAAGTATTAATATATGAACGTAGTAGACTCTCCCACCCCAATCTGCTTTCTATTTAACGCTTCCCTCTTGTTGCCCCCCTCCTCCCCTACTTAACCCTTCCCTTGCTGCTTTTTTTTTTTAACCACTGTATTTTCTTGTGCCTTCTTTTTTTGGGCCTTTCAACAGTGGGAATATGGGCTAAGGAAGCTGTTCCTTCCTTAAGGGAAAAACTGGGAGTTTTCAGTACCCTCCTTTCTTTTTAGTGGGAATGGTGTTTGGGTTTTTTTTCCCCAAAATATTACATAAAATCGCAGTAAGACCAGGGCGCCTAGGTGGCTCAGTTGGTTAAGCAACTGCCTTCGGCTCAGGTCATGATCTTGGAGCCCGGGATTGAGTCCCGCATCGGGCTGTTGGGCTCCCTGCTCAGCAGGGAGTCTGCTTCTCCTTCTGACCCTAACCCCTCTCATGTGCATTCTCTCTCTCTCTCATTCTCTCTCTCAAATAAATAAGTAAATAAAAAATCTTTAAAAAAAAAAAAAAATCGCAGTAAGACCATAAAGCAGAACTACATTTGGCTTAATGGAAAAGAAGGACAGCCACAGTACTACCCACTCAGCCATTCCCATCCTGGCATTTGTGGCACCTCCAAAGAACCAAGGCATTCTAAAATGTTAAAACCACTGTTTAAGTAAGCTTTATATCTTGCCTCCATGATATGCAGAAATCTGTCTTCAGAGGGTAGATGTGTGGCCTGCAAAATCCGCCATATGTGTTGAGTCTCATCCAGAGATACTTCTAGGAGATCTCCAACCATCATAAGTTCTTCCAGCTGGGCTTTAGCTCCAGGTGACAACTCTAACACTGGAGGTTCCAAACTTCGGGGCACCAAAGGACTCTTCCGAGGTTGTTTCCTTGGGGTGCTAGAACCTTTCCAATAAAATATAAGACAAAAACAAAAAAATGAAAACTATGGAAAAAACATAATGTTTCCAAAGTAAATATTTAAGGGAAAGGTCCCTCCTCCTCCAATACCTACTTTAGATACCTGAATTCACTATATCCATATGAAAGTGAAAAGGAAATCTTCAAAAAATACAAAACAAAAAGATCTAGAATTCTAATGCCCACTCTAAAAAATTGGTTAAGAGTAAAAACCTGGTTTCTTATTGATTCTTTATTCTGTGACTGAATAGTGGAAGGAGAATGGGAAAGAATCTCTTAATCTATTCTCTCTCCATTTTAGAGGGGACCAAAAGATTAAGCACATGAGCTGCCCGTAATAAACCAACAGTAATTTGCTAGTCCATAAGATTGTGAATTTTACTATGAAAAGAGAAACACGCCTTACTTCCCAGACGTGTGACCTACCGCAGTGTGATGTATTTTCACTGGGGAAAAGCAAAGTAGACGTATGAGGGCAATTATCTACCAAGGGAAGGAAGAACTTCTAACACTTAAAACTTTCTAAAACAAGAATGAATATTCTCAAAAAGCAGCAAGTTCCTCGACAACTGGTAATGAACAAACAGAGGCTTATCAGAGATTTTATATAAAGAGAGATGGGACTAGAGGGCCTCTAAAGTTCTTATTAGGATTCAATAATTCCATTTAAGTTTTTTTTAGGTTACCACCTAGTAACATAAAATGCATATAGAGACTTAGCTTTTCCTAATCAAAATTGCATTTTTAAGTTTTACTATTATTTCATGGCCAGGATGTACATTTAAAGAGGGATTCACAGTCTGGGGCGCCTGGGTGGCACAGCTGGTTAAGCATCCGACTCTTGGTTTTGGCTCAGGTCATGATCTCAGGGTCGTGAGATCGAGCCCCGTGTCAGGCTCTGCCCTTGGCATGAGGTCTGCTTGAGATTCTCTCTTCTCTCCCTCTGGCCCCTCCCGGTCTCTCTCTCTAAAATAAATAATCTTTAATAATAATAATAATAAATTTTAAAAAGAAGGATTCATAGCCTTGATTAATACAATGTTTTTCATCACTGGTTTCAGGTATATCTTCTTCACACTGTTTTAAAGGGTAATACCTTGAGTACAACTCTTAGAAGCAGAAGAATAAGCATGTTCTGCACAGAATGAAGGCGCTGTCCACATGTGAGTGACCACCTCTTCAGACTTGATGGGAATTTCTTCGTCACAAAAAAGATTGGGTTCCAAACTACTGGAGGACTTCACACTGGCTGTGTCCTGAGGAAGAAACCAAGAGGAATATTCAGAATTAGAACCACTTCATTTACCCTATGACAAGGATCTAAATGCACGCTTTCAGGTTAAAGCCTGCAATATACTAAAAATATGACCTTAATGGAATACTATTCAGCCATCAAAAAAATTGAAATTTTGGGGGCGCCTGGGTGGCTCAGTCGGTTTAAGCGGCTGCCTTCGGCTCAGGTCATGATCCTGGGGTCCTGGGATCGAGCCCCACGTCCAGCTCCCTGCTCAGCAGAGAGCCTGCTTCTCCCTTTCCCTCTGCCTGCCACTCTGCCTACTTGTGCTATCTCTCTGTCAAATAAATAAATAAAATCTTAAAAAAAAAAAAAAATTGAAATTTTGCCATTTGCAACCACATGGATGGAACCAGAGGGTATTATGCTAAGTGAAATAAGTCAATCAGAGAAAGGCAATTATCATATGATATCACTCATACGTGGAATTTAAGAAACAAAACAGAGGATCATAGGGGAAGAGAAGAAAAAAATAAAACATGACAAAATCAGAGAGGAGACAAACCATAAGAGACTCTTATTATAAGAAACAAACAGGGTAGCTGGAGGAGAGGAGGGTGGGGGGAGGGGGTATGTGGGTGATGGGCATTGAGGGCATGTGATGTAATGAGCACTGGGTATTATGTAAGACTGATGAATCACTGAACTCCACCTCTGAAACCAATAATACATTATATGTTAAGTAATTGAATTTAAATTAAAAAATAAAATTAAAAAATAAAAATATGACCTTAAAATTAAATGCACAGTATTAAATAAGACAGAAAATGCCCACAGTGGGGGGAGGGGGGGATGGGGGGACAGGAATGACTACAGTTTTAAGCCAAAAGGGAAAGAGTAAATCTCAAAAACAATCCACAGAGATAACAAACCTAAAAGAAAATTACTATTAAATAACCTACCTTCTTCAGTCTACAGCTCATAAAAACTCCTATACCCAACAAGTTAGAGAACCTTGACACTTAAAATGGACTTAGGAAGGGAAGAAAGGTTTAGATATGACATCGAAAGGACACAAATCATTTAGTCCTCTCTAAAGGTTTTCAAACCTAGAAGCTTATCAATTGCTCTTACTTACCGATTGTTCTTACTTAATACAATGAAGAGCCTGACAATATTCAAATTATACACTTCTGACAGCTCTAATTCTAAGATGATTCTCCCCTGCAGTTAGTTTCCAGAAGCTCACATGTACAGCTTTAATGGTAGAATGCAATCAGGAAGGCAGAAATCACAGGCATTTCAACAAGGATAATTTAATGAAGTGAACTGGTTAGATGTATATTAAAGGCTTGAAAAAACAAAACAGAAACACCGAGCTAACACCAAGAAAGAGTTGTCAACCCTAGAGTTTAAGGTAACAAAGGAAAGAAGTGAGGTTATTAGAACCTACAAGCTCAGAGAAGGGGCCCTGCAGAGGTGGGAGCCAGACCTCTGAGAAAGAAGTGCTGGCCAGTTAGTTCTGCTCTCTCTAATGGAACGTGATGTGGTTGGTTTCGGGAATGTGAAAAAACAGCTACAAACTAGACCCAGTTCCCACTGCCCGAGTTAAAAAAAGCAAAAAGAAAAAAAAAAAAAACAAAGCATGCAGTTCAGATGATACACACAGAAAACAAAACAAGGAAAAGATCATGTCCCTTCTCACTGTTCAGGCCTTTTGATATTTCCTAATGTCCTCTATTGGCAGAAGGAAGGCAGCAGGCGGGAAACAAATGTGTAGAGCAGGAGTTTGTTGGCATACTGTAACCCAGTTGGCAGCTCATTTTTTGTATGGAGTATGAGGTAAGAATAGTCTGTTTTTAAGGAGTTGTGGGGAAAAAAAGAATATGCACTAGGGACCATATGTGGCTTACAAAACCTAAAATATTTACTAAGCTTTATTGTGTGTGTGTGTCTGTGTGTGAATACACATGCACATACGTATACCCTATTAATATATATTATTGCATATTAATGTGTTTTGACATACATACATTACTTTACAGAAAAAGTTTACCAGCCCCTGGTGTAGAGCCCCAGTCCCAGTATCACAAAGCAGAGTACAGAAGTGTGAGTTAGGAGAGGAGCCAACAGCTTCATGATTAATGTGACACCTGATTCTCTCGGTGGGGTGAAGATCACGAGAAGATCTACTATTATCATGAGATAATCCTTAATTAAATAGGATACTTAAAAGGTTTTATTAAGAGGATTCTGGAAGACAATGCCACTCACTGAGAATTTAGGAATAGCAGTTCATAGTCTTCTTCCCTATTCAAGAATTTAAGTCCTAAAAAGCAGGAGATGGAAGAGTACTTTAGTTCTCTCCTACTTTCGTTCCCATGTGCTTTTTCTCATGGACTAGAATTGTCTTTTCTGACTTTGACTCTACTCATTTCATTGTTACTCACACAGGGAACTTTCTGTTAAACTTCCAAAACAGAAAGGACAGTGATCAAAAAATAATGACGGAAAATAATGATAGCTAAAAAGAGATTTGTTAAAAAAAAAAAAAAAAATTACCTCCCCCAAGGTGAAGCATGAAAAGTGAACATGTACAATACTGACTGGTAAGTTAAAGACACATTGTTAATCCTGGAACAATCACTGAAAATACATAAACAAACAAAAAGAGGTATAAGGTAAGAAGTCAATAAAGGCAATAAAATCAAACATTAAAATTTTTTTTCAATTAACCCAAAGAAGGCAAGAAAAGAGCAACAAAGTAAGAAAATACAAGAGATTAAAAAATTAATAGCAAGATGATCAACTTAAACACAACCATGTCAACAACTACATTAAATGAAAATGGACTAAACACCCACAATTGAAAGACAGAGATCATAATACTACTTAAAAAATAAAACACAAAAAACAAAAGACTCAACAGTATTTTACAAATACATACAGACGCAGAATTACAGTCCAGAAAGGACCCTACAATATATGCTATCCTCAAGAGACACATTTTAAATATAAAGAAATAGATAGGCTGAAAGTAAAAGAATTGACAACAAGCTTAAACAAACTACTCTCCCTAAGGAGGAAAATTACAGTTCAGTCCCATTAATGGCAAATATACAGGAAAGGTAGAATGTCCTCTCTGTGAGAAATGTGTTTTATATACAGATCTGTCGCTCTATCTTATCTGGTATCATGCTGGACTAAACTCCCAGACAAAACTGACTCAATTTCCACCAAAGCTCAAGCCATCCAAGCATTAAAAAGGGTGGAGAGGAAAACCTAAAAGAATCTAAGTGTTTTACTTGCCTTTCTCATTTTTAAAATAAGCAATTACTGGGCTGCAAAAAAGAACTTCCCGGAAGATAACAGCTACTACTGTTGTATATCCTCCTTTCTGATGTGCAATTCTGCACATACATGCATTTGCAAAATACAAACTGTGATATGGATAGACAGTTTCAGTAAAGGGAAACAATATGCCTTAAAAGGAAATGATCATGTGAGTATATGAAAGGTTATGCCAGGCACACAGGCAAAAGATCCATGACAGACTCTGCTTCATTAAGTAATGATTTTCCTGAATTGCTGCTCAGTGATTCAGTGGTGATTACAAGATATTACATGCAAATGAAGTAATCCAACAACGCACAGCACAAATTAAATGCTATGATAACTAAGATCAAATGACTGATTTTATTTTTCTATGTAATTACCTACTCTTCTTCCTAAAACGGTAAGGGGCTCTCTCTCAAGCGAAGATACTAAATTCAAACTATTTTAAAGATGAATTCATGGTCACAATCAGGGAACATCATACAAAGGGAAAAATCACCAAACTAACTATAACTAAATCAACAAATAAAATTTTAATTATGCAGTAAGTGCTTGCTCTATGGGAAAATACTCGACTTTAATTTTTTTAAATATTTTTAACCTACATCAAGGTAAATGTGACCTTGAATTACCCTTTTTTAAAAAATTTAAATTCAATTAGCCAATATATAGTACATCATCAGTTCCAGATGCAGGGTTCAATAATTCATCAGCTGCCTATAACACCAAGTGCTCATCACATCATGGGCCCTCCTTAATGCCCACCACTCAATTACCCCATTTCCCCACCCTCTTCCCCTCCAGCAACCCTCAGTTTGTTTCCTATAGTTAAGAGTCTCTCATGGTTTTTCTCCCTCTCTGATGACTTCTCATTCAGTTTTCTCTCCCTTCCCTATGATCCTCTGCGCTGTTTCTTATATTCTACTTATGAGTGAAACCATATGATAATTGTCTTTCTCTGACTGACTTATTTCACTCAGCTTAATACCCTCCAGTTCCATCCACACAGATGTAAATGCTAGCATTCATTCTTTCTGATGACCGAGTAATATTCCATTGTGTGTGTGTGTGTATATATATATATATATATATACACCACATCTTCTTTATCCATTCATCTGTCAATGGACATCTCAGCTCTTTCCACAGTTTGGCTATTCTGGACAGTGCTGTTATAAACACTTTGGGTGGGGCGCCTGGGTGGCTCAGTTGGTTTAGCAACTACCTTCAGCTCAGGTCATGATCCTGGACTCCCTGGATCGAGTCCCGCATCGGGCTCCCTGCTCGGCAGGGAGTCTGCTTCTCCCTCTGACCCTCCCCCCCCCATGTGCTCTCTCTCATTTTCTCTCTCTCAAATAAATAAATAAAATCTTTAAAAAAAAAAAAAACAAAAACACTTTGGGTCACTACACTTATATCTTTGGGGTAAATACCTAGTATTGCAATTGCTGGGTTGTAGAGTAGCTCTATTTTTAACTTCTTGAGGAATGTCCATACAGTTTTCCAGAGTGGCTACACTAGCTTGCATTCCCACCAACAGTGTAAGAGGGTCCCCCTTTCTTCGCATCCTCACCAACATTTGTTGTTTCCTGACTTGTCAAGAATTACCCTAAGTCTTGCACCTATTCTTCTAAGCTGTCAAATATATTGCTAACACTATAAATTCCTAATTTATATTATAAAGTCCCCCCTACCAAAGGAGAGCCCATAAGCTAACACCGCTATATAAATTTTATTAAAAAAAGACTACTCTATACAACCATATCAAACCAGTTTTGGTCCCTAGCCCTAAAATCATGTAATACTTGTGATATTTTGTTTTCATAGGTTTCCAAAATGCTTCCAAACAAAGTCCATCCCGTTTACCAATTCTAGAGTACTGGCTGATACTTAATGTGCTAGAAAGAGAACAACCCAGGCAACCCAGGTATCAAAAGCCTCTAAACATAGTAAACCAGCAATTCTAGTATTAGCTAATTAACTTATATGTGGCATGGGCTGCATTCCCGTTCAGCTGCTCCTTCAGAACTTTACCTTGGTTTCAACTTTGCTCAAGTCTTTAATTCATAAAACTAAAAATGCCCTCATTAAAACATTCCCAAGATCAATTTTATCTTGAGAAAAAGATTTTACAGCAGATAATTTATAAGCATCTATGATGGATGGTTTTAATTTTATATTTGTTGAGTTTTTTTTTCTTCAAGATTTTATTTACTTATTTGACAGAGACACAGCGAGAGAAGGAACACAAGCAGGGGGAGTGGGAGAGGGAGAAACAGGCTTCCCCGCAGAGCAGGGAGCCGGATGCGGGACTCGATCCCAGGACCCTGGGATCATGACCTGAGCCGAAGGCAGATGCTTAACCGACTGAGCCACCCAGGTGCCCCTAACCATTTTTTAATGCTGATGATATTCATGCTCTAAGAATGAGCTTACCTACCTGATTTGCACACTGAAAGGACAAAGGAAAGGTAGTTGAAGAGTAGGGGGAAAAAATGCACCCTCACTTTTTCACATATCAGAGTATAAACTCTCTGGTTACAGACACAAATTCTAAACAGTTCAACAAAGACTGATATAAAACAGATCAATGGAATAACTGTAACCTGGCAGAATTTCTGCCTAGATCACGTTATTACTAGGTAAAAGACAAAGGGCTTGGGCCTGACACAAAATAATAAAAGGCCAACAGGATCCAACACAAAACAAACTTGCCAAAACCAGTGCAGTGTCATTATCAAAAGAGCACATGGGGGGGGGGGGTGCCTGGGTGGCTCAGTCGTTAAGTGTCTGCCCTCAGCTCAGGTCATGACCCCAGGGTCCTGGGATCGAGCCCCACATCGGGGCCTGCTTCTCCCTCTCCCACTCCCCCTGCTTGTGTTCCCTCTCTCATTGTGTCTCTCTCTGTCAAATAAATAAAATCTTAAAAAAAAAAAAAAAAGAATCACATTGAGGGTAATTTGTTCTAGCTGCAGCTGTAACTCTGCAAATTCAAACCATGGGCCCAAGTATAACTCATCTCTGAATAGGACATTCTATCTAGCACCATCCAGATGAGAGATCAGAGCAAAAGAATCGAAACACAGCTAGAATGGGTTCTTAAAACATAACTATACAGATTTTAACAACTCAAAGGAAACAAAATACTGAAATAAGCCACGAAAGCTTTCAGTAATCTCAATGCCTAATTTTTCCAGTCCCTTTAGGTCATAAGGAGTTACAAGGTGAAGAAAATAAACACAGATTTTTTTAAAATTCCATCCTTTAAAAAAAATTGTTTTATCTATATTTTGGGGGGCTTAGAAAAAAATGCTATCACCATAAACCCAGGATAAATAGATTAGCTTTCTCTTCTATTTTCAGGCTTCAAACATCAGTGTTCAATAGTTTTAACAAGCCCAGTGATCAGGTATGCCTGTCCATTAATTACCTTCATGTCATAGCCATATGTCTCCCGGATATCCTCATCAGAATCTGTTTCTTCATCATCATAGTCCATCGTTTGTCGAGGGGAAGAAGATACACTGCTCACCACCCGGTTAAAAGCAGATTGCTGGAAACTAGGTAAGTGTCCCTAAACAACAAACAATTCCAAGATGAACAGAGGGACATACTAAATAAACAAGGGTAATGAATGTGCACTTCAGACCACCTAAATGTAATGAACTTGCAAAGTGGCCAACAGAATTCAACAGTTAGTACCGATCAAATTATTTGGTTATGATGCCAAGGTCCATCTCAATGATATTTCCAGGTAATGGTTCACTAAAATGACCTAGGTATATACCCAAAAAAATCCTATAGGTGTATCCAGAAAGATGTTATGGATAACACAGCTGCTGGCAACTTGCTGTTGTTTTCCTAATCACCTGGTAAGATATATTTGATTTACTATTTATACACATAATCCCATGAAATAAAAAAAGAAAACCCTAAACTTGCCTGTAAGTCTGGATTAGCAGCTGCTTTCTGGAGTTCTGCACTGATGATCTTCTCAGTCTTTTCTCGAGCTGCCTGCTCCACCATGCGCTGGCTCAACACAGACAGTTTGGCTAGGGCAGAGGACAGTTCATCTGTGGCTAGGGCCTGCCGTGCTCTATCTTGCCAACTCATAGCTCGTTCTGTCAAACACTGCAGGGCCTCTCCTTCAGGCAAACGTACAGGCAACTTCTGAAGGGATACCAGGAGTGAGAGAATAGTCTCTAACCTTGGCCTTCGAGACCGCATACAAAGAGGGCAAAGGAATTTTACTTCTTTAGCCTGCCAGCTAGACCCTTTTTTTTGGGAACCTGATTTAGGAAGGGGAACACAGCTGTTATGGAACCAGTCTTTGCAGAGCTCACACTGTAGCATAAACCCACTGGCTGTCTTGCGGCAAATGCAAAATTTTACTTCTTCTATGCGGTCCACCATTGTCATCTTGGCTAGGTTGGCTGCTCTGAGGGAATGCATGGCTTCAATCTCTTTTTGCTCCCGTTCTTTGAAAACCGCCACCTGTATACAACAAACATTTAATTAAAAAGTGTCACTGCAAAATACTCCAAAATGCCAAATCCTCAGAGCTGAGGGATCATCTCCACATTGTGCCCTCATTGTAACAAAGTATTTCCTTAAAAACAAACATTTATCAATCATTTCCTATAATTTGGGTGCAAACATTCCTCATCTGTGAAATGCGCAAAGTGCTACCATATTTGGACAATTTATATCAGTAGGGTACTTTGAACTCTTCTGTAGGGAGCAGTAGAAAGATAATATGCCTTGGAGTCAAGCAACCTGAGCAAAAAGCCTAGCACTTGTACTTATAAACGGTTGATCTGGCGCACAAGTTTTCTGAATCTGTTTTCTGAAAAATGAGGATACCAACCGACCTCATTTTGTTGTTTTGAGGATTAAATAAGATAACACATGAAAGTGCCTAACTTGGTGCCTCACACAAGGTAAACACCCAATAAATATTACTTCCCTATCCCCTTGTAATTCCTTCCCTGGGGGTGACTTCTATACAAATCAATTCTTATTTTTTTCTTTAAACAGCCTCTCCAACTCATGTAGAAGTAGAATAACAAAGTGTGATGGCCAATTATAACAAGGTTTTATGTAACTCATTTCAAAAAAAATAAAAGTAAACAATTTAATTATCAGGAACACTGTCAGTGTATTTTCTTTTTCAAACTGTGGTAACTCTGAAACAATTTTGAAATAATTTCCAGTTCTATTCATCTGGCAAGACTGACTTGTTAGGCTGGCTCGCTAATAAATCATTTCCACTGGCCTCAAAACAGGATCATTTGGGGGCGCCTGGGTGGCTAAGTCAGTTTAGCATCTGGCTCTTGGCTTCAGCTAAGGTTGTGGTCTTGGGGTCAGAGGATCGAACCCCGCATCAGGCTCCCCCCTATGTAGGGAGTCTGCTTCCCTCCACTCTCTCCCTCTATCCCTCCCCGCCCCGCTCATGCATTCACGTGCTCTCTCTCAAATAAATACATCTTAAAACAAAACAAAACAAAACAAAAAACCCCAGGATCATTTGTAGGCAAAAACATCTGTTATCAAGTGACTTAATGTATGTAATTCACTACTGTTACATATAGCCTAAACTCATTTTTTATTTCTCTTTACATCCTCAGGCTCCTAGTCATCTTCACACATTCCTCCTCCTCTCCAAAAATACCCATCATTCTAATAAGTTACAAGTATTTTCTTAAGCACTCACTATATTATGAATGAGACTAAGAGAAAGGAGATATTTTAAATAGCAGCTGGTATCATTAAACAGATATAATTCCTTTTAAAAGCACAGGATTAAATGTCACAAAATGCTATTAAATTCTAACCCAGTAATCACATTCCTAAGAGCTAAGTATAGGAAAATAATTTGAAAAAAGGAAAAGACTTTATAAAGAAGTTCACTTTATATTATCCATAATAGCAAACATTAGTAATAATCCAAATATTTGATGTATCAGAAAAGTATTAAACTACAGACAATTTGATGGAATATTAGACAACTATTAAAACAATAATAAAGAACAGAGATATGGAAAAGACAATTTTAGGGAGAGAGCAGACTAATAAACTTCTATTACAAATATAAAAAAATGAAATATTTTACTATAAAGCCAAAGATAAAGTATACACAAATAAAAATAGTTAAGAACATAAAACCAATGAATCTGCTAATATCTTCATAGAATTTTATATTCATGAAGCAGACTCAAAATGCATTACGTAATTTCTTTTTTTTTTTTTTTTTAAAGATTTTATTTATTTATTCATGAGAGACAGAGAGAGAGACAGAGGCAGAGGGAGAAGCAGGCTCCCCGCGGAGCAGGGAGCCCGATGCGGGACTCGATCCCAGGACCCTGGGATCATGACCTGAGCCGAAGGCAGACGCTTAACTGACTGAGCCACCCAGGCGTCCCCATTACATAATTTCTTACCACCATAGCTGTATCTCTGGTTTCCTCCAATCCTTCCTCCAGATCACTCAGAGGCTCAAGGTCCAGATCCTTTTCTTTTTCTTTTTCTATTAGTTCTTTTACTTTTTTCCTTCTGTTCTTACCACTCCCGTATATACCAATGTCAGTCCGGGGACTTAGCACCTACAAAAATAAAACCAAACACTGAGTTCTAGTTTAAAAAAAAAAATCTTAAAACTGAAAACAATAAAAAGGAACCATTTACTGACCACTCATCTTGTCCTAGGCACTTTCTTATGTACCTTCTACACACACCTAACTCAATCCTTACAACAACCCTCTGTATAGTAGGTGTATCATCTGTATTTCACAAATCGGGGAAACTAAGGCTCAGAAAGAAAACAACTTACCCAAGTACACAGGCTTAGCAATTAGAGAGCCAGTGCTCAACATGAAAGTACCTTACTCCAAAGCCTATGCCCTTTAACTATTAGGATGTTCAACTGCTCAAGATGAAAAGGGTAACGAGTATAAAATATTTCAAGGACAGAATCCATTAGTAACAGAGATAAGATCCAGGCTGATTGCTTTATCTGGACACAGTACAAGATGAACCGGAGATAAGTCTGCCTAAGGATCCAGATTTCCAGTCAACATTTGATATCACTTAATAGGAATCACTTATATAACCATGACCAGATAAACTGAAAACAACCCTCACCAATAAAACCCCTACCTACAGGTATTAAATTACCAACTGTTCTTTACCTGCAACAAGGTATGGCTAGAATTCTTCTTAAGAAAGGTCCGCCCGGTCCGTTCTCTCCATGCCCGTGCAGCTGCTACTTGTGATTCTACCTGGGGCAACGCATCCAGGCGCACAGGGATAGGTCGCCCTTTAGCAGATAAGCTCTCCAGCTGCTCCAAGTAAGCATAGTTGCTGCCACTCTGAAAAACAAAAGTGCATTCACACAACTTGCACTTTCTTATGGAGTCTATCTAGTGATACTGGTCGGAAGATCTTACAAAGAGTTTAGTGTTAAGTTTTTTATTAAATGTTATTCTTTAAACCTAGAGCTTCCAATGTCCTTTTTAAAAATTCTGTAAATTCATACTGTCAGAGATTTTTATTAATTAATGAGGGAACCAGTTAAGATGTAAAAATCAGTTCAAAAGAATCTAAAGAACAGACATATAAGGGGCACCTGGTTGGCTCAGTCAGTTGAGCATCCGACTCTTGGTTTCAGCTCAGGTCATGATCTCCTGGTTAGGACATCAAGCCCAGCGTCCAGCTCCCTGCTCAGCGGGGAGCCTGCTTCCCTTCTCCTTCTCCCCTGCCCCTCCCCTGTTCACACACACACTCTCTCTAAAATGAATAAATAAATCTTTTAAAAAAAAAAAAAAAGAAAAGAAAGAACAGACATATATAAATACAATCAGGAATGAGACAAGAAATTTGCTAATAGATGGAAACAGATATTTAATATCATATGGGACAATTCAATCATCTTTTCTACCATGGGGAAATAAATTGTTCTGTTATAGATAAATTTAATTTTCTATGGACATAATTCATTTGTATTACTATCATTTTTTAATAATTGACAGAGCTGTAAAATAGCCTGGTCAAAGAAAATCTACAGCACACACTCCTAGAATGAGATAATCCTGGAGAGTTCACTAGACAACATCCAGTACTCCACAAAAAGGACATCCGGTAATTTCTTTTGCCTATTTCAAAGTCTTTCAAACTCTTCCAACAACAATACTGAACCATTGTGACTTAGGCAAATATCCGTTCTCATCTGTAGCAGTATTTTATTTCTGATAACCACCTCCATTTTATGTTATATAAATACAGATGAGAACGGATATTTGCCTAAGTCACAATGGTTCAGTATTTCCATGTAATGAAGTCTTTAGAACTACTACTGCTGTAAATTTACTAAATAAATCATTATATGAGATGAGAGGGTTAGTAAGTAATCCATTCCAGGGATTTGGCAAGAACACCCGAAGTGGGTTGACAGCCAACAGGCAGTAATTCAGATACCTTAGATTGGATGAATCTCCAGGCGGACAGAACACATAACCATTCCTGTAAGAAACTGTATATATGTCCTTAACATTCACTGTTACTCAGAAGCCCTGAATGAGGGAAAGGCATAGTTACATGCTATACATAGACATTCCAATAAAAGGTTATTTCCTATGTTAACTGACTCATTTGCCTATAAATTCATTTTGAAAGTTACACTGAAACATGTGGAAAAATAAAGGCAAAAAACTTAAGTGATTTTTTTTTTTTAAAGATTTTATTTATTTATTTGAGACAGAGAGCACATGAGAGGGGGAAGGGTCAGAGGGAGAAGCAGGCTCCCTGCCGAGCAGGGAGCCCGATGCGGGACTCCAGGATCATGACCTGAGCCGAAGGCAGTCGCTTAACCAACTGAGCCACCCAGGCGCCCTTAAGTGATTTTTTTTTTTAAAGTAGGCTCCATACCCAATGTGAGGCTTGAACTCACAACCCCGAGATCAAGGGTCACACACTCCACTAACTGAGCCAACCAGGCACCCCAACTTAAGTGAATTTTTAATAATAATAATAATAATAATGGGAAGGTTCTAGCCCTAAGAGATATTATAATGGTATCATTAAATCACTGTGGTACTAGAATTAAAGAATAGTGAAATGGAAGAGAAAAGAAAACTCAAATAGATACAGCTGAGAAATACCAGGTTTACTGCTACTCCTTGTACCCAACTATAGCTGTTTGACTAGGAAAGACCTCCTGGCTAAGACTTGACTTAGCCTGCTCCCAAGCGCTGTATCTTAAAGAAGAGTCTGCCTGTCAACAGAAGGTGTCCACTTACTTAGAACTACGAGTCAGTCTCCCCATTGAAGGAAGGGCTTGGCAGAGGGCAAGTCCTTCAAAATTATAGAGGAAACACAAGACAGCCATCTCTACTTGTAGACTTGGTCTTGTGGTCATAAATTAACAGCCAACCAAGGGTTATCAAACATTTGAGGACAACCAACCTGCTGAAATAGGTTAAAGATGAAACAGAGGAGCTGTCCTGATGAAAACAGAGATTAATTTTTTTTCTTCCAATATTTTATTTAAATTCAAGTTAGTTAACATATAGTGTAGTATTGGTTTCAGGAACACAATTTAGTGATTCATCACTTACAGAGAACACCCAGTGTTCATCACAACCCATGCCCTCCTTAATGCCCATCATCCATTTAGCCTATCCCCCCACCCACCCACCACCCCTCCAGCAATCCTCAGTTTGGAAAATAGAGGTAATTTTTAAAATAGCATAGAAAAATGCAGCTAAGAAGCTCCCAGAAAAAGTTAACTGAAAACAAACTAAAACAGAAGTCATTAGAACATGACACCTAGAATATGTTCTTTCTTGGGACAGCAGAGAGTTGGTTTCATTTTCTTTGGATATAGGTTTACAATAAAGAGTATGTACATTCTCAATACTGAAAATGCTGCAAGGTTTTTATAATTCAGGAGGAATATTATATATTGTTTTAAATTAAAATATATAGTACATGTCTTTCTGAGCGCCAGGGTACTGTCTTTATACCCTTCCCTCACATTTCTACTCCCAAACAACTAGAATAATACCTACCATGAGTGTTACGGTGTTCAGTAAATATTAATTTCATTTTCTTTTTTCTGCCTCTTATTTTAAAATTTATTTGCACACATGGCAAAGATTCAAAGAATACAGCAGGGAATAAACTCCCTATTGCTAAGAGTTAAATAAATAGCTAATTCTGTCATCTTTCATAGCAGGGAGTCAACAGAAACAAGTAACATTTAAATAGGTAATATTTATTTTGAATGACAAAATCAGATGGAAGAACAACTGAATTTTAAGTACTATTATTTTATTATGGTTATTCTATTCTAAAGAATTAAAGGCTTAAAGGATTCATCTGTAAGACAACATTACCCAAATGGTGGGATAATTCAAGAGGCTCCTTACCTGAATAGCTTCCACTTTAGCTGTCCATTCTCGAGCCTTTTGTAACGCTTCTTTCAGGGACAACACATTGGGTAGAAAGGCTGGAATGTTCTTGGCTTCATTCACTATGCTTTCTAAACTTGCCACACTGTGCCGTGGTCTTAAAAAAAAAAAAAACACAAAGATAGGGTAGATGCATGAGGAAAAGTCAAACTGCTACCAACATTTAAATAACATTTTAGAATGTGCAGAGAAATTTCATATACATGATTTAATTTAGTTCTTACCACATCCTATAAGGGAGGCAAAGCAGCTATTACCTTTATTCCCAATATACAAATAAGAAAACCTTAAAAATCAATTATTTTCCCCAAGTCATTTAATACAGTGAATGGCACAGCTGAAATACTGATTCAGAATGAGTCTCAGATCCCTTGCTCTTTTCACTACTAAACTGGATCTATTTTAGTTCTCCACAATATCTGAAACTGTCAGTCTAGAAGTCCAGTAATGTTGACCGTGTACATTTAATTCAACTACATTCAATACCACCCAGTTAAAAGATGAATAAAATAGACCTATCCTCAACAAATCAGAATACAAGATAAGAATTAAACTTGTACTGGGGACGAAGAGCAAATCACTACAGGCTTACCACTATGGGAAGTTGTGATTAATTCTGCTTAGAGGGGCTGAGATGGGCTTTGAGCTGAGGCTTAAAGAAGTGTGACTTTCTCAAGTGAAAGGTTAAGGAAAAAAACCCAGGAATATAATGAACAAAGACATGAAGAAACATTTAAAAATAAGTTAGAGGTCCCAGAGTACCCGGCTGGCTCAGTGGGTAGAGCATGTAGCTCTTGATTTCAAGGTCAAGAGTTCGAGCCCCACTTGGGGGTAGAGATTATATATATTCTTTTAATTTAAAAACTAAAATCTTAAAAAAAAATGTTAGTAGTCCAGTTTAAGATGGGAGCTGGTGTGAGGACGGGGGTGAGGTAGGAGTTAAGAGCAAGAAGTAGGGGAATTTGACAGGAAAGAAAGATGCAAAAAGATATAAGAGGTCTCGAGAGCCATGAATTTTGCGATGGAAGCAATAGGAAGCTAATAAGGGTGGGAACAGTTTCATTATCCATGAATCCTACTATGTGCTAGGCATTGTGCTAGGTCCTGGAGATTATTAACACACAGGAGTGATAGAGACCTTGCCTCATGAAACGTTTTAATCTTGTGGTAGTAGAGGGGGATTATTCATAGCACGTAAGATGCTATCAAAATATACAGCAGGAGGACCATAAACTAACTCGGCAGGTGACGGAAGGATTCCCAGACGTGACTTCTAAGCTTTCTTATCCTTTTTGAATAGGAGTCAGGAAAGCTGGGACCAGAGGCCGGGTAGTGGTACACCATAGGGGATGGGCAGAAGGGAAGACTGTTCCAGAGGAGAATAAAATGAGCACATGCGAAGGTCCAGAGACAAGAAAGAACACGGCATATCTGAGGAAAGCAGGGGGATCACTACACTTGGAACATAGAATGCAAAGAAGAATGGCAAGGGATGAGGCTAGATCCTTAAGCAAGGGGCTAGATTACAGATGGTCTTATGAATCAGATGAAGGACTCTAAATGTCATCCCCAGGGGAATGGGAAACAGTGAAGGGCTCTAACCAAGGGAGTGAAAAAGCCACACCTGTATTTTAGGAAAATACTAGTTGCAGTGTAGAGAATGGGTGAGAACAGGGTGAGGTCACAGAGCCTATGATTTAGGCCAACTATGACAGCACCCCCAAAGAAGAATGAAAGTGATAAACATTGAGGAAATATAATCAACATGACTTGGTAGTTAACTGAAGTTGAAGGTATGTAAATGGAAAGGAAAAGTCAAAGTTAATTTCCAAAGCTTGTTTAAAGGAGGAAAAAAAAAGGTGTAATTCAAAGAAAAAAGGAGGAAAGGAAGAGATGATGGGAAAGAGTTAATGAATCCAATTCTGGATATGGGGAATTTGAGATACCAACAGGACATCCAATGGAACTACCTAACAGGCAGATGGTATCTATGAAAAATATCTATGTTATAGATGAGAATTTGGAGTTAATCAGTATAAAGATGGCCAATGGAGCCACAAAATATATTAGATGAAATTTCCAGGGAGAGGTACAGAGTGAAAAAAGAAGTGGTCTAGGCCAGAATCTTGAGGAAAGGCATTATTTGAGAGGCAGGGAGAGAAGGCCAAAAGCAAAGAAGGAGGATATTGAGAAAATAGTGGTCAGAGGCCAATGCTAAGAGGCCAAGAACATTGTAGATGTGTTTCAGAAAGCTAACTTTGACAGAAGTTAGAAAACAAAAGGTTCTACTTTCCACTATCCCCACCAAACCCTATCACCCTCTATATCTTTACTAATTATATTTTCTTCATGACAATTATCTGAAATTCATTCATCCATTCGTTCACTCACTTATTCACCTGTCTCTCCCCACTAGAACGTTGGCTCTATTTTACAGCAGGAACATTGTGGGTCTTTTCCCCCACTATCTTTATTACACTTAGAAATAGTGCCTGGCATGTAGTAGGTACTCCATAAATACTGAATTGCAAAGATTAAGGAAAAATACAAGAGCACCATAACTAGGTCAGTGACAATGAAATCGAAAAAGACAGATACGAAAGACATTTTGGAAGCAAACTCATTAAAACTTAGTGATTGATTAAATGTGGAAAAATGAGAGAAAGTGAGTTTTCAAATATTACTACCAACAAAATCTCATTCTGTAGACTACAATAAGTTGCATCAGGTATATCAAATCATGGTTTTGTATTCCAAAGTTATTTATCTTTTCCCATTTAATATGCTCCTGGAACTGTCATGAATCTGAAGACACAGAGTAATTTGAAGGTTTCAAACAAAAAGCTATGGATACATTTTAGTACGTATTCTCCATGATAACTAGAGAGCAAAATATCCAGCAAAAATACATGCAGCCTTTTCTTGGTTAAACAGAACTGTGTTCACTGAATTATCTAAGGCTTCTCCTATCAACTGCAACCAAAATAAGTGGCTGGCAATTAAGTACATGAAGACTTTGGAATGAAGTGGTAAAGGCTTTAAATTTGAGCTGTGTTGGGGCACCTGGGTGGCTCAGTCGGTTAAGTGTCTGCCTTCGGCTCAGGTCATGATCCCAGGGTTCTGGGATCGAGCCCCACATCGGGCTCCCTGCTCAGTGGGAAGCCAGCTTCTCCCTCTCCCACTCCCCCTGCTTGTGTTCCCTCTCTCGCTGTGTCTCTCTCTGTCAAATAAATAAAGTCTTAAAAAAAAAAAAAGTTAGTTGTAAGACATCCAGAGACACTTATAAATAAATAAATAAATTGATCAATCAATCTGAGCTGTGTATTTAATAACTATGGACTCTAAGTATGCCAGGTTCCTCATCCTCACAAGAGAAATTATAGATCTTAATTTTAGCTAAAGAAATACTTTCATAAAGAACATTACAGTCTAATTAGTTGATATACAGTCAAGTATGGTGAATGCTTTACTGAAATCTCCAAAATCCAATGGGGGTGCCAATGCTAATGCAACTGCATAATGTTCTCCTTTCTTGTTTCTTCTTTCCCACTACTTTCCTACATAAATCCTCCACTCCAAGAAAGCCCATTTAACTTGTCACCTAACCCTATATATATATTCCTTAAACTCAGCTTGATCTTTCTCTCACGCCCCTTCCACTTCAATTTCACTCATGCTTCACAGCTCTACCTAAAGTTCTTTTCTCTCAAGCTTCTCTTCTGACCACCAAAGGTAACAATGACCTCCCCTCCTCTGAATTCCTATAGCATTTTTCTGTACCTATTAGTTAATAATAACATATTGCAGTGAGCTTTACATTTCTTAGCTCTGAACTATATATAGTATAGGTAATGGGAAGGCTCTATTTATTTTTTTATTTTTTTAAAGATTTTATTTATTCATTTGAGACACAGAGATACAGAGAGAGAGACAGAGAGAGCATGAGCAGGGAGAGAGGCAGAGGGAGAGGGAGAATCAGGCTCCCCGCAGAGCAGGGAGCCCGATGCAGGACTCGATCCCAGGACGCTGGGATCATGACCTGAGCTGAAGGCAGACACTTAACCATCTGAGCCACCCAGGTGCCCCTTCTTTCTTTCTTTTTTTTTTTTTTTAAAGATTGGTAATGGGAAGGTTCTAAACAAAATACTACTTTGTTTCACTTAAAGTACCTAGCAAAGTACTCTGCACTAGCATGCACACAATATCTGAAACTATTTATTTGCAGACCTATTTGATAATTTAGTGGCTGGTCAGGGAAGGCATAAAACATCTAATTAAATATTTAATGAAACATGGTGGGTATTGAGCAGGGCACATTCTGTATGGAGCACTGGGTGTTATGCACAAACAATGAATCATGGAACACTACATCTAAAACTAATGATGTAATGTATGGGGATTAACAGAAGAATAAAAAATTAAAAAAATATATTTAATGAAACAGAGCCTTATGTTCCTCCTTCGGTTCTACCCTTAGTTATTAAAAGAGGCAACAGTCACCAATGTATGTGTTCACCTTGCCTGTAGGCAGACCTTAGCCTTTTCTTCCCATCGCTCAGAGACTGTAAGGAGCTCCTGTAGTTCAGCCATTGCCTTCTCCACAGCATGGTGGGGTGCCAATCCCACCCCAGAGTCTATCAGTTTCTTCATGACATCCAAAGTGACCTGTTGTGGATCTGACAGGGTCAGTCTTACTTCATCCAACCATCGAGCCTGCTGTAGCTCTTGCTTTAGTCGGGCCAGTTCAGGTAGCTCCACATAGAGACTAGAGCCCATGTCTATCAACATTTGGAGTTTGGAAGAATCTGGGGTTTCATCCATCATGGCCTCTTGAGCACGTTCATGAAACTCTTCCACATCATCCAGCAGATTCTGAAAAAGTCAAAAGAATAAAAATAAAAAACTAATTTAAAAGATACAGAATGAGTTTGGAATAGACACAGTTCAGGAAAACTATCAAATTCTAGACTATCTAATCATCTCACCATTATAGCACCAGATATGATAGTTAAGAACATAATTATGCTTCTCTGTAATACTTACACAGACTTACTTTTAAAACATGATTAATTCATTCAAATAATATTTAATGACTACGGACTTAGATGCAGCCACTGTTATAAGCACTAAAACATACAAAGTCCTTATCTTTAAAGAACGTATTTTATTTTTTTTAAGTTTTTTGTTTTGTTTTTTTGACAGAGACACAGCAAGAGAGGGAACACAAGCAGGGGGAGAGGGAGAGGGAGAAGCAGGCTTCCAGCCGAAGTAGGCTTCCTGCCGAGCAGGGAGCTCGATGTGAGACTCGATCCCAGGACCCTGAGATCATGACCTGAGCCAAAGGCAGACACTTAATGACTGAGCCACCCAGGCGCCCAAGGAATGTATTTTAATATAAATAGACACTGAATATATGAATAAAATGTTCCAGTTAGTTTTAAGTGCTGTGAAAATAAAACAGGGCAACACAATAGAGAATGACCAGAGGGGGTGGGCATATTACTTTGCAATGGTGGTCACAGAAAGCAGATGAACTGAAACTAAAACGAGGAGTTAGAGGTGGGAACTATATGAAGATCTGGAGGAAGAGCAGTTCAGGCAGAGCGGATAATAACTGCAAAAGCTTTTACAGAGAAATGTCTTGCTCTAAAGTGGATGATGGGGAGCGAAGTGGAGAAATGCAGTTAAAAAATAAGCAGAGGTCAGATTACGTAGTGCCACACAGATCAGAAGTTTAGATTTCATTCTAATGGCTTCGGGGAAGCACTGGAGAATTTTAACCACAGAGAAGTGATATAATTTGATTTATAATTTACATGGTCACACTGGCTACCGAATAAAAATAAACTGTCAGGGACAAGAGAAGAAGAAGGGAGACGAGGTAAGAGGCTATTACAGTGATCTCAGGGGCAGAATCTAGAGGCTCGGAGCACAGTGTAAGCAATGCAGATGATGGCAAATGGTTCACTTTGGGAAACATTCTGAAGATAACGGTAGCACTTGTTTAGAGACTGGATATGGGGTATAAGGGAAATAAAAGAATCAAGAATTTTTGATTCATTAAAAGGCTTTTAAGATGCCTTTTAGTCTGCCATGGGATACACAGAGTATGCAATGGATGTAGAAGCTTGTAGGAGAGAGCAAAGGCATTGAGAGCTGATGATCTGGGGATCAACAGGATACAAGTGATACTTACGGTCACTAAACCAATAAGATGTCAGGACCTAACGAAAGAGCTGAGACTCTTAATACACTCCAACACTTAGAAGTCAAGCCAAGGAGAAAACAAACAGCCAAGAACACCGAAGAAAAGGAACTGTGAATGAATGAAGAAAACTAGAGCGTGTGATGTCACAGATATTCAGAGAATAAAGTCTCTCAGGAAGAAAGAGCAGTCAACTACCAAAATGCTTCTATGACATGGGGTAACAGCAGAAACACAACCGATACTAGATTTCACAAGCTGATAACCTTTTTTTTTTTCTTTAAGATTTATTTCTTTTGACAGAGAGAGTGAACGTACAAGCAGGGGGAGTGGCAGGCAGAAAGAAAGGGAGAAACAGGCTCCCCACTGAGCAGGGAGGCCGGGTGATGTGGGACTCAATCCCAGGATCCTGGGATCATGACCTGTGCCAAAGGCACATGCTTAACCGACTGAGCCACCCAGCCACCTCAAGCTGATAACCTTGATAAAAACCATTTTAGATACCCTGCCCATGGCCAAATCACAAAACATACCACAAACTATGAGAGGATTACAACTATGCTGATTAATGTATTTGATAGACACTTTTTGAGACTGTGTACGAATTTAAGAAACCATCAGGGATCTAGTAATTTCAGAGCTCACATTTTTAAAAGCTCATGAACTAATAACGTCCTGATATATTCAGGTTCTTTTAACTATTTTCTTGCATTTCAATTACATCTATGCTAAATGGGGATTCTGATCTAAGATTAATGCAGAAAAAAATTCTTTTTTTTTTTAAAAGATTTTATTTATTTATTTGAGAGAGAGAGAATGAGAGAGAGCACATGAGAGGGGGGAGGGTCAGAGGGAGAAGCAGGTTCCCCGCCGAGCAGGGAGCCCGATGCGGGACTCGATCCAGGGACTCCAGGATCATGACCTGAGCCGAAGGCAGTCGCTTAACCAACTGAGCCACCCAGGCGCCCAATGCAGAAAAAAATTCTAAACTAACTACCCTTGGTTCCAGAATTTTAAAAGGAGAATTAAAGGCTAAGAATGAAACCAGGGGATTCTTACTGCCTACTGAAAAACTTCAAACAGCAGCACTTATGTGACAAACAAACAGAAGAAAAAGCTAGTCTAGACACACTGTTTACCCAAAACAGAAACCCATACTACAAAGGATATTACCCAAGAAAAGAATGTAATACTCCACCTTTACTTGTCGAGCTTGGCTGATGACACATGGAAGACTAAAAAGTTGTTGGACAAAGGCCTTCAATTCTTCCACTGTCAGTTTGGTCCGAGTCCTCCCACTATCTGGGCTCTGCCTGATGTGAAATAATATTGAGATATAAGTAAGAAAAATCCATAGTCATCTGATATCAAAGGGGCTTCTAGTCTCTCTAGAATTCTAACCCAAGCAATCCCAGAATATGAGTGTTTGAGAGGTTCCACTGTAATGGTGATCACTTCCAAATTAGGTTTTTACCTCATTAGTTAATGACTCAAAGATTCAACTCTCCAAGTTATAGTTCCTCCAATCTTGTAAGTATTGAGCATTTTAAACAGTCAATAAATTCCTCAGAGTAAAATAGTATGTTTGTTAATAAAACTAAATCTTCTACCTCAAAAAGCTTAAAATGTGGAACAAGGGCCTTTAACTTGGCTGGGGGCTAATAAACCCCTCTGAAACGGATTCAGAATTATATATGTATGTGCATTTTTCTAAAAGGGTCCCTACGCTTTTGCCAGATTCTTCAAGGGGGTTAGTGACCCAATGACAGGTGAAAATTCCCTGATCAATGCTTCAAAGAAAGGTTCTCCAATCAAATGTACAAATAAAAAACGCACAAAGTAATTTAAAACCCAATGTGAAGGGCCATAGCAAAAGCCGTTCAGATACCAGGAAAGTGTTGGCATGAATACGAAACAATACCACAGAAAATTTAACACATGTGAATTCCATGAAATCAAGGGCACATACTTCTACACGTAATAACACAGCCTCTCCAGCATCCCTCAAGATTACTCTCTGCTGCCACCTGCCTTCAGCATGTAGTATCATTTATTTATTTACCAATATTTATTGCACATCCAGTATGTGCCAGATATTGTTCTAAGCACAAGAAATAGAGCAACGAAAAAAGGATAAAAAATCTCCAACATTCTAGTCTAGCAGGTGTCTAGTGGGACTGGGAAAGAAAGGAGGAGATAATAAATAAATTAGTATGTCAGGAAGTGACAGGACTAGGAGAAAAACAAAGCAGGAAAGAAGAATAAAAAGGCTGCAATTTTATAAAGGGTTGTCAAAGAAGGCCTCTTCAAGAATGTGTCAGCTATCTGAAAAGACCTGAAAGAAGTGAGGGAACAAGCCATCTGGATATCAGGGAAGAGCGCTCAAAGAGCGAAGAAGTGAGAAGGCCCTAAGCAGAACCGTGCCTGCCGTGTACAAAAAGCACAAAGGGGAAGAGGACTGCAGAGTGGAGCAAGAAAGAAGGGACAGTAGTAGGAGAGAAGATCGGGACATGATTGGAGGGAGGTTGGGAGGGAAATGGCCAAGACAAGAGGTCAAAGATAATATAGGGAGGGGCCAGCAAATAAACAAAACCAAAAAACCCACAGGAAACCACTGGAGAACTCTTCTTAGTCTTACCTGTGCTTCTGCTTTTTGCTCAGAAGCAGCTGAGCGACAGAAGCGCAAGTCTCAGCTTCTTTCACAGCATCTCTGAGTTTTCTAAAGAGATCATTCTCTGGGTATTTCCTATCCTCAGCATCTTCCAGCATTACTCGTAATTCAATCAAATCTGTAAAAACAAAGCTATATACTATGACCACAGACATAAAAAGTCATTTAAAAATACTCACCAACCTCTCTCAAGTTAGTCATCAATCTATTAGTGGAAACACTGCAGCTGTAAAAATCTCACCACTGCAATAAAAGCTTAAGAGCAGGTGCTCATTCCTAATCCTTATGGACAATTTCTCTCCAGGAAGGTAATTCCTCTTTCTTAATTAACCTTTAGTGGCAGTCCACTGGTAATAATGACTCCCCAAAATACGTATCTACTGCCAAGTTAGCTATCTGTCCCATTTTATATTAACTTTTTATGTAAAAGAGAATTCTCAAATAGAAAACTAAATCTATAGTCAGTCAACCAACCCATTAGTCGCAAATCGCATATGAAGCCTATAATTTTTCCTTAATGGAGGAAAAGCACATAAAACAAAACAAAGCCTCTTTCAATGTGACAATGATTTCAGTGTATGCATACAAAAGGAGGAAACTTAACCTTTCTTGTGGTTGAAGTTGGCAGATAATGCTTCTGTAACACGGCTGACCCACGTGTCATAGGATTGTGCCCTGACCTTCACACCATACAGCAGAGAAGGGAGGTCCTCTAATGGGTAACGGTATCTAAAAACAAACAAAAACAAACAAAAAACACAGAAATTTAAAACTTTGCAAAAAACCAACTTGAAAATAAATTTTAAGTACAATCAGCTTAATACAATGACCAAGGAAATGGGTGTCTTAAATCAAACCACCCACAGAGTTTTAATGCAGGGAGAGACAGGGAACATGTGAAATCAATTGATAAAAAAAAAAAACTAACATTAGTTGTCAAGTTTAGGGCCAACTTTAAAGGACTGGTCCTCGGCAGGGAGGCAGAGAGACAAGGAAAAGTTACCAGTGCACACATGGGGAAGAGGAATTACAAAGAACAGTGCATTTGGTTTTAAAAGAAGTAACAAGTTTACAAGAAACGTAAGGATACCTAAGACATTTCTTCTGCATGGGGCAGGGGCACAGATCAGTTGGATGGTAGAGACACACAAGGCGCTCAGGATTACAGGAACATGTGAGAGCAGAGAGAAAACACGTGGTTCTGCACGCTGAACACTGTCGCTCATCATCAGGAACAAGTTCAAATACTTCTTCTTCTGACATTAGAACACCCTGAAATACAATTCACATCACTACATCAAGTCTTTCAAGGTTCTGAAGCATCAAAGAACTTAAAGTTACTAAATTTTTTTCTACAGGTAAATCTGACTTAAGATATATACATGGGAGGTATAATAACACATCAAAACACTTTCTAAAATTAATCATTCTTAATTTTTTTAAAGTGGGAAAGACTAAACCTTGGTGTGGAAGAATACACATTTGACTGATACAACTATTTTTTAAATATAAGGAACTTACTACTACAAATGTCAAAGCAGTCATTTTTGAGGGGGGAGGGAAATTGTAATTGGGAGGTACTTTTGGGGTGGCTAACAAAGTTCTATTTCTTGACCAGAATTGTGATGACAACAAAGGTTACTATACAACAATTCATGAAGCTATATATTTTGTCTTCTCCTTAAAACAAGAAAAAAATTGAATTTTTTTTTGTCCCAGGGATAATACATCCTTAAATCCTGAATACAGATATATTAGTTATCAATGATCCAAAAATAACACTAATAAATACAGATGCAAAGATAAAGTAGTAAAAATTAAACTATGCAAATCAAAATATAATCTACTTCAGCAAGACATCAAAAAGAAGCTTAATTAAATTCGATCTGCCAGCTTAATAAGAGCATCTGAGTGCATTTTATAAAGACTTCCATTTAATACACAAGAAAGCAAACTCTTTTCACTTACCCAAGGTAAAACCCCGATAATTTATTCACTGGCAGACACAATTCAATTCTGGCAACACAGATTTTGTTTCTGATACTGGTTTTAATCTACATGTCTCTTAACTACTCTCCTATCTTCCCATTTCTCATATTAGCATTTAATATTAGCTTTAAAAATTATTTCATGTAAAAATGGTTCCAAAATGCACTGCAGGTATTTCTTAGCTTACAAGAATTTACACAGCGTCACAACAGCTGGCAAACAGGACATTAATATATCAAGAGAAGTGGAGCACCTGGATGGCTCAGTTGGTTAAATCAGCATGGGATTCTCCCTCTCTGCCCCTCCCCCCCCACTCGCTTTCTCTTTCTTTCTCTCTCTCTTTCTCTCTCTCTCTCGGTCTCAAATAAATTTTACACCAAATCCTAAAGTATGCTCCAGGAACCCCTAGCCCTAGAAGATACTCTGCAAAAAACTTAGTCTATGGGGAAATGCTATGTATTACTATATCCCTCCCAATTTAAGAGATTATCAATGAACACCAGCATATCACAGAAGTTTTACAGTAAAGAATTACAGTAAAGTTTCAGTTTTACAGTAAAGAATCATTTATTATTTCTTTATCCCCAATTGATTTTTTCTTAATCTACCATTTCCTAAGCTTTGCCATCACAGAACAATTTTTCCTTGTAATGCTTTCTAACATTACACAGCTCAGAAAATTATAAATTATTAGGAGGAAGTGGAGAGAAGAAAAAAGAGATACAAATTAAAAGGCTATTTGAAATAATCAAGGTGAGAAAATTAAGGAATGGAACCGAATGGTAGCAGTAAAGAAAAAAAAAGGGGAGGAGTAGAAGTGATGAGAGACATTGCAAAATAAACAAATAAAAACTTCAAACCAGATAGCAGATGACTATCGAAGAGACAGATGAGTCAAGGATCACATTAAGTTTTTAAATAATGATCCTGATACTTACCAGCAATTAATAAAGTGGTTTGTGAAAGGGAAGATGGAGAGGAGATGATATTCTATCTCAGATGCTGAAAGTGAGATTATAAAAAGCTAAATAGAAATGTACAGTAATCCCAAGGAGACCCGGATTACAAATGGGTGACAGGACATGACACGTCTTTCAGAGTGACAATAATTCGTGTTTGCACAAACTAGGAGGAAACATCAAGACCTGAGAAATGAAACCACAAGGTAATAGCTGAAAGAGAGGTAAAATCCTAAGAAAGGCTAAGAACTCCTTGAAAAGTAGCACAAAAGAAAAACAATAAAACGTCAAAGGCTGCACCCTGCAAACACTGGCAATTGAGGAAGATGAGGAAAATGATTAAAAGTGACTGGCAAGGGGCGCCTTGGTGGCTCATTTGGTTGAGAGGCCAACTCTTGGTTTCAACTCAGGTCATGATCTCAGGATCCTGGGATGGAGCCCCAAGTCAGGCTCCACGCTCAGCAGGGAGTCCACTTGTGGATTCCCTCTCTCCCTCTCCCTGTCCCTCCCCCAGCTCATTCGTTCTCTCTCTCTCTCTAAAATAAATAAATAAATATTTTATTAAAAAGTGACTGGCAAGTATTATCAGATGCTGAAGAAACAGCAGAGCAAGTGTTAGCAAAAGGAACAAAGAAGCAAAATATAGTGCAACAAAGAGGTCATGGGGATAAAAGACAAAGAACAACGAGACTTAGCAATAAAGTCACTAGCAAATTCTCAGTTTCAGAATGACAGTGACAATAAAGGGATAAAAAGGAAATAAGGGCAGTGACCACAGAAAAACCACTGAAGAAGTTTTTTGGAAGAAAAAATAAAAACTTTTTCAAGATAGGAAAGACAATATGCAAAGAAAGGGTAGAGATTAGTGTCTCAAGGGCACAAGAAGTTAAGTTTATAGGAAAAGAGTCCCTAGAGAAATGTGATCAAAGGATAAAATGATCAAGAGATGTGATATTCAAATTATTGTACAAAAAGGAAAAACAATGCTCCATTAATAACACAAGTTAAACCTGAAATGAGACTATGCCACAAAAACTCACTTCATGAGTCTCTAACAATGTACAAGCAGACCTGGAGATATTGCAGGTTTGGTTCCACACCACAACAATAAAACGAGTACCATAATAAAACAAGTCCAATGAACTTTCTGGTTTCTCAGCACATATAAAAGTTCTATTTAGGGGCGCCTGGGTGGCTCAGTTGGTTAAGCGACTGCCTTCGGCTCAGGTCATGATCCCAGAGTCCTGGGATCGAGTCCCACATCGGGCTCCCGGCTCGGCGGGGAGCCTGCTTCTCCCTCTGACCCTATCCCCTCTCATGCTGTTTCTCTCTCTCTCTCTCTCAAATAAATAAATAAAATCTTTAAAAAAAAAATTAAAAAAATAAAAAGTTGTATTTACCCTATAACTGTAGCCTATTAAATGTGCAATAGTATTATGTCTAAAAAAGCAATATATACACCTTAATTAAAAAATATTGCTAAAAAATGCTCAACATCATCTGACATTTTCACTGGTGGAGGGTCTTGTCTCCAGGTTTATCATGCTGCTGACTGATCAGGGTGCTGGTTGCTGAAGGCTGGGGTGGCTGTGGCAATTTCTTACAATAAAACAATGGAGTCTGGGGCATCTGGGTGGCTCTGTTGGTAGAGCACACGACTCTTGATCTCAGGGTCATGAGTTCAAGCTCCACAGGGGGCGTGGAGCCTACTTAAAACAACAACAACAACAACGGAGTCTGCCACATCAATTGTCTCTTTCTCTCACATGTGACTTCTCAAGCATGCAATACCGTTTGATAGCATTTTACCCACAATTAGAACTTCTTTCAAAACTGGAGTCAATCCTCTCAAACCCTGCCACTGCTTTATCCACTAAGTTTATGTAATATTCTAAATTCTTTGTCGTCGTTTAAATAATCTTCACAGCATCTTCACCAGCAGATTTCATCTCAAGAAACCACTTTCTTGGGGCACCTGGGTGGCTCAGTTGGTTAAGCATCTGCCTTCGGCTCAGGTCATGATCCCAGGGTCCTGGGATCTAGCCCCACATCAGGCTCACTGCTTGGCGGGAAGCCTGCTTCTCCCTCTCCTACTCCCCCTGCTTGTGTTCCTGCTCTCGCTATCTCTGTCAAATAAATTTTAAAAATCTTAAAAAAAAAAGAAACCACTTCCTTTGCTTATCCATAAGAAGCAACTTTTCATCTGCTCAAATTTTATCATGAGACTGTAGCAATTCAGTCCCATCTCCAGGCTCCACTTCTAATTCTAGTTCTATTTCCACCCCATCTGCAGTTACTTCCTCCACTCAAGTCTTGAACACCTCAAAGTCATCCATGCCAAGATTGCAATAAACTTCTTCTAAACTCCTGTTCATGTTGATATTTGGATCCTGTTCCATCTATCACGGATTTTTTTTTTTTTTTTAAGATTTTATTTATTTGACAGAGAGAGACAGCGAGAGCAGGAACACAAGCAGGGGGAGTGGGAGAGGGAGAAGCAGGCCTCCCACGGAGCAGAGAGCCCGATGCAGGGGGTTGATCCCAGGACCCTGGGATCATGACCTGAGCCGAAAGCAGACGCTTAACGACTGAACCACCCAGGTGCCCCTGTGGAATAGATGTTGTTTGCCGCATGAAAACAACATTCATTTTGTTGGACATCTCCATCAGAGCTCTGAGGTGACCAGGTGCACTGCTAACAAGCAGTCATATTTTGAAAGGATCTTTTTCTCTGCAGAGTAGGTCCAAACCATTTGTAAACAGATGTGCTGTCAGCCAGGCTTTGTTGTTCCAGTTATAGAATATAGAGTAGATTTAGCATAATTCTTAAGGACCCTGATTTCCAGAATGGTAAATGAGCACTGGCTTCAACTTAAAGTCATCAGCTGTATTAGCCCCTAACAAGAGACTCAGCCTCTCCTTTGAAACTTTGAAGCAAGGCATTAACTTCTCTCTAACTACAAAAGTCCTAGATGGCATCTTCTTCCAACAGAAGACGGTTTCGTCTACAATGAAAATCTGTACTTAGTGTAGCTACCTTCACTGATGATTTTAGCTAGATCTTCTGGATAACCTGCTGCAGCTTCTACATCAGCACTTGCTGCTTCACCTTGAATTTTTGTACTACGGAGATGACTTCTTTCCTTAAACCTCATGAACCAACGTCTGTTAGCTTCAAACCTCTGCAGCTTCCTTACCACTCTCAGCCTACATAAAACTGAGGAGTTAGGGCCTTGCTATGGATTAGGCCTTGGCATAAGAAAATGTTGTGGCTGGTTCCATCTTTTATCTATATCACTAGAACTTTCACCATATCAGCAATAAGGCTCTTTTAGTTTCTTATTGTTCGTGCGTTCACTAGAGTAGTATTTTTAATTTCCTTCAAGAACTTTTCCTTTGCATTTGCAACCTGGCTAACTCTTTGGCACAAGAAGCCTAGCTTTTGACCCATCTAGTCTTTCCACATGCCTTCCTCACTAAGCTTAATCATTTCTAGTTTCTGATCTGAAGTAACAGACATGTGACTCTTCCTTCTGCTTGAACTTAAAAGGACATTGTAGGGTTATTAATTGGCCTAATTTCAATATTGTTGTGTCTCAAAGAACAAAGAAGACTGACAATCAGACAAAGAGATACAAGGAAACAGCCAGTTGGTAGAGCAGGCAGAATATACACAACATTTACCTACTAAGTTCACTGTTACATAAGCACAGGTTGTGGCACCCAAAAAAATGACAACGGTAACATCAAAGATCACTCATCAAAATGACCATAACAAATATAATAGTGAAAAAGTCTGATCCATTAAAAATTGGGCAGGGGTGCCTGGGTGGCTCAGTCGGTTAAGCGTCTGACTCTTGATCTCAGCTCAGGTCTTGATCTCAGGGTCGTGAGTTCAAGCGTATTTAAAACAAAACAAAACAAAACCCAAAGGGCAGAAGACATAAACAGACATTTCTCCAAAGACATACAGATGGCAAAGAGACACATGAAAAGATGCTCAACATCATTCATCAGAGAAATGCAATCAAAACCACACCTATCAGAATGATTAAAATAACAAACGCAAGAAACAAGTGTTGGCAAGGATGTGGAGAAAAAGGAACCCTCATGCACTGTTAGTGGGAAGGAAAACTGGTGCAGCCATTGTGGAAAACATATGGAGGTTCCTCAAAAAATTAAAGATAGAATCACCACATGATCTAGTAATTGCACTACTGGGTATTTACCCAAAGAATACGAAAACACTAATTTGAAAAGATATATGCACCCCTATGTTTATTACAGCATTATTTACAATAGCCAAATTATGGAAGCAACTCAAGTTGAATGGATAAAGAAGATGTGATATATATACAGTGGAATATTACTCATCCATAAAAAAGAATGAAAACTTGCCATCTGCAACAATATGGAT
>NC_138373.1:68772101-68821515 GCF_054177405.1 Leptonychotes weddellii | reverse complement strand
TCCTGCTCTCACTGTGTCTCTCTCTGTCAAAAAAATAAATAAAATCTTTAAAAAAAAAATAAAATAAAATACAAAAGGCTAATAAAAAATAAGCAAACAACCAAGAAAACTTTTTTTTTTTTAAGATTTTATTTATTTATTTGAGAGAGAGAGAATGAGAGACAGAGAGCATGAGAGGGAGGAGGGTCAGAGGGAGAAGCAGACTCCCTGCTGAGCTGGGAGCCTGATGCGGGACTCGATCCCGGGACTCCAGGATCATGACCTGAGCCGAAGGCAGTCGCTTAACCAACTGAGCCACCCAGGCGCCCCAACCAAGAAAACTTTTAAGAATACAGGTATAACATGAGAATATTAACTATATCAGTCATACACTTACCTCAAAAAATTTTTTTTAAAAAATGAAAACAAGATTCACTTGTATCTTGTTCTTTTTTTTTTTTTTTTAAGATTTTATTTATTTATTTGAGAGAAAGAGAGCATGAGCGGGGCAGAGGGACAGAGGGAGAGGGAGAAGCAGACTCCCCACTTAGCAGGGAGCCTGCCGTGGGGCTTAATCCCAGAACCCTGAGATCATGACCTGAACTGAAGGCAGACACCTAACTGACAGAACCACCCAGGTGCCCTTCTTGTTTCTTATCACAGGTAATTCAAACTAGAAAAAGAAATCCGACTATTTAGTAAAAATTCTTATTTCCAAGTTAACATAAATTCTTAAAAATAATTAGCTTATAATAATACATCATTTGTAATATGTACAGCTTTATACAGCTTTATATAGCTTTATGTATCTATAGATGGCTTTTGTTTAAAGATCTTTTTCCCCATTTATGCCCATAAAAAGAGTGATGAAATCGATTTCTCTTTTACTTTTCAGATCCAAATCGCTATCCACTACAATAGTTTTCTTCAGCTTAAACCTATATTCATTTTCTTAAAACTCTTCAAATCTAATTTAATATGTATAGAGAGAGCCCATTATTTGAAATTCTTTCAAAATAGAAACAAAGGCCTTAATTTTGTGATTATATAAACTTTTCTAACTGAAAATGCTGTTTTCAAGAATTCTGATTTTATTGAGAGGAAACAAGGCTTCTGTTACATTCTACCATCTTGGGATATGTCAAAAAATAAAGTGCCTTCTCAACCTACCAATTGTTCTGGTTATTCTTGGATACTTGGTTATTAAGCCAAAACAGGAGATCTCAAATTAGTATTCTCATAAGTGGGCATGAAATCGTAAGTGACATATGCAAGAAAATAAACTTTGATCCATAACTCATTCCACATACAAAAATTAACTTGAAATAGACCATACACATAAATGTATGAGCTAAAACTAAAAAATTTCTGGAAAACATAGGAGAAAAACTTTGTGATCTTGAGTTAAGCAAAGATTTCTTAGATATAGCCTTTTGGCTATGCCAAAAGCCATAAAATCCATAAAAGAAAAAACTGATAAACCAAAGAAACTTCTGTTCTTCAAAACAATACTATTAAGAAAAGGAAAAGACAAGCCACAGACTGGAAGAAAATACTTCCAAATCACCTATCTGGTAAAGAATGTGTATCTAGACTACATATAGAACTTTCAAAATTTAGTAACAACCCAAGTTTTAAAAGTTGGGCAAAAGATTTGAACAGAATCTTCCCTCAAAGATATAGACAGCAAATAAGCACCTAGAAGGTACTCAACATCATTAGTCATTAAAATTAAAGCCATGATGAACTACTACAACAAACCTATTAGAATATCTAAAGTTGGGGAAGCCTGAGTGGCTCAGTTGGTTAAATGTCTGCCTTCGGCTCAGGTCATGATCCCAGGGTCCTGGGATCGAGTCCTGCACTGGACTCCCTGCTCAGCAGGGAGTCTGCTTCTTTCCCTCTGCCTCTCCCCCAGCTTGCGCACTCTCTCTCGCTCACTCACTCTCTCTGTCCAATAAGTGAATAAAATCTTTAAAAAGAAAAAAAAAAAGTAAAGTTAAAATTCCAAATGTCAGTGAGATTGCAGGACAAGTGGAACTCTCATATTCCTCACAGAACTATAAAAACTGTTTTGGGGCGCCTGGGTGGCTCAGTTGGTTAAGCGACTGCCTTCGGCTCAGGTCATGATCCTGGAGTCCCGGGATCGAGTCCCGCATCGGGCTCCCTGCTCGGCAGGGAGTCTGCTTCTCCCTCTGACTTTCCTCCTTCTCATGCTCTCTGTCTCTCATTCTCTCTCTCAAATAAATAAATAAAATCTTTAAAAAAAAAAAAACTGTTTTGGAGGGCGCCTGGGTGGCTCAGTTGGTTAAGCGACTGCCTTTGGCTCAGGTCATGATCCTGGAGTCCCTGGATCGAGTCCCGCATCGGGCTCCCTGCTCGGCAGGGAGTCTGCTTCTCCCTCTGACCCTCCCCCCTCTCATGTGCTCTCTCTCAAATAAATAAATAAAATCTTACAAAAAAAAAAAACTGTTTTGGAATACAGTTTGGCAGTTTTCAGAAGAAATTAAACACACACATGTCCTATGACCCAGCCATTCCAGTCCTAGTATTTATCCAAGAGAAATGAAAGTATATGTCAACATAGAAATTTGTTCAGAAATGTTCACAGCAGCTTAATTTGTAACAGGCAAAAGTTAAAAAAATTAAAATGTCCATTCTTAAATGAAGAGATAAACTGTGGTCCATACAATAAATAATACTTGGCAATTAAAAAGAATAAACAATTAATACATGGAATAACATAAATGAATCTCAAACACTATTATGTTAAGTGAAAGAAACTAAACAAAAACTATAAACTGTATGACTCAATTTAAATAATACACTTTTTTAAAAGGCACACTAAAGAAAGCAGATTGGTGTTTTCCTCGAAGGGGGTGGAGTAGGAGTAGTGAAGAGGGGGAATGGGACAAAAGGGAATGATCATAAAGGGGCATAAGAAAAATCTGAAGGTGATATGTTCATTATCTTGATTGTGACAAAGGTTTAGTTTATTCTAAGCATTCAAAATCCCAACACTTGTGGGGAGGGTATGGCCACCCCACTGCCCAGCCACCACCATTATCAAGAACTCCACCAGAAATCCAACTGGCTTCCAAACTGGGGGGAAAAAAAGAAAAAAAAAATCCCAACACTTGGTTATTCAGTACTTCCTACTCATTAAATTACTTAGAAAGAGGAAAAAAATAAAACCAAACCACCAGATCAATGCACTCTGACAGCTGGAATCACAGAAACACAACTTTTATTCAATTTCAAAGCTCAGAGAAAAGGATTTGAACTTTCTCATTTAAAGAAATAATACTGTATGTAGAAGGCTTAAAAAAATATATATGTAAGAAATTCTACATGACAGGATTCCATTTTTTAAAATCTAGAGGTGACATAAAGATTCCTAAAACTTTTCAATTTGTAGAACCCAAAATAGCAAGTATGAAAATATACCTTCTCCAGGGTGCCTGGGTGGCGTAGTTGCTTAAGTGCCCAACTCTTGATTTCGGCTCAGGACTTGATCTCGTGAGATAAGCCCCGTGGCTCAGCAGCAGAGTGTACTTGAGATTCTCTCTCCCTCTCCCTCTGCCCCTCCCCACTGTGCACTTACTCTCTCTCTCTAAAATAAATAAATCTTTTTTTTTTTTTTTTAAGATTTTATTTATTTGTGAGAGAGAGAATGAGAGACAGAGAACATGAGAGGGAGGAGGGTCAGAGGGAGAAGCAGACTCCCTGCTGAGCAGGGAGCCTGATGTGGGACTCGATCCCGGGACTCCAGGATCATGACCTGAGCCGAAGGCAGTCGCTTAACCAACTGAGCCACCCAGGCGCCCTAAAATAAATAAATCTTTAAACACACACACACACACCCCTCCAAACTTGTGATTTTTGTATTCAACTTCTAAAGGAATCAAAGATGAAAATGGATTCTTTCTACAAGTTCAATTTTTAGTATATTCCATGAGCAGTATCAAATACAGAAAATGTGCTCCACAAACTCACCATTTGTACCACAGACTCCCTTAATCTTGTCTCTTCTTCAGTCATGAGAGTCAATTCTTTGCACACCATGGCAGCCAGCCCCACGTCTAAGCATTCTGGATCTGCTGCCATCTTGAAAATGAGTTCTTCATGTGAAAAGACACAATGGCGCCTCAGCCGTCGGTAATGATTGACACACTGACGTCCAATGGGCAACTGTAAACAAGATTGTCAAATTAAATTACTTGCTTATAACATCTTCCAGAACAAAACCACTATTTAGCCTACAGATCCTGTTTTATTATAAAAAAGGCAGAATATCAAACTCCATTTGAACATAAGAGGAACTGTAAATATTAAATCTTTATGGCCCAGCAGGAATTTCAAAGGCCTTCCCACAGAAAATTTCCATAATTTTGAGATGCTAAGCTTCTAGCCTAAGCTATTGATTTTCTACTCATTATGTACAACAAGAAGTACAAGTTCCTTGATATTTAAATGAAGCAGCAAACTCTTTTAGACCACTTTAACATAAGCTGCCTTTAAAAAAAGAAGAAAAAACATTTAGGTAATAAAGGGTTAAGTGGACATATGCAGCATGGAGGTTTCCACAGACCAAAAAGCAGAGATGTTATTAAAAGTTAAAAAAAAAAAAAAGAAAAAGAAAGAAAAGAGGAGGAAAAAAGCACTATTTCAGCAATTCACATTAACTGACTTTTATTATAAGAACCAAAGCAAAAGATGATTTACATTTTAGCATCTAGAAATTCTTTTAAAAACATCAGTCTGGCCTAAAGAGAATCCAAGTGAAATCACTACTTTATTCTCCCTAAGTGAATAAACAAGTCACTAGATGATCACTTTTCATAAATCAGATACACCCTTTAAGATAAATTCTGAAAATTCTTTACCCACCAAGCTTTAAGCCAAATTATGATACTAGTTATACTATAGAGGCATACCTTGGAGATACTATGGGTTCAGTTCCAGACCACCGTAAATAAAGTATCACAATAAAGTGAGTAAAATGAATGATTTGGTTTTCCAGTGCATATAAAAGTTATGTTTACATTATACTAGTCTATTTAGTGTGCAATAGCATTATGCCTAAAAAAAACAATGTACACAACTTAATTCAAAAATACTTTCTTGCTAAAAAATGCTAACCATCATGAGAGCTTTCAACAAGTCATAATTACTAATCACAGATCACCATAACAAATAATAATGAAAAAGTATGAAATATTGCCAGAATTCACAAAATGTGACACAGAGACATGAAATGAATAAATGCTATTGGAAAAATGGTGCCAACAGACTTGCTGTCTTGACACAGGGTGGCCACAAGCCCTCAATTTGTAAAAAATGCAGTATGTGTGGAGTACAATAAAGCAAAGTACAATAAAACAAGGTATGCCTGTACACAAACACACACACATATATACACACACACTTCTTCCATCCCTCCTCCCTCCTCTCTCTCTCTCTTTCCCCAACTTCTATCCTCCTGTCCAGTGGAAAAACTTGGGTAATTTAAATGGGAGTTTTAGTTTATATTTGAAAACTATGACATAACAGAGAAAAAATAAGAAAATGGACCTTTAAAAACCTTTAAGAATTCACCTCTATTTTGAGAAAGGCAGAAAACAATCACAGGAATCACATTTTGAGAATATAAGACTATCTCTAAATCAAGCAGTATTCCCATACTTTTTTTTTTTTTTAAGTAGGCTCCACGCCCAGTGTGGAACCCAATGCGGGGCTTGAACTCATGACCCTGAGGATCATGACCTGAGCCGAGATCAAGAGTCGGATGCTTAACTGACTGAGCCACCCAGGCGCCCCTACATACTCTTTTAAAGAAACAATCTTTCCAAAGAAAATAATGATACTGAACTTATGATCAGGGATTACTTTGTCTATTAACAATATACTCTTCCATTTCCTAATTCATAAATATTTACTTGTTAAACATTTTTCATATAGCTTATTAACAATGGCAAGAAAATATGCAGATCTTAATTATTACAATCTGTAAACAAGCCATATAAAATAGAACTGATTATCCATTGTGGCTTATAAAACTTAGTACCATCACTATATTCTAAATCTAAAGTTGCTATAACTCTTCATTTCTATCACACCCTTCTTCTAAAGAGTTTCAAGGACTTCTACATATATCATCTCACTTGTCTGAGGTTATTAAGCGTATCTTAGTATCTTCATATACAAGGTAAAAAACAGGCTCAGTGAAATTAAAAGAGCTGCCCAAGGCCACACATCAATAATAACGAACACATTATAGGCAGAAACCATCTCTAATTCATTTCTGAATTATCTCTATTTCCTACCCTACATCTAGACAGGAAGTAAATCATAAATTCTAATAAATGTTAGTTGAATTTTAAAAAATAGACCTCAAACCCAAGGGAAAGTCCTAAGCTCAGTCTTGCTCATACTGCTTCCTAAGCCTAATAATGTTTTAAATTACTAGATCAAATAAGGTTACTCATCATGTCATTCATATTAACCAAGGAAACAAAAATCGTGAAATCATGAATCATGAAATTTAATATATTAATGTGCCTATAGAAAACGTAAGACCCAGTACTACTAAAAATATCTCCCCCTTGGGGCATTTGGGTGGCTCAGTCGGTTGGCATCTCTTGATTTTGCTCAGGTTGTGATCTCAGGGTCCTGTCTTCAATGAGATCAAGCCACGTGTCAGGCTCTGTGCTCAGCGTGGAACCTGATAAAATTCTCTCTCTCCCTCTGGGTGCTCTCTCTCTCAATCAATCGATAAATAGATATATAGATAGATAAATAAGTATCTCCCCAAATGTTGAGAGGAGACCAAAAATAGAGCATCACTAAAAGAAAAATAAAGTCAAAGAATGTATCATAAATTTGCAGTCTTTTCCCAACATGACATAATCATAACTAGTTACTTTTTTTTTTTTTTTCTAATTTTTATTTATTTATTTGAGAGAGAGAGAGAGAGAAACAGCATGAGAGGGGAGAGGGTCAGAGGGAGAAGCAGGCTCCCCGCTGAGCCGGGAGCCCGATGTGGGACTCGATCCCAGGACTCCGGGATCATGACCCGAGCCGAAGGCAGTCGCTTAACCAACTGAGCCACCCAGGCGCCCCATAACTAGTTACTTTTTGATATCTACCTCATACAAAAAAGCAAAATAGCAATCACTGGCATTATCATTTACTTTATTTTTTAAAAGACTTTATTTATTTGAGAGAGAGCAAGCGAGAGAGCGTGAGCAGGGGGAGGGGTAAAGGGAGAGGGAGAAGCAGACTCCCTGCTGAGCAGGGAGCCCAATGCAGGACTTGATCCCAGGACTCCGGGATCATGACCTGAGCTGAGTCAGATGCTTAACCGACTGAGCCACCCAAGCACCCCTGGCATTATCATTTAAACAAAAGTATATCCCATAGAGATCTCAATACTATAGTTACTCTTTAAAGTAAGTTTCTTAAAAGAAATACAAAAAAACATAAAACGATAGGAAGAATAAAATCATCTAATTGTCTATAAGAAGGAAAGTAATAAAGGGGTATTTTAAAATAAAAATCTGAGTTAGATATTTGAAAATATGGGTAAAATTAATTCTTAAAAAGATCTGGTTGTCAAAAAAAAAAAAAAGATCTAGCTGTCATTATAAAATCCTTAAGTTGCTCAGAGAAAGCAAAGACTAGAGGAACGACAGTCTCTCAGAAAAGAAAGATTTAAAAACTACCGAGTGCTCATTTAAAATTCAAACAGAATGAGGAAAAGAATGAATGGATGAGAAGTAAAGAACTATAAAATCTTCCAAATAAAAACTGTAATGGAAACTCTAACCGAACTTTCTAAATTACAATAGCCATTACAGTCTCTACTGAAATATTCATGAATCCTCCCCTCCCCAGCTAAGTAAATATGGCCAGTAAGACGCATTTTCCAGGAGTGTTAGTAGACGTACAACAGCTACTTGCTATAGAACAGACCCAGTCAGCAGTACAGAAGTTCACAGCTTCAGCAAAGTTGTAGCCCTGGTTAAATCCAGAATGATAGGCACGAGGAAATGTCACAACAAACTCGCCAGCACACTGATTGGTCCTGTACACCTAAATGCAAAGTGGGAACAGGGATACAAAACAAAACAAAATAAAAACAACAAAAAAGAGGAAGAGATTTTATCAGTCACTTTCAGAAGCATTTTCTAAAATTAAAAACAGTAAAGCATTCACCTACACATACCAGAAAATAGTATCAGGGTTTAAGAAGCAGCCTGAACTCTTTCCTTCTTAAAATAGTCAATGATAACAAAATACAATAATTCACAACAAGAAGTAGCAGACAAATTCTCAAAGAGAAAACGTTACTCTCATCGGGCTACTAGTTTCTGAAACTTGATAAAATTTTTACAATTAAGAGACTTTTTCTTTTATTCCTTTTATCCTCGTGTTGTCAGTAACATTAAAGAATGGAACTTCCTCCTACTCTTACATAATTTTTTGGAAATTAATTAATTAGATATGTTATATGGAGATATCCCCAAAATCAGTTTTCCTGGATCCCACTTATTTTTATAATATTACGTCTTTACTTATTTTAGAGAGAGTGTGTGCATGCCACCCAGCCACCCCAATACTATGTGTCTTTAGAAAAATCCCAGATTCTAGTATGAATTCACTCTGCTTTCAGCTCAGGTCATGTTCCCAGGGTTCTGGGACTGAGCCTTACATTGGGCTCCCTGCTCAGTGGGGAGTCAGCGTCTCACTCTGCCCCTCCACCTGGCTCGGTGGACATGTGCGTCGGGGCACGCACGCTCTCTCTCTCCCAAATAAATAAATAAAATCTTTAAAGACAAACTAACACTGGGTGCCTGGGTGACTCAGTCAGTTAAGCATCCGACTCTTGATGTCGGCTGAGGTCATGATCTCAGGATCGTGAGATCCAGCCCCACATCAGGTTCCATGCTCAGCGCAGAGTCTGCCTGAGATTCTCTCTCTCCCTCTACCTCTGCCCCTCCCCCCGTTCATGCTTGTGTGCTCTCTCTCTCTAAAATAAATAAAATCTTCTAAAAAAAAGTAAAAAAGGTATTCATAGTATTTCATTATCGCATATAAAAAGAAAGCTGTGAAATCTTTAATGAAATATGATCTCCAAAGGATAAGTATTAGTTACTACAACTATCACTTAAAATACTTACACTCTGGTTAAACAAAGATAATACAGATAATAAATAATACGGAGTATTATTATATACACTAGATAATAAAGAATATAAGATTTTTGTCAAAACCAGGATATGGGGCACCTGGGTGGCTCAGTCGTTAAGCGTCTGCCTTCGGCTCAGGTCATGATCCCAGGGTCCTGGGATCGAGCCCCGCATCGGGCTCTCTGCTCGGCCTGGAGCCTGCTTCTCCCTCTCCCACTCCCCCTGCTTGTGTTCCCTCTCTAGCTGTCTCTCTCTGTCAAATAAATAAAATAAAATCTTTAAAAAAAAAAAAAACCCAGGATATAATGGTTCACTGAAAACAGAAGGCTATTTTAATAGGTAGCTATACATAAAGTATGATTAATACTTTAAAACACCTCTTTCTTACCAAAGAAATGCTGTTCCCTTCAGAATATAAATTCTAATTTGGCTAGAAGATGAAATAATCTTTTGCTTCCAGTTATAAAACAAAAGATATGTTGTGTTTCTAATGAAAAGCTAACATAACCTTAAAATAAAAATACTAAAAGGAGACACAGTAAGACTCACAGGCACACCATGCTCCATCAGTACATTGGGGTTCATGATGGTGACTAACTGATGCAGGAGATCAGGCTGGGATTCAAATAACTCAGGAGCCAGCTCCCTCATCACCTCCTCCAGTTGTTCGGCAGCATGAGATGGCACACCATACCATGTCTTTGGCTCCCCCCTAGCAAAAGGAAGTACTGTTTAGCTAGGTGAGCATGGTACCAATGAGGCCAGGGTCTCTCATTCGAATCCTCTAAACTATAATTAATTTTATCTTCTTCCATGGTCACAGATTATATACCCTGAATCTTGGCAAACCAACTCATAAATCTGTTCATAATAGGAGGTAAGGCAAAGGATATAAATAGGTAAATACATACTTATCACTACTATTAGAATTAATTCAATTCTAAATCAATTAATTTAATTAATTCAATTAATGCAATTCAAAGCGCATGAACTCTTTAAGGTGGATCACTAAATAGTTTTTTCAAAAAGGAAAGACACTATATGAAAAATAAGCATCATTCCAAAGGATACTGACATACTACCTTGTTTCCCAAGTCTACTGGACATTCCAATTATCCCCACAATGCTCAAAGTTGAAGTCAACACTCTGTAGAATACCTTTTCATAACTTCATTAAGTTGGATTTTACTATCCAAAAAACTAAGGCAAGGGTAGAAATTGTTGAAACCTTGAAAAGAGTTCTATCTACAAATCTTAAGGACCAAAAACTTGGCATCATTAATGCACTAGACTTTAGTGGACTAGAGTTCATTTATGATACTAAGTTGTACTCCTAGGAAACGGATTTAGTGAGTCATGCTATTTATAAAATAGCTGAATTTCCTAATCCAAATACAATCCACTGCTGTCTCCAACAGAACTTACTGCAACAATGAGAATGTTCTATGTCTGTGCTGGCCAAGACATAGGGCCCTAGTCACCAGTGACCATAAAGCACTTGAGGGGCGCCTGGGTGGCTCAGATGGTTAAGCGTCTGCCTTCGGCTCAGGTCATGATCCCAGGGTCCTGGGATCGAGTCCCGCATCGGGCTCCCTGCTAGGTGGGGAGCCTGCTTCTCTCCCTCTGCCTCTGCCTCTCTCTCTCTGACTTTCATGAATAAAAAAAAAAAAAAGCACTTGAAATGTTTCCTGTAACTGGGGAAGTACATTTTTAATTTTACTTAATCTTAACTAATTTAAATAACCACATGTAGCTAGTATTACACAGCACAGTGATGAAGCAGAGAAATAAAATCACTATAGTTTTCCAGTACTACATAGTGTGATTTGAGTAGTATCATCCAAATGGAGAAAAATATCATTTAATTGATGATATAATAATGGACAAGGAACTGGGCAAGTAAATAAAAGCTGTGGGGGAGACACAAAAAAATTCAGCCAAAGAATTTAATGAATATGCATGTAACAGGCATTTTTAGGGAAAATGTTATTAAAAAGAAAAAAATCATTTAATAATTTCCAATCCTAAAGGTTTAGTCAGATCTTAATTATATATACCTTTTAAAATTATACATCCTTTAAAATCGTACCCTGCATATCAAAAGATATATCAAAGTAATTTTCATGTATACCAAATTAAGTATCATTTGGTCTAAAACTCCAGGCTCCACTGCATGTTGCATGCACATACTTTAAAAGGGAAGGTGTCTGAGATGTATATACCCTTAGGACCTTCTATACTTCTCAATATATTATCCTACTTTGGGTAGGAAATACTTTTAAATTCAGTTCTTGCTAATTTATCACCTAGTATCATTATACCTTTAAAAGGTTCCTAAGCACGTAACAAAGATCATACATACCAGTGTAAGTAGTTGATGGAATAACTCCAGTGATCTTCAATGTGCCAGCAGAAAGAAGAGAAACACATTCCTACATAGAGCCATGGCACTTTCATACCAGAGATGTCTACATTAATATGTGCAAGAACAGACTGCTCTAGGACAGGCATATTATTCAAATTCCAACCAGAAAGCGCATATTCCTATCAAGAAAAAAAAAAGATGTAAATGCAAGATCAGAAATGACAAGTGCCCAATAGAAATTTCAAGGGAGTCTTAAAAAAACAAGTAAAAATTATATATAATATTTAAAATAATCTAGTCCATCTGTGCTCTTTGCAACACATAACTCATATACCTATTTAATCTTATCTCCTGTCTAAGTGGTATTCAGATTTCCCTTTTAATTATTTCAGATACCTCTGGTTTATTCTGAAGCATATAAGCATTTTTACACTACCCCTCCCTAGCTTACTAGTAAAATAATGTGAGACTCATTTTAATAGGTCAGTATATTTCTATTTTACCCTCAGTAGTGTAACTTCCCAAAATGTTTACCACTGTATTTATAGAACGGTGTCAGATACTATGATAACAAAAAATAATAAGACACATAATCCTGCATTTATGTCAATACCAAAGACTAAGATGATGCAGAGAGTCACCACTACCACCCTCACTACAAACACATCTAGAAATATTAGATAAATTATAATAATAAAGACATCTGTTTCATAGATGAACTCAAAAGAAAAAACAATTTCCAGTTTCCAGAAACAAAGAAAGGAAGGAAAGGCAGAATGAAAAAGGAAAGCTATTGCTGAGTTTTCAGTGAGGTTTCTTACTGGTTATAAAGACCAGACACCAAGTTTCAAAAACCTACCCCTGAAGCCATATGAAGAAAAGCCTTAAAGTGCTTATCATCCTTCTGAAGAGCAGTTCTCAAAGTGGGGTCTAGGGAACCTAAGACTATTTCAGGGAATCTGCAAAGTCAAACTATTTTCATAATAACTGTAAGATGTTATTTGCCTTTTTTACTCTCGTTCTTGCAGGAACATAGTGTGAGTTTTCCAGAGGATACAGGATATGTGACATCACAACAGACTGACAACAGACTGAATGCAGAAACAGATAAAAGAATCCAACTGCCTTCTATTAGGAGGTTGGTAACTGCTGAACCTGGATGCCAGGTACTGAGGGAAGGAGGGAAATTCCTTATTATGTATACTTTTACACATTTGAAACTTTCTGTAATACAGAGTTTAAAAAATAAAACCTGCAAAGTAAGGGGTTTAACAGCCAATGACAAAGCTGAAGAAGAGAATATGTCAACTAGAACTCAGATTTGAAAGTATCGTCCATAATGTAGCACAAAAAAATGAAAACTCTGGGTGATTAAGAGTCGCAGAGGATAGAATAGGAAAGTCCAGCACAGGTTTAAGTTAAGAATTCCATTAAGAAATAAAGACATATGGGGCGCCTGGGTGGCTCAGTCGTTAAGCGCCTGCCTTCGGCTCAGGTCATGATCCCAGGGTCCTGGGATCGAGCCCCGCATCGGGCTCCCAGCTCCGCGGGAAGCCTGCTTCTCCCTCTCCCACTCCCCCTGCTTGTGTTCCCTCTCTCGCTGTGTCTCTCTCTGTCAAATAAATAAAATCTTTAAAAAAAAAAAAGAAATAAAGATATATGATTCATACCCTCAATAGGCTTTTTAAAAATAAGGCTTTCAGGGGTGCCTGGGTGGCTCAGTCAGTTAAGCGTCTGCCTTCAGCTTAGGTCATGATCTCGGGGTCCTGGGATTGAGCCCCGCATCGGGCTCCCTGCACAGCGGGGAGTCTGCATCTCCTTCTCCCTCTGCCTCTCCCCCTGCTTGTGCTCTTTCACTTTCTCTCTCTCAAATAAATACATAAAATCTTTTTAAAAAAAAATAAAAATAAAAAATAAAAAACACTTTCAGTTGTTTTATATTTTAAGATTTTATTATTTGAGAGAAAGAGCGAGCAAGCGAGAGTGCTCATGAGCAGGGGAAGGAGCAGAAGGAGAAGCAGACTCCCAGCGGAACACAGAGCCTGACTCAGGGCTCAATCCCAGGACCCTGAGATCATGACCTGATCCGAAGTCAGACAATCAACTGAGCCGCCCAGGTGCCCCAAAAGGCTTTCAAAAATTACTACTCAATATGTTTTTTAGTTGGTCAGCTGGTTGTCTGAAAACATAATGAACAAGCTGAAGAGATAAGGCCTACATACAAAAAGTTTCAAGACAAGGCCTGAATGGTTCAGTTGGTTAAGTGTCTGCCTTCAGCTCAGGTCATGATCTCAGGGTCCTGGGCCCCTGCTCAGCTGGGGGTCTACTTCTTCCTCTCCCTCTGCCCCTTGCCCTGCCTGTGCTCTGTCTCCTGCTTTCTCTCTCTCTCACATGAATAAATAAAATCTTAAAAAAAAAAAAAAGGAGGCGCCTGGGTGGCTCAGTCGTTAAGCGTCTGCCTTCAGCTCAGGTCATGATCCCAGGGACCTGGGATCGAGCCCCGCATCGGGCTCCCTGCTCAGCGGGGAGTCTGCTTCTCCCTCTCCCACTCCCCCTGCTTGTGTTCCCTCTCTCGCTGTCTCTCTCTGTCAAATAAATAAAATCTTTAAAAAAAAAAAAAAAAGACAAAGCTGTATATATTAACCTCCAAATACAGATAAAAGAGCAATTTCTTTAGTTTTTCAGGATGGGTTTGCATCATTAACAAAACTTCATAGAAAAGGAAGAACCCCAGTACAGCTTGGAAAAAAGAGATAACCTTTGACAGTAAATAACAGAGAAACCAAAAATATACTGTTCTGTCTGGTGAAGGTGAAGAGTAGAATAGTCACACTCAGAAATACAGGAAATAAGATTAGAAAAGAAGAATCTTGTACCTTTAATCTTACATTTCAAACTAAGAAGCTTGGATTTGATCCTACACTCAGAAGGGATATAAAACAGAATTTGAAAAATGAAATAATATAAACATAGTATCTTAAGTATTTTTAAACTTTTGATTATGAAAAATTTCAAACATAAACAAAAGTAGACAGAATTGCATACTGAACTCCCAAAGACCTTTCAACCTTAAAGTTTTAAATAAAGCAATATATAAAAAAGACTACAGAGAAAAGCAATAAGAAAATGGTTAACATAACAGGCCTAAGATTGCAAAAAGTCTGCTTAGAGTTCTGTCAGCTGGTATATGCAAATTTAACATGATCAACAGTTCCCTAGACTAATACAGAGTGATTCACAATGCCTAGGATGTACAATGTGATTTATATACACTTGCTTTCCTTCTGGGAGTCTGGGATTTTAGTATGTGTTAAGTAGAGGATGCCTATGTCACCAGCCTCCAATAAAAACCCTGAGCACTAAGTCTCTAATGAGCTTCCCTGGTAGGCAATACTTCATACATATTGTCAATTTGATACTAATGCATCCTGTGTACCTCCACTGGGAGAGGACTCTTGGAAGCTTCTACTTGGTTTTCTCTGGACTTGGACCATGGATCTTTTCCCTTTGCTGATTTTGCTTTGCATTCTTTCACTATAATAAATCATAGCCATGAGTCCTCCCAGAAAAATCACTGAACCTGGAGATGGTCTTAGGGACTCCCACCACAAGTGGTCATTATGTAAGAGCATGGCAAGCATCCCAACATGATGTGATAGGACCTAGACAAGGATGGTAGCAGTGGGTATGAAAAATAAGGCAATCCTATAGAAAAATAATGAAAAGTGAATTAGCAGGATTTAGCCAAAGATTTAATATGGAGCAAAGACAAGAAGAAAAAAAAATGTTCCCAAGGTTTCAAGTCCTATGCCTCTTTTTATTTCTCAGAAGCCCTGTTGGTAGAGCACACTGTATTCATAAGACAAATACATTAACTTCGGAAGGACTTTTCCAGTTAACTACGATACCAGAGAAATATGCTATCAGATATCAAGAGCTAACCCATACAGAAGTTCAACATAAATGTACGACTCCTGGTGAAAAGCTAGCAGTTATCTGCTATTCTAATACAGTAACTTTCAGAGAGGAGTAATGAACTGATATAAATATATTAAAAAGTCTGAAGGCTTTTTTTTTTTTTAAAGATTTATTTGAGAGAGAAAGAGAATATGTGGGGGGGGGGCAGAAAGAGAGAGAATCCTGAAGCCAACTCCCCCGCTGGGCGCAGAGCCCAACTCGCGACTTGATCTCACCACCCAGAGATCATGACCCAAGCTGAAACCAAGATTTAGCTGCTCAACTGAATGAGTCACCCAGGCACCCCTAAAAAGTCTGAAAGTTTTATACACATTGTCTAATTAGTCCTTAAAATCCCTTTGTAATAAACAGATTCTCTCATTCCATCTTACAACACAAAAACAGTATCCTGAGAAAAACATTATTGCTTAGAAAATGAAGAACAAATCCATGACCCAGTCTAGAAAAAAAGGCTGTATCACCTGTCTCTGCATACTATGGTTTGTTACAACCCAGCATTTTTCCACATCCTTACAAGAACGTGAACTGAGCAAAAGCAGAAGTAGGTAAATGAATATTCATTCAAAACTCAAACATGGAGGATTATTTATATTATTAATATTAATCACTTAGGTTTGACACTGAAAATAATCTTTAAAAACTCTATGACCTTGTCTCTAAGATTAGAAGATATAAATACCCATTCAAGAACAACTTAAAAATTCAAAACAGAGGGGCGCCTGGGTGGCTCAGTCATTAAGCGTCTGCCTTCGGCTCAGGTCATGATCCCAGGGTCCTGGGATCGAGCCCCATGTCCGGCTCCCTGCTCTGCAGGAGGCCTGCTTCCCCCTGCCACTCCCCCTGCTTGTGTTCCCTCTCTCACTGTCTCTCTCTCTGTCAAATAAAATCTTAAAAAAAAAAATTCAAAACAGAAATAAAATTCAGAAAAAGGCAAGAGCTATATAATGAAATCTCTTCCCAATAATTCAATAATTGCCTACCATTTGGCAATGGAAGGGTATAAAGAAACTCAGATTGATGCATCTCTTTATACTTATACAAACCAGATTTAATTTAGTGATACTGAACAAACCATCCCTATATAATTTATGTTCACCATCTACTGTAATCATTCTTTCTCCCTTAGTAAAACCCAATACGTATTCTCTAATCTATATTATCCTAACCTGATTATCGTAACCTGTACTCCATCTTCACAGAAAGAAAAAAGTCAATTAACAAGGCTAAAATAATAAAAAACCCAAAAGACACTCACAACTTTTGATCATAAAAACAAAACAAAATGAAAATTTCACTCCGCACATATTAAGTGCTCAGATATTGGTTGGAATAATACACAGTGAGATGGTACTGTGAATAAACTGGGTAGGTAATGCTATAAGGAATTAGGATGGACTGGATAGGGCCTGAAGGGACTCAAAAACAAAACAAAAAAGGTAAGTCAGGTACAGACCATGTAAGTAGTATATTCCATTTCTGTTTAAAAGGAATATGTAAGGGACACCTGGGTGCCACAGTTAAGTGTCCAACTCTTGATTTCAGCTCAGGTCATGATCTCAGAGTTGTGAGATGGAGCCCCCCCATCAGGCTCCATGCACAGCAGGCAGTCTGCTTGAGATTCTCTCCCTCTGTCCCTTCCCTCTCCGTGCGCTCTCTAAATAAGTAAGTCTTTAAAAAATAAAAAAAACAAGTAAATAAAAAAGAGTATGTAATTCTGTATGTGTGATGTATAAATGTTTGTATAAATACACTATATCTGGAAGGATGCACTAGAAAATAAAATAGGGTCTTCCTCTGTCACACTAGATATTTGGGTAGGAGGGAGACTTTTTTTTTTTTTAAGATTTTTTAATTAATTATTTGAGAGAGAGAGAGAGAGTGCAAGCAGTGGGGTGGGTGAAGGGCAGAGGGAGAGGGAGCTGAGCACGGAGCCCGACGCAAGGCTGAATCCCAGGACCCCAAGATCATGACCCGAACCAAAGGCAGACGCTTAACTTAACTGAATGAGCCACCCAGATGCCAGATGCCCCAGAAGGGAGACTTTTAGTCGTAAAGAATTTCCAGCAGTGGTAATACGAAGAGGTTGGGCAATTCCTCCATTGAAAACAAAGATAAATCTGGACAAAATTACCAAAACAACCATTTCGAGGCACTAGAAATCAACAAAAGGAAAAAAAAAAATTGAGCATTTACTGTTGAAAGACTAAACGAAGGCTGAATAAAAAACATTCCCAAATAAGCAAAGACTGAAAGAATTCATTGCTTAGGAGATCCACACTACAGATAAAAGCAGTCCTCCAGGGTGAAAGAAACGAACCCAAAAGGTAACTCGGATCCCACAGGAATGAAGAGCATCAGAAATGATAAATTTGTGAGTAAATGTGTAACAGGGTATATGTGTATTTTAAAAGTAAAATGGTTTAAAGTAATAATTATATTGCTGTGTTGTTGTAATCATACAACATGTAAATACAATATATAATAATAGATAAAAAAGACAGCAGGAAATAAAGAGACACTGTTTCAAAGTTGTTTACAGTCACCAGAATTAAGTCAATATTAACATGAAGTAGGCTGCACAGAGATGTACACTGTCAATAAACCCATTTAAAAAAAAAGATGCATATTATAATTCTTAGAACCACTAAGTAACTAAAAAGTATACAGCCAAACAAAAAAATCTGGAAAAATTAAAATGGTATTACGAAAAATATCTGTTTAACACCAAAAAAAGGCCACAAAGGAGAGCTGGAGGAACAAAACATACGAGACATACAAAATCACAAAACGGCAGACATAAATCAACAATATCAATAATATTAAATGTAAATGGACTAAATAACTCCAATCAAAAGGCAACCCTCAGACTAGATTTTAAAAAAGCAAATCCAGTCATATGCTGCCTACAAAAGACATACTTTACATCCTAAGATACAAACAACTTCAAATTAAAAGAATGGAAAAAGATATACCTTACAGTTACCTTAAGAGAACTGGAGTGGCTGGCTATACTTTTAACTGTATATCCTATCACACTATGTAACCCTTTTCTCTGTTTTTAACCATGTGTAACTCTTTTTTTTTTTTTAAGATTTTATTTATTTATTTGAGAGAAAGAGAGTGTGACAGAGAGCATAAGAGAGAGAGATCACGAGCACGGTAGAGAGGCCCAATGCAGGACTTGATCCCAGGACCCTGGCAGATGCTTAACCAACTGAGCCACCCAGGTTCCCTCATGTGTAACTCTTTTAATAGGAAATAAAACTCTTAATCATTGCCAATTATAGAGGAAAAGAAAAAGTAAAAAGGACCAAAATAATGAGAAAAATGAATGATCATCTTAATTCAGCTTTGTAAATAGAGGCCATCTCCAATGTGACAGGACTTCATTGTATGTTACAGTTTAAACATATTTAAAAACCTACCTGCTCAGTTACTGAAAGAAACTTAATTTTGGACCTATCAACGAAATGTAATTTTTTAAAAAAATTCTTAAATCACCTTCTAGATTCTCAAACAGAAAGAGCTAGGCAAAATTCTCCTAACTGGAATAATAGTTTTAAACTAATTAAATTGGTTTTAAAATGCAAAGTTAAATTTTTTTTAAATTTTTTTTAAAAGCAAAGTTTGAGTGATAGTACAAAGCTCCCAAAGAAGGAGGTGACCCAAAAGGGTTGTCCTAAAGTTAAATTTTTTAAAGATACTTTGAATATATTGTTTTTAAAACTGAAAATTATAACATCCAAATCCTATATATTTAATATTTTAAATGAAAGTAAACCCTTAAGATTAGATTAGAGAAAGGTAGCTTTCTACTAAGCAAAGGCTAAATCAACTTGGAGTAAGTTTCAAGTACTACTATCTGCTCTGCACCTCTTCTTCTGGCAGCATCTTTCTCCGACCATCCTTTACAGGAAATCCACTTCCAAAGTCTTTTGAGGAGATATCAGCTCCATACTCTACAATAACATCTTCTTCAATGCTGCTCACCAGCCGCCAGAATTCCTTTTCTACTAGTTCTGTAGGAACCATCTATACAGGGAAAATAAAGATTACAGATTACTAACTCACTATAACCATAAACTTCTAAAACATAATATGCAGGTCAAGTGAACACAAACCCATGATAAAATGAAAAAATCTTATTTCCAGAGCTGAAAAGACCAGGATCCACTAAGCTTTTCCCACTAAGGCTAGGGAAAAGCTAAAGACAAACTAGATGTTTAGAAAAACATAATAAACTTGCACTGCCTTTTTGTATAAGCTATTTCCCAGCTAAGAAATGTACAGATGACCTGGCAAGCACATCAAGGAGGAAAAAGGAAATGCAAAAATTCAAGGCTGCATTTTAACAGGTCTGGCAAATTTTTTGGATAGGGATTTTAAAAGCCCAAGATCCCCTAGGAAAAGAAGCAAACTTCATATTACAAATAACTAAACAAAAAGAGCAAATGCCACATACTTCATGCTTTTCTATAAAAGACTACTCGCGCAAGGCTAATAAACAATTCAAGTATCAAAGCAGATTTCTCAGCAGAAGAGTACAGACTGCCACATTAGCGAGTGAAAGATATAGAAACAGATACCAGGCCCCTCAATCTTTAATATTCTATCATCTTTTTCATGTGTCCCTGTTTTCCACAAAATGATGAAAGCAAACCAAAAGCTTTAGACTCAGATAAATCTTCATACCTCCCCAAACTGACCTAAATGACAGATACTCACATGAACTGGCATATTGAAGTAATCAGACTTAAAATTATCTGCCATCTCTCCAAAGCTCTGAAGTGTATACTCTCGTACAGCTTGTTCAAATCCAAAGGCCTCTCGAGGTTTATTACATTCCTAAGAAGAAGAAATACCCAAGATTAATTCACTGAAAATGAACCAACAAAATATTAAAGCTCTTGGTATTACCTTCTTTGATCATGTCCCTAGGTGAAGCAAATCCAATCAATCTTAGACAGCAAAACAAGTATTAATTACTTGCAATATAGAATCAGGAAATAATGTTCTAGAACCTCAACTACATTTTCACAGCCTTCCGTAAGGAAGGTGGTAATGAGAGAGCTTCAGACTCTGGAGTTGACATTAAGCTCTGGCACCAAGACAAACACCAGGAGAACTACCGACATGCAATCAAGCCTAGGGATGCCTATCATTCTGTTTCTCAGTGGATTTAGCTACAGAGAAAATAAATGTTCATGGATGAAGGAAAGATAATGGATAAAGGAATATCCACTGGATTGCAAGAATATCTAGCTATAGGAATGGTTGTTTCACACCATCAATCATCCTGACCAGTATTTTAACACAAATTCTCAGAGCAGAACTGCTTCTGAATCATCTCACCTTGAGAATAACTCAAAGCTCTGAATACACCTATATACAGCCCAGCCAAGTCCTTCCCTTCCATGTCCTATCACAATATTTTGTTAAAATAAGTAAACAGGAGCGCCTGGGTGGCTCAGTCGTTAAGCGTCTACCTTCGGCTCAGGTCATGATCCCAGCATCCTGGGATCGAGTCCCACACTGGGCTCCCTGCTCAGTGGGAAGCCTGCTTCTCCCTCGCCCATGCCCCCTCCTTGTGTTCCTGCTCTCGCTGTCTCTGTCAAATAAATAAGTAAAATCTTTAAAAAATAAAAAAATAAAAAATAAATTAAAAAGTAAACAGATTAGGTATTTCAGGACAATAATGTCTTTATAATCTTTCCATAAGAATAATCCAGTATAATCAAGTAAAAATTAAACAAGCTAATAGATACCATCAGTTTATCTGGTAACATGAAAACTGGATGCATAAATCCTAAGTTCTAGAGCTTCACGTCTTTTACATTTTTTTTAATTTTAAAAAGACATATAACCTACAGTTTTCCTTCATTTTTATTATTTTCCAAGAATACTAACATTCTGAATAAAAGTATCATTCATCTTCAGCAATAAACAGAATTATCTAACCAATAGTCAAAAAAAGAACTTTTGAAAGGTAAGCTGCCGCAATACAATTATTATATTTTCATTCAATACTGCTCTTAAAAAAATCCGAAATTTTTTTTAAGATTTTATTTATTTTTTGATAGAGAGAGAGAGAGACACAGCAAGAGAGGGAACACAAGAGGGGGAGTGGGAGAGGGAGAAGTAGGCTTTCCGCTGAGCAGGGAGCCGGACATGGGGCTCGATCCCAGGACCCTGGGATCATGACCTGAGCCGAAGGCAGACGCTTAATCACTGAGCCACCCAGGTGCCCCAATCCCAGAGATTTTAAACATTGAAGAACAAAGCAAGAGCTTTTGAGAATGGGTTTACTGTATGTGTGGATGTGAACATCACTGCTATTAAAAAAGGATCTGTAAAGGTCAGGCTTGTACCTCAGCAACACATTTAGGACACCTCCAGTCTCCTTTGGGCACATCAGGTAGTGGGGGAATTAAACAGAATGTATGATAGCTGTCATCACATCCATCACACAAAAGCAACTTATCTTCATTATTTCCCCGACCACAAAACATACAAACATAGAGATCAACCTGTTAGAAAACAAACAAGATAAAATAAAAGTCTATTTTCTATAATAATAATATTAAATTTTTACCAGGAACTCCTTAATTGAAACAAAATAATGTACCCTAAAAGTACATATAACTTAAATCCTGAATATTTTTTAAATGATTGTATTTAGACAAGTTTTCATAAAACTTCCTCAATTTCCTCAGTGCTTCTACAGGCAAGTTAATAAAAGCATATCAAGTTACCGGAATAAAGAAAGACCACAAATCCAGGTTACTTGAAAGTCAATTATATAAATAAAATACACCATGTCATCCTTCCTACATACACTCTTTGACAGAGAATGAATACTGAGCACTGTCCACATTACAGCTCAAGAATTTACAGATTCATATTCATTCTCTCACTCACAAGGTACATGTGAGGATAACTCAGGGAAAGAGTCAATGTAAACAGACAAAGCAAGGTTCACATTACATAAATGAAAGTTGCGACTTTAGATTTACCATCTAGTCTTCTAACCAAATGAACTAACTAAACGGCATACCAATATATAACGAGATAAAAAGTGCAAAACTAAAAATAAATCCTTTCCCTCCTGACACATCTCAGAACACTTACAAAGTTAACAGAGAGAGTTCCTTTCCGTTGTCTCATTTGCATGTTAAATGCGTCTGACCTGTTGGTAACTTTTCGTCTTCGGGAGACCTCATCTTGAAATAAAAATAGTTATATAATAATAGTAAAAACTAATGTTGAGAGCTTACTATGGACCAGACACTATTTAAAATAATTTAAATTAAATCTCAAAACACTATGAGGTAGATATGCTATTATCCCCATTGAAGATAAAGAATCTAAGGTATAGAGAAGTTAGATAACTTGCCCAAAATCACACAGCCAGTCAGTGGCAGATTTGGAAATCTAATCCAGGCAATCAAGCTCCAGAGAGCTTAACTACTAATTCTATACTGCCTGTATGTAGTGCTTATCAGGGACTAATTGAGACGAGTTTTAAGATCACTGCCAGCCAATGCAGTAAGTACAAGAATGAAAAAGATAAACTGCTTAATTCTTAGAAGGGTGATAATAAACATCATGATGTATTTAGTAGGTCCTATCACACTGAATGTTTTTAGAGTGATGGGACAATATCATCTGACCCTCCAGAGTTCTCGTCCACAATCTGAATTGTGACTTAATTTCTCATATCATGAAAAGGGTAATAATACGACTTGTGATTACAGCATTTCATTAAATTCATATACATTAAAAACAAATCCAACACAATCTTTGTAGAGTTTTAAAACTGACATGTACATAGAGAGAATAGTGGAACTTGATCTTTGCATAAGCAATTTTACTCAGAAAGTTTCAAACCTACTAAGCTGAGAGTACAAGGCTTTCTTCAAACACAGTTTATTTAAATGAAGTGTCATATCAAGGCAATTATGGAAAAATAACAAAATCAGAATAAGAATTTTAGTCATAAGCTCTCCACAGTACATTTTGTTACTAAAGGTCAGAGAATCCTGTCTTTGAATTTAAAAGTTATAAGCTATGGATCACCAGGTAAGAACCATTCATTTCACCATTCTCTCCTAAACTAGCCTTTAGAAACTATAAATTTCTGCGTAACATATTAGACATGGAAAAGGAAAATTTCTCTCTTCCAAATATTACAAAAATTCAATAAAATATGGTTCCTCAAGTCTTAAATTTAAGATTATATGCCATAAAAGGTGATCCGTCTAGGAACCACGTTCCAATGTTTACACTCATAAGAAAATCCCAAGGCAAAATGCAATTCAAATATTTGAATCTTATTAGAACCATATGGCTATATCTTATTTCTTTTCATGACCGAATAAGATATTTTACCTTCTTTATCTTTTTCTCCCATTGCTAGGCCCACGACCTTAGGCCCAGCCCCAAAAATTCGAAGTTTCTTCAGTTCCGTGTTTCTGTTCACTTCTCCAGATTCTGCCTAAAAAAATAATAAACAAAACTCACATTAATCATTCTGATTCATACATTTATTTTCTTACGCGAGGAAAGTTTCAAGATCCTCTCCAATATGAAGAAAAAAATATTTTATTTCTTCTCTCTAAATCCACTCACTGCCTCATTACAACAGCTGAATAGTCATCCAAGCACTATGCAACACCCAGCTTCCTTTCCACAAAAGAAAATCTCTTTATTAAAAGCACAGCTGTCAATTAGGTTCTGTCCAGAGACAAATGCCACTGGTTATAACCAGTATAATACTGGTAATAATAGAAATCCTCACTTCTACTTTGCTAATGGACACTCATCTTTGATCAGAAGGCAATATGCCCATCCTGTTAGATGAATAATGATTATCCTAAGCCAACCATGCCATTTCCCTTTGTTAGTGATGACCTAGCTAGGAGAGGAAATGTTATCCTGGTCTAGACCAACGAGACATAGAGAACATCTACTAGAAGCCTCAGGAAAGATTTTCATCTTCTAATAAAAGAGAAAGCTTCTTATAAAGAGTAATAAGCCTTTTACCCCAACTTCCTTCCCTACTGTTAGGAGATTCAGCCTGGTGAAAGCATTGCTCTGGACTCTAACAACCACATTGCAATTAGGAAGAGATATACTACCCACACACTGAAGAAAGCAAGGTAGAAAGATGGAAAGAGCCTGGCCCTTCATGGCAATGTGCAGTTGCTGCATCAATCCTAGAACTACCTATTTCTGGAAATCTTATGTGAAAACTGTGTCCTTATGTGAAAATTGTGTTGTTAATGTTTAAGCTGATGTCATTTGGCACTCTAGTACTTGAAGATGAGAGCATCCTGATAGATGCAAATGTTACACCATGAATTCAGATGGACCATACACACTGAATGTACACTAAGTAAATAACTAAAACTTATTAAAAATACAGTCAATAAGAATAAAAATAAATCAGAATAAAATACAGACTTTATAAGTCTATGATCATATAAGAACCAAACCAACCAAAATGGCATTTTAATATATATATTTAAACTTTAGTAGATTGATTTAATTATACTAATCAACCTCTACAGTCAGTCCAGTGATAAACACGACACTATACATTCTTCATCACTATTAATGCACAATACATAATAAGAAAACCTAACATACACTAAGTAGATACTATGTACCATATAGAAGTATTTTAATCAATTAATCCTCACAATAACCGTTTCAGACAGACGACAAAGTTCCAAAAAGTACAAATAATAAAACATTATTTGATCTTAATAGAATAAAAACTAGAAGTAACAAAATAAAAAATAAAAAGACCTGTTAGAAAACTTTAACTTCCTATTAAAAATGATAACAAAAAAAAGACTATACATCAGAATCTCCAGAATAAATTAAAGTAGTGATCACAGGAAGTTTTATAGTCTTAACATCTCAGTCAAAACAGAAGAATGGAAATAAATTAAGTTTCCATCTCAAAAAGCTAGGAAAAGAGCTACAACATAAACCAAAAGAACTCTGTGATGCTAGATTAGAACTGGAATTATCAGTCCATTTCTGAAAATATAAACTCATAATGTTTTAAATTTTATTTCCCAGCCCTAACCACTAAAAGGGCCTACCAAAAGCAATGGCATCCCAGTAGGAACAAGCACACCTTGTGCTCAGATCTCAGTTTCTAAATATCATTTCACACTAAAATGAACCAGAATTCTGTGGAGAAATGGCTGATTCCAGGTCTAAAGCAAGGCAAGAAGACAATGAGCCTTTTTGTGCTAAATAAGTGCTCAAAAAGGATGGAGACATGTCAAAAGAGTATCATGAACCAGCTTGAAGGGGTTCCCATTAGCCAAATTTGGAACAACAGGATTATCAAAAAGGAGTAAGAGATTGTAATAAATTACAAGACATTGTATTTTTAAAAAATCATGATCTATAGTGATACTAAAAAGGAGCAGGGGTCAGTCATGGTCCCACTGGTACACACATTCATCAAAATTCACCAAACTGTACACTTAAGATATAAAACATTTTACTGTATGAAAAAAATACCTCAAGAAAGTGTGGGAGAAGAGTTCTCCTTTAAAGAAAAATGTTAACAAATGTAGAAAATGACAGAGCTAGAAAATCACCCAGCCTGCAACCACCAACATAACAACTAACTCAGGTAAGATCATCAATGAATGTGAAAACTACTGGGTAAAACTTAACTGGAAGACAGGTTATTCACCCTATCTTATAGTTTACCCTGATTACTTTTATTACAAAGAGAATAAGTATAATGGAGAAACCTGGCTCAAACCTAGTGTCACCAATAATGAGATACACTGGCATTATGGGCTTCATTCTAATGTATAAATGTGTTAAAGGTCTAATAACCCTTCATACAGACAAACTATGAATCCAACTTTCAAAAAGCTCACAAGTGAGGTCACGGATGAAAAAACAATCATAGCAGGGGTGCCTGGGTGGATCAGTCGGTTAAGTATCTGACTCTTGACCTTGGCTCAGGTCATGATCTCAGCGTTGTGAGATACAGCCCTGCATCAGGCTCTGTGCTCAACAGAGAGTCTGCTTGAGATTTCCTCTCCCTCTGCCCCTTCCCCCACTTGCATGTGCTTTCATTCTCTCTCTCTTTCTCTAAAATAAATATTATTTATCTATTCTTTAAAAAAAAAAAGAATAAAAACAATCATAGAGGAGTAAAGCAAGTGATGTGATAGAAGAAAGGGGAGTAGGATAACTTTCATAACTTCTTTTTTTTTTTTTAACTTTCATAACTTCTGTTTCTTGTTTAAGATACTATTGGATGGCTGTACTTGTCATGGACACTAAGCTAAAAAATAACAAAGGAAAAACAGATTTAGAGAAGGTGATAATGTTTGAGATACGCTGAATTCAGCATATCTGTTGTGGCCACCAATATGCATTCAGGGATATACATATACCATATGCACACACACATCCCTGGTAAACAGAAAAGAAACATGGGTGTCAAGACATATTTAGGAGTCCTGAGTGTACAGGTAGTAATCGAAATCATAGGGTAGGTAAGACAGCTAGGGAGAACAAAGACAGGAAAAGACTTAAAATACCATGTAAAGGGCAATGGTAAGAGAGAACAAAGATGACTGAGGAGAGGTCAGAGAGTGAAGAGGATAACCGAGAGAGGCATCACGGAAGCCAAAGAAAAATTAAGTTAACTGAATTTCAAGGAGAGGAGTCAACAACTGTATTAAATGTATATATGACCAGAGATGAAGAAGAAATAAAAAAAGGTCCTCAGCTTTTTTTTTTTTTTTTTTTAAAGATTTTATTTATTTTTTAGAGAGCGAGTGAGAGGGAAACAGCATGAGAGGGGAGAGGGTCAGAGGGAGAAGCAGGCTCCCCGCTGAGCCGGGAGCCCGATGTGGGACTCGATCCCAGGACCCTGGGATCATGACCTGAGCCGAAGGCAGATGCTTAACCATCTGAGCCACCCAGGCGCCCGAAAGGTCCTCAGCTTTTGACAATTATTAACTCGGTGGTAACTGGGGTGGTGCAGTTTCAATAAAATGATTTAGCTCAATGTCAGATTACATAGTACAAAAGCTAAACAGATACTAAGGAAACTGAGACAACATCAACTGTTTTTCAAGAAACTTCATGAAAAGAGGCAAAATCTCCCTTCCTAGGGAGATTTTGTTTTAAGATGACAGAGACTTTAAACACATTTACACTGGGGGTAGGAGGAGATCCAGCAGACAGAGGTAAGAGAGAGAGAGATTTCACAAGTGATCTATTAAAATCCCTAAAGAAGCCAGAAAGGACAGATGTGGGAAGATTATCCTTAGAGACAAAGGTACCCTTTGCTCACAGAGATTGGCAGAAATTAAGAATGAATACCAACAATTCTGTGTATGGGGCAAGAAGTCGAAGGAATTCTACCAGAAAGCCTTTCTCTTCTTTCTGAAATTGAAGACTAAGAATGAGGCAGACTAGGCAATATAGTAATTAAGGACAAATTGTGAGTTGAACAAATTCTTCATTGAAAAGCTGACAATGGTTCTAGTTTCTACCTGGTACCAACCAATCTGACTACAATGACAATTATTACAATAAGTAAAAACATTCTATGTAGTCCTTTCATATATATAGGCAATGAGCAACAGCGCTTTTTCATGGTTTCAAAAGGAACATTCAAAGAAATTTCATCACAAGCTGTCAACTCATTGGAGGAGCAGAGCCAACTGGGGCAACTCTTCAAAACTGAGTCACCAAGTCAGAGACTAGTCTTCAAGTGTTTCAGGTGTTGAAATAGAATCATCACTATACACCCAAAGATGATTAGAACTTTTGAGATCAACCACAGTAATAAAAATCACTTAATGACTAAACCAGAGTTTACTAATTTGTAATGGTTTATAACTAAGAATTCTCATTATGCTAAATATAAATTATAATTATACTATAATGCAATAAAATTATTTAATTATGAATTACTAAACAATTTATATTACATATTGGTAATTTACTAATAAATGAACATAAATTTATAATTCACTTTCCAGTGAATTTCCACTGAATTCACATTCGCAATCCAAGACACCTACCTTTCTCTTATCAAAGTACCTAAGAAGCTAAATTATTATTCAGGAGATTATTTAAGGAGCATAAATTCAGAGCAAGGAAAGCAGCATCTTACTGTCCCAACCTATGGACCTGTCAACTTTAAAAACACACTTTTGAGGGGGCACCTAGGTGGCTCAGTTGGTTAAGCATCTGCCTTCGGCTCAGGTCATGATCCCAGGGTCCTGGGATCAAGCCCCATATCAGGCTCCCTGCTCAGCGGGGAGTCTGCTTCTCCCTCTCCCTCTGCCCTCTCACCCTTGCTTGTGCTCTCAAATAAATAAATAAAATATTGGAAAAAAAAAACACCAAAAACACTCTCTGAGGACCACAAATGAGAATGGGGAAAGGAGGACAGATGCAGACAAGAAGAAATTAGGGCATTTTTCTTCTGATGAAATTATTTTAGGCTACAAGAACACTACAGAAGTTAACATTGGAATGGTTCAAACACCAAAACTTATACTCTAGCTTTTAAAGGAATGAAAGAAAAATAAAACCACCCTTTCCTACTCCTCTCATTTTTGCTAACCACGAAAATAAAATATACTACAGTTCATCAGCATGTCTATAACACTGGCCCTACAGTACCCAGAGTCACCCTCTGATTTGTCCTCCTCGTCAAAACTGTTCAAAATTAACAAAAAACTTTCTAAATCAGACTGAATTTTACAATTTCTTCCCATTCATCTTAAAGGTAAATGAAAGACAGGTCTCTTCACGTTCTAAAAAATAGTACATGAATGACTCCAATAACCACAAAATTGTTCTGCAGTCAATACACTTAAAACTCCTGTTAAAAATGATCCATGGAAGTTGATACCTGAGACTTGACACGCCTTGTTCTCTTCGGCAGAATGTTCATTCTTGTGCCTGGCTCTGGGGAAGTTTGGACATCAGTGCCAAGAACCTCAGGCTCTACTTTTTCCTTAAGATCTAAATTAGGCATCTGTACACCCTAAAGAATCAGAGCACAGAAAGAGAACAGGTTCACTGATAAGAAATCAGACTGGAGAATCAGGGGAAAAGTATTAAATTTCCAATAAATCCCCAAAACTACATGAAACCAGATGACAATTCTACCCACCAAATTGATCTATAGATTCAAGACAATCCCTATCAAAATCCTAGCAGGCTTTTGTTGTAGAAATTGAGAAGTAAATTTCTAAAATTTATGTGGAAATGCAAAATCTTTGGATATTCTGAAAAAAGAAGAACCAAGTTGGAAGACTAACACTATTGGATATCAAAACTTACTATAAGGCTACAGTACTCGAGACCAGTATAGTATTGGTGTTAGGGTAAGTATACGGACCAAAAAACAAAACAGAGACCAGAAATAAACCCACATTTGTAGTCAACTGATTTTCAACAAAGGTGCCCAGGTAAATCAACAGGAAAAGGGTAGTAGTCTTTTAAACATGACACTGGTACAACTGAATATTCATATACATATACATTTCCCCTCCCTTCCCCAAAATGAAATACTTCTACCTCCTACTATACACATACAAAAAAAAAAAAAAAAAACTCAGAATGATCTCAGGCCTAAATATAAAAGCTAAAACTATAAAACTTCTAGATGACAACAAAAAAGAGTATCTTTGGGGCCTTGGGTTAGGAAAAGATTTCTTAGATATGACAACAGAAGCACAATCCATAAAAGGGGGGGAAGGAAATTAATAAACTACTCTTCAAACAGACACCATTATAAAAATGAAAAGATAAACCACAGTCTAGCAGAAAGTATTTGTAAAATCATATACCTGATAAAAGACTTGTATCCAGATTATATAGCAAACTCTTAAAACAAGTGTAAGATGACAAACAATCCAATAAAAAAAAAGATCAGAACAGGCACTTCATCAAGGAAGATATACAAATGGCTAATATGCACATGAAAAGATGCACAACACCATTGGTCATTAGGGAAATGAAAATTAAAACCACAATGAGATACCACTACACACCCACTAGAATGGCTATAAGCAAAAAAACTGACAATACCAAGTGTTGGCAAAGACGTGAAGAAACTGGAAGCCTCTACATTACTGGTGGGAATGTAAAATGGTTCAGCCACTTTGGAAAACAGTTTGGCAGTTTCTTCAAAAGTTAAACATAAACTTACCATATAACCCAGCAATTCCACTCCTAGGTATCTACCCAAGAGAAATGAAAACATATGTCCACACAAAGACTTATTCATGAATATTCATAGCATTTATTCATAATAGCCATAAACTGGAAACAATCCAACTGTCCACCGACTGGTAAATGGATAAACAAATACAGTATATCCATACAATGGACTATTATTCAGCCATGAAAGGAATGAAGTACTAATACTGGCTAAAACATAGATGAACCTTGAAAACATTAGGCTAAGTGAAAGAAGCCAGACACAAAATTATATTGTATAATTCCATCTATGTGAAATTTCTACAAAGGCAAAAAACTACAGAGCCAGAAAGCAAATCAGGTGTTTATCTGGGTTTGGGGGTACAAACAGGAACCAACTACAACCAAACACAAAGGAACTTTGTGGGCTGATGGAAATATTCTAAAACTGAGCTGTGGTGATCACTGCATAAATGTATAATTTATTAAAGCTTACTGACTGTGTATCTACAATGACTGAATTCTATAGTATGCAAATTATAACCTCAAAAAGCTGTTAAAAAAATACATGAAACCAAAGGAGGAATTTTTCAAAAAGCGTAAGTAATAAGAATTTATTTTAAATAAATAAGAAAACATCCTTCAGGGGAAGAATGAAGCGGGGGAAATCGGAGGGGTAGACGAACCAGGAGAGATGATGGACTCTGAAAAACAAACTGAGGGTTCTAGAGGGGAGGGGGGTGGGAGGATGGGTTAACCTGGTGGTGAGTATTGAGGAGGGCACATTCTGCATGGAGCACTGGCTGTTATGCACAAACAATGAATCATGGAACACTTCATCTAAAACTAATGATGTAATGTATGGGGATTAACATGAGAATAAAAAAAATAATAAAAAAAAAAAAAAAGAAAACATCCTTCATTCCCATTGGCCTTCATCTTGTAAACCACCAAAACTAGCTGCAATTTTTAAATCACATCTTGCTACCCCAAATATTGGTACCTGGAGAAATCTTTTTAACTTGCTATGCTTAGCGAACTGCTAACTTGTTACGGTGAACACAGTCTAACATTCATATTTGGCAGACTGGATTTATCTACTCCTAAAAAAAAAAAAAAAAAAAAAGATGCATCTCACCATAAGGCTGACACCAGATTGGAAAAGTTCATATGGGTAGAGAATTCTTTCATAATGTGACTTCAAAAGAGACCCAGTTCCTTTTCCTGGCAGATATCCCAAGCGACTACCCACTTTAGACCATTTCTTCTCTTTTGTGACCATTTCAAAACCTCCTTTGCTGGCAACAATCTGAAAAGAAAGTAAAACCTATTTAGAGAAAGAAGGCAGATTCATGTATTCTGAATCTGTATTGTGCCTGCTAAATAGAAAAATTATTCTGAGCTTAGATTTCTAATTTCCTTTCCACAAATATCTGACAAAACTGAAACCTGTCAACATTTAAAGTATGAAATGAATGATTTTCGGAAGTTTTGAACTCTACTATTTAACTAATGTTAATGTGCCCATTTTTGCATTCAAATACATTTAATGAATTTACACTTTGTACGTTATACACCTTGAGAAAACTAAACAGATCTATGTACTCGATATCCACAAGAAACTCAAAATATAAAATAAGAATTAAAACAAAAACAAACATAAGCATAAATGTAAGTTACATAGTACGAAATGAACATAAATCCTAAAATTGGGAAATGTACCAAATAACTTACAGAATTTTAACAAAAATGTCAAGGAAAAAGTGGATTCAAAGGCTATTTTAGAAAAGGCTGTAATTTTTCAAAAGGAGTTTTACATGGAAGATTATGAAGGAACGATGGGGAAAGATCAGATTACAGTGGTAGACTTACTAGAAAATATAGTACAGGATGTATTAACGTAGGAAAAGTTAAGATAAATTGGATAATTTGGCTGAATGCTCACATCAAACCAGGCACTATACTGATACTCTACATCTCTCACACTCTAAAATATAGGCAGTCTTCAGTTGACTGATGATAAAATAAAAAGGACTATGACATGGTTATTTGAACTCAAAAAAATTTCCTTGAGTGTACACTACTGTTATTTCTCTGTATCAAAAAAAGTTAAGGGCGCCTGGGTGGCTCAGTTGGTTAAGCGACTGCCTTCAGCTCAGGTCATGATCCTGGAGTCCCTGGATCGAGTCCCGCATCGGGCTCCCTGCTCGGCAGGGAGTCTGCTTCTCCCTCTGACCCTCCCCCTCTCATGTGCTCTCTCTCTCTCTCTCAAATAAATAAATAAAATCTTTAAAAAAAAAAAAAAAAGTTAAGAGAGGGGTGCCTGGCTGGCTCAGTCAGTGGAGCATGTAACTTGATGTCAGGGTTGTGAGTTCAAGCCCCACACTGGGCGTAAAGCTTACTTAAAAAAAAAAAAGCTGGGACGCCTGGGCGGCTCAGCCGTTAAGCATCTGCCTTTGGCTCAGGTCATGATCCCAGGGTCCTGGGATCGAGTCCCAAATCAGGCTCCTTGCTCAGCGGGGAGCCTGCTTCTCTCTCTCCTGCCACTGCTTGTGCTCTCTCCCTCTCTCTCTCTCTCTGACAAATAAAATCTTTTAAAATTTTTTTTAAAAAGTTAAAAGAAAAATTAAACATAGAATTACATGATTCAACAATTCCACCCAAAAAAAGTGAAAACAGGGTTAAACAGATGCAAACCAATGTTCACGGCAGCATTACTTACAAGAGTCAAATGGTGGAAACAACCCAAAGGTCCATCAAGAGATGAATGAATAAACAAAATCTGATATATACATATAATGGAATATTATTCATCCTTAAGAAGGAATGAAACTGATGCATGTGACAACATGGATCCTTGAAAACATTATGCTCAAACACAAAAAGATGAATATTATATGATTCCACTTACATGAAATACCTAGAAATAAACAAGTTTATATAGAAAGGAAGTAGAAGAGAGGTTTTACACCAGGGGCCCGAAGGGAGAGGGGAAGTTTTGGAGTGATGGTTGTACAACATTTTGAATGTACTTAATGCCATTAAATTATACACTTAAAAAAATGGTAACTGTTATGCTATGCATATTTTACCACAATTTTGTATAAAAAGGTTAAGAACATGGCCTGTGGAGCCAGATTGCCAGAGTTCAAATCTCAACTCCACTACTTAGTAACTGCGTGACCTTGGGCTAGTTATGTCGTAATTTGCACTCCGGGGTCCTCACTATTATTAAAATATTAATAATTTAACAGCACTTACACTTTATTTTATGAGGCAGTTGTGAAGACAAATGAAATAAAACATGAAAAGCACCAGGACAAAATAAGCACTGTGTCAACGTTAGCAGTATTATAATGACTGTGTGTGTGTGGGCAAGTGGGGGGTGTGAATGCTATAAATAAATGAACGTTTTGAGCTCTTAGACTCTACAATGCTCTTATAGACAAAGATGAACCTATACCAAAGCAAAATTTCCCTCTACTGAAATATGTGAAAGCTTGGTGGCAACACATAAGTTCACGTGCACAAGAGTTGAACACATCTCTAATTCTTTAGCTTCTTTTAGCACATCCTCAGAAAAGCCACCTCTCTTTAAAAAGGCTAGCCAGGGGAAAATTATAATGAGAAAAAAGTTTATTTTTCCAATGTTGTAGTATAGAGGAAAACACAATGAGGGCGTTTTAGAAGGCTGTCTGGAAGCAACTGCATGAATCAGGATGCCTTTCATTCACATCTTTCCAGTGCTTCTGTACTGTCAAGTACTGTCAAGTACTGTTCTGGGTGCTTGAGATCCATCTGTGAATAAAACAAAGATCTTTGCCCTCATGGTGCTCACATTCTAGCAGGAAAAACAGGCCATAAACATCATATGTATATTTTAAAGTGATAAATCCCATAGAAGAAACTTTAAAAAGCAGTTAAAAGACCTCACAAGTAGCAAAGTGAGGGTTTAACTAAAGTATTAAACAGTCACAAAAAACTTCATTATAAAGGTGAAATTTGAGCAAAGACTCCTTCTAGGTGAAACAGTTACCCAAGCAGACATACAGGGAATAGTCAGAGCAGGAGCCCCATGTTAGAAGCACACCTCAAATGTCTGAGGAACAATAAGGAACCCAATGTGGTTGAAGCAAGTGGGGAGGAGTTCTAAAGGAAACAGAAACTCTCTTAGTAATCTTCATTATACAATACATTTATCACCATTACATACTACTCTAGTTTATATGCAAATCACTTTAAGTTAAATTTCCATTAGTAATGATATATCTGCACAGATCCAGTCAGGCTGTCCCATCCAGTTAAGATGCTTACTGGCATGCAGTTGTGAAAATGACAGCCAGCACAGAGTATGGCTAAGAAATAAGATAAAACTATCTCACAAAGAAATCAACACTATGACTTTGGCTTCGTGCATACAAACACTCTAACAATCTAACAGGGCCTGATACAATAAAAACACACAAAACTTTTAGCACGTTTTTCTTCAGCTGACAGAGTCAAGAATTATCATGTATAATTTCAAAATATAATGCAGCCATCAAAAAAAAAAAAATGAAATCAGGGTGCCTGGGTGGCTCAGCCGTTAAGCATCTGCCTTTGGCTCAGGTCACGACCCCAGGGTCCTGGGATCGAGCCCCACATCGGGCTCCCTGCTTGGAGGGAAGCCTGCTTCTCCCTCTCCCACTCCCCCTGCTTGTGTACCTGCTCTCACTAACTCTCTCTGTCAAATAAATAAATAAAATCTTTAAAAAAAAAAATGATATCTTGCCATTTGCAATGATGGGGATGGAACTAGAAGGTATTATGCTAAGCAAAATAGGTCAATCAGAGAAAGATAATTATCATATCTTACTGATAGGTGGAATCTGAGAAACAAGGCAGAGGATCATAGGGGAAGAGAGGAAAAAAATGAAACAAGACAAAACCTGAGAGGGAGAAAAACCGTAAGAGACTCTTAATCTCAGGAAACAAACTGAAGGCTGCTGGAGTAGAGTGGGGTGGGAGGGATGGAGTGGCTGGTGATGGACACTGGGGAGGGTATGTGCTATGGTGAGCGCTGTGAATTGTGTAAGACTGACGAATCACAGACTGTACCCCTGAAACAAATAATACATTATGTGTTAACAATAAAAAATAACAAAAATAAAATAAAATAAAAATAAATTTAAAAAATTTCAAAATAGGGGCGCCTGGGTGGCTCAGTCGTTAAGCGTCTGCCTTCTGCTCAGGGTCCTAGGATCGAGCCCCACACCAGGCTTCCTGCTCAGTGGGAAGCCTGCTTCCCCCTCCTTACTCTCCCTGCTGTGTTCCCTCTCTTGCTGTGTCTCTCTCTGTCAAATAAATAAATAAAATCTTTAAAAAAAAATTTTTTTTCGGGCGCCTGGGTGGCTCAGTTGGTTAAGCGACTGCCTTCGGCTCAGGTCATGATCCTGGAGTCCCAGGATCGAGTCCCGCATCGGGCTCCCTGCTCAGCGGGGGGTCTGCTTCTCCCTCTGACCCTCCTCCCTCTCGTGCTCTCTGTCTCTCATTCTCTCTCGCAAATAAATAAAATCTTAAAAAAAAAAAAATTTTTTTTTTCAAAATATAAAACCATTTACTCCATTTTGTCATGAACTGTATCACACCATTATCACTAGAAAAATATCACTTACAAGCCATACCCTATAAAAAGGTACATGACATGCAAAGATAAACTGAACAAAATGGAAACAAGCCCTTAATCAATACTTGACCAAAGAATAATGTCAACTGAGGTCAAAATTTCCATCCAATGTAAAAAAAACTAAGTCTGGCCAGTAGAAGACAATCTTAACAGACATAAAGTAGCAATAGTTTTCTACTTAAAAGTTCCCTCTCAAGCCTCCACTGAAAAGACAGTAAAGGAACAAAAAGGCACAGAACCAAGAGAAAGCAGATACACAAGTGATAATCTAGCAGGCAATATCAAAAACCCACCAAGCACCTTCAACAGAAGAAAGCCAAGGAGAAGCTTTTCCAATACAGAGCCTGGAAAGGCCTAAGAAATGGAAGCAACAATCCCTTTAAAATTAGAGATGGCGGGGCACCTGGGTGGCTCAGTCGGTTAAGCGTCTGCCTTCGGCTCAGGTCATGATCCCAGGGTCCTGGGATAGAGCCCAGAGTTGGGCTCCTTGCTCAGTGGGGAGCCTGTTTCTCCCTCTTCCTCTGCCTGCCACTCCCCTTTGCTTGGGCTCTCACTTTCGCTATCCCTCTGCCAAGTAAATAAATAAAATCTTAAAAAAATAAAATAAAATAAAATCAGAGGTGGCAATAAATAGAGAACAGGACTGGCTGAAAACCTGTATAAAAGCAATCAGACCTCCTCCAGTCAGCACAGCCAGGCAACTACTGCTCTCCAATCCCAGGACAAGACTAGAGATTTACTCTCAGGAGAGTTTGAAAAGAAGGAACCTAAGAGAAATAGGTAAGCAAACTATAGGATCAGTCTAATACTCTAATAGTCTAACATCAAGTTATTAGTCTAATATCCAACTAATAAAAGTTCAGAAAGAGAGAAAAGATAAGCGGAAGAAATTATCAAAGACTACAAAAAATACAAGAAAAGTTTTAAGACCTCAAAGACATGAGTTCAGATAAGAAAAGTTATCAAGTGGGGAGGGGGTGGGGGGATGGGGTGGCTGGGTGATGGACACTGTGGAGGGTATGTGTTGTGGTGAGCGCTGGGTGTTGTGTAAGAGTGATGAATCACAGACCTGTACCCCTGAAACAGGTAATACATTATATGTTACTTAAAAAAAAAAAAGAAAGAATTAAATATACATGCCCCAGTGCCTATACCCAAGTTTAAAAAAAAAAAAGTTATCAAGTGCAATAAAAGTATTAAATGAGACAGTGGAATTCTCTCCTCAGAAGTGGTTTCACAGAGAATGGTATCAGGAAGGCTATGAAGAAGGCAGTAGTTTGGGTATAAATGGAGGAAGACAATATGGCACATCACATGGAGCTAAAACTGGATCCGAGATCAAGGGCTACTAAAATTTTGCTTTTGCTTGGAGAGGTCTCCTGCATAGCTGTGCCACTGAGAAAGACAGCAAAAAGATGAAAGTCTTAGAATCATTGACTGGAATGATTCACAAATTCCCTTATGATGACCCTACTTAGAATAAACTTCATGAAGACTTAGACAAAAATAAAAGGTAAATTTAAAAGCTTTGTTTATTATTAAATGTTCAGGTGGACTTAAAATTAGTGCTGAAGATTCTAGACTTTCATTTTAAGGATCACAGATGAACAAAGATGAAACATCAAGGAACAGATGTCCATCTATTAAGTGTTTAAAAATGTGATAAAAAGCAAAACAATAAATAAGTAAATAAACATGTATGTATACAATGAAAATAAACACATACCAATGCATTTACCACTGTGAAATCTCAAGGCACTTGGAATAAAGATCAGATTCTACATCTTCAAGAAGAAGAAAGCCACACAGGAAGGAAAAATAATTAATATAGCATCAGTCTCTCAACAGTAACACTGAAAGCTGAAAGATTATGGAGTAAGGCTTTCAAAATACTAAAGGAAAACAATTTACAACTTAGACTGCTAAACCTCACCAAACTACCATTAAAGTGTAGAACATTTTTAAATAAGCAAAAAATTTACATTCCATTTATCTTCTTGTTCAAGAAACTAACAGAAGAAATGCTTCACCAAAATAGGAGGAAACCAAATAATATGAAGACTTGAAATAAAGGGAAAGGCAAAGGGAATTCCCAGAATGATAAAAGCAAAAGGAGGTTCCAAGCTGACAGCTGACCTTAAAGAACAAGGAATCTGGATTGGAGCAGAAAAAAGAACTCCAGAGAAATGGCTCCAAGAAAAAATGGAACTGACAGATTACTTGACAGGTAAAGATTTATACTGCTGCTGGAAAATCTGAAAATAAATTTTTGATGGTTACAAAGAAAACTTAAAAAATAAAAACAGGGAGGGGGATTATTAACTCCAAGGAAAATAAAAATTGTAAGGAAAACAATCATAGCACACTATAAGGCTCAGGTACAAACAATATTTGTATTTATACTCACAGTAATAACTTCTAATTAATAAAAAATTGATCTAGGACACTCAGCTGGCTCAGTTCATGGAGCATGCAACTTTTGATTTGGGGGTTGTAAGTTGAAGCCCCATGATGGGGGTAGAGATTACTTAAAAATAAAATCTTTAAAAAAAAAAATTTGATCTAACTACACTAGAATGGAAGAGGGGAAGTATGTAAGGATTTACACTCTCCATCTCTAATAGTAGAAAATCAGTGTATAATATTTAAAACTGAAAGGTGAAGAACTAGCATGAGCATATTATTTGGAAATACAAAGATCTAAATCAGAAACAGCTAAAAGAATTGAAAGTAATTAGTTCTGAGGAGTGGGAATGGGAGTGGAGAGGTGGAGAGGAAGAATGCTGCTTTTCATTTTATATTTTAAAAAGTATTACACTGGGCGCCTGGGTGACTCAGTTGGTTAAGCGACTGCCTTCGGCTCAGGTCATGATCCCGGAGTCCCGGGATCGAGTCCCGCATCGGGCTCCCTGCTCAGCGGGGAGCCTGCTTCTCCCTCTGACCCTCCCCCCTCTCATGTGCTCTCTGTCTCTCTCATGCTCTCTGTCTCAAATAAATAAATAAAATCTTTAAAAAAAAAAAAAAGTATTACACTGACCGGGCGCCTGGGTGGCTCAGTCGGTTAAGCGACTGCCTTCAGCTCAGGTCATGATCCCAGGGTCCTGGGATTGAGTCCCACATCAGGCTCCCTGCTCTGCGGGGAGCCTGCTTCTCCCTCTCCCACTCCCCTTGCTTGTGTTCCCTCTCTTGCTGTGTCTCTCCATCAAATAAATAAATAAAATCTTTAAAAAAAAAGTATTACACTGACCAAAAAAAAAAGTTTTTAAGGGCTAGAATGAATGTTCCTTGCTGCACTGATTATAAACAGTAATTGTTAATGTAAAACTCCATTATAGACATTCTGAGTAATACTTTTTATTATTAAAAATAATAAAACAAAGTGATAATTTAATCAACACAGGAAACCATCAAAATGAGAAATTGACTGAGACCTGATAACTGAAAATTCGCTTCCCATTGTAAACTAGTGTAAAGTGTTTCAAAATCATGTCTATAATAACACAAACTCCAGAGATGCTCACCAGCTGTCAGCCAAATATAATATTTTTTTTAGTTTTAGTATAAAATTTAATATAAAATTTTTAGAGCATTGTGACCTGACACTAAATTTAAATTGTATTACAAAAAATAACTTAAATATGTTTGTCTTGTTTTTCCTTGAAAGTGAAATCTCCAAAATTAACTCTATAATTTGAGTAACATTTTATTTCAAAACAGTTTATCAATCAGAGGATATGAAAGGCCACACAGAAAAAGATACTTTGCAAAGTTCCTCAGATAATCAAGCTATCTTCACTCACAAGTCAGAAGGAACATAAATTTTTATTATTGTATTAACAAAACATGTTTTGAAGGTAATTTAAATGCTGCTGCAGGTCAGTTAGTTCTTTTCACATTAGGAACAAAGTGAACAAGTTTAGGCAAAAATTAGTCTAAACTCTTCACCCTTAAGTTTTCAAACTCTTATTCATTCTGGATAATGCTGGCTTCAGTTAACCATTAGCACTACTTACAGATATTGATAGATATCACACATGAGAATGGTGAGTAACATGAATCTCTTTTAATATAACAAGTTTTCAATTAAGAAGTAGAAAAAAGATGACAAGGTCAACATAAAACATTATACACTCAACACCAAGATAATATTAATAGATTGGTGTCATTTCTTTTGCATATTGTTTATCATAGAGCCCACTAATCTGTCATTAAATAAGTCTTATAATATAAAATAATTTTAAAGATAACTTCAAAATCTGTCATTTACATTTACTCATGCTTGTATTTCATTGTCAAACAAATCCTGCACAGGAAACGATGTTTTCCATCAAGTTTATTGGAAATTCCTCATTTCATAGATTCACTAGCCTCTGCTCCAATTTCTAAACCAAGTACAAGCCTCACCTTGCTCAAAGCATACAGATCTAGGATTTTTCTCTCCACCACTGGAATCTTCAAAGTAGATCCTTGGAGTTCCCAAAATTTTGCTAATTGATCCAAGAAGTCCAGTCTCACTCTGGTCATTGCCTAAGATTATTAAAAAACAGAAATCAGAAATAGGAATTAAGTTATGATTGAAAATAAATGAGTTTTACTTAACAAAGGTACTCATTTCTCTAAAGAAATCCAAAAACTTCATTACTGCTTAGTCCAATCCTGTAAAATAAGGCAATAAAAAACAAAATACTTCTAATAAACTTTATTCACTAAGGCAAAAAAGTCACTCCCTAATATATTAGAAATGTTCTTATATTTAATCAACCAAAGCAATTTTTTTGTAAAAGTTGGCTTAACTTTAAGCTAACCAGAAAATTTAGTAAATCGGATTATTCTGTTTCTAAGCATTCTATCATTTCATCCGTAGAAAATATGCCTACCTCAGGTACACCAATTCTCCACCCCACTGATATTAAGATCCTTCATGTATCTAATTACAAGAGACTAAAGGGAAGAAAGAAATAAAATCTCAGAAAATAAATGTTTCAGAAGCATCAAGGGGGGGGGGAAAAAAACTTCACTATGACATATTAAGCCTCAGCTAGCTAAGATTTCTCTTTTGTACTCTGAAACACTTTTCTACCACACTGAAGTATCTTCCGATAACCCGGCAGAGAGGTAAAACAGCAATATTTAAATAGACTTCAATCTAGAAAATTTAAGAGACTAGTAATATTTAAAGAGAGAGTTACTAAATCAGATTAACAGTCCTGGGAAAGTTCTGTTAAAGTTAAAAATAACCTTTGAAAAGCTTTGATAAAATATTAAAGCCTACTTTTCAAAGACGCCCAAGAGACAGAATCTCCCAACATTAACATAAAATTTTAGTAGAATAGTAAGTGCTGAAGAAGTAGAACTTAGAATTTCAGGTCTCAAAATGAAAAAAAAAAAAGAATTTCAGGTCTCTGCAGGTAAGCAATGGATATTTCCACTATGAAAAACATAGCTAGAGATAGTTTCCCATAGTCCCAGTTAAGCAGAAAAACTGTTAACAACTACTTTTTACAATTTTTTTTTTAAATCAGAAACTTCCATTCAGGCGCACCAGGGTGGCTCATTCAGTTAAGCAGCCAACTCTTGATCTCAGCCCAGGTCTTGATCTCAAAGTTGTGGGTTCAAGCCCTGTGTACGGCTCACCCCCAAAGTGGATCCTACTTAATAAAAAAGAAAGAGAAAGAAAGAGAAAAGAAAGAAAAGGGAAAAGAAAAAAGAAAAGAAAAGAAAGGAAAAAAAAAAACTTCCTTCCATTCAATCCCAACTAACGTTAATTCTGAGCCCTGGTACATGAGTTGCTCAAAGTTCTCTACTAGAACCCTGACATTAAAATGAATCAGGAGGCAGAAATCCTGATATAACACTCACCTCAAGTTCATTCAGGCGCTGGACTCTGGGAGTGAAACGAAAACTTTTTACTTCACATGCAAATGGAGGTTGCCAATCCTAAATAGAAATATATATATATATATATATATATCTTTAAACACACTGATGTATAAGCAAAGAATGCATTATTCATTCCCTTAATTTAAGGGATGAACAGCCATAAATCATAATGAAAACAAGTCAACTTTAAGTCTTTTTCATTGTAGAAACAGAAAAAGTAATATTTTTAGATGAGATATTTTTAATATTACTTATCTCCAATCATTCCTCATATTCTATTATTAAAAATATTTTATCTATAAATCCTCCTCAAACTTCACCAGTCCCATTATTTATAAGCCACAATTATGCTTTCCCCAATTACTCAAGTGGAATGCAGTGAACTCATGTATCATAAAACAGTGTCTAATAAACACCTAAGTTTACCAAATTATAAACAGAATGTGAAAGAAACTAAAAAGGGTAAAATTGAAGATTAAAAAGTGATTTTTTAAAGTACTTATATAATTGGTTAATATCTTTTTTTATTCATGTCTAATGTGACACAGCACTTTACAGTCCATGTTACATAAATGTTTTGTTCAAAGCCTGGTATTTCAGCGCCCAAATATTAAAAAAAAAAAAAAAAAAGTAAGCAAATCCACAGAACAAGGGCAATTTCCAGATTGGAGTTGTGGTATAACTGAAATGAGATAGCACAATTCAAGCAGGGTTCTAGAAAACATATTTTGATTTGGCCTAAATAACAGTAAATCTACTCAAACATGTGAAAAGTAGTCAAAAAAATTTTTTTTATCTTGGAAACTAAAGAACTTCACCAATATTGAAATTAAATTCTGCTTATAAACAAGATTTATTTTTAATAATAATATAACATACAAAGAGAAGCTACATTATTTCAATCTTTTTTTAGTAATAAAAGGCATACATATACACTTTTTTTTACCTAAAGGAAACCTGAATACAATTTCTAACTTCATAAAGACAACAGAGTAGATGAATATATGGTTTAAGAAAAACTTCAGGGCTTAAAGTTTTGCTAGTATTAGAGGTAATTTTGATAGCTAAACAGTTAAATGAAGCTTTAGGAGGATGGCAATGCATATACCATCACTCATCATAGCAATCAGCTTTTAATCTTTTGTCTGTGATTAATAGTTTATAAATCTTAATCAAATTCATTAAGCACCAACAGGTTTAGCAGCATGTCTGGGTTTTAGAATCAAATAGATTGATCTAGGTTCAAAATACACTTTGCCACACACCCAAGATCATACATTTGATAAGTTATATAACTTATTCAAACTTGTCTCATCTGTAAAATGAGATGTTATTTAACCCACTAGGGCTTCAAAGAATATTAAGTGAAATAATCTGTAGGTGCTAAATTAGCTCCTCCTCCTCCCTCCTATCTTAAGCTCTTTTTATTCTCTATGGTGCACACCACTGTGGTAGTGTGGTGAGAGCAGACGCTTTTTTAAAATGCAGTATGGAGAACAGTACTTCACCATTTATTCTTATAACTAGTAAACAAAACACAAAGCAAGGTGTCCGTTTAATAAGCACTGAAGGCAACAGTTCACAAACGTTAATGTGCATTAAACTTCATCTGAGAGTACGTGCTAGCAAAGCACATTCTAGAACTTCCACATCTAGAAATTTATCCTAGTCTGAAAAGGGGCCTAGAGATCTGCATTTTAGCCAGCATCTGGTTGAGCCTTGTGCAAGTGGACAAAGAACAGCATTTGGAAACGTAGGTCTTATGGGTAAAGAAAAAAAACCTTTTGACCTTGAGCAAATCACTCAACCTCTTGGGGCACTAATTCCCCCAAAGGAGTAGTTTCTGCTTTCCTTGCCTTAACGATTGAGGATTATAAAAAACCTACAGGCAAATAGTTATTTGCAATAATTGCAATTCATAAATCTTTGAACCCCGGTTCCTTATGTCAAAAGAGTAAACGTTTTCTTCCACCTCTATTGTTGACTAATTCCTCTTAAATCACCAAATTCTAAAATAAATGCTGCTCCTTCTCTTCCCCTGGGAAGACTTTTTCATTGCAGCAACAAAGTCTAGGGTTATTTTGTAATAACATTCTACCGGACAACTAGATCTCAGATTACCGTTTAAGAAACCTTACCCTTGAGATGAGGCCCGCAAATATTTAATAAATTAAGCATTAACGAACTTGGATAAAAAAAAATAGTCAATGCAAGGGCAGTTTTTACTACAGCACCATAATGAGAGAGCACCATACATGAGGTAAGATATGTCCTGTCCTAACACTTCAAACACCTTCTCGGCCAACGAAAGGCCTTAGGTCTTTTGTTACCCTTGCCTACAATCAAAGGAGAAGAAAAGTACCAGCTCCCAAGTTCTAGGCAGAAAGGCTCCTGGGACACCACTCTCGCGTTCAGACGTGCCTACCACATAAGGCTGCGAAAGAAACCAAGGCAAGAACATCCAGAAACTTAGCTTCTAGTTGTTGATAAGCGAGAGAGTAAATATGAAAGGGCAGAAGGACCGGAAAAGTAAAGTTAAAGCACTCTCCCCTCTCTCCTCGGACTCCGGTACCTTGGGCGGTCGGATTTTGCAGATGCCGGTTTTTTCCGCGAGAGGCCGGATGCGGCCGATAAAGCTGAGAGGGTCCGTGAACTCCTCCCAGCTGGGCTCAAAGACTGGACACTCAGGAGGTGGCACGAACTCCGCCGCGTAGCCCCCCGGCCCCACGCCTGCCATAGCAATACCCGGGGGGCCCCCGGGGGAGGGGGAGGGGGAGGGAACAGGTGGAGAAAGGCTGGCTGAAGCCCACCGAACCCGCTCACGTCTCCTGACAGGGGCCGAAACTCATCTTCTCGGACAAGAACCGCTCAACACAGGAACCCCACAATCGCTTCCTCTTCTCGTTTGTTATTGTTTCCTTCGGGGTTTTTCCTCTCTGGGTCAGGACTTTTCCGGAAGTTAACGTACTGTCAAATCCCTCCGCCACCACAGAAACAGAATCCCTCCGCAGCAACGCGACGCCTCATCGTAGGGCCTTCCTTCTTCCTCCCTTTGCCCTTAGCCGCGTGTGGTTCCTGTCTCCTTGTCTGCGAAAGTTCTGCGCTGTCCGAAGACTACAAGCGGCACACCGCGGAGGGCCCACGAGCTCTCCTTTAGGAAAGAGCTCTGAGAGGAGAGCAGCCGGGGCTCAGGGAGAACGCACTCTTCCGGCGCGGAGGAATGTGTAATGCTTCAGAGGGCAGAGGTTCTGCTTCCGGTGAGGAGGGTTCTGTACCTCTTTGTGTATAAATGACACGAAAACAAACTCGGCCAGCCCGAGGTGGTACTATCTCGCTTAGCGGGTACGCTTGTTTTAACTTGCCATTTTCCACGTAACTAACTTTTTCGGCCTCTGTCTTTTTCTTTAGTCTTTTGACCGTTAGTATCCCTTCTGAATACTCTCACTCGGCCACTTTATAGTCGCCTCATCTCCATGACGACAGGTTCGGGTCCAATGTAACCCCCAAATCCTGCCAGCCGGCCTTAGCCACCATCTAGGAATTGCTTTTCGTGCACATGGAAGCAACCGCTCTTGACCTTGCTTTTCCAGCAATTGACCCCAAGTCATCTCAACAGCAAGCACTTTAGTCTGCTACCACACGCTCCATAAACCTTTCTCAGTATGCTGTAAAAGCTATTACAACCTTCTGATCCTGCTTGTCAAAAATTTCTATGCCAGTGTACATCTCCACTTACTCCAAATTGTGGCAAATAACGTAGAAAGAACTAAAGAAGAAACCATGAAGGGCGCCTGGGTGGCTCAGTTGGTTAAGCGACTGCCTTCGGCTCAGGTCATGATCCTGGAGTCCTGGGATCGAGTCCCGCATCGGACTCCCAGCTCAGCGGCGAGCCTGCTTCTCCCTCTGACTTTCTCCCCTCTCATGCTGTTTCTCTCTCTCTCGCTCTCTAATACATAAATAAATAAAATCTTTAAAAAAAAAAAGAAAAAGAAACCATGAAAATGTAGTTCCAGTATTAAATATTTATTGGAAGGAAGACTTCCTTTCCAAGGACTCCCTGTGCAACCTCAGCTACCCCAGGACCTAAATGGCCAACTATGGATGATGATTCCCAAAAACTGCATTTCCAGCCAAGATTTTTCTTTCGAGTTACCAGTACATCGAGCTACCTACTAGATCTCCCACTTGGTTAATTCAAGTACCCTCTGTTTTTTCAGTGTTTCCAGTTTCCACGAATGACTTCATCCACCTACTCAGCCTGAACCAGAAATCCTTGGCCTCCTCCGTTACTATGTATAATCAAATGTCAAGTCTAGAGATTGTGTCCCCTAAAAATTTTAAATTCACCCATGCCTCTTCATTCTTATTATCACTATCCTAATTTAAGTTCTCTCCCACCTGAACTATGATAGCTCAGTTCTTACCCCCTCTCAAATCCCATTCTACTCCGTTGTCAGATTGCTTTGTCTAAAATCCATCTTACTCCCAAGCTTCATCTGTTACGCTTCTCTATATACCACACCCAGAGTTTTGTGATGGCTTTGATGCACCATACTTTCTCTGGTCTCTGAGCCTTCACAGATAATGTTTCCTCTGTCTGGAACATGTTTTACTCTCCTGATCCCACCCCAGAGTTTCATATATCCCCTTTCTGACCTACTCCTTTTTTTTTTTTTTTTTAAAGATTCTATTTATTTATTTGAGAGAGAGAGAATGAGAGGGAGGAGGGTCAGAGGGAGAAGCAGACTCCCCGCCGAGCAGGGAGCCCGACGCGGGACTCGATCCCGGGACTCCAGGACCATGACCCGAGCCGAAGGCAGTCGCCCAACCAAATGAGCCACCCAGGCGCCCTCCTTTTTTTTTTTTTTTTTTTTTTTAAGATTTTATTTATTTGAGAGAGAGAGGGAGCATGAGCAGGGGTGAGGGGCAGAGGGAGAGGGAGAAGCAGACTCCCTGCTGAACCGGGAGCCCGATGTGGGGCTCGATCCCAGGATCCTGGGATCATGACTCAAGCAGAAGGCAGACGCTTAACTGACTGAGCCACCCAGGCACCCCACACAAACACTTGTTTCAGTTAGTCTTTGTCACGTAACAAACCACTTCAAAACTTAATGACTAAAAAAGCTTAGTGGCTAAAAATGAAAACTATTAATGCAATTCTGTGAGTTGGTAATCTGGTGTTCTCGTGGTTTCCCCTGGGATCACTCATGCAGCTACAGACATCTGACAGCTTAACTGGAGTTGGAGGATCCCATATGGCCTCATCACCTGTCTGGCAGTTGGTGCTGGCTGTTGACTGGGAAACCTCAGTTCTCCACATGACTTCTCATCCTTGGTAGGATAGACGGTGCTTTTTCATAGGCTGGTGAAACATTCTAAGTATGAGGGTGGACTTAGGCCTAGGCTCCAAAATATACAAGATCACTTCTGTCGCATTCTGTTGGTCAAAGCAAGTCATAAGGCTAGCCCAGATTCAAAAGGGTGGTGAAACAGACTACATATCTTGAAGGGAAGAACAATAATATCACATTGCAAAGGGGCAGAGAGAAAGAAAAGTGTAATTCATTACATACAATCATAATGATTCACAACAAAGTGAGATTTTGTACTATTTAAATCTGAAAATCCGTATTATTCACAAAAAAGAGAGATAATGAGATTCTTTTTTTTTTTTTAAAGATTTTATTTATTTATTTGAGAGAGAATGAGAGAGAGCACATGAGAGGGGAGAGGGTCAGAGGGAGAAGCAGACTCCCCGCCGAGCAGGGAGCCCGATGCAGGACTCGATCCAGGAACTCCAGGATCATGACCCGAGCCGAAGGCAGTCGCTTAACCAACTGAGCCACCCAGGCGCCCGAGAGATAATGAAATTCTAAGTAAAGCAAGTAACATTGAAATAATCATTAAATATGTAATTAATTGAAGTATAATGGTTTTGCTTTCATATTATTAATAGAGCAGCAAAGCCCTGATTGACCCTCAGAATAAGCACAAATTCCTAAAAGCTGTGTTTCTGTTAATTTCCTTTTAGTCTTTCGAGTTATACTTACCAAGTACTTTATTTTAAACTGTCTCCCTAGAATATAAAATCACAGAGTAATTATCCCCAAGCATGTCTTTGCTTTGATATGCCCAAGAAATCTGTAGCAGTCACTTAAGCAGTGAGTCTGTAAGAGAAGGGCAGTGAATATCTCTGCTGGGATGGAAAAAAGTTCTCCAGTTTCACCCACATGAGATTCTGATGCTCCCTCAGGAAGGATAGGTGAAGCCACTCTCACCCTTCATGCCCATCCCTTTGAACATCACTATTGTAAAGATCCAAAACTTGTGTTTAATCAGCTCCTATGAGGGCTTTCTGCAAACAGGCTGTTAAATTGACCATCAGTAGTGTTTGGGTCTCTGGACAGAACAGTTAGGTTTAGCTGGAGTTTAAAAGTGCTGTTTGCATTATTTAAGCAGTTCCTAAAAACTTTTGAGAAAAAAATTAAATAATATTAAAGTATTAGGTTTTATCCAAAATTTGCTGTTCTTAGTGTAAGAATAGGATAAAATGAATATCCAACTCTGATAATCATTTAGCTAGGCTGTGATCTCCAAATTTTTTTAAAAAACATAACAAGAGTTCATAAATTCAGAGTAATTGAGGGAAGGCTAGTGTCAGAGAGCCAGCAGTCAAAATTACTGAATTTTTAAAGAAAAGCTATTTTGTTTTAAATATAGTTTTTACCAGTGGTTCTCAAACTTTTTGGTCCAACTTTTGGTCTCAGGACCACTTTTATTAAGAATTATTGAGAACCCCCAAAACTTCTTATTTATATGGATTATATATGGATATTTACTATATTAGAAATTAAAATTAAGAAATGTTTAAAATATTTACTCATTTAAAAATAAAAATAATAAACTCATTACATGTTGTATTGGTCAGCTTTCTCCAGAGAAACGTGACCATTAGGATGTGTATGTATGGAGAGAAATTTAGTATGAGGAATTAGCTCACACAGTTATGGAGTCTAGCAAGTCCAAAATCTGCAGTGTGGGCTGGCAGGGTGGAGTCCCAGGAAAGCTGATTATCGTAAAGATGAATTCTGACGGCACTCTGCAGGAGAATTCCGTCTTGCTTGGTGAGGCTGGATTTTT
>NC_138373.1:68703871-68771601 GCF_054177405.1 Leptonychotes weddellii | reverse complement strand
TCTCTCTCTCAAATAAATAAATAAAATCTTTAAAAAAAAAAAAAAGAAAGAAAAGTTTGAGAATTATTGGTGTTTGTCCTTTAAATACTTGGTTTGAGTGAAGACATCAGGTCCAGAGTTTTTCTTTGTCAGGAGGTTTTTGATTACCAACTCAATCTTCTTAATAATTTTAGCCTTGACCTAATACAGAACTTCCTTTCAACTCTGGGCCACACTGAAAGCTCACCTTTCATGTCACTTGATATATGGGTCAGAGCAGTATTCCAGAGTATGGACTATGTTATCTGGAGAGACCTGAAGAGTCTTTTTTTCTTCCTGGTAAGAGTAAGGTACAATAATTTGTCCTTTACTTTGAAGGGAATGTCCTGTCATGCCTAGATCAGACCCCTAAAACTTCACTGATGTGCTTTGTAAGGTTTACCTCCAACTCTCTGAAGCACATGTATCTTACCAAGGGTTCTAACGCATCTGCCATTTTTTGTCTATACAGTCTAATTTAATCTGATATCATTAGTAGTGAACTAATGAGATCTGTGGTATGGCCAGATCCAGGTCTCTTTAGACTTATTTGATAGCACACAGAAGAGTTAACCTGGTTTTATGGAAAGACTGTAAAAGTATACTGTGTTCACCCCCCACACAAATGAGAACTATTTCCGGTCCTGTTAGGAATGGAAAGGAATACATTTGCTTAATCAGTATCCGTATACCATGTACCTAAAACCAAGTTAATCTGCTCTAGCAAAAACACTACATCTAGCACAGTGACTGAAATTGGGACCTACTTGGTAGTAGTCCACTGTTATCCTTCTGGTTTTGCATAGGTCATACTGTGAATTAAATGGGGATTTGATGGTGACCTTGACCCCTACATCCTTTAAGTCTTTATTTACCATCTTGGCAGGGGTAGGGAGGGGTAGTTTCAGAGTCTTCCTCTTACCTTAACCCAAAAGCCAAGAAGTTTGTTGAAGGTTTTGCCAACTACCAAATATGTCCATTGCAGTTATACATTTGGAGATGGGGAAACTGACCGTTGATTGGGTCTGGACCCAGTGGATCCACTGTGAGCTGGACCTGGAACAAAATTCTGTTGATTACATGGTTCCTATATACTCCAGTGCCATGATAATGCAGGTATCAATGTCAATTCAGACCCTGGATCCATCAGTCCTTGAATTACCTGGGTAATTCCTTTCCTCCAGTGTATAATTACTTAAATAAATGGCCATGGGTCTTTTGGGGAGACTAGGGGACTCATTATCATGTACACTTGCTGTCTTACCAAGTCTTACCTCCTGGGGACCCAGCTTCTTTGTCAAGTAATAGTCTTAAAACTGGCTGAGGTGTGGAAGATGGGTCAGAGATTGTGATTTTGTATAGGGTGCTGCCCTTAGCCTCCCTCCATCTTTGATTTATTTTATTTTATTTTATTTATTCATTTATTTATTTTAATTAAGCTCCACATCAAGCATGAAGCCCAGTGTGAAGCTTGAACTCATGACCCTGATATCAAGACCTGAGCTGAGGTTAAAAGTTGGATGCTTAACCAACTGAGCCATCCAGGCGCCCATCTTTGATTTATTTTAATTTTTTAAGCTGTACCCTGTTAACCACCCATCTGTCTTGCTCCTAAGAACACTATGTTTGTTTTTTTTAAGATTTTATTTATTTAGAGAGAGAACGAGCACAAGTGGGGGGTGGGATAAAGGGAGAGGGAGAGAGAGAATCTCCAGCAGACTCTCTGCTGAGCACAGAACCCAATGCAGGGCTGGATCCCATGACCCTGAAATCATGACCTGAGCCCAAATCAAGAGTCAGATGTTGGGGCGCCTGGGTGGCTCAGTTGGTTGGGCGACTGCCTTCGGCTCAGGTCATGATCCTGGAGTCCCTGGATCGAGTCCCGCATCGGGCTCCCTGCTCGGCAGGGAGCCTGCTTCTCCCTCTGACCCTCCCCCCTCTCATGTGCTCTCTCTCTCATTCTCTCTGTCTCAAATAAATAAATAAAATCTTTAAAAAAAAAAAAAGAGTCAGATGCTCAACCAGCTGAGCCACCCAGGCGCCCAAGAACGCTATGTTCTATTAACCATCTCCATATCACAGGCTCTGAAATCTCGTTTTAGAGTTTGCTTCCTTGGTCCATTTCTGATATCAATGGTCTTAGGTTGGGTTCCCAAGAAAACAGACTCTGCAGTGGAGATTTGCTTGCAGGAGATTTATTGGAGAGTGCCCTCAGGAATAACCACCTATGAAGGAATAAGGAAAGTCTGATTGGGCAGCAGTTGAACTATTTAATTAATTTCAAAAGACCTCAGCCAATGCCACAGGGTGCACTGAAGCTGGGATGGCCCTTCAGAGATATCCTGAATTAAGGCAAGGGGATTGGACTTTTCTGCCCTCTCATTAGCCAGGCACTGGGTGCAGTCTGTCCATTGGTTATACAGTTGGTTAAGGCAGTCCCTCTTAACTGAGGACAATTCTGGAGAGAGATTCATCCGTGAGCCACAGTTTGCAACATTGCTGGCAGTTGAGGAATGAACCCATCAGTGCTAAAGAGGAGAATCTGAGCAGTGTACCCCAGCATCCACTATAATTCTCTTCTAGAACCAACTAAGAAATTATTTTCTGGTCCCTTCTCTCTGAATTCCTGAATATAAATATCTGATGTTTTAAAAATTAGAGCTAAGGTCTCAATAAATCTTATTCAATTTTAATTTGATGTTGCCATTGTCTTAAAAATAAATCAGAAAGGAGATCCTTTAAATAGAAAATTTTACTTCCTCTGAACACAATGTGTGCTTACTCTCTATGAGAATTGCAGGGAGCTAGAAGACAAGAAAAAGATTCAGAATCTCTTGGCTCTTGTGGGCACAGACACTGGAGAAGTGACCTATTTTTATAAGGAGCCTCCAAACAAAGTAAGTAATATTTGGTATGGCATGGTAAGCATGATTTTTTATAAAATGCAGGCTGGGGTCCAAAATAAGAGCAATTTTGGTACTTGCTAAAGAAGATAGAAGAGAATTAGCTGTCGTAGTCTTTAAGTCTTCAAAGCATTTTCTGTAATTACAAAGAGCTTTGTGCTTTTACTTACTCTTTTTTTCCCAAAAAAACCATTATTTACCCCATTTCACTGTTTGGAAACCTTAAAGCACAGAAGAGTGGATGTTTTGGGTGAGATTAGAGAGGAAAGCAAGAGCTGACTTAGTATGGGAGCAAGTTTGCAATACTCAGGTTTCTTTTTTAATCTTAGTTTATGCTGATGACAAAAGTAATGATGGTCTTTATTAAAAACAGACAGATTTCAGAAATCTGTCATATAAAAGTGGCAGTCTCTTTTATCCCAGAGATAAAGCTCTTTTTCCATTCATATAGAAATATTTATGTGTATATATAGTTTTTCCATTTTTACTCTTCTATAAACTGCCTCAGTGAGCATCTTCACTTGATCTTAGCCAAAAGGCCGAGAAGCGATCAGTGAGCATCTTTATGCATATCTACATATGCATGCTTTTGTGTTCCCATTATTTTCCTAAAGGCCCTTGCCAAAGATCCCCTGCCCCTTTCTTTTAGCAGATATTATGAAATAACTCTGAAATTTAATTTTTTAGTTTATATCACTAGCACTGAGTTTTATCCACTTTGTTACTTTGTCCACTTTGGTGTCTCTCATGCATGACATCCTTATATGATTATGGCAGTTTTGACCAATTGGATTTATGAATAGTGTTTTGATCTACAGAAGTAAAGCTAAAAAGTGAAATATGACATTTATAGGAAAGCTAATTCTGTACTTTTTGGTTTTTTTGCTTCTTCAGGTCAGCATTCACTCAAAGACTATCCAGGCTGTAGGTATATGTGAACAGAATGAATCTTCCTCAGCTTTCAGAGCAGGTACCAGCCATATTATAAATTCTCGATGCAGAATTCAAAAACATGGTGCAAATAATTAGATTTCGTTTCCACTATGTAATAATAATAAATGTTCATAATGATGTCTCTGCTGGTTTAAGATCTCACTGAGCTTTTGTTCCTTTAACCTTCCCATGATGTTTTAATAAAGGAGAATAAAAAATACATAATAAACATGCTTACAGATGATAAAACAGATTTGGATAACTTCTGGGATCACAGAATGTTAATTAGCTTTTAAGCCTCAGTCTCCTCTCTCTCTTTTTTAAATGGAAATCCCAATTTTATTTCTTTGCCTTTTTTTTAGAAAATTGACATACAATTGACATATAACATTACATTTAAGTATACAGTGTAAGGATTCAATAATTGTATATATTATGAAATGATCATCACAATAAATCTAGATAACATTCATCACCACACATGGTTACAGATTTGTTTTTCTTATGATGAGAACTTTTAAGATCTATTCTCTTAGCATAAGCCTCTTGAATCATCCTAGGAATTTTGTTCAGTATAATTTTAGTGTTGCTTATTTTTAAAATCTTGTTTTTTGAAAATTGGGTGATCCATCATAACCGAATGTTTAGACTTACTTTTCCTTATTCCTTACCTTTTCTGATTAAATAAGATTTTATGAAGAAAATAGATACAACTCCAAAGGAAAATTCTTTAGAAAGATGAATATTATTATCCAGGAGACCTCCTCGCAGAGTTCCTTTAGAGAGATTCCCATTTGAAAAAGTATTACTATAGTCATTGTATGCTTTCCTTTTTTTCCCTTTCCTTCTCTTCTAGGTAAATGAAACCTCCTCTGCAGAGGTCTGCTGATGCTCAAATAGCCAAAAGAAAAACTAAATAAAGGTCTTGATTAATTTTTGTTTTCTATTTTAGATTCTAAAGTAAACAAAAGAAAACCAGCAATGAGAGAGAAGGAAGAAACTTCTGAGCAATACCAAAGAGACATACAAACACTTACCCTACAGGTAAAGCAGACCAGGACAGTTTCTGTCCACAAGTTTAGCTTTGTGTAACATATCTTTGTTATCACAGAAGTATCTCCTTGCACACATATTTTTTTCTTTCTTTTTTTTTTGTGTGTGTGTGTGTGGACATATGTTTTCATTTCTTTTTTTTTATTAACATATAATATATTATTTGTTTCAGGGGTACAGGTTTGTGATTCATCGGTCTTATATAATACCCAATGCTCATTACAACACACACCCTCCCCAATGTCCATCACGCAGTTACCCCATCCCCATCCCCCTCCCCTCCAGCAACCCTCAGTTTGTTTCCTAAGATTAAGAGTCTCTTATTTTGTCTCCCTCTCTGATTTCATCTTGTTTCATTTTTTCCTCTCTTCCCCTATGATCCTCTGCCTTGTTTCTTAAATTCCACATATCAGTGAGATCATATGATAATTGTCTTTCTCTGATTGACTTATTTTGCTTAGCATAATATCCTCTAGTTCCATCCACATCATTGCAAATGGCAAGATTTCATTTTTTTTGATGGCCTTGCACACATATTATATCTAGGCATCAAGTGATTAAGAAAATTTAGGTTGTTCCTAATTTCTAAGACTTTATGTTTTGAAACCATTATTCTCTGTTCAGCCATTCTAGAAGTGCTATTCTGAACCTTCTGTTCGTTCAGCTTATATGCTTAGCCCTACCTAACAAAACTGTCATACAGTAAGAATTCCCTTTGTGGTTGGCCTTAGGGGAGACATGCAGAGTTAAAATTGTCTCTGCTGATAGATTAACCTGTAGGGGTATATCCGTTTATTTAGTGCATGTGTTCCAAAGTCCTCAATCATCCTTTTACCACCTGGTAATTGTGTATTTTTTGCAACCATGATTTTTTTTCTAGGTGCACTCAAGTTCCTGTCCTTACAGGGTGCAAGAGGAGTCTGTTGCTTTAAATGATAGTTTCTACCTGTGGCCAGTATCTCTGCTTGGAGTGACAGCCAGAACCAGAGAAGGAAATTACATGATACTGATTTTGCTCTACTTTTTAAATTAAAAAATGAAGAGTCATTCTATTTCTATGCAACCAGGGAGTCTTAGAAGGGAGATAGTCCTAAGAATCCCAAACGGGAGATAGTGAAAAGCTGAGACTGTTAGGGTGTAGAGGAAACTGGATTTTCTAGCTTTTTGTGTGTGATGCAGATGCTTTGTTTAGTGTGGACAGAGCTTGCTCTTGTGTAGCCTAACCCCATTTATAAGACATTACATAAAAAGGAGTACACTTAAGATTTTTCTTCTATTTGTTGTGTTGCTGTGCTTTTGTTTGTGGATTTTTTGTTTTGTTTTTTAAAGTTTTCTGGAGAAAGACTCGCTTTTCGAGGTAAGAAATAAGTGGAAGCAAGACAGGAGTGGATACCTCACCCCTTTTGGCCTGTCTAGGTGGAATCACTGCAGGCTCAGCTGGAAGAGCAGACCAAGCTTTCTAGAGAGCAAGTTGAAGGGCTCATGGAGGATAGACGGATTCGCACTGGGGAAATACAAGTTCATCAGCAGAGAAATCAGGACAAAATCAAAGAGCTTACCAAAAAGTGAGTGTTCAAGAAAGCTGTACCTGACAGATGTGTAAACTTTTCTGAGTGGCGTAAAAGTAAACAGTCCTGTCCTTTAGCAGCATAGGACTGTGGAACTGAAAGAGACCTTGAAAAATCTGTCTTTGTTAGACACCCCTGCCTCTCTGTAGGTGGGTGTCCAGGCTTCCCTAGGAGTGCTGTTGATTCTTTTCTTGAAGCGTTGGCAAGTATCCCACATGCTCCATTTAACCCACTTTAGAGTTTTAGCTTGATCTTAGTGGTTAAGAAATGTTCTCTTATCCATTGACAGGTTATCCGACTCAGCCCAGTATGGTAGGGACCTTTTCTTTTGTTTGGTCTTTCACGAATGTGGGAAAAATGACTACGTACCTGTGCAAAAACCACAAACTCTCTGTCTTCACTGCTTTTATTTCCTCACCTGCCTGCCTTTCCTCACCTTTCTGCAGTCTGGTTTCATCTGCACCGTTTACTAAGCATGTCCTTTCTAAGGTCATCATTGACTTCTTAATTCCCATGGCCAGTTATCTCTTTCCAGTCCTCATTGTAACTAGTATCGTTCTGCATATTTGGTACCTCTAACCACCCTTTCTTTGAAATTAGTTCCCTTTGATTTCCGCAACACCTGTCTTGATTCTTCTACCTGTCTGACCCTCCTCGGCTTTTTGTCTGGTTCCAGTGGCTAGACTGTGCTGTACAGATCTCTTCAGTTGAATATGTTCGAACACCTCCAACTTACTGTGACTGAAACAGACTGTTTTTCTTTCCCAAGAGACACCCCCTTGTCCCATCTCAAACCTACTACTTCATTCTTTTTCCCATTTAGTTTAATGGTATCCATCCGTTTCCTAGGCTTCCCAGCCTTAGAGTTATCTTCAACTCCGCACTCTCTTATTCCTGAATCTGAAGCCCTATTGAGTATGAGCCTGGGAAGGCTCTCCAGTCCATTCTCTCCCTCTCATTCTTCTCACATTGGTTCAAGCTATTCTTTTATTATTATTATTATTAAGATTTATATTTTTCTGAGTTATCTCTACCCCCAACATGGGGCTCAAATTCGTGACCCTGAGATCAGAGAGTCGTGTGCTCCCCCTCCTGAGCCAGTTAGGCGTCCCCCAGCTCTATTCTTGTTTACATTGCTGCAGTAATCTAACTGTTCCTCCTCTCACCGATCCCACTGCCTTCTACAGTCTTCCTCACTGTTACGAGTTAGCACCTCCATTAGGAGTTACCAACAGCTCAAAAACATGGGATAGCTCCCCATTTACTTATGATAAAGTCCTGCTACCTCAGCATGAATTACTAGAATCTTCGTCATCTCGCACCAAATTAACCTTTTCAGTCTCAGCTCTTCCTCTACTGCTGTGTTTTACCCCGTCCTTCAGTCTGACTACTAATGTCTGTTGCTTGTGGGATCCTTGCTGTGTGGCAGGCACTTTGCTGTGCATGTTCACCTCTTCTCTGAACACTTCCCCAGGCAGAATTCAGTTTTTCCTCCTCCACATTCTATGATGACTCGCCTGCCCCCGGTGGCACTTAGAGCCACCTATTAGAGTCACATCTGTTCCCCAGGGGCTTGCTGTGGCCTCTGCCCTGCCCTGTATGCATAACAGGCACACAATAAACATTTGTCCAACACTTGGTGATCCTTATCAATTCCATCTTACTTCTTTTTGCATTAAACATTCTATGTTTAAAATTTTTTTTCATGTTGCATTTTTAACGTCCAACGTCCTTTTATCTTCTTTTACTGTCATCTTAAACTTCTCTAGTGCCTCTTCCTCCACTTAGCGGTACGGTGTTTGGAACACCTGGGTTGGCTCAGTCAGTTAAGCATCCGACTCTTGATCTCAGCTCAGGTCTTGATCTCAAGGTCATGAGTTCAGGCCCCATGTTGGGCTTCAGGCCCAGCGTGGAGTCTACTTAAAAAAAAAAAAAAGTGTGATGATTAAAATTGGATGTGATTCTTAAATTAAGATCTCTGACCAATACAGGATAGAAAATGCCTTCTGGCTCTTGCAGGCTCTGTTTCTTTTAACACAGTGTAATATGTTTGCATGTGGCCAGCACATCTCCATCTTTATTTTTATTTTTGGTATTTTGTGCTTACACATAGCATGTTCACTTTTCATTGGATTTTAATTATTTTTAAGGAAACAGTGTTTTTAAATTGTCAGAGTAATTTGTAATTTTGTATGTGTCTTCTAGAATATTAATAGCCATCCTGGTGTGGTATTATCTGTACATCTGAGCATATAATCAGTCCCTTACATTAGATAGATCATCCTAAGGATATTGAATGGCATGAAATCCAAGGCCTTTAATGACTGTCCTTTGGGTCTCACTTTCAAACCATTTATACATTAACAAGACTATTACTTGCCCAGTTTGTAATTGAGAACATAATGTAAAATAGAATAAAATAACTCATTGAAAGCAAGAGAGATCTTGTGGTAACTGAATCAATCTCTCTTTATACACATACATGTATACCTGAGTGTATATACATTCGTTCGGTGACAGTTACCCTGCTTTGTGCCTGCATTATGCTATCATGTTTCCCTTATCTATGTATCCTGTTACTCATGGAAAGAACTGAGTTTTTCTGACATTATTTAGTCAGTGGAAAATTACAGTGATTGCCTCATGGTATTTAATATTCCTTGCAAGCAGTTTGATCATTTGATACAGTATTTTTCTAGAAAGTGTTGATGTTAAACTGATGAGTTGCTAACTTCTAGGGATATCCTTTTTTGAAGATAGAAACATCATTTGCCTATTCCTAAATCTCAGTAGTTAGCAGGAATCTGTTCAGTACTCTGTGTGTTTAGTAGTTGGTACTGTTCTTGACAATCTGGTGGTAGCAGGGCAAAAGTAAACGATAAATAAGGGATATGCTTTCACTCAGGTTAAAAAATATGCATGTTGGGGTGCCTGGTTGGCTCAATCAGTAGGGCATGTGACTCTTGATCTTGGGGTTGTAAGTTCGACCCCCACGTAGGGTGTAGAGATTACTTAAAAATAAAATCTTAAAAAAAAAAAAAAGGAAACTATGCCTTTGACAGTTAAAACATGACAGGGGCGCCTGGGTGGCTCAGTTGGTTAGGCATCTGCCTTCAGCTTGGGTTGTGGTCCTGGGGTCCTAGGATCAGGCCCAGAGTCAGGCTTCCTGCTCAGTCGGAGGTCTGCTTCTCCCTCTCCCTCTCCCTGCCCCCGCTTGTGCTTTCTCTCTCTCTCGCTCACTCTCTCAAATAAAATCTTAAAAATAAATAAATAAAACATGACAGTGTATGAGCAAGTGTCAAATTATAACACAGGGGTAGAGATTTAAACTGATAAAGAATTTCAGAAAATGGAGAAACGAAATGGGCTAAGGTTGTCACGATCTCTCCATGGAGGAAACTGATCTTGAGAAAAGGACAAGATTTGATATCAGGCAGTTTACATGTGGAGCACAGCATAAAGAAAATCAAAACCATTTTTGACATTTTAGAACTTGTGTTCACCCTCAGTCAGGGAATAGTCCATACTTAATGCAGGCTATGTCTTTTCATTATATAACCTGGAATTAGCATTGGGAAAATATCTATAAAGACCAGTCTATTTGGGCACCTGGGTGGCACCGTCAGTTAAGCAAGTTAACTTGATTTCAGCTCAGGTCATGATCTCAGGGTTGTGAGATGAAGCCCTGCATTGTTCTCCACACTCAGTGGAGGGTCTGCTGGAGATTCTTTCTCTCCCTCTGCCCCTCCTCATGCTCAATTGCATGCGTGCATGTTCTCTCTCTCTCTTTTTTTTTAAGATTTTTATTTATTTATTTGTCACAGAGAGAGAGAGAGAGCACAAGTAGGGGAAGCAGCAGGCAGAGGGAGAGCCCTGCTGAGCAAGGAGCCAGATGTGGGACTCAGTCCTAGGACCCCGGGATCATGACCCGAGCTGAAGGCAGATGTTTAACCAACTGAGCCACCCAGGCGTCCCATGTTCTCTCTCTTTTTAAAAAATATTTAATTTTTTTATTTGAGAGAGAGAGATCATGAGTAGGGGGTAGCAGTAGAGGGAGAAGCAGACTCTCCGCCGACAAGGGAGCCCGATGCAGGACTTGATCCCAGGACCCTGGGGTCATAACCTGAGCTGAAGGCAGAGGCTTAACCAACTGAGCCCCCCAGGTGCCCAATAAATAAATCTTTAAAAAAAAAAAGACCAGTCTGTGAACTAGTGCACATGGGTAGGTATATTACACTTTGTCCAGTAAAACATGTAAGTTTGCCAGTGATCAGATTGTGTTTTAAATACTGCTAATGATATTTTATAGAATTTATATATTGCACCATTTTTAAAGAACCTGTATCTTCCCTTTGTTTGAGTAACTATGCATCATATGTACCAGTAAGCATCTTGGTGTCCACATTTGTACTTTCTTTCATAGTCTCCATCATACCCAAGAACTTCTCTATGAGAGCACGAAAGACTTTTTGCAACTCAGATTTGAAAACCAAAATAAAGAGAAGTCATGGATGCTTGAAAAGGATCATTTGATGTCAAAGATTAAGCAATACAGCAAGCAGTGTAAGAAGAAAGAAGATAAAATTGGAAAAGTTTGGCCAGTCATTCATGAGACTCATCATAACCAAAATCAATATATTAAGGTAGTTTTCTTATGTCTTACAGAAATTGTTAATTTCTCTAGAAAAGTTGAAAGAACTCAGAGAATTCCAGAGAACCTAAGAATTGTCATACAAGATCCATTCAGTCCAGGAACCTGTTGTAGCAGCACCCTCAAGAGATAGGTTTCAAAGAGTAGCTTACCATTATAGTGTTTGGGGATTTAGAAAAGTAAACTATTGATTGATTCATTTATTCTTTCAGCAAATATTTATTGCACTCCTACTATGGGCTAGGCTCCGGGGCTATAGCAGTAGATAAATTAGACCAGGTCTGCCTTCATGGCATTTACATTTTAATGGGTGAAAATGGGGGGGGCACACCTCGCTGGCTCAGTGGCGAGAGCATGCGCCTCTTGGTCTCAGCGTCATGAGTTCAAGCCCCACATGGGGTGTAGAGATTATTTAAATAAATAAATAAATAAATAAAAACTTTAATGGGTGAGAAGGTACAGAAACAAAACAGAAAATGATAGCTTATTAAAAAGTGGTATTAAGAAATTAAAAAGATTACATGAAGATTATATATAGTTGCTGAAAGTCTGCTTTTGTAGGGAAGCACAGGGACCCTCTGTAAAGTCTAATATTGTTGCTGAGACCTATAAAATGGTACTGAGCTTGCCATAAAGACCCAGGCAGAGGGAAAAGCAAGTCTAAAATATGTTCAGGGAAGAGGGCGCCTGGGTGGCCCAGTTGGTTAAGTGACTGCCTTCGGCTCGGGTCATGATCCTGGAGTCCTGGGATCGAGTCCCACATCAGGCTCCCTGCTCGGCGGGGAGTCTGCTTCTCCCTCTGACCCTCCCCTCCTCATGCTCTCTCTCTCTCAAATAAATAAATAAAATCTTTAAAAAAATATATGTTCAGGGAAGAGAGGGAGTATCAGTGTGGTCATAGAGGAATAAGCAAGAAGGAAGTGGTAGGCAAAGAGGTTGGAGGGTGGGCAGCAGCCAGTCATGGAGGGCCTTACAGGGCCTTTACTTTCCTGGTAAGAATATTTAGCTCTAAACATTGTATGTCTTTGAAGGATTGTGTGTAAGGAAGAAACGTGATCTGATTAAGGTTTTTACCGATCATTCCCGCTGCTCAATGGAACATGTGTATTATATGTTCTTGTTTCTATTTAAAGAAGAGCTTCAGAAATGTGTCCCAAAACATATATTGTCATGTCCTATTTGGTACAGTTCTGAGCTCCATTATCTGACCCTTCTCAGAGCCAAAAGTATTTGTTTTATTTTAAAGAATTTCTAATATGGACACTTTAGAAAAAGGTTAAGAGAATCATCTAGAAATAGGAGGCTTTCAGATGTTCTCCAAAGTTCCTTGCCATCTTGTTCCTTAACTCGTTTTAGACCTAATGGAAATCATTTATTTCCTTTCTTTCGTTGCCTAAGTGCTACTTGAATTACCAAAATTGTAATTTTATTTTCCTTCTGACCTGCAGTCCCTAAAGGATAAGTTAATACAAGAGAAAAAATTATCCAACATGTATCAAGAGCAGTGCATTTCCCTAGAAGAGGAACTTGCCCGAATTCGTGAGGAAGAGGGAGTGAGGAGAGAGATCTTCAAGGTACAAAATTCTCTTCCACTTCTGACTGAGTGGGAAGCGCAGATGCTCCGGGAATGCTTCCCTCATCTTCACAAATGCCTTGCCATGTCCCTATATTTAGGATCGTACTAACAAGATGGGGAAGCGTTTACAGGTGATGACAAGACGCTATGAAGCCTTGGAGAATCGGCGTATCTTGGAAGTAGAAGGCTTTAAGACGGATATTAAGATTCTCCGGCAGAAGCTGAAAGACTTGGAGCAAATCCTCTATAAGGTAATTGCTGACTCTGAATTACCGAGGGGGGAAAAGGGTGCAGGTAAGGAAACATGGTCGTGAGGGCTCCTCAGAAGAAAGATGGGCTGTTTCCCTGATGGTAGACCCTAGCGGATCACCATCCTTTAAGTCTCATTAAAATTAGCTTAAGTACACACCAGAGGGAGGACACAGTAGACTGAAATCATTGCTAGCCTGCACCATCGTACTTTGATCTGAGTTAAACTTATCAGAAAGCTTCATCCTTCCCAGATCAAGAAGTAGATGAAAAGAACTGTGTCTGTTTTACCAATGGGGAGAGTGAGTGAGTAAGTAATGAAGTAATTTCTCCCTGTCAAACACAGCTTTATTTAGAATTCAGGTTGCCTCAGAATCCTTCTTAAAGAGATTTAACCAGTCATCCACATATCCTAAATGATTGCTATGTGCCAAACAAGGTTAGTTATAGAAGAGACGCTTTTTTTTCATTCTTTGGCAAATCTACCAGTAATGTTTATATTGATCTCTTTTTTTTACTCATTGTTGTCTATTGATTTCTATCCTATGGCTTCTTTACTATCGTATAGGAAAGCAGAGTACCATGCCTTTTCTGCTTTAATTCTACTCTACATTTTCTTTCTTTTAGTCAGTCATTAAGCAAGCTAAGGATTGAATTTATCTGATGTGCTAAAAGTCTCCCCAAAAGGAGCCAGCATAGCCTAGTCTTTATGATTTCTTTTCCCTGGCATGTGCCATAATCATTTCTTCTTCTTCTTTTTTTTTTTTTCCAAATCTCTAGGCAACACTTAATGCCCGGGCAAACCAGGATCTTGCCATTCTGTGTGAGGTGCGTGACAGCAATAGACGGGCACATAAGCTACAAGGAGAACTAAAGAACCTTAAGTCCAAAGTCTTTGGTCTGGAGAATGAACTTAGACTCTGTTGATGTTTACGTTTAGACATGGCCCTCATCTGGAATAGGTCTGCTTCCTGAAATCTGAGGAAAAGGTCCTCTTCTCCCAGAAACTACGCACAGAGTTGGCTAGAATCATGGTATCTGTTATTAAGAAGACAGGGCTAAGAATTAGGGACCACTAAAAGAGCCCTTCTTGCATGCTAAGCTTTAGCTATCATTTTTGCTGTCCTGTTAACCTTTTTTGTGTTTTTGGTCTGGATTATAGCCTGAATTACTTAGAGACTTTCCCACATTATTTCTCCCATTTATAATATAATGACAGTTTTTGTTTTTTTAAGAAGGCAGTGATGATGAAAATTCCGGAAGAAAATATTGACTGAGTGTCAGTAGTTGAACTCTGCCTGAGATCAGGACATCCTCTGAGGTTGCCCAAGGCAGCAAATCACAATTTGTCACATGTAAACAGGTAGTAATTCTGTTATTTAACTTTCTTCCGTCATGAGCTGAATTACTTTTTTGGATACCCAGTCTCAGGAAGCTTCACCAGAGGGCACTAGAGACCCTAGTCTTTTCTTTTTCTTTCTTTTTTCATTTCTTTTTTTTAAGAGACCCTATTTTTAAGCAAAATGTTCATCTAGGAAAATAAAGGTGCCACTTTGGTGAGAGTGAGTGAAACTTCAGTGATCCTCATATGAAAGATCATTATTTTACCAATAACATGCTTTTAAAAAAACAATGTATATATTTTAAATCAACTATTTTTCAATAAAAATGTAATTGGGAAAAGATTCTAGTTTCCTGTACTTTCTTGTTAAAAACCACATTTATAACTTTGTTAATGACTTGGTTGACTTACTTGTTCCATGGTCTGTGCAGTTTTGTACAAGTATTAAAGTTTTACTCTGAAATTTTATGATTTAATAACCTTTTTGTTTGATGCCTAGCATCAAAACAGCAACTGTAATAAAACGTCAATTCCTTAAGTGTTGGAACAAAAGGAAGAACCATCCATTTTATTTGTCCCTCTGAAGCCCAAGACTGATACCTCTGGGAATTTTTGGTTGGATTTATTAGTGAAAAAAAAAACGTGATCTGTTATCATAGGCTTAAAAAAAAAAAAAAAAGCATCTCCTACTGGCAGTTCAATCACCATTTTCCTTTAACACAAATGTGAAAACCTGAGTTCTTTCTTTTGTCCTGGGTGAATCAGAATGATGCTATATACTAAGCTAAGATCCCCTGACTTTCCAGAGGCTGTCCAGGGACATATGCAATTATTTTGCCCCAGATGCACAGCAATTTGCTTAAAAAAGGATATAGAGGGGGGCACCTGGGTGGCTCAGTCGTTAAACCTCTGCCTTTGGCTCAGGTCATGATCCCAGGGTCCTGGGATCGAGCCCCGCATTGGGCTCCCTGCTCAGCGGGGTGTCTGCTTCTCCCTCTGCCACTCCCCCTGCTTTTGCTTTCTCTCTCTCTCTTAAATAAATCAATAAAATCTTAAAAAAAAAAAAAAAGTCACATGTTCTACCAACTGAACCAGCCTCCAAAAGGTTTGTTTTTTGTTTTGTTTTGTTTTGTTTTAAGCCTCTACATTGCTTTATGGGTCTAAGCTGTGAAGTAGTCCACTCCTAGACTGACTGGTAGCTTAGTTTCTAGTTAGTCCTACAAAAAGCAAGTGTGAACACAACCTGGACCTCTGGAGCACTTTCTTGATTACTTCGTTGTCTAAGGTGGCATCACAATCTACCCATGTTATCCTGTACGGGGTAGTTCTCAGTTTGGAAATGATGTAATTTATTTCTGAACTACCAAATGATAATATTCACATCTTAAGTGGAACATAAGTGTATGGAGTAAGTTGTTACTAAGAAACCCACTGCCCTTTGCCATAGCAGCTTTCTGGGAGTTTGCCTGTCAAATGGCAGCGATTACTGCTTTTGTTTGCAGATCTTTTTGATATCTCTTCCTCTTTGCTTCTTGGACTGCGTGGCTTCTTTTTGAAAACTGAGCCAGCCATGCCTTTTTTTTTTTTTTTTTAATTAAATGTGTTATATTGACACATGAACAGACCAACCAATGGCACAGAATATGAAGTGGAGAAATAGGCCCAATTAAATATTGGAATTTAGGTTATTATAATAGAGTCAAGTTGGTGTGCTAAATATATATTTGTTCTAGTTAAATATTTATTATAAAATCCTATGCTTGAAAAGTTAGCTTATTTACCTCTATCTATTGATACCTATGTCAATCTATCTTCTTAGATAGTTGCAGATTCACATGTGGTTATAAGAAATCATACAGAGTGATCCTTTTTGTCCAGTTTCCCCCAGCACTCCATTTTGACATGGCTAGTCTACAGTTTTTGCATCCCAACAAACCCCAAACAGGACCACAGTGTTTCTGATGGGCCTTGTGTTGGTTTTGTGACTTTTTCCCTTTTGGCTCACAACTGTCCTACCCACTAAGCATCTTAGTATTTAACCATATCAGTGCTAATTTTAAATTCATACAATCTTGATATTGTTATTGTTGACTGTTCTTTGCCTTGATGTTTAGAAAGGGATAATGAAATATTAAATAGAGGGATCTAAAATCTGAGTAATGTAGTACCATAGTATTGTCATGCAGATTCCTATAAGATTTCATTTGGCCCCAAGCTCCATAATCAGATATAAGATTAAACTGGTCTGTCTGGAGTTCTTTTACTTAAACTAGAGTGATTCTCCACTCCAGCCCTACAGCTCTTGTATCACTCTACACCAGGCCAGCACCTGATAAGCTTCTGCAGAAAATAGCTATGTTCTCTATGTGCCAAAAGCTATGTTCTCTTTCTTGTTTTGTGTCAGCAATGAGTTCCTTCCCCCAAAAAACGACCTTATAAAACTCTTCTTTCTCTGTATGTTCTCTGCTCAAATCCTCTATAACATCTTTGGGATTCTGTATTTTGCCTCTACTCAGTCTGACCATAACCCTCTTGAATTCATCCTGCCCCCTCTCCTTGTGTGTCACACCTGGCCTCCCAGCTTCACCTCCTGAGCACTGGCATCTCAGGGTGCCACCCTGTCCTCACCTGTTCTCCCTGCTTTGTAGACCTCTGTCCTGACTCCTCTGTCTGCTGGGTTGGCTCACTCCTTGTGTGACTCTCTTCTGCTTATCCCAGGACTCTGTCACCCACATGATCCTCCCTAGGTGATCTCATGCTTTTCCATCATGCCAACAAATAATGATGAGAATTTTGTGGGATTTCTTTCCTAGAGGTCTCAAAAAGCAGTAGTAATCTTCCTTGAGAACAGTGTGGAATTTTTTTTTGAGAAACTTATTATCTTTTTATTTTATTTATTTATTTTTTAAAGTATCTCTACACCCAACATGGAGCTTGAACTCACAATCCCGACATCAAGAGTTGCATGCTCTACCCACTGAGCCAGCCAGGCACCCCGAGAACAGTATGGAAAACGTAGCTGAAAGCAAAATTTTCCACGTAGTAAGCCAAGGTAGCACTGGGTTGGGAAAATGTATAGCAAAGAGTGACTGAACCCAGATGAGAAAAATAAATCAGAGACTGATTTAAAGTCCCCGAGTTCACTTTCTAACAATCTGAAGGAAAACTGAGAGCATGAAATGTCCCCTAAAAAGATCTGGGATGATGGAATGCAAGGTTTTTCTATGCAGATCTCTCGCTGACCAGCACTGACGGCCCACTTTTGAGGGTAAGATGATGTCAGGATGAAGAGCAGAATCTTTGTCAAGGCAGAAGAATTTTTTTAGAAGCTCTAGGGAATATAAAAGTTTGGGAAGACTCAGCACTTCACATTTTCCAAAAGTGCCTCCTTATACCCAACACCCACCCTGACCACCCTCCACTACCACCATACACACACACTGTGAATGTGGTGAATGTATGAAGGGCCGGGAAAACAAAACAAAAAACCTCAACACGTGACTAGTTGTGCTGTCCTTGTCCCAAATCACTAGACTGCGTTTATCTCTTCTCTTCATAGCTTAGCCCAATGAGAATGTTCTGTTTCAATTGGTTCTTGGAAACTGACTTTATTATTTTTTTATGGTGAAAAATTTATATTTAGATTTAGCCAGCTGGACTCAGTTTAGATGATCCCAGTTTTGTTGGCAACATCCAAAGCATCATAGTCAGGAGCCAGTTAAATCGAACATATGCCTTTTCTCTATTGGGCCTGATCAGGGTGTTGACCTTGGCCATGACAATGTCATAGAGCTTCTTCCCAGCCTGTTTGATCTGGTGCTTGTTGGCCTTGACATCCGCAATGAACACAAATGTGCTGTTGTCTTCTATTTTCTTCATGGCTGACTCAGTCGATGGGTCAGGGAGAATTTGATGATGGCATAGTGGTCAAGCTCGCTTCTCCTGCGGGTGCTCTTTCAAGGATATTTGGGCTGCATTCAGAGACGCAGTGTCCTGGGCCATCAAAAGCAAGTGACGTGCAGATCTTTTTTCTGTGACTATGGACACCTTTTGGCACCCCTATCGTGGCCTGGCTTTGGCTTTGGCTTTGGGAGGGGCAGGGGCTTCCTCCTTCGCCTTCGGTGCCATCTTCGTGAAAGGGCTGGTTCTTGTAAACTGACTTTAAATCAGACTCCCCTCCTCAACATCTTAGTGTTGACCGTAGAAGGAGGTGGGAGCTTCCCCCACCACCAAGAGGGGCAGAAATCCTTCTTGTCCTCACTCTAACCCCTTCCCGCTCCTGACAAGCCTCAGCGTTCACGGGGCTTGCCACCTGCAGAGGGCGTTGAGAGTGGATGAGCAATGTTGCTCTTCAACTTCCCCTTTCCAGAGCCAAGTTAAATTCCGGAGAACCACATACAGTGAGGATTTTTGTTTTCTCTCTTCCATCCCCAGTCCGGGTGGCGGCAGAGCTCAAAGGGTAGTCTGTTCTGGGGAAAAGACGGCGTCTGCCTCTCTCCCAAACCAGCCCTGATCAAATCCCAAGCAGCCGGTCCTTAGATAACACAGCTGAGAAACCTGAAACCAACAGCTCTGACTCTCATCAGTGCCCAGCATCACCGTCTGGAAACCGAGACATGCTGCTGAGATGCCACAGTGATTGAGTGTTAAGTGGCATGGCTGGGGCTCTCACCAGAGTTTATAGCCTGGACCTATGAACTTAGACAAAGAAGGTTTTCAGAAAGTCTGTCTGGGGCTTGAGCACTGGAGCTGTTTTGTGGCACTCTGCACATGTACTGGCCATTAGGATCATTGTTCTTCCCTAGCAAAGCCATACGGTAGGTTAATCCAGCCTGCTGTCCACTTGCCTGGGTTGCCTGCAGCTTTCCCAGCAGGTGAGTGGATTTGACTGTATTTGAAGCAAGGGAAGGAACATCCATATCCCCACTTTTGCTTTAATCGAGGAAGACATCCTTAAATGAGTGGGCTGAAGAGAAGGCAGAGCCTCCTAGGATGGAGAATAAGAACACTTTCCATTATTACAGAGTATTTACAGAATGACTTCTGGGCTGGATGCTATAGAAGGAGTACAGGTTGTGGTCATTGACAAGCCCCATTAGGGATTTGGGAAGCTGTGAAGTCTGGAGTGGTAGATATATATGGAAGAGTTTCTTCGGGATGAAAGAACAGGGGTCGGAAATCCAGCTTCCCTCAGAGGCTTAGAGACCCATAGTTTATTCTGAAAATGCTGAGAACACCCTCAGTGCTGCAGAAGGTGGTGCCAGAGAGCTAAGTCAGGCAAGAAAGCTGCCTCCGAGTCTACCATCTGTACCGCCCCCACAAAGGGAAGCGTGTGTACACCTGTATTTGTACTCGTGGGGACCAAGCCCGTGGGATGTGTCTCGGGAGAAGAGAAGAAAGCACCAAGAGTTCACTCAGAGGTATGTGGGTCAGAGGTTTCAAGCCATGGCAAGCCACATAGCTCTCAGACATCAAACATTACCAGGACGTGGGAGTGGGGAAGAAGCTACTCAGAGCTGGGGGTCGCTATGCCTTAGCTTCAGCTACAAAGCCCCTCACCATTTTCTGCAGTAGCAGACTGCAGACTGCAGACAGGAGAGAATGTCTTTCCACAGAAGGGTGAGAGAATGTCTTTCTAGTGAGGTTTAGTGGTCAGAGAGACGGGAGGTGGAGCTCCAGGGAAGGCTCATTTAGCCTCTGTTTCAGCACCAACTAATGAGCAACGGAGTGCTGTTCACCCTTTCTTCTTGTGGGTTTCCCAGCAACAAAGCAAATCTGAGTGCACGGGAATAATTGCTATTACTCAGTTGAAAAGCCCGAACAAGTCAAAGTTAATTTTTTGACTTAGATAATTGTCTGTTGACTTGCTAGAGAATCCCTTTCCTTGGGGGAGGAAGGCAGGAAGAAAGGTTGTAGTAATTTGGAGGCATTCACACTGCAGACTGGAAAGAGAAGCAAGACCTAGCAATAGATGCCAAATTTAAGCTTTGAAGCATATAGTTCCAGTCTGGGTCATGCCTTGCATCCATTGTTATGGATGTGCTGAGACTGAAGATCGAATTCACAACTCATTTGCTTGGGAGGGAGAGGAAACCATAAGCTCTCAGTATGTGAACTGCCTGGGATCCTTTCCTAAAAGCTAAAGAGCTTTGTTCTGACACAAAACATCTCTGCCCTCTGTCTTTCCTTTGACTCTTTTCATCTGGTTCCTTTGGCTCTCTATGATGCAATCTTGTACACATTCTTCTATAAAGATGGTAAATATTCATCTGTTTCCCCATCCAGTATGCAAAATTATTTAGGACCACAAACGAAGGGAAACTAAGGCTTGGGGCTTGGCCAGAGTTCATACAATTCTTTCCACCATCCAGAGAGAAGGGCCCAACTACACTGGCAATCAAGAGAACTAGCCAGTAAGAAGCCTTCAGTGAGGGTTTCCACCTTGGGACTCGCCTTCGCAGTAGCAAACTCTGCAAAAAGACCTGTAGAAGATGGACTTGTGGAAGAAAGAGAGAGGAAAAGGGGACCTCTTCTGTAAAGAGCAGAGCAAGCAGCACTGAAGAGGGTGGGGAGGAGGAGGAGAAGAATTATCATGTGGCTTGGTGAGTTATGGATGTGCTGAGAGTGAGCTCAGAGTTTCCAGGGTGAATATATTGCTCCAGGGAAACTTCCAGGGAAATATGTGCAAAGGAAAAAAAAAAAGGCATTGGATCTGAAGTTAGAAAGCCTGAGTTTGAGCGCCATCTAAGATACAAGTCACCTACATCACCTTGAACCAGTTACTTAACATCGCTTATCTGTAAAATGGAACTAGTGAAATCTATAGGCATGATGTCTTACATGAGCTGAAAGAGATAAATAAATGCTTGCCAAGATGGGCATGGCACTGAGAGATAGCTTCAGCACTGTCCTTTTCTCTCTTAGGAATTCTCTCAAAGTATGAGAATGGAATTCTCCCCATTGTCACAGTCTAAGACATTGACTTAGCAATGGCCCAGAAACCCTCACTGAATTATCATCAGAATTCCCGCTAACTAAGATATCTCCATAAAATACTTCTGAATAGCAGAGAAGCTCCTGAAGTAAAAGACAAGAGCGAGGGTCTGTATGGGCAGAAGGCAATATGGAATGTCGGCTCAGAGAAGGAGTTCTCTGGGTCCAATGGAAAGAGAACCAGAGACTAAAGATCTGGTTCTAGTTCTGATTCCACCACTGCACTGGTCATGTGAACTTGGTGCAGATCACCTTGAAGAAACTGAGGTTTGCACAGTTCATCTGTCAATAGAGGAGAATACCTTTCCTACTATTCTCATGTGGTTGTGAGAAAGAAAACACATATGATAAAGATGTAAAAATGCTCTGTAAGCTCAAGGTGCCACATTATAAAATAGGTGTCAGGTTTGAGGAAATGGGCAGGGGGCCCTGGGATCATGGGAGTTACTTAGTATAAGCTGCCATCCCTATGACTAGAATAAGTATTGCTCTGGACACAAGAGTTCTGCTACCACACCTACTGGTCACTGTACACCTTTCCCTTTTGAATTCTCTACAAACCAGGATTTTCTGGCCCTGTGCTAGCCTCGGCCCATTTTAGAAAGCTTCAACTGACCGCTCTCACAAAGCCTCTGCAATTTGGGAGAAGAGACTTTGTGGTTTGACCTGATGCTGACATCCTAGCCAAGCCAAAGACCAGAACCCACCCCATCCATATTACAGGTTACAGGATGGAAATGCTCTTTCCTTTCAGGTGTGATTTGTGCAATGTGACCCTGGGCCATTCTGGACAGGGGCCAGCACTGAAGTGGGAGACTGAAAGGACAGTGAAAGTCATCAGAAGAACCAGTGAGGATCCAGATAAGTTGACACGACAATGAACAGACATTGGTGGCAATACTGTGCCACTAAAATTATACCTCAACCTATATACTTAACTCTGGACCTGAGGGAGAATGACAGCTAGCTCAGATGATTGAAAAAAGAATTTGGGCCTCAAAGTCTGGATGCTGCCTTGCTGTGATATTAGGAGTCAACAGGGGATTTGGAGCAAGCTGTCTGAAAGCAGCGTCTGGGTGTGAGGGAAATCTCAGTGCTGAGGAGACAGAAGAGGGAGAACCACAAGGGTTTCCTGGCCTCCTTCTCCCTGCCCACCCCTGCACTCTCTCACCATAAGTAGAGAAAAAATGATTTTTAAAATTTTTTTTATATATTTACTTTTTAAAGTAATCTCTACATCCAACATGGGGCTTGAACTCACAGCCCCAAAATCAAGAGTCACATGTTCTTCCAACTGAGCCAGCCTGGCATCCCAGAAATGAGCTGTTTAAGGTATAAGAACATAGAGTGGGAAGACGAAGGCAAAGAAATGAGATGTATGGAGTGATCTCTTTCCTTTTCTGAATTTCTTTGGAATTTACTATTTGGACCAGAAACTTAGCCTTTATATTGTCAGATCTCTTTTTCTGTGGAATATCTTTTCTCCTCAATTAAATGGCAAGCTCTCTGTTTTTTATTTCTCCCCGTTACCACATAGCAGATACTTCAAGGGTTTGGTTGATGGAAGTGGTTACATGTGTTTTCTCAGGAGGAACAATCTTGAGGAGAGGATTATAGAAGGGGCTGCCACCTGTTTCCATGACAAAGCACCTGAAAGTGACTCAGCCTAACAGCCAGTCAGTCTGGTTGCTCCCAATGAGAGAGAGAGAGAGAGAGAGACTCTATTTCTAGAGACCCTGATCACCTCGCACCTGCCTCAGCCAAGCTTGTCCATGCAGGCTGTTCTTGCCTCTCAGCCTTTTGGAGAGAAAGAAGAAAATGGCAAGTGTACACGTCTCTGGTTTGGAACTTTGCAGAGACATTTCCTTGGGGCCATTAGAGAATTGTTCCTTAGATCTACCTTTTGTTAAAGAACTACACAGCGGATGTTTGCTCCAAGCGCTATCTTCATCCTCAAACATTACTAAAATGGACATTGTGTACCTATTGAGGAGGCAAAGAAGTTCCCACTTTTGAAGCCTTGCAGTGAGGTTGGGGAGTCTGTACATATCTGTGGGGCAGGCTGTCAGTTCTACTAAAATTCCAAGCAGGATAGGGTTGCTCAAGACTGGGTTGGTCCAAGAAAACTTCAGAGAGCCTGAAATAGACCTTGAAGCAAGGGTCAAATCTGACCAAAAAAAATATATATATTGGGGGGAGGGGGGCAGTAAGTGACTTCATTTTAACTCAAGCAGATTTCATATGGTCACATAAAGTTGGAAAAGATTTTGGAAAGCCTTGAATTCCAGATTTACAGTTTGCATTTTAATTAGTAAGCACTAGGAAGCCATTAAATGTTTTTGAGCATGTGTATGAATGTGTCAAAGAATTGTATAGACTATCTGGCGGTACAGGAGAGGATGGTGGGGGTGGGGTGCTGGTTGGGAAAAGTTAAACAGTCCCTAGAGATTATTGGACTATTGAGCATCCAACTAAGGTGGTAGGAGAGAATGGGAAACACAGCACTCAACTCTGTGAACGTCTGTCTTGGAACACTACTTGCATGTTGTTTGAGTTAAAAATCTCTAGGAATGCTTCTCTGATTCTTGCTTTCTTCGTAGTCTCCTGACCACTTTCCGCAGGAGAGTGGAAAGAAAACTGCACTATGATTGTCCTTAGGCAACTCACTCTGCTCCACTGGACCTTGATTATCTCATTTAAATCAGATAATAATTTTACTTGCCGGAAGGCAGAGCACTGGAATACAGAATATCTTGATCTTTTCAACTCTTTGAGTGCCTTTCTTGTTTACTTTTTTTTTTTTTAATATTTACTTATTTGATCTCTGCACCCAACGTGGGACTCCAATTCACGACAGGGAGATCAAGAGTATCTTGCTCTTTCTACTGAGCCAGTCAGGCGCCCCTCTTTTTGATTTTTAATTCTTCAGAACTCTCCAACATCTGCTCTCCCCCAGTAGCTATTTCATCCCAGTCTGGGAAAAACCACTTGGGATTCAGTCCCGGGTGCGTATAACTTCGCCAGAGTTTCTTGTTGAGGTGGTTGAGGCTGGGATGGAAGGGTCTTCAAATCCAGCCCGGACGAAGAAACTGGCTGATTTAAGTGGCCCACTGCCTCCCAACTAATACCATGTCTACTCTTATTACTTAAAGTAGGAAGTAGGGTCGTCACTGGCCCCGAGAGGCCCTGAAGCCAAACCTCGGCGTCACCCCCCCCCCAGCTCTTCCCCAGAGTGACCGCTCCCCCCACTCCCCCCCACTCCGCGCCCCACCTTCTACCCGGCTTCTTCTTCACTTCTGCTTGGGGCGCAACACCACTAAGTGCCTGGGCGGTACCTCAGTTTCCCTCGGTCACACAGATTTCGGATCAGAACTCGCCCCCTCCAACACCCCAACGGTCTCGAGTCGGCGGAGGCGCCAGACGATCTCTGGCCGCCTCTCTCGCTGCCCCAAGGAGGCCAACAAGAGCTCTCCCCTCTCCGCGGGGCTTCTCAGGGGCGGAGCCCACCTGTGCCCCGGGGGCGGGGCCTGGGCGGGGGCGGGACAGGTGGGTGTGCGGTCGCGCCCTGGGCTGGGAGGAAGAGCCGGAGCGGGAGGCGGCGGAGAAGAGGCTGGCAGACGCGCACCTAGGGAAGCCTTCCTGTGGGCAGTGAGAGCGGGCGAGCGGGCGAGGAGGCGGGCGAGGAGGCGGGCAGGAGGCGGCGAGGCTGCGACGAGGAGAGGCGTGGAGAGAAGAGCCGGGCGCGGAGGACATTCGGGGGAGGAGGCGCCGGCTCTGCTCGCGGAGAGAGAACTGAGAGGCGGCGCGAGGCGCCCGAGGGACCGCTTGCGCGCGGAGCATGAGCCGGCGCCCGGCTGGAGAGCGGCCGGGGGAGACGGCCTCGGCGCAGTCCTGAGACGCTGGGCTGGGGCTGGGCCACCGTGCGCGCAGGGCGCTGGGCCCGGCAGGGGGGCGGGGGCTGGGTGCGGAGCGGCCCGCGCTGGCGGCGGCCGCGCGGGCGCCGCGCCATGGGGAGCCCTCGGGCCGCGCTGCTCCTGCTGCTCCTGTGCCCGGTCAAGCTGCTGCGGAGGCGCTTCCGGCTGCTGCTGGCGCTCGCCCTGGTGTTCGTGGGGCTCTGGACTCTTTATCTGGAACTGGTGGCGTCGGCCCAGGTCGGCGGGAACCCTCTGAACCGGAGTAAGTAGCGCCGGGGGACGGGGGGGGACGGGGGGGCGGGGGCGCGGAGGTGGGAGGAGGCCGGGCCGGTGGCTCCCGGGTTGGGGAGACCCGCCTCTCATCCTCAGACCCGATTTCCAGCTCATTTTCGTCTCCAGGTGCCCGGCGCCGCCCCGCTGCCTACTCGGGGAGAGAAGGGGGGCGTGGGGGCCGGTCGCTGAGTTTCGAGACCGGGCCTGCCCGCCGGACCGTGTGGGGCCGGGGCATCCTCGGGGCTGCTCGCTGCTGCCCTCGGAGGACTGCGGGGAGAGAGGCTCCCGCCTGCCCCGCGGAAGTGCGGGCCGAGACGCGGGCCACCTCGCGCGCGCTAGGCTTGCAGCCGCCCCCAGCGAAAAAAACGCGCGGTCCAGTCGTGGGCTCGGGGTTTGTGCCCGGGGTGCTGTCGGCCGTGAGTCCCCCGAGGAGGCGCGCTCCGGTTAGCGCGGCCCAAACTTTGCTTGCCGCCTGCTCTGTGGCTCGCTACGATTCCTCTCCCGCTGCGCTTTCTGGGGTTCTTTATTTTAACCATACCTCCGAGAGCCCCCTCACCTCCCCCTTCCCCTACGCCACTCGCCCCCCTTCCGCTTCCTCACTGAGCCGGCCTCCATTCCTAGTCCTGGCCACCCCTCCAGCTAGTTATCTGAAGCTCTCTTTGGAACCCTTCAGAACGTCCTGGTCATGGAGACAGTGGACCGCACAGTGGACCAGGCAGGGGCTAGATTCCTACTTCTCTTTTTAACGTAGCCAAAGCCACTTAATTTTTCTGTGCCTCAGTTTCCTCTTAGGAAAATGTGTGGGAACGGTCTCTTTCTCGTTTTCCTTCGAAACGCATGGCTATCCGACGTCATTTTCAGTTTACTATTGATGGAGCTAACAAAGTAAAATTCCGAAAGTGTCAGCGACTGTAAAAGGTCAATGTAACAGCAGGGAAAAGTGGAGAAACTCCCAGAGAGGAGCCTCCCTGCCCAAGCCTGAGGAGTGGAGGTTCGTAGTTGGAGCACATTGTCTCCCATGCATTCACTTCCCCCATTGAGGAAATTCTGAAGGTCTATGTGGTGATGAAATTGCTGGTGAGAAGATGCTTCGACATGTCCTTGTGTCAACTGCTCTGCCCAGAGTTGGGCGTGGTGCTTTGCCTCCTCCTGTGGCCAAAGAGAGGGAATTACTAGGGTCAGTAATTGAGCTGGTTCAGGGTAGAGACATATATTTATGGCAGAACCTCTCTGTTGAAGTAATTCTGGCTGTGAGTAGGGAGACTGGGCTTCCAGTCCTGGTTCTGCCACTAACGAGTTGGGGGATCAAAGGGAAAATGACAGCTTCTCAGGTAGGAGGAGGAAGTTGGACTAAATGACCTCCAAGGTCCCTTTGAGTCTGGATGCTTAGATTGTGTGATCGCCCCTGCTTGAGCTTTTCCAGGGTCAGAGGGCTGAGCGCATCGTGAGGACAGCTCTGCTTAGCCACAGCTCCCCAGCTCTAAATAGGAGAGTTCTTCCTTCTGGTGACCAAAATTTGCCTTCCCATAGCTAGTTCTTCCCTCCCCTGAGCCTTGCTCTTCTCTCTGAAAGACAGTGCTCTTCCATACTGTGGCCGCTCAGTCCCAAGTGGGTGAGCCCCGTTGGAGTGTGTGCAGGTGGGAGGCCCTGGGAAGGGATCTCCCTTCTCTCCTCCTTGGGACACCCCTTCTCAACGTGGCCACCATTTTGTTAATGTGGTAGCCAGTGGGATCCTCTGCACAGATTAAAAACGGAGGAAAGCAGTTGCTTTGTGATGCTGAAATTAGTGTCTTCCTCCCACCCTCCACCCCCACCCCAGTACACTTTCCCTTTACCTCAGGTGTGCTTTCTCCTCAGAGACCAGAACCAGTTTGCCACCATCATAATCTCACGCTCTGTCTCCTACCCTCTGACTCCTGTTGGCTGTCTCATCCTCAGCTATCAATTCGTGGATCTGTTTGGTTTCCCTTCTAGATGAATCTTAGCTCTGGGTTTCCTTATTCTTTGTTTCCTTTTCCAAACTGACCCTTCTCCAGAAAGATGTTCCCAGCTTCCAATTCCAGCAACATCTTTGTCTAACCATCATTTTTAACGAGAGCCCAAGCCCAGGCACTGATGGCTCATTGCTTCCTCATCTCAGCCTCCTAGAACCCTGAAACCCATCTGCTCTGCAGGGTGACTTTTCATGCTGGGCTGTCTCATTGTATTCTCTTCTTGCCTGGATTTCCTTTTGGAATGAGGTTTAGACAGTGGCTGTCGTTTCTGGCTCCTTGTCTCCCATCCTTTGTTTTTAAGAAGCCCAGACGTCTTTCATCAAAGTCCTCTCTTGTCCTATAGGTCTTATTCCCAGCTCAGAGCTATTCCTCTGGGGGGAGAGCAGGGGAGGAGGAATTAAAGAATAGAGGTACAGAAAGGCTTGCTTGCATTCCCTCCTTTACACCCTGGCATACCAACAGCAACCAGTAGAACTTCCCCTCCCAGGACTGCACCCGTGGCCTTTACCACAGCAACCAGAGTCCCAGCTTGGCTCTGCTTCCCAACAAGCCACCCTGCCTCCTCTCTCTAGCAATCCCTGCCAACTCACTCTACCAGCAGCCTTCCTATCATCTGTAAGGCCGGCCTCCTTTACCAAAAACCTTTCATTTGCCTGTCCCTGTGTGACGGGTACATTGATCTGACCCTGGAAGAAGTGTATGGAGAAATGGCAGTCACAAACTCCAGGGTGGGAAAGTAATGACAGGGGAGCATGCTTCCTGCTTCATCTTCATGGAATAACCCAGTAGTTTAAGATATGGACGATGTGCAATTTGGGCTCCATATGTAGAAAGAGATACAACCACAATTGGAGTAACTTCAGAGAAAAAAAACCCAAATCTTTAACAGATAGAAAATGAGTCCCTTGGACAAAAGAATTAGAGCTGTTCACTCACTCATTTAAACAAATATTTATTTAGCACATACCTCAAGCAAGGCATTGTGCTACATCACTTAGATATAATGATGAGTAGATATGGTTTCTAGCCCTCTCAGCAGCTTTCTCTCTAAGAGGGGAGTTCAGGTGCATATATAAAAATAATTGTACTATGGAATAATCATTAAGTTTTACAGCTGGGGAACCTAGATGTTGCTGTGACACTTCCCAGAAATGGGATAGGGCTCTTTCAACTAATATTTCATGCAAGTGGTGACATTTCAGGAGATCTTGAGGAGCTGGTAAGATTTTAATGGATATGGAAAGAGAAGGCTATTCCAGACAGAAAGCAGTATAAACAAAGACCAGGGAAAAGTTAGAGTTTGGGAATGTCGAGCATCTGGGTTTGATGAAGCAGAGAGTAGGAGGGGAGAATATAGGATGGTGCTATATTATGAAAGACTTAGAAAACAACCTTAAAGACTGGCATTTATTCTGTAGATAAGAGAAGGCAGTTTTAGAATAGGGTAGGTAGGGGCACATGGGTGGCTCAGTCAGTTAAGCGTCTGCCTTTGGCTCCGGTCGTGAGCCCGGGGTCCTGGGATAGAGCCCCACATGGGGCTACCTGCTCAGTGGAGATCCTGCTTCTCCCTCTCCCTCTCTCCCTCCCCCTGCTTGTGTGTGCACTCTCTATTTCTCTCTCTCTCTCTCTCTCTCGGTCAAATAAATAAATAAGATCTTAAAAAAAAAAAAAGAATAGGGTAGGTAGCCTTGTAGAATGGAGCCAGCCAGGGTCAAGCAGTTTTATGATACTTCGGTATGGAGGATGCCTGAATAGAGTCCTGAGGGTCCCTTGCTGTGGCTGGCATGAGCCTTTTAGCTGCTGAGCCTTTTAGCTGCTGAGTCATGAAGCTCTCCTGGGGACAGGTCAGGTCAGGGTGGTAGTGGGGCATTCAGAGGACTTGGGGCAGTCACTATATGCCACCATGTTCATAAGTCTTTCAGTAGCTTAATAACTGCTACAGCTGTACTGGAGTGTACCAGCTGAAAAGCAGCCCTGGGAACAGACTATTAGTGGAGGTTAAAGACTCTCCATCCTGGCAGGTTTTAACAAGTTATACCCATTCGTTCAGATTGGATTAGCTAAATCCTGCCCGAGGGCAGAGATCTGGACTAAAATGGTTTCTAGGTTCTTTGCTCTATAATTGACCTACTGCTGGGACCAACTTGGTGCTGGAGCCAAGAGATTGCATTTGGGCATGGAGCCAGGGCAGAATGATAGCATGCACCAGCCTCTTTCTAGATCTCACAAGGCCAGTTCCAGTGTGTCTCCATTTTTAAGTGTCAGCTTTACCCGCTGAACCCCAAAGTGTTCTCAGGCTCAGGAATGAATCGGCTTTACACCTCTCTGGTTGGCCCCTGTGACTTCCGGTGGACTTTGAATGGGCTGAGGGAGCCACAGCCACAGATGTCAGGCAGGCACCTGAGCTCCTGGGGTCACCACAGCCACACTGGTTTGGAAAGGATACAAACCCTCCATAGCAGAGGTAACTCAGGGCAGAACAGTAATCTGAGCTGCAGGCAGGGAGAGAGGGGGAACAAATGAGACCGATGTGTGGGCAGAGCGGGCATGGTGTGGCTTAGGGCTGACGCTCAGAGCAGAGGTGAGTGTTGCAGGGGAACATGACTCCTTCTGTGCTCCCCGTGGCCCGGGACCATGTCTGCTGCTGCGCTGGCCGGGCTGCCCCTCGCTCCCGTGGAACCTCTGACTCGTGTTCCTGTGTCCTATTTACGTCTCTTTATGCTGCCACCCTGGCCACCTGGCTGCTGTGTGTATCTTCAAATCAGTATTCCATTCTGGGCACACACTAGGCACTTGAATAAATACCTTCTGGTTATGGATGGTAAGCTCTGAATTTCCAAGCACCTGATATTTTCCACTGGCAGATACTTTGTTTATCAGTGACCGATGCAAGAATAGAACCTAGGAATTCTTGTTCCTTGTACCGTAATACATATAAACAATAGCCTTTCAACACATATGCAAAGGGTGAGAATTAAGCCATCAATGCCTTTTTATATAAGAGTGTTTTCTTTGGACCCAGTACCGTCTGTTACCCAGAACGCCGTGTGTGACAGAGAGTAGGAGACCTTACCCAGACTTGGCATCTCCTTTCCCTGGTCTCTTCCGTTCTCCTTGTGACGTGGCCAGGACAATTGCGGCAACACACCTCGCCATCTATCCTGCCCACACCACCCAGGGACCCTCAGTCTGAGTTGAGGGTTTGCCTGCTCAGGGGTGCCAAAGCTCCTTACCGCTCCCTGTCCGGGAGTTGTCCGGATGCCCTGCATGGTTATAACTGCTTCGCAGCACCAGGTCTTTTGAAGCAACCACTTCTGTGCTGGTTTTAGGAGCTGCTGGTACTCGGACTGCAGTAATTTTCCAGGCCACAGAGCCTGCTGGTCTTGCCCTCTAGTGCTGAGCTTTATGGAGCAGAGCAGAGCGGCCGCCATAGCAGAGTTTGCTTTGGAAGGGGGCCTACAGGCTGTTCTTGGAGCCTAGTTCTGTACCAAGTTCCACCAGTCTCAAAATCTACTCTTTTTATTTTCCACAAATACTTCTCCTTATATCCACGGATGGTGAGGTCTAAACCAGGCCAGCTCTATAGTTTGCTTTCAGACCCCTTTAGCCTTGTGATCCACAATTAATAGATTTATATGTTACCCGATATAAAAAAAATACTACTGGAAGAGGTGAGAACAGTTTGGATGGTGTATATAAAGGGCGTTGGGCTGAATATGTTATATATTCTGAGCAAAGCATGATGGATAGCTCTTTAAATTTTGCAGACTTTTAGGTTCTAACAAGTGCTGCTTTCAGTGTTACGAGTATCCATGAGACAAGCAAAAATGAATATTATTTTTATCCTTGTGATATTTTTGTATGTAATTTATTTTTTATGCTAATTTTTTTTTTTTAACTACTAACCCAACTTTTTTAGAAAATAAGGATACAAATTATCCCTGTGGTCCCTGGCTGTGTGTGTGTTTTGTTTTGTTTTTTTGTAACTTTTCGTTGAAATATCTTATGTGTTCAGAAAAGCACACATATAAGTATACAGCTTGAATTTTCACAAACTGAACATACCTGTGTAACAAGCACCCTGATGAAGAAATGGAACATTACCAGCGCCCCAGCAGCGCCCCTTGAATTCCCTTTCAGTCATTACCCTCAGGACAGATTCACTTAGCCTATTTTTATACTTTATTTTAAAGTTGATATTTATGATTATAAAAATAGTACATGTTCGTTATACCAGATGACAGCTTTGTAGCTGGACCACATTAACCCCTGTAAAATCACTTTTTTGTGCGGTAGGTATCCCATTACAACTGATACAATAACTTAAGGAGTGGCCAGTGAAGACTAGGACCTAAAAGCTATGAGATAGAGCCCCGTGAAATTCTTCATTAGAACTGCTACCAGGGTGGGGTTGAGAAACATTGCTTATCCTGTGTGTGAGAACCATCCAAAAATGTTTCTCTGGTCTTGATATTAGAAATAGCTGTGCTTGTTTTGAGTAGTCAGTTTGTTTAAATTTTTATTGGCCATGTAAATTGTATACCTACCAGGTTTTTCCCTTTGTGTTGGTTACTAGAAAGCTTTATAATTCAGTTTTTGGTTCATCTGGAAAAAAGTGTAAAAGGTTTTATGATCTGCCTCTTGGTATTAATTTTATGCCTCTTATATCTTTATTTTTCCTTTTCCTCCCACAATGACTTCTAGTTTATGTCATCTTATATTCTATGGTCCTTGTAAACCACTTTAACTTTTTCGGAGCAAATCAAGGCATAAAAGAAATCAATGAAGTGCTATGGTGTATATAAAAGTATGAAGAAGAAATTAAAAATAACCTATAATCCCACTACTTTGACCTAGAGATTATTGAAAAGAAAAAAAATAAAGTATAATAAGCTGTGATAACCAGATGCTGGATTCTGGCATATCTTAAACAAGAATTCTAGATTAAAAAAAGCCAAACAATAACATTCCCAGTCTTCTTCTTCTTTTTTTGTAGTTTATTTAGGTGTTGAAAAGTTGAATGGCATTCAAAAATAAATTCTCACCTCTTCATGAGTATCATTAAAAGCTTAGAATTTACTGACAGATGTTGGGGCCTAAGCCAGTGTCATTGAGAACAGTGACATAAATACAAGGAAAATTCAGTAAAGCTTGGGGAGCCCCATCACCACTGTTAAAGCAACTGAAGGGACTGGTCAGGAAGGCCAGGAACCTCAAGTTTGTCATGTGGACTCTTACCCTGCCAGACCAATGGTGAGACCATAAGCGTGAAGACCTGTAGCCACTGCCCAGCCTGTGGTTATGGATGCATAAAGTTACAAATATCAGAGATCCAGTCCCTTTACTAACAGATGAGAAACCAGGTCCAGGGAAGAGATGATATCTCCCTCCTCTACTAATTTCTTTTAAACCGTATTCTTGTGGCGCCTAGCAGAAGCTATGCATGCATCCTACTCTAGTATCAGGACCTGGGAAAAGGGCCCACGGATGGGAAAAGGAGAAAGAAAGGTGGGGGTGGGGATAGAGAAATGACATTCCAAACAGACCAAGGATTTTGTATGTAAATGCCCAGAAGTCGAGTGATGTGTATTTTTCAATTTTTATTTATTTTGCAAATCTTGAGTGGCTGCAGAGGTGATTCATTTTCAAACTTAAAATGTTTATGGAGCATTTACTTTTTTGTGGGGGACTTAGTGGGGTAAAAAGCATTGATAGTTCCTGGAAAAAATTATGGACTTTGAAGACAAGGCAGGGGTCAAATCCAAGCTCTGTTACTCACTTGTTGCAGGACTTTGCATAAGGTACTTAGCCCTTTTCAAGACTCAGATGCTTCATCTGGGCAAGAGGGGGTTGGTGGGTTGGGTTATAATGCCCTCCCTGTAGAGCTTTTCTTATGACTAAGTAAGATTTAGTGAGCCTAGCACATATTAGGTGCCCAATTAGATTTAACAAAAGCCTTGCACATATTAAGAGCTCAGTGGATGTTAGTTCCCATCTCTGCCCCCTGAGAGTTTACAGTCTGGTAGGAACTGGAAAATGGCTGGGCAGGCAGGAGTGGATAGATACATTCCTCAGCTAGCCCTTTGCCAGTGTCTCTTTGGCATCTCAGTCCGTGACACAGCTGTGCCCGGTCCTCAGCAGTCCCCAGGCCATCTATGTCCAGCACCTGCCAGCAAATACATGTTCTTCCTTTTTTCCTTCTGTGATACTCAGCACCGCCTCCATCTTTCTAAGAATTTTTTGTTGTTGTTTTTTTATTTGTTTGACAGAGCACAAGCAGGGGAGCAGCAGGCAGAGGAAGAGGGAGAAGCAGGCTCCCTGCTGAGCAGGGAGCCCCATGTGGGGCTCCATCCCGGGAGCCTGGGATCATGACCTGAGCCGAAGACAGACGCTTAACAGACTGAGCCACCCAGGCACCCCCCTCCCCCGCTGCCTCCATCTTTCTATCCCCATCCCAGGCAAAGACTTGCATTAGGGGGTGGGAGGGGCGGGTCAGAAGTCAAGGAAATGGGAGATCTGTTGGGGATGTGTCCGGGCACAAGAGCTCTGCAATTGGGAAGTGGTAGCTGGGCACTCTGCTGCGTGTCCCTGAGCACACTCTTGAGGATTTCTGGGACTGGAAGGCAGAAACACTGGGCACTTATCTTTGTTTAAATCGTAGCTTTGTAACTGACCTATTGAGGTCCTTGGGCAAGTAAGTGCCTTTTCTTTGGAGGGCTTCAGTTTCATAGTCTTTGGAAGGAGATGCCCCTTTCAGGAGTAGGTTTGGAACCTCTCCGGTGTCACTGAGGTGTCAAGGGGACAGCCAATCTTTGCCATTCTGGCACTGGTCTTTCATGACTCAGTTGCCTTGAACTGAGAGGTGGCAGCTATCCCAGTGCTTCTGGCTACTTGGTCTCCAAGGTCACTTCTGACAGCGTGGTCTCCATACAAGCAGTTGCCTCAAAGATTAAAGGCCTCTCTGCTGAGATCTTCTTACAAATCCTCTGACCCACTCCTTTCCACCCTGCCTGCCAACCCAGGGTTCAAATGGATGCACGCAGGCATGTGTACTTACACACCCTCCTCTCACCAAACAGCTGGTCTCCTGACTACACACCACCGCCTCTGAGTCAAGGGTTGGCAGGAGGAATGAGGACACTGAGGATTTCCTCATGAACCAGGGACTAAGTGTTAATGGAGCATCTCAGTTCTTGGTGGTCTTTTTTGTTCCAGCTGAGCTGAGGGCCTGGAAAAAGGGAGAGGATGATGGGGAGCAGATCTCAGGTGAACAGCTTCCAGGAGAAGGCAGGGACGTGTACGTACAGCACAATGAAGTAGAGAAATTGAGGGAGAGATATTATCCCATTTTCTCAGTTGGTTCAGTGACTCTGTTTTTCAAAGCTATAAGTTTTATTTGGTTCGATTTCAAATTTGGTTCCTTTAAAAATACTATTTAGAAACTATATTGTTCTTCTGTTTAGAAATATGTTACTATAATCTATTCTAATTTTTTCTAATCTATTGTCTAAAGTTGAGGCTGCCAAAGTGTTAGTATCTGCTTGCTGCTCTGACAGTTCTTTTTTTTTTTTTTTTTAACGTAAACTCTACAGTCAACATGCAGCTTGCACTCAAAACCCCAAGATCGAGAGTCGGATGCTCTACCGACTGAACCAGCCAGGCGCCCCTCAATTCTTTATATTTTGGCCCCTGGAGATTTCCCTTGCTTTATGGAACTTAAGTGTTCTCTGTAAATAAAAAGAAGTTTGTCATATTTTGTCCAGCATTTCTTAGTATTTCACTGTATTTCCCAAAAGGAAGTCCTTTGGCTTGAATGCTTAAGACCATTTCCAGCCCCTATAGCCTGTGATTATTGGGAGTTGTGTGTGTAAGCAAAGGTGAATACCCCACTTGAGGAATATAGTAGAAGCTAGGTAAACGTTGAGGGAATGCAAATCCTGTAGCACAGAGGCTCACATGGTCTGAAGATGAGGTTGGGACAATGGTTGTGACACGATTGTGGTGTCTCAAGTGCCAGGCTGCTGTGGTTGGATTTGGTGGAGAGTAACATACATTTTTTAAAGCAGGGATTTGATGTGATGAAGGCAGTGTTTTCTTATTTTTTATCCACTGACTTGACTTTGACTCTTCAGACATTTGTTGAATACCTTTTATGTCCTAGAAACTGTGGCTGTAGGTAGATGATACTGTGGGAAGTTTGCAGGATGGCGTGGAGAGAGAGGGGCCGCTCAGTTATTTATCACAGTGACCTAAAGTGTGGGCAGTGAGTGTCTAGCTGAGAAGGGTGACAGAGAATAGCTGAGACCTGTCAAAGAAAGAAGTGACAGAATTTGCTGGTAGAGTTGATGTAGAAGGTGCCATGTTGGGTGGTGAGTTTCACACACGGTTCTCTGGCTACGCTGCCATGATTAGTTTAATTATGGGCAACCCTGTACAACGAGCATCTCAAAGGATGTTCTCGTGAGGAAAAATGTGCTTTCATTTCTCCTTACAGCTTCCTCTTTGGGATTTAGATATTGTGCTGGTCCTGCAGGACAATACAAAGGGACAGGAGACAGACACTTATTTATTTATTTATTTATTTTTTAAAGATTTTATTTATTTATTTGAGAGAGAGAATGAGAGAGGGCAAGCACATGAGAGGGGGGAGGGTCAGAGGGAGAAGCAGACTCCCTGCCGAGCAGGGAGCCCGATGCGGGACTCGATCCAGGGACTCCAGGATCATGACCTGAGCCGAAGGCAGTCGCTTAACCAACTGAGCCACCCAGGCGCCCGACACTCATTTATTCAACAAATAGTCATTGCACCCTCGTTATGTCCGGGCAGTGTTCTAGGTGTTAGAATATTGAAGGGAACCAGAAATTCAAAGCTGTCATGGTGCTTACATTTCATGAAAAAAAAAAAAAACAAAATAAAACCACAATAAAACCCATAATAAATACGTAAACAAACATAAGAATTTCAGATGGTGATTAGTTCTTGGAAGAAAATGAAACACGGTAATGGCACAAAATTTCTAGGCGGAGGGGTGAGAGGTAAGACTAGCTTGGAGAGTGAGGGGGTCTCTGAGAAGTGACTTACCCAAAATAGATAACTAGGGGTAGAGGACATGATTAAGCACAAAACAAGTGAGTACCTCAGGAGTTCAGAGAATGGGAACTAGGTAGAAGAGGGAAAAAATGTAGAACAGAGTCACTGCTCTTTTTGAGGAGAGCATCTTCTTGCTAAGGCCTCCCATTGTCCTGAAAGCAATGGCCTCCTTCACCTCCTTGGTGGAAATAGGGTCAGCCTTAGACTCAGTTTTCACTGGGAGTCCCTGAGAAAGAGGGGCTAGCCAAAGGCTCTGTCTGGGCCCGAGGAGAAGTAATAGTGGTTGTTTTTGGGGCGCATGGGTGGCTCAGTCGTTAAGTGTCCGCCTTCGGCTCAGGTCATGATCCCAGGGTCCTGGGATCGAGCCCCGCATCAGGCCCGCTGCTCAGCGGGAAGCCTGCTTCTCCCTCTCCTACTCCCCCTGCTTGTGTTCCCTCTCTCACTGTGTCTCTCTCTGTCAAATAAATAAATAAAATCTTTTAAAAAAACATAGTGGTTGTTTTTCCTTGTTACGAACTTAGATCCCAAAACCAGGATGAGGGGAGACGCAGTTGGAATCCACCTCTGTTCCCCTTGCCTCACGGCTTGCTTGCTTTTTTTTTTTTTGTATCTCCATTAGTGCACTTATCAAAGTCTGCCTTCCATCAAAGTTATTTATGTCTGTGTTTGTCTTCCCCCACGGGATAGTGAATTTCTAGAGTGCTGGACCTGGGCATTTTCCCCCCTTTGTCTCCCTAGGGCAGAGATTTTTAACCTTTTGTGGCTCATATACACTTGTAGAATCTGATGAAGAAACTGTGGAAATCTGTGCAGAAATTTGCCTGCCCCCTCGAATGTTTTGCATGCTATTTTGGGGAGGTACACAGGCCCCTGACTCCTATCTGTGGATCTCCAGTCAGGAACTCTGCCTGAGTGATTTGCCCAATACCTGGTACACAGTAAGTTCCCAGAGTTTGATTGATTTGGGGTCTTCCTCCCAGTTAAATCCCTTTACTCTAGTTGCAGGGGACAGATGTTACGTGGGAGAGAGCCAGGAAGCAGTCCCACTTGTAGGTGATGGAGAAGAGCGTGTACAAACTAGAAGTAACCATCCAGAGAGCAATAGCTTCGCTGTCGCTTCTTGTCCCCGCAGAGTCAGAGTTGGTGTATCCTCCCTCTTGGGCTGGTCTTCTCCCCGACTCTTAAATGCTGCTGTCCAGTCTCATATGATATTCCTTGTGCTTGCTTTTCAAAGGTCTGCCCATTCTTTCAACCCCATCTCTTCCCTGACGCCTGCCTCAGTTATTTCTCTTTCAGCTGACCTTACCCTTTTGGGAACTTCTGTTGCACTTAAGTTGTCTGCAACTCAAATGTTGATACTTTGTTTTGTTATTTTGTTTTACTTATTTCTTGAGAGAGAGAGGGAGAGAAAGAGAGAGAGAGGCAGGTGGGCAGGGACAGAGGGAGAGGGAGGGAGAGAGAATCTTGAACAGGCTCCACGCCCAGCATGGAGCCCAGTGCGGGGCTCGATCTCATGACCTTGAGATCATGACCTGAGCTGGAATCAAGAGTCAGACGCTTAACCAACTGAGCCACCCAGGTGCCCCTCTTTTGTTATTTTAGATATTTTCTTTATCTCTACTTTGTCTGGGTTGGTCTTATGTACTCCAGCTAAGGTTGTTAGAGAAGCCAAAGATGGCTCGAGAGGATCTGGTGATGGCAGTTGGCTTCACCCCTCCCACAAGCATCAATGAAGTGCTTGGAAGAGGCGGGTGGTGAACTTGGAATTGAGTGGGCACAGGCTTCATTGTGCCCACGTTTCCTCCATAGAGACACAGCCATCCTTTCTACCTTAACTCTCGAAGTTGCTGTTGTGTCTTCTGTGCCATCTGCCAGTGTCTCTACCCGCCCCCCCACCGCAACTCCTTTTCTTCCTCTGTCATAGCATAGTTGTCAGGAGCAAGTCTCTGAAGGCGGACTACCTGGGTTTGAATCCTAGCTCCAATTCTCAGTACGCTGTGCTTTAGTGAGCAGAGTACTAAGATTCAATATGCCCCAGTTACTTATCTGTGAAATGGGAATATTAATAGTTCTACCTTGTTGGGTTTTTGTTGTGGCAATCAAGTGAAATAAGACATACAAAGTACTTAGAACAGTTCTGGATACATAATGTTTAATAAGTGTTAGCTGCTTGTTTTTATCATTGTCTTATTTTTTCATTATTATTGTTTTTTTTTTTTAATCATTTAATCAGCCTTTAAAGCCCCTTTGTTTCTCTTTTGACTGGCTTTTGGGAACTGTCCTTCACATATCATAGAGAATCCTGGGGCAGAATGGATCTCAGAGATTTTTAAATTCTGAGATGGAAAATACCTGCAATTTTTACTCCAGGCGAATGGCAGGCATCTTCAGTAGAACATGTAATTCTTCTACTAAGCCCAGGTGCAGTCTCAAAATCTTTCTCAACACATCTCATCAGGCAGTGGCAAGTTGCCTCTTCAAGTGTAATCTGCTCAAACTCCTCATTTCACCAATAGAGAGTTTAAGGCTTAGAGAGTTTTAAGCAACCTGCCTAAAGCGCAGCTTTGGGCTCAGGATTCCTGATGCTTGAGCAGTGCGCTTTACAGCATACCATGCCACTCACCATTTTGCCATTACCTATTCCCTTTTTATTTGCTGAGAGTGCTTTCTTTTCATGACTGAGTTTCATGAGGTCCTTTTTTCCTACCCATCCAAGCAGTTTGACAGTGTATGAAGCAGGCATATAACCCATTCTCAAGTCTGTTTATTTATCTTTTCTTGCCAGTGAATGAGCGGAAGTTGTTGTCACCTAGTGGGGGTGGATCGTGGGCCCACCTCAGCTGCTGTGGGGTGACTTGTGAGTTTTCTGAAATTTCTCTAGTGACACCCTGAATTGATACTGATAGCTGAGGGTAACCTGCAAAAAGGCTCTTGTTGATGTTGAATTCTCATACTGCAAAGGGCAGGCCAAGACGTGACATTTCTCATCCAGCAGGTACCTTTGTTCCCTACACCCTCTTATCCTCAGAACAGCCCCTTCTAGTAAAGGAGTAAAGAGCTTCTTTAAAAAAAAACCATTCAGGGGCGCCTGGGTGGCTCAGTCGGTTAAACGTCTGCCTTTGGCTCAGGTCATGATCCCAGGGTCCTGGGATTGAGCCCTTTGTCGGGCTCCCTGCTCAACAGCGAGCCTGCTTCTCCCTCTCTCTGCTCGTGCTCTCTCTCTGTCTCTCTCAAATAGGTAAATAAAATCTTTAAAAAAATAAGGTAAATCAAAAGAGTGTTGAAACATATAAATCATGAGATCCTCTGGTAGAAAAGTACATATTTTTAAAAGATGTTGTCATCTCCGTTATTCTCATCTCTGGAGAAAGATACAAGCTGATAAGGGCTGATGTTTTCATAATCCTAGCCCTTGTTAGCAAATGGAAGTCCACTGCCAGCAATTCTGTGCGGGGGTAAAAAGTCAAATGGATGACAAATTGAAGATAAATTGCAGAGAGGTAATAATAAGTGGGTTCAGAATGTGTTTGGAAGCCTATAGAGAGGAGGTGGAAAAATTAGTATTCAAGTTTGATTTAACCTATTGAATAAGAATTCAACTCTGTTCTGATGCATGAAGGTTGGAAAAATATTTGCATAAGGAACATTCTACAATAGTGAAGCTTTAATTATGTTTCTCAGGAAGTACCACCTGTCTGTCATGGGATGACATTTATCAAAGCAAGAAGTATTAAATTGGAAGTTGGTATTTACTTTGAGAGAAAGAAATGAGCATAATAAAGTGCCTAAGGGACTTGTTGATACAAAAATTAGAGAGTTTCAATTTCTGGGAAATGGCAATATATTGTAATATTTTTAGGGAAACAATTATGAAATTTTTTAGTGCCCCTTACAGATCTAAAGTCATTTTCTGTTAGTTTAGCAAGATAAACATATATCGTACATAACTTGGTTTGCTCAAAATGATTGTGCTTGGTATATTTAGAAATTGGAAAGCCTGAGAAGCAGGGGGAAAAAAAAACCCAAAGTTGTTTCTTCTAAAACCAAGAAAAAGAGTCCTCAAGAAGGGGTTGTTTTTCTATATTTTCCTGCCCCTTTCTATCTCTAATAAGGTTTAGAAAGTTCCAGAGTAGTGAACACTTTCCCCAGCTGGCAGGGGTTTCATGATCCAATCATGTGAGGGAAGCAATGGAAGGCGAGGGAGAACAATAGTACCTTGTTTTCACAAGGAACTTTTCTCCTGGGAACTTGGAGCAACTTAGGCTGCATCCACATTTTAGGATCAGAGATTGCTACTTCTCCCAGAAGAAAGATTGCTCCTTTCAACCTGTCTGCAAAGGTGTCCTCTGCCATGGTCTAAGGATGCATATGGAGCAATGTGGGTGGGAAATGACACTCATCCAGCGTGTCACTTGGAAGACAGAAGGTGCAGCCTGCTGCCTACTTTATAGAGGGAAAACCAAGGCAAGAGGTGGCAAGAGGTACACACAAACCTAGTAAGCCTGCTGAGGAAGGAAGTTCACTCCAGTGTGCTGGCTCTCAGCTCTAGGTCAGGGCTATGGGATGGCCCAGAAGCTCAGCAGGCCTCAGTGTGCAGTCTAGAATCTCTCTTGAGTAACTTAACCTTTTGTTTCATGGCTGTGGCCCTGCCCAGAACTCTCCCCTAGACCAGCGAGCTGACGTTCGTTGGACTGTCAAAGCTGCGGTAGAGAGAGCACACATTGGAATCTGGTCACCAGCAGGGCAAGGGGGGACCCTTGGTTGCCTGCAACTAGCCAATGAGGGAGACAAAATGAGCAGTTACGGAAATGTGGAGGAGGGAGTCATTCTTCTAAGGAGTCTTTTTTTTTTTTTTAAGATTTTATTTATTTGAGAGAGAGCATGAGCGGGCAGAGGAGCAGAGAGAAGCAGACTCCCCACTGGGCAGGGAGCTGGATGCAGGGCTCAATCCCCGGACCCCAGGATCATGACCTGAGCTGAAGGCAGACATTTAACTGACTGAGCCACCCAGGTGCCCTTAAGGAGTCTTGATAAGGAAAAAGGTGAGCAACAGTGTCAGGTGCAGATGAAAGGTCCAGAAGGATGAGAACTGAGAGGAAACCAGCATATTTGGCCAAGGAGCAGGGAGAGTCAATGGTGAATTGCATGGTCAATTGAGATCTGTCATAACAGAAGGGGGAGAGTAGAAACCAGGTTATAGAATCCTAGAATATTTGGTCTAAAGAGAACTTGGAGGTCTTTTACTTTTAGGCACATGGTTAGGGCTAAGAACCCTGGGCTGGGAGTCAGGGCACCTGGGTTCCAGTCTTGGCTCTGATATGAACTGGTTCTTTGACTTTGAACAAGTCATTTCTGCCTCTGGGCCTCAATTTTCTTTTCTTTCTTTCTTTTTTTTAAAGATTTTTATTTATTTATTCGACAGAGAGAGAGTACAAGCAGGGTGAGCGTCAGGGAGAGGGAGAAGCAGGCTCCCACTGAACAGAGAGCCTGACGTGGGGCTTGATTCCAGAACCTTGGCATCATGACCTGAGCCGAAGGCAGATGCTTAACCGACTGAGCCACCCAGGCACCCCAGGACCTCAATTTTCTTATTTGTAAATGAGAAGCCTTGGCTACTTGGTCCTTGAGGTCCCCTCTGGCTCCAATATTATTGCCAGAGAAAGTGATATTTGCACCAGCACTGAGGATTCCGAACTGGAAGTGGCTAGAGAAAGATTGGAAAAAAGAGATTCGGAGAGATGCCTGGATTCAAATCCTGGCTCCAGTCGCTTGCTATGGAACCTTGCCTTCTCATTCAAGCAGGACGGGGAGTTGGGTCCTGGGCCCAGCTCTTATTCCAGAGACCGATGCCCACCTCCACCTTCCTTCTCTCCTCCTCCACTGACTTGGGAAGGACAGGTTCCATAAGTGGGGACAGTGAAGGAGAGGTTGAGGTATGAGCCCAGGGGAATGATTGTTAGTGGCTAATGATCATTAAGGTCTCTGGGAACCTTTGGTTGGAGAGGCTTAGTGACTTGGCAGGATATTTCTGTGGGCCCGAGTGACCGTGGTCATCTTTCCCATAGCCCTCCCACCTACTCTTCCTGTGTCCTTCTGAGCTGCGGACCCCCTGCCCCCGCAGCTCAGCCCAGGGGTGGGAGGGACTTATGCCCAGGGATTGGCCCAGGCGTTTGCTGCTTATTTTAGCAGCTCCAACCACAGGCTTCCTGACCAGACCATCAGAAGCTAGGGGACCTAGAGGTGGGGGTCAGTGAGTCATGGGCTCAGACACTGCCTCAGGGAGGGAGCCCTCCCTAGAGGTGCCCCTCCAGGAAGTAGACTTCCCCTCCAAAAGAAGAGGACTGATACTTGGATTCTTCTTCACAGGGTCACTGACTTAGGTCAACTAATTTGATGAGCATCCTTGTGGTGTTCAGTATAATGGGAATAATGATCCTGACCTCACAAGGTTGTGGTGGCAAATTGAAAACCTGGCACATCTTAAACTTTTGCTTTCCTTTCCTTGGCGTGCCTTGAGTGAAGAATAGGACAGGGTAGACCCCATACGTGCAGACACTGAGGAAAAGCAGAAGCAAAGCAAAAGTCAAGTCCCACATACATGGATGTTCTTGCTTCCCCTGTTTCCCCAGTTCCATCCTGAGGCTGACCATGATGGGAAAGTGGGACTTTGCTCTGTGCTGCCTTCTCCTAACCCCTTGTTGTCCTGGGCCAGACAGGCTCCTAGTCATTACCTCACCGCAGGGCCTCGTCTGCCAGAGTGAGTGGTGGAACTGCCTGGGTGGAGAGCTGGAGGCTAATTTTAGACCTGGAGACTCCCTGCCAGCAGCTGTGGCTGGGCCCAGGCAGCTGGGCTGGGCCGCCTGTGGGGAGTTCTAAGTCTCCTTGCAGGGAGCCATAAGTCTCCTTGCAGGGAGCCATGGACACAGCCCTCCAGGTCTGCTCTCGGGCACATTCCTGCCTCTGCCTTTGCTGCAGGGGAAGCCTAGGACTCGGGTTCCTCTGCACGGAGGGTGGGGCCTGGAAGCTGCCACTTTCTCCAAGACCTCTTGCGTTAAGGTATTTCTATCTTTTATCCCTTTCCAGGTGATTGATACAGCACCTCCACAGTGGGCTGATGGTTTCTGAAAAGGGGCGCTGGAGGCAATAAGAAGAAGAGCATGTCCCCAAACTGTCCTGGATTTATAGACTAAATCCAGCCTCCCCCTCAACACCAAGTGAATCTCAGCCTTTTTCTTAACTGGCACACATAGAAAGTGACAGGAAAAGGTATTTGTATCCCACACGAGGGTAAAGAGATAAAGGTATTTGTGGATGAATGCAGCCAGCCCTGGAGTTCCACTGCCCCAGGACCCCAAGGGGTTGGTACTTGGCACATCTGTTACCCATTTGAAGCCCACTAGAAGGCCATGGCGCAGCAGGTGGGAAACTGCCAAGTCCCAGCCCCAGGACACATCTCCTGGGGTACTTGTAGACTTATACCGAAAAGAAACCCAGAAAGCACAGAACCTATCCTCTTTTTACAGATGAGGAAACTGAAGGTCAGAGAGGTTACTTACCTTGTTCAGGGTTTTGTGGCGAATAATCTTTGCAGTCAAGTTAGAGCGCTCACATCTTAGCCAGTGCACGCTATGATGCAAGTGAGTTGTCTTGCACAATGAGCTGGCCTATGGGGGCGGGGTAATCTCTCTAAACTTGTTTCCCATCTATAAAATGGAACTCATTTTACTTGCTGCTCCTTCTTGTGTAAACAGTTTGAATATGAATATAAAAGTACTATATCACTGTAAAAACTGGCATTGATTGAGAACGAATGCTATGCCAGCTACTTTTCAGGTATTACCTCTTTTTTTTTTTTAAGATTTTATTTATTTATTTGAGAGAGAGAATAAGATAGAGCATGAGAGGGGGGAGGGTCAGAGAGAGAATCAGACTCCCCGCTGAGCGGGGAGCCCGATGCGGGACTCGATTCCGGGACTCCAGGATCATGACCTGAGCCAAAGGCAGTTGATTAACCAACTGAGCCACCCAGGCGCCTCGGGTATTACCTCTTATCTTCCCTTGACCCCATCAAGACCACATGACTGCTATTTTACAGGGCAGTTTGCCTCCTTGCTGTCAGCATTCCTCTATTAACAAATCTCCTCTCCCTGCCTTCCCCAGGGTGCTTGCTTCACTTTGTCAGTGGCAGTCATTCCAGAGCTGAGATGCTAGAGATATGAAGTATCTGTCCTTACCCCACCCTAAGTGCAAGCCATGCCACTGTTGCCACATGCCAGCTTCCATGGATATCCCAGGGGCCGTCACCCTCCGCTGACAAGGTGGAGGCTTTGAAATCCTTCATCTATCCCAGTGGTTCTCAATCTGGCTGCACATTTGGATCACCTGGGGAGCTCTAAGAACTATCCATACCAAGACCTCACCTCAAGTCAGTCAATTAGGTATGAGAAGAGGGGGAATGAAGCATCAGCTTTGCAGGTGATTCGAATGGGTAGCCAAGGTAAAAAAAAAAAAAACTTACGTCTGCTCTTTCTCTCCAGATGCGATGAGCTAAGAAATAAAGGATGATGAAAAGATAAGGGAGTACATAGCTAAGCAATGACCCAGAATGCCCTGGACCCCAGGCTGATCCAGGATTAGGCCAGTGAAGACTGGAAATGGGACAAGTAACAGAGAAAGAAGGAGACAATGAAGTAGAAAGGAAAGAGGAGAAATTGGGGGAAAAAATGCTTGGTGTTAGAGGTTGCTACGTTGCCCCCTGTAATGACCCCATACCTTTCTAATAGTACCTGTTTCATGAGTTGTTTCACCCAATAAATATTTGATCATGTGGTATGTGTGAATTGCAGGAGATACATAGAAGTGTGAACTCCACCCAGTTGGTATTCCAAGAGCTATGGTGTTCTTGCATGGATGGATGTATATGTCAGAAATAATGCATTCCCTTGACAATGCTCTCTCCAGCATTCAGAAACCCTCTCACCTTGGGTAGAGCTTATTACACTTGTTTAGAGTCTGTCATGTAAGGGCAAGAAACATGTCTGTGTTGTGTCTTAGTCACCACTCTATCACCCAGAACCTAGCATTATGCCCACTTCAGAGAAAGCCCTCAACGGATTCCATATTTGTTTATTGAATTTGATTATTTGAAACAAGTAAAGCAAGGTGAGCTGTAAGGACATTGGGAGCATGATTATGTGCTCAAGTGCCTAGTGGAAGTAACAGAAATAAAATCTAGCTAGGGGAGGAAGCATTTGTGGTGGAGGTGGGATTTGAATTAGGACTTAAATGGTGCAGAGGGCTTAGATAAAGGAGCTTGAAGATGGAACAAACAAGGATCTGCCAGGGGCACGATGAAGAGCCTGGTCTGATAGAAGAGGCTATTACATTCCCTAGGGAGGGTGGCCAGGGAGGGGAAAGAGGTCCTTACAGTCCAGGGGCAGCTCAAGTTGAGAGAAAGGGAGGAAGGAACCAGCTGTGGGAAATGGGTACAGTCTCAAGAGATATATGAAGGATAGATGAATCACTTGATCATTTAAATAAATTTTATAGGGCGCCTGGGTGGCTCAGTTGGTTAAGCGACTGCCTTCAGCTCAGGTCATGATCCTGGAGTCCCGGGATCGAGTCCCGCATCGGGCTCCCTGCTCGGCAGGGAGTCTGCTTCTCCCTCTGACCTTCCTCCTTCTCATGCTCTCTGTCTCTCATTCTCTCTGTCTCAAATAAATAAATAAAATCTTAAAAAAAAAATAAATTTTATATTTCCATTTTGAGCCTGATTCTATAACATGAGCAGTCAGCAAATTGAGACCCCTTCCGGTGGGATGGTGTTTACAGGTGTTGCATCTAGGAACAAAAGATGTGAAGAAACCATGACCCAGAAATAAGTGAATAACCTCAGGATTGGCCGTTCCAGGGCCTCGGTTGGCAATGAAGAAAGGCAGAGCAGTGGTTCTCAACCGTGGCTACATACTGGGTCATCCAGGAAGCTTAAAAAATAATTGACACAAAAGGGTGGAGGTTATACAAGTGTATACATTTGTCAACACTCACAGGACTGTTCACTTAAAATGGGTACATTTTGTTGTATACAAATTACACTTAAGCATAGTTAATTTTAAAACAAAACATACTGGAGCAGAAGCTTCCATGGGAACCAGTGCCAGCATAGGAAAACCTAAACTGTAATTGACAAATTGCTTGAGGCTCAGTGTGGACAAATCTGAGAGTTAAAAACTTCAAGGGGAGATCTGATGCACAGCATAGTGATTATAGTCAACAATACCGTGTTATAAACTTCAAAGTAACTAAGACTAGATCTTAATTGTTATCACCACAAAAAAATGATAATTATGTGGCACAGTAGAGGTGTTAGCTAACACTACGGTGGTAATCATATTGCAGTATATAAATGTATTAAATCAACACGTTGTGTGCTTTAAACTTACACAATATTGTAAGCCAATTATATCTCTAAAAACAAAAAAAAAATTCAGGGGAACCCATTCATAGGGGAGCCCTCCCACTTTTGTGTTTTACTTCTAGGAGCTCTACCAGGGCCTCACAGTGGATACTGGAGAAAAATACCCTTGTGCTTCCACCAGGTGGAAGAGAAAAGAACTACTATGAAATACTCCAGAGCAGTCTGTTCTTCTTAACAAGGCCTGCCCTACAGAGAAACTATTTTACCAGGGCCTAACTTACCTGGGGGAAGGGAAATACCCAAATTCAGCCCTCTCTAGTCATTCTGTGCCACCTAAGGGCAGGGAGTGGGAATTGAGAAGCACTAGTGAAGGTCACAGTCCAGATGGACAGGTTCACCAAAAGATTGAGACCTAATCATAGGACTCTAGAATACTTCCCCTTACTGTCACGTCCCTAAAGGCCTATTCACTGCAGTCCCCTTTACCTAGTATTATTGTGTCTACTTTTCAATTAAAAATTACAAGGCATACTATAAGGCAGAAACACAGTTTGAAGAGACTAAACCCACATCAGAACCAGAGTCAGATAATGTGGAAATGTTGGAAGTATCAGATCAGGACTTTAAAAAATCTATGATTAATATGCTGAGGGCTTTAATGGAAAAAGTAGGCAACATGCAAAAACAGATGGATAATGTAAGCAGAGAGATGGAAATTCTAAGAAAGAATGAAAAATTACAGAGATCAGAAACACTAGTGGAAATGAAGAGTGCTTTTTTTTTTTAAAGATTTTATTTATTTATTTGACAGAGAGAGACACAGCGAGAGAGGGAACACAAGCAGGGGGAGGGGGAGAGGGAGAAGCAGGCTCCCCGCAGAGCAGGGAGCCCGATGCGGGACTCGATCCCAGGACCCTGGGATCATGACCTGAGCCGAAGGCAGTCGCTTAACCGACTGAGCCACCCAGGCGCCCAAAGAGTGCCTTTTTTTTAAAAGAGGGACTTGGGGGAGGGGCAGAGGGGGGAGAGAATCTTAAGCAGGCTCCATGTCCAGCATGGAGCCTGACACAGAGCTTGATCTCACAACCCTGAGATCATGACATGAGCTGATATCAAGAGTCGGATGCTTAGCCAATTGAGCCACCCAGGTGCCCCTGAAGAGTGCCTTTGATGGGCTCATTAGTTGATTGGACATGGCCAAAGAAAGAATCTCTGAGCTTGAGGATATGACAATAGAAACTTAAAAAACTGAAAAGCAAACAAACAAATGACTGGAAAAAAAAATAGAACAGACTATCAAAGAACTGTGGGACAATTATAGAAGGTGTAACATATGCACAATATTCACCAGATGAGAACAAGGAGAGAAAGGAGCAGAAGAGATATTTGAAGCAATAATGACTGATAATTTTCCCAAATTAATGTTAGTCATCAGACTACAGATCCAGGAAGCTTGGAGAACACTAAACAGGCTTCCCTTCCCCAATCATATTCAAATTTCAGAAAATCAAAGATAAAGAAAAATCCCTGAAAGAAGCTGGAGCGGAGGGGGGTGGTGTGTGGGGGGGTACCCACCTCACCTATAAAGGGGCAAAGATAAGAATTATATTTGTCATCTCAGAAACCATGCAAGCAAGAAGAGGGGAGTAAAGTTTTTAAAGTGTTAGAAAAAAACCCTAAAATTCTGCATCCTGTGAAATTATCCTTCAAAAGCAAAGGAGAAGTACCTTTTCAGACAAACAAAAATTGAGGGAATTTATTGCCAGTAGACCTACCTTACAAAAAATGTTTTAAAAAGTTCTCCAGGGGCTCCTGGGTGGCTCAGTTGTTAAGCGTCTGCCTTCGGCTCAGGTCATGATCCCGGGGTCCTGGGATCGAGCCCCACATAGGGCTCCTGCTCAGCGGGAAGCCTGCTTCTCCCTCTCTCACTACTCCCTGCTTGTGTTCCCTCTCTCGCTGTATCTCTCTCTGTCAAATAAATAAAATAAAGTCTTTAAAAATAAATAAATAAATAAATAAATAAATAAATAAATAAATAGTTCTCCAGAGGGGGCCCTGGGTGGCTCAGTTGGTTAAGTGACTGCCTTTGACTCAGGTCATGATCCCAGGATCCTGGGATTGAGCCCCGCATTGGACTCCCTGCTCCTCGGGGAGCCTGCTTCTCCCTCTCCCTCTGCCTGCCACTCCCCACTGCTTGTGCTCGCTCCTCACTTTCAGTATAAGATACATATAGATTAAAAATAAAGGGATGGAGAAAGATACACCATGCTAACATTAATCAAAAGAAAGCAGGAGTAACTATATTAATTTCAGACAGAGTGAATCTTTCAGGCCAAAGAAAGTTATCAGGGATAAGGAGGGGGCATTATGTACTGATAAAATATAAGAGAACATAACAATCCTTAATGTGTATGTGACTAACAACAGAGCATCACATATATCAGGCAAAAAATGATGGAATTGCAAGGATAAATAGATGAATCCACTATGATAGTTGGAGACTGTAACACCCCTCTATCACAAATAGATCTAACAGGCAGAAAGTCAGTAAGGACATAGTTGAACTTAACAGCACCATCAATCACCTGGATATAATTGACATTTATAGACTATTTCACCTGACAACAGCATATTACACATTCTTCTCAAGCTCATATGGAACATTCACCAAGATAGAGCACATTCTGGGCCATAAAGCACACTTTGACAAATTTAAAAGAATAGAAATCATACAATGTCTGTTTTCAGAGCACAGTGAAATTAAACTACAAATTAATAACAGAAATATAGCTAGAAAATCTCAAAATACTTGGAGATTAAACAACATACCTATAAATAACACACGAGTCAAATTTCAAAAGAAATTCTAAAACATTTTGAACTAAATGAAAATGAAAATACAACTTACCAAAACTTGTGGGATAGAGTGAAAGCAGTGTTTAGAGGGAAACTTATTGTATTGAGTGCATTTATTAGAAAAGAAGAAAGATAAGAAATCATTAATCTAAGCTTCCACTTTAGGATACTAGAAAAAAAGCAAATTATATACAAGGTAAGCAAGAAAAGAAATAATAAAAATTACATCAGAAACCAATGACATTGAAAATAGGAAATCAGTAGAGAAAATGCTCTAAATTAAAAGCTGGTTGATCCGGGTGCCTGGGTGGCTCAGTCGTTAAGCGTCTGCCTTCGGCTCAGGTCATGATCCCAGGGTCCTGGGATCGAGCCCCGCATCGGGCTCCCTGCTCTGCTGGAAGCCTGCTTCTCCCTCTCCCACTTCCCCTGCTTGTGTTCCCTCTCTCGCTGTGTCTCACTCTGTCAAATAAATAAATAAAATCCTTAAAAAAAAAAAAAGCTGGTTGATCCTTGGAAAGATCAATAAAGTTGGTGAGTCTCTAGTCAGGCTAAGAAAAAAAGAGAAGACACAAATTACTCTAATATCAGAAATATAAGAGGGAACATCACTACAGATTCCATGGACATTAAGAAGATAATAAAGGAATAGCATGAATAATTCTGCCCACAGATTTGGTAATCTAGGTGAAATATACCAATTTCCTGAGAGATACAATCTGCTAAAACTTATACAAGAAGAAATGAACAGTCGTAATAGGTCTACATCTATTAATGAAATTGAATCAATAATTAATAACCTTCTAAAACAGAAAGCACCAGACCCAGATGGATTTACTGGCGAATTCTACTAAATATTTAAGAAAGAAAGCATAATACCAATTCTCAACAGTCTCTTTCAGAGGATAGAAGCAGAGGGAATACTGATAATTAATTCTATGAAGCCAGCATTACCCTAATACCAAAACCAGACAAAAAAATTACAATAAAAGTACAGATCGTTGTCTCTCATGAACATAGCTACAAAAATCCCTAACAAAATGTTAGCAAGTCATATCCAATAAGTAATAAAAATAATTATACATCACAGCCATTGGGATTTATCCCAGGTATGCAAGGCTGGTTCAGCATTCAAAAATCAATTTAATCTATTACATCAACTGGCTAAGAAAGAAAAATCACGTGTTTGTATAAATACAGAAAAAACATTTGACAAAATCCAACATTTATCGTGATAAAAACTCTCAGCAAACTAGGAATAGAGGTGAACTTCCTCAAATTGATAAAGAATGTCTACAAAATACCTACAGCTAACATTGTACTTAATGGTGAGAAGCTCGAAGTTTTTTGCCAAGTTCAGGAACAAGACAAGGATGTCCTCTATCACCACTGCTTTCCAACAGAAGTCCTAGGTAATGCAATAAGACAAGAAAGGGAAACAAAAGGTATACACATTGGAAAGGAAGAAAGAAAATCATCTTTGTTCACAGATAACAAGCTCATCTACATAGAAAATCTGAGAGAATTGACAAAGGACCCCTGGAACAATTATAGTGAGATTGTAGGACACAAAATTAATATACAAAAGTCAGTGTCTTTGCTATACACCAGTGATGAACAAGTGGAATTTGAAATTAAAAACACATTGCTATTTACATTAATGCCCCCCAAATGAAATATTCAGGTATCTAACAAAATATGTACAAGACCTATATGAAGAAAACTACAAAATTCTGATGAAAGATATCATAGAAAAACTAAGTGGAAAGATAGTCCATGTGCATGCATAAGAAGACTCAATATTGTCAAGATGTCAGTTCTCCCCAACTTGATCTATAGATTCAATGCTATCCCAATCAAAATCCTAGTAAGTTATTTTGTGGATATTGATAAACTGATTCTAAAATTTATATGGAGAGGCAAAAGATCTATAGTAGCCAATTCAATATCGAAGGAGAAGAACAAAGTTGGAGGACTGACATTACTTGACTTCAAGACTTAATATAAAGCTATGGTAGTAATCAATGTGGTGTTGATGAAAAGAAATGGACAAATCAGGGGCGTGGGTGGCTCAGTTGGTTAAACGTCTGTCTTTGACTCAGGTCATGATCTCCAGGTCCTGGGATTGAGCTCCACGTCAGGCTTCCTGATCAGCGGGGGTCTGCTTCTCTCTCTCTTTCTCCCTCCCTCTATCCCTCCCCATTGCTCGTTCTCTCTCTCTCGCAATCAAATAAAATCTTTTTTAAAACAAAAAGAAAGAAATGGACAAATCAGTGAAACAAAATAGAGATCCTAGAAACAGACCCACATAGGGCAACCGTCTTGGGTCCCCTCTCTCCTTGGGAGCTTTGTAGTATCACTTTGCTATCACTCAATGAACCTTGCTTTGCTGCCCACAGAAAAAAGAAAGAAAAGAAGAAAGAAAAAAAGAAAGAAAGAGACCCACATATAGTCAATTGATCTTTGGCAAAGGAGCAAAGGTGATACAATGGAGCAAAGATAGTCTTTCCAACAAATGATGCTGGAATAACTGGATATCCACATGCAAAAAAAAAAAAAAATCTAGACACAGACCTTACACTTCTCACAGAAATCAACTAAATCGGATCACAGACCTAAATCTGAAAAGCAAAACTATAAAACTCCTAGAAGATAACATAAGAGAAAACCTAGATGACCTTGGGTGTGGCGATGACTCTTTAGATACAACACCAAAGGCACAATCCATAAAAGAAATAATTGATAAGCTGGACTTTATTACAATTAAAAACTTCTGCAAATACCAATGTCAAGAGAATGGGAAGACAAGCCTCAGACTGGGAGAAAATAATTTCAAAGAGACACATCTGATACTGGACTGTTACCCAGAATATACACAGAACTCTTAAATTCAACAATAAGAAAAAGAATGGCCTGATTTAAAAATGGGCAAAAGACCTGAACAGATACCTCACTAAACATATCCAGATGACAAATAAGCATATGAAAAATACGTTCAACATTATATGATACTAGGGAATTACAAGTGAAAACAGCAGTGAGATATCACTGCACACACTGTAAGAATAGCCAAATCCAAAGTATGGAGAACACCAAATGCAGGCAAGTATATGGAGCATTCAATGCAAAATGGTACAGTCACTTTGGAAGGCAGTTTGGCTGTTTCTTTCAAAACTAGACATACTCTTACCATATAATCCAGCAATCATGTTCTTTGGTATTTACCCAAAGGAGTTGAAGAATTATGTCCACACAAAAACCTGCACACAGATGTTCATAGCAGCTTTATAATTATCAATACTTGGAAGCAATCAAGATGTCCTTCTGTAGGTGAATGGTTCAATAAACTGGTACACTCAGACAATGTCCTGAAAAGAAATGAGCCATCAAGCTCTATAAAGACATGGAAGGACCTTAAATGCACATTACTAAGTTGAAAGCAGACAATCTGAAAAGGCTGCATGCTGTATGATTACAACTAGTTGACATTCTGGAAAAGGCAAAACTGTGGCTACATAAGAAAAAAGCGAGTGATTACCAGAGGCTAGGGGGAGGGGTGGCATGAATAGGCAGAGCAAGGAAGATTTTTAGGGCAGTAAAACTATTCTGTATGATACCACAGTGGTGGCTGCATGTCATTATACATTTGTCAAAACCCATAATACGTACAAAGCCAAGAGAGACACTAGTAGCCCTGTCATAAACTATGGACTTTGGGTGATAATGATGTGTCAGTATGGGTTCATCGATTGTAACAAATGTACCGTTCTGATGAGAATGTTGATAGTTGGGGAGTTTGTGGGTATTTTGGACGAGGGTATATAGGAACTCTGTACTTTTTGCTGAATTTTGCTTTGACCCTAAAATTCCTCTTAAAAAATAAGTTTATTAATTTAAAAAATTGTGGGAGGGGTCTGTGGGGTGTATGCCCCTAGGTCTAGAGTTATAAAGAAACAAACAAAAAATTGCTGTTTACCATCCCCCCCATTCCCTAGGTACTTTGATTTATTTGGTCTGGGTAGGACCCAGGCATTAGCACTTTCCAAAAGTTTCCTGGATGATTGTTATCTACAGCTAGGGGTTCCACTTATAGGTTAAAAATTTTGGAGCAGAAAGAATCTCAAAGATAATCTGGGCAAACCTCCTTGTTTTACAAATATGTAAACGGACTGGAAATGAAGCCTCCTATTGACCGGACCTAACTGACATTTTTTTCCAGCCATTATCCTCAGCCTCCTTAACCTATTCTCTTATAAGCCTCCTAGGCTGCACTGTACTTGTGTTCTCAGACTCTTAGACTAACCTCATCTAAATTCCATTCTCTAAATATGATAGCTCTTTCTGAAAAAAACAAGACAAGTTTAAGTGGCAAGGAGTTCAGTCCCATAGTGATTTGAGGATTCATGGTACCCTGATCTGATTTATGTGTATCTTACATCCTCATTTTCTCCACAAGGCCTCCATAAAAGCTGTGTATCTTGTTTTCCCAATAAAATTCTACCCATTAAAAGACCCATTTGTATTTGGTCTCTGTATTCCTGTATTTTTTTTCTTTATTGAGGAATAATTTACATGCAGTAATATGTATGTAGATTGCATCTTAATTGCACACATAGTTCAGGGTATATACCCATGCTACCAATTACCCAAATCACAGAATATTTTCAGCCACCTCAGAATATTCCCTAAAGCCCCTTTTTAATAATTTCCTCCCTAGGGTAACCACTCTTCTGATTTCTGTAGTAGGTTTGCTTTGCCTGTTCTTGAACTTCACATGTGAATGGAGTCATACAATATGTAGTCTTTTGTCTGGGATTTTCACTAGAAGTGGTTTTGAGATTTGTCCATGTTGTTGCTTATATCAGTAGTTCCTTTTTTTTTTTTTTTTTGAAGGCTGTTTTATTTTTTTTAAGAGTTTACTTATTTGAGAGAGCAGAGCGAGGGAGAGAGCACATGAGTTGGGGAGGGAGGGGCAGAGGGAGAGGGAGAAGCAGACTCCCCGCTGAGCAGGGAGCTGGACATGGGGCTTGATCCCAGGACCCTGGGATCATGACTTGAGCCGAAGGCAGACACTTAGCCGACTGAGCCACCCAGGTGCCCTAGCTTGAGTTTAGGTTTGTGATCCATTTTTTTTTTTAAGACTTTATTTATTCATTTGACAGAGAGAGACACAGCGAGAGAGGGAACAGAAGCAGGGGGAGGGGGAGAGGGAGAAGCAGGCTTCCCGCTGAGCAGGGAGCCCGATGCGGGGCTCAATCCCAGGACCCTGGGATCAAGACCCGAGCCGAAGGCAGATGCTTAACGACTGAGCCACCCAGGCGCCCCTTGTGATCCATTTTGAATTGATTTTTGTGTATGGTGGGAGGTATGGATTAAGGTTAATTTTTTCCATACAAATATTGATATGTACCAACTCTATTGGAAAGATTTTCCTGTTTTCCTTTCTCCGTTGAATTGTATTGAAATCCTTATTGAAAATCAATTGTGTGTGTGTATTTGGATTCTCTGTTAGGCTGTTAAAACAATCCAGATTTGACACTAGTATCACATTCTCTTAATTGCTATTGCTTTATTGTAAGTTTTGAAGTCTTGTAAGTTTTCCAACTTTGTTCTTTTTCTTTACGATTGTCAGGGTTATTTATGGTCCTTCAGCCTTCCATTACATTTTAGAATCAGCTTGTTAAGTTCTAGAAAAAATCTGGGGCACCTGGGTGGCTCAGTTGGTTAAGTGGCTGCCTTCGGTTCAGGTCATGATCCCAGGGTCCTGGGATCGAGCCCCGCATCGGGGTCCCTGCTCAGCGGGGAGCCTCCTTCTCCCTGTCCCTCTGCCTGCCTCTCTGCCTACTTGTGCTCTCTCTCTATCTCTCTGTCAAATAAATAAATAAAATCTTTAAAAAAAAAAAAGTTCTAGAAAAAATCTGGTATTTTGAATGGAATGAAATTGGGGGAGAGTGGACATCTTAGTAATATTGAATCTTCCAATCCATAAAAGTGGAATATTTCTCTACTTATGTAAATTTTCTTTCATTTCTCTCAGCAGTGGTTTATAGTTTTCAATGTCAAGGTCTTATACATCTGTCACTAAATGTATTCCAATATACTTAATGTTTTATGATACTATTGTAAATCATATCATTTTATTTTTTATTATTTTTTTTAAGATTTTATTTATTTGACAGAGAGAGACAGCGAGAGAGGGAACACAAGCAGAGGGAGTGGGAGAGGGAGAAGCAGGTTCCCTGCCAAGCAGGGAGCCTGAAGCGGGGCTCAATCCCAGGACCCTGGGATCATGACCCGAGCTGAAGGCAGACGCTAATGGCTGAGCTACCCAGGTGCCCCAATCGTATCATTTTAAATTTCATTTTCTTTTTTCTTTTTTTTTTAAATGATTTTATTTATTTATTTGACAGAGTGAGAGAGCACAGCAGGGGAAGCAGCAGAGGGAGAGAGAGAAGCAGGCTCCCTGCTGAGAAGGGAGCCCAATGCAGGGCTTACTCCCAGGATGCTGGGATCATGACCTGAGCCAAAGGCTTAACCAACTGAGCCACTGCTCAGTTGGTTTAAAGCAGCAGGCACTGCTTTAAATTTCATTTTCAATTGCCTATTAATAGTATATAAAAAATAAAATTGATTTTTGTTTAGTGACCCTGTATCTTTCAACCCTCCTAAGTAATTCATTAATTCAAATATTTTTCTCAGTTTCTTTGGGTTAAATACATAATCTTTAAATTAAGAATGAAAGAGTTTTATTCTTGGGGCGCCTGGGTGGCTCAGTTGGTTAAGCGACTGCCTTCGGCTCAGGTCATGATCTTGGAGTCCCTGGATCGAGTCCCGCATCAGGCTCCCTGCTTGTCAGGGAGTCTGCTTCTCCCTCTGACCCTCCCCCCTCACATGTGCTTTCTCTCTCTCTCTCATTCTCTCTCTCTCAAATAAATAAATAAAATCTTTAAAAAAAAAAAAAGAGTTTTATTCTTTCCTTTTCAGTCATGCCTTTTATTTTTCTTGTCTTACTGTGATAGCTAAGACCTTCAGTACAATGTTGAAACACAGTGTCGTTTTGATCTTAGAGGGAAAGCATTTAATAATCCACCATTATTTCTAGCAAGACTTTATTTTTTTTTAATTTTAGGTAGGCTCCACGCCCAACATGAGGGTTGAATTCATGACCCTGAGATCAAGAACCACATGCTCTACTGACTAAGCCAGCCATGTGCCCCTCTAGCAAGACTTTAAAAGCTATGTCAGCATCTCAGCCACTTTCCTTAGCAGTTCCTGCCTTTACCCACTAGCTTTTTACATAAGCTTGGGTACATTTTCCATCTCATTTAAGCATGAATCATCAAGATTTGGAAGTAGTTTAAAAAAATAAAAAGTGGGGCACCTGGGTGGCTCAGTCGTTAAGCGTCTGCCTTTGGCTCAGGTCATGATCTCAGGATCCTGGGATCGAGCCCCGCATTGGGCTCCCTGCTCAGCAGGAAGCCTGCTTCTCCCTCTCCCACTCCCCCTGCTTGTGTTCCCTCTCTCGCTGTGTCTCTCTCTGTCAAATAAATAAATAAAATCTTTAAAAAATAATAAGAAGAAGAAGTTATAGTAGCCATAGAGATGGGTGGTAGGTTTTATGTATCTCTTGGAACTGATGACATAACATCAGCTGAGTCCTCATAGGTCATAGGTCACTCATCTGGAGACCTTCTCAATGAAGTTCTCGTCTTCATGGATATAGGTCATCTTTAGAAAAGGGCCTTATTGTCTGTTCTTTAAAATGTAAAGGACCTCAACACCATCAGAGAGCTCCATTGCAGGCTCTGGCATTTCAAACAACCAACTCCATACATTAACTGATTTCTCCTTAACCAGCCCTCAACCTGAATTTAAGAGGCAAGAGTTCAGGAGAGTGAGTCTTTGGGCTCTGGAGTTTCTTCTCTCTTTTCTCCCATTTCCACCATTCCATAGCAGCCATGTAGGATTGGAAGGGACAGTAGTTTAAGGCATTGGAACAACACCCAAGTATAACTTGTACAGCTTGGGAGAACTTCCTGAAGGATATGGTTTTCCTGTTTCAGAGACTGATGAGTAATATTAGAAGCTGAGGCTTTAGTACAGGGATGTAGGAACACCTGCAGATCGGCTCCTTGTCACCAGCCATGTTGATGAGCAAGTGGCATGAACAGCAAAAAGTGAAGCATACAGAGCTCCTGAGGGCAGTGATGGGAGAGTACATTGGAAAGACCGACTATGGCCTAATGTTGGTGGGGTGTCTTTATTCTTTTTTTTAGATTTTTAAATTTATTTTATTTTTAGAGAGATAGAACACACAAGTGGGAGGAAGGGCAGAAGGAGAGGGAGAGAGAGAATCTCCAGCAGGCTCTGCACTGAGAGGGGAGCCCGACGCAGGGCTCAATCCCACGACCCTGAGATCATGACCTCAGGGAACCCAGGTGCCCCGTGTCTTTATTCTTTGTTAACAGATAGTCATTAATCAAGCATTTTCAGGATTTAGACTCAGATTTTACTTGCTATGTTGGGGATATTTTGAAAGCCCCTACCTAGCCCCTTTGGTTAGGAGTTTAAAAATCTGGGTGTGTGAAAGGAGATGTAGAGTTTTAATTAGCTTCAGGATCTGGCATAAACATGGTGCTGGAATTTTAGTAATAATTAATATTTGTGGGGGTGTCTAGGTGGCTCAGTTGGTTAAGCCTCCAACTCTTGATTTTGGCTCAGGTCCTGATACCAGGATTGTGAGATTGAGCGCTGCATCAGGCTCCACACTAGCCTGCTTAAGATTCTCTCTCTTCCTCTCCTTCTCCTCCTCCCCCTGCTCGCTCGCTCTCTCTCTCTCTCTCAAAAAAAAATAATAAGTGTTTGTGGAGCACTTTCTATGTGCAGGCCCAGTGTGAAGTACTTCGCATGCAGTAGCCCATTAAAATCTTCAAAGCCTCCTTGCAAAGTAGGTATTATTTTTCTTTTACAGGTAAATTAATTGAGAATCAGAAAGGTTAAGTAATTTACCAGTCCTGATTTGAAACCAGGTCTGTCTGCCTTCAGAACCCATGCTCCTAATTACTTTAGTATACCTGCTCTTCAAAAGTGATTTTGGATTACCTTTGGTTTGGGGGTTCACCTTACTGGGGGAGGATTTCCGGTTGCCTTCTTTGAGGTTCCTCATTCTCTCCTGAATTCTTCGGACTTTCTCTCTCCCCTTAGTCACTTTGACTTTCATTGTAAACCTTAATTCAGTTGATCAGTGTGCCCTTCCCCAAATACGCTATCTGAAATAAGAAACTGAAGAGTCGTATAGACCTCAAAAATGCCATAGATGAGATACAGTTACCTCTAAGGTTGGTTCCTATTTTCAGCATTTGGGAGTACCCGCTGTATTTCCAGGCCTGTGCTCAGGGGTTATTATGTACAGTTGTGCAGGTTGTATACTGCAGAGGTGCTCCCCCACCACGGTGTGAGTGGGAACCAAAATGTAGCATGAGCTCTACTTACCAAGCTGCCTGCCTGGAGGAAGGGCACAAAGGCACTAAATAGACTAATGGTGGACGTGACTGTGCTAGAGCTATTCAGGGTTAAATCTTGCCCTTGGGTAGCTACCTTATCTTTACTTAGAATTGTATCCCCATGAAATAATGGAAGCAGGGACCACTTGGTTTTAAGAATTATAGGAATATGTGTTTATGAATGATTTAAAAATTTTTTTAAAGATTTTATTTATTTATTTATTTATTTATTTATTTATTTATTTATTTATTTATTTTTGAGAGAGAGCACAAGTAGGGGGAGGGCAGAGGGAGAAGCAGACTCCCTGCTGAGCAGGGAGCCCGATGCGGGACTCGATCCCAGGACCCTGAGATCATGACCTGAGCCAAAGGCAGATGCTTAACTGACTGAGCCACCCAGGCATCCATGAATGATTTAAATTTTAAAAGTATGCGTTTGTTTTATATTTTACTGATAGCATATGTATATATATGTTTTTTTAAAGATTTTATGTATTTATTTGACAGACAGCGAGAGAGCACAAGCAGGGGGAACAGGAGAGAGGGAGAAGCAGGCTCCCCGCTGAGCAGGAAGCCCCATGCGGGGCTCGATCCCAGGGCCCTGAGATCGTGACCTGAGCTGAAAGCAGGCGCTTAACCGACTGAGCCACCCAGGTGCCTCCGATAGTATATATTTTGTGTCTGTATATGTATCTATAATAAAAGCAGTTTTACATCCTTGTCCCTCATGTGTATTCCAGTACCCTTTCTTGAGGGGTAGAGAAAAGGTTGGAATTTGTTAGGTTCTTGAGAATTGTGAAAAACCCTAAAATATGCCCATAGATATGTCATGACCTGTCACCTGTCAAGGATCATGGCAGAAAAAGGATTGAGAGATCCAGAACTAGAGAACAGATGGTAGTATCTCTGTCACTTGCCCACCTCTGGTTCCTGCCTTTCTATTTTGGTATCTCTAAGCCTTGTTCCCTAGACTCCCTTGCTGCCTTCATTCATTCACTCATTCATTCATTCATTCATTCATTTTTTCAAATTGAGGTGAAATTCATATAATATTGACTTTTTTTTTTAAAAGATTTTATTTATTTATTTGAGAGAGAGAGAATGAGAGATAGAGAGCACGAGAGGGAAGAGGGTCAGAGGGAGAAGCAGACTCCTTGCTGAGCAGGGAGCCTGATGCGGGACTCGATGCCGGGACTCCAGGATCATGACCTGAGCCGAAGGCAGTCGCCTAACCAACTGAGCCACCCAGGCGCCCCTAATATTGACCTTTTAAAGTGTATAATTCAGGGGGCGCCTGGGTGACTCCGTCGTTTGTGTCCGACTCTTGATTTCGGCTCAGGTCATGATCCCAGTGTCGTGGGATTGAGCCCCGCATCAGGCTCCATGCTCAGTGCAGAGTCTGCTTGTCCCTTTCCCTCTGCTCCTTCCCCCCCCCCAACACACACACTCTCAGTCAAACAAACAAACAAATAAATAAAATCTCTAAAAAATAATACAGTGTACAATTCAGTGGCAATTTTTACATTGACAATATCATTTAGTTCCCAAACATTTTCATCCATCCCCAAAGGAGGCTGTGTACTCATGAAGCAGTCATTCTCCATTCCTTTCCCCCTAGCCACTGGCAACCTCTAATCTGCTTTCTGTCTCTTTGGATTCACTTATTCTGGATATTTTGTATAAATGAATTCATATACTATATGACTTCTGTGTCTGACTTCTTTCACTTGGCCTAATGTTTTCAAGACTCATCCATATCATAGCGTCTTAGTGGTACTTCATTCCTTTCTATGGGTGAATAATATTCCACTTGTGCAGGATATATCACATTTTGTTCATCCATTTATCTGTTGATGGACATTTGGTTCGCTTCTACCTTGGCTGTTGTAAGTAGTGCTGCTATGAACATTGATATACAAGTATTTCTTTGAATACCCACTTTCAACCCTTGGGGATACCCCTAGGAGTAGAATTGCTGGGTTATATGGTAAATATGTGTTTAATTTTCTGAGGAACTGCCTTCATGCATTCTTGTTGCACTGAACCAGGTAGTAGCTTCTTCTCTGTCATGCTTGGTCTCTCCCTCTCCATTCCTTTTTTCCCCCCCAAGGATTTATTTATTTATTTGAGAGAGAAAGAGCACGTGAGCAAGTACATGTGTGAGCTGGGGGAGGGGCAGAGAGAGGGAGAGAGAATCTCAAGCAGACACACCACTGGGCTTGGACCCCAGTGCAGGGCTCAATCTCATGCCCCGAGATCAGAACTTGAGCCAAATCCAAGAATCGGACGCTCAACCCACCAAGCCACCCAGGCACCCCTCGCGCTCTCCATTCCTACACCTCACTTTATCTCCAAGTCAGGATGTAGACATTTTATTTTTCTTGTTTTCATCACCAACATTCCCAAACCCACCGTTCCTAAGCTGTTCTTGCCATCTTCTTGTCATGCCTCTTGTTCAATAGCACAACCATCCTCAGTGTTTTGATTTCCTACTCTAAGCACTTCCTAGTTTGTTCCCAGTGACTGCGATCCTTAAGTCCCCTCCTGGGGACAGTGCACATTGGGTTACTTAGCTCTTCCCACCCTCACTCCTCCTCTTCCATGCCCACCCCAGATTTCCTGTGTAGTAGGGGCTAAACAATAAACAGACCTGCCTCTACTTTCTAGTTTTATGCCCTCCTCACCCCCACTGCCCTGGCCATTTGCCAAGTCTTCTGTGCTTTCTCCTGGGCTTATTAATACCTTAGCAGTGCCCTACCTTTGACCTGAAGAGAGACTGTTTTTCCCTCTTCCTATTTGATGCTGCTTCTGTTTGGATATCATGAAGCCAACTTTCATGTTTGTTACTGCTCAGAGGTAGTTTTGAATGAGATGCTCAATTCCCCAGCTCCCATAGCACAGTTTCCACCCAGGTCCAGTTGCCACCCAAGGAATAGACACTTCAGGCTACAGGTCATTGCTAGGCTACACTATGCTGCTTTGGATGCTCCAAACCATTGCCCCCACCATGCACTAGAATGATGCTCTCTGACCCATGTTGAATTTAAATAACTATATCTGTGGCCCTGTTGAATGTTGACTTCCTGATTTTACTTTGTTCTTGATACGTTCCTTGTATGTTTATATATACCCATGTTGTGAGTTTCCATTAGTTCTCAGGAAGCAAGGATTCGTACATGTGTAAGATGACATGCTTGGGGTAGGTGGGAGAGGCAGGTATGGCTAGATGGCAGCTACAGAAAAAGAAAATTTTCAGATTGGAATAATGAGCTGAAGAAAGCAGACATGTGGGGTAGGTTAGAAGACCCAGAATGACAAACTAGAGGGATTTATATTGATAAGGCAACATGTATAACTTTGTCTTCTTGGATATTCCCAAGTCCATCCTTAAAGAGGCTCCCTCCAGGAAGGTGGACAGTCAAGGGTGCATTGCCCTGCCCTGAAAAGAATCTCAATGATGGTGTCACCTGGATAGTAGAATTGGGAAATCCAATGATAAATGGCAAGTTGGTGAATCTAGGGGCACAACAATGGAGCTTTGGTGTGGAGAGAAGACCCAAAATCTGGTAGGAGTCTGGATCAGAGCCCAGAGACCCCAACAACGTAAAATCTCAGTACAGGACTCTAATTTTAGGGTGCTGGAGAAGCTTCTAGGGACTGATAGTCTCCCTTCAGGAAGCTTGAGCTGGTGCAGGGATAGCATCATGAGAGTTGCCTACCTGGCGTTGGCCAATTCTGACCTTTGTACCTTTAGCTCAGAGTGTGGGGGTGGGGTGTCTGAAGCTTAAGGTTCAAGCAGGTGACTTAAGTAAATGAAGAAAGGCCGTTTGTAAGTACAAACACACCTTTGTGTGAGTTAGATAGACCATAGTGCAATAGTGCATGCTCTTTATACCTAGAATAGTGCTTGCCTATGGCAGGTACTCAAAAATGCATTTGATAAATGAATGAATGAAGGGGGGGTGGCCACTACTAGGCTCCAACCCTTTATTTCCATTTGGTTATGGGTCCTGTTCTGCCAGTTTACCCTATTTTTCAGGAGAAACTAGAAATTTGGAGTTTTATGTGAAATTTCCCAAGTTTTAAGTATTGGCTCAAATTTATTTAAAGCACTGTGAACTCTAAGGAGTTTGCAACTCCTAACTTACAGCTTTTGATCTAGCAAATGCACAAGGTTATAGGAGAAGTATCTCTTCAAAATGTTATGATGAACCTATCAAGCTGAATAAAGGTTCTCAGAGCAAAGAGATCATGGGAGGAGGCAAATCTAAGATTTTGACTACTTAAGTTGTACTTGTGGCTTGGTTCCTACCATGTCTTCCTGTGTGAATCAAGTTCTACCTGTAAAAAAGCTCCAATGGTAGGTAGAGGGGGCCAGGATAACTGAACTGGGCAGAATGGTGTAGTGGAAGAAGCCAGGGATTTGGAGCATGGATGTTCGGCTGATACGCATCAATATTGAAATATTTCTGCATTGGGAAGTAAATGGATGCTGCGCTGAATCCCCTGGGTGCCGCTCCCCTCCCCTCCCCTCCCCCCCAACTCTCTAAACCTCCATTCAGTCTAATAACCAAAGAGGCGACGCCTGGCCATTAGTGAGTCTCCAGGACTGTGCTCCGTTGCCAGGGCCGGCATCTGTGTTCTCAGTAATCAGGGCTGGTGCTATAGCGCGGGTCAAGTATTTGGAACTCACCCCTAGGTAAACCTGAGTTTGAATCCTAGCTCCACTTCTTACTTAGCTGAGTGTTCCTTGACTACTTAAGCTCTTTCCCCTTAACTTTCTTCATCCATAAAATGGAGATACTACTATTCATACTACCCTATTGATAGGGTTGTTGTGAAAATTAACTGAGATCAGGCTCCTATTATTATTGTTTTCCGTATTCTAAGCAGGAAACAGCATCCTTTCTAACCTTATCTTTACACAGAGTTTAGAGAAGTAGAGGTCAGAGACTAGAGGCTGGGGGTCTGCACAATGATGTGACCCATTGGGTCCCCAAAGTTGGTGGTGCTAATGAATCACTGAGTGGTTAACTGTAGATCCCTCATGAAATTCTAATTCTGGAGGTATGGTGGGGTCCAGGAATCATTATTATTTTTTTTTTTAAGATTTTTTTTTTTTTTTTTGAGACAGAGAGAATGAGAGACAGAGAGCATGAGAGGGAGGAGGGTCAGAGGGAGAAGCAGACTCCCTGCCGAGCAGGGAGCCCGATGCGGGACTCGATCCCGGGACTCCAGGATCATGACCTGAGCTGAAGGCAGTCGCCTAACCAACTGAGCCACCCAGGCGCCCCCAGGAATCATTATTTTTATCAGGTACTCTTAGATGATTCTGATTGGCAGCCAGATGGAGGAACTATCGTATTCTCTCATCAAGGTGAGTGCCTCTGCCTCTTCACACAGAACCCAGTGCCACAGTCTACCTGCATCAGGTGCTCAGTGCACAGGATTGTCTGATGGGCCGGTGTGAACAGATGAGTGTTCCTTAGCCAGTTGGGATGGGGGCCTTTTTCCCATGCTTTATTGCTTCCTCTGTCATAGAGCTTGTCCCACTCCCCCAATGGGATCTAGGTGTCCCCTAAGGCTGATCGCAAAGGACAAGGGGAGAAGCAGCACAGGGATCTTGTTGGGCTTCAAGATAAACTAAACACACAGGGCGAGGATCTGGTTTCCATCCCAGGAGGGGAGATCCGGTCTAGGCAGATTAGCTTGTTTATGAGTGTTTTCTCCATCATATCCCCTTAGGGTGTGGACCCAGTTGGCTGACCTTGTTCAAGCCACCTGTTGACAGGGCTTCCTGTGTCCTGAGCTGGGCCTCCAGCACCCTCCTGCTGCCTTCTCCTCGTCAAGACTCTCTGACTTGCAGTAGCTGTCATTGCTGAGTGCCTCTTCTGCCTGGCAGCTGCACTCAGTGCCTCATAATTATACCCTCGGGGGCCTGGCTTAGTGGTGGAATATTATAGTACCGCCTTGAGAGTTCTGCTCCCAGTGCTGCATTAGTTCCAAATGATAGGGACATGGAAAGCTGCATAGGGATAGAGGGCTGAGAGACAGATACAGAGAGATGGGAAGAAGAAAGGAGAAACCAGAGACAGGAAAAAGAGGAAGTGACAGAAAACAATCCCATGAAGAGAGACCAAGAAAGACCTAAGGAGAGAAGTTAAAATCTGGGAAGCCAGTGAAGAGGTGAGTGGTATTCTTAGCACATATGTGCAGAGTGTGGAAGTCCTTGCTATTATTTGAGGAGTGACATCCATGAGCACTGTTTCCTTTTTGTTTAAACAAGTTCCTGAGTAGGAACCCCTAGACAGATGCCTTGACTCAGTAGAGGCAATAGGTAGGATGTTTGGGGTTTGCAAGCACTGACTGATGTTCCCAGCAGTGAGACCCTGGGAATTGTAGGGTGTGCGTGCAGTGACTCACATGACCACAAGGCCTCCCTGCTTTACAGCCTTGGTCTTGCTTACCTGTTCTCTCTCACCTACACACCTATCCACCACCCACTCAGAGACCACGCCCCACTATCTCAGAGGTCCTCAACCGTGCTTTCTTCACCACCAGGCAGGGCTCTAAGTGTGTTCACACACCATCTTCTTCCCTCCAATCGCCACTTCCCTCCAGAGTTTCCTGGGAGCCATGACTTCTCTTCCATCAGGTGTCAAATCCTTTGCCCGTTCTTGTACCAAGCATCCTTCCCATCTGTGTCTCAGATTTCTGACCTGTGAAATGAGTCTCAGGCTCACTGCTAACTCCTCGTTGCTGTGTGGAGCACTGAATTGACATCTTTAAGGAGCTTGGAGCTTGTCAGATGAAAGATGCCACAGTCAGCTTCTACTCTTCTTCCTCCCCCCACCCCACCTCCCCTTCACCCCTGAACCAAATTCTGCTCTTTTTTTTCTTGGTGTTTCTTGGTGTTTACCAGGCCGGTGAGCCCTTGATTACCAAAGCAAGTCACCTGAGGTCTGTGAACCTTGGTAGACCCCAATTCTCCAACCTCATCCCACTCATCTCTGCAGCATTTGATGCTGTTGACCACCTACTTCCTTTTTAAGATTGTAAAAGTAATGCATGCTCATTGTTTAAAAAAAAAAGAAAAAGAAAATCCAACACTGTAGAGTTGAATTTAAGTAAAATATAAAAACTACTAGTCTTCTCACCTCCCCCATACGGCACGAAGCTTGTCTCCAATTCAGCCCCCTCTCTTCATCCCCCTTTCTAAGCATTTACCATATTCAGGTGTTAAATGTCTGTTACCTCTTATTTGATTGAGGTCAGTGACTGTTCATCTGTATGTCTTCATTGTTGGGCACAATGCCTACCATATTGTAGGCATTCATTAAATATCTGTTGAAAATAAATGAAGGAATGAATGAGTTAGTAATAAGAAAATTGCACTAGTGTTCAAATCTCTGCTGCTTCCTTGTTGGGTGGACCTGTTTCTTCACCCTTAAAATTGGAATAATAATTCGTGACCTTCCTGCTGCCCCATGGGCTTCCTTTGAAATTAAATATGATGTCAGAAATAGCACCAGCACAGTGCTTGTGGAGTCCGATTCTAAAGGGACCCAGTTGCCCTTCACCAGCCTGCTCTCGGGGAGCTTATGGTTTGACTGGGGAGATGTAGCCAAGCCCCACCCAGTGGACCTGCAGTACAGATGCTGAGCCAAAGGCCCAGTGTCTGGGGAGGGACACGGAGGAAGACACAGAAAGAGAGCTTCCAGGAGTATGTGTGGGGATGCAGGCTGGGTTGTTAGTTTAAGAAGAATGAATGAATGAATTTTAGGTCAACTTTTATAGAGTCAGACAGGTTATTCCATGTGGGAAGCAGTTGTGACATCACCGGCTGCCTCTTCTCCAGATCTCTGCTGATCCTTCCATGTCAGACACTCAAACTTGTTACCGTGATCCACCAAAGAAGTACACTTTACATTGCCAGTACACACACACACACTTAACACATCATAGATCTAAGTGGAACAAAAATTTAACAACAAAATACTTACTGCAACTATGGGGGATACTGTGATATTTTTCATTTTTTTTAAAGATACTGTTTGCAACCCACTAAATTGATTTCATGGACCACTGTGATCTTCAATTAAAAAAATACAGTCTTGGGGTGCCTGGGTGGCTCAGTTGTTGGGCGTTTGCCTTCGGCTCAGGTCATGATCCCAGGGTCCTGGGATCGAGCCCCGCATCGGGCTCCCTGCTCCGCAGGAGGCCTGCTTCTCCCTCTCCCACTCCCCCGCTTGTGTTCCCTCTCTCGCTGTGTCTCTCTCTGTCAAATAAATAAATAAAATAAAATAAAATACTGTCTGGTTCAATGATTCCACTTGTTTTCTTTCAGTTCCATTCTGCTATATCTTGTTAACTCCAATTTTCGGTTAAGAAAACCAAAGC
>NC_138373.1:68630314-68703771 GCF_054177405.1 Leptonychotes weddellii | reverse complement strand
GTGGCTCAGTCGTTAAGCGTCTGCCTTCGGCTCAGGTCATGATCCCAGGGTCCTGGGATCGAGTCCCACATCGGGCTCCCTGCTCGGCAGGAAGCCTGCTTCTCGCTCTCCCACTCCCCCTGCTTGTGTTCCTGCTCTCGCTATCTCTCTCTCTGTCAAATAAATAAATAAAATCTTTAAAAAAAAAAAAAAAAAGAAAAGAAAACCAAAGCTCAGTGAGAGTAAGGATCTGTCCAAGGATGTATACCTGATAAGTGGCAAAGCCAAGGGTCAAATGCAGGTCTGTATGACTCTAAAGCCCATTCACTGAGTCATGTCCCTTTCTCTGGCACTTTGCCTGGAGGCTCTATCAGCCCGTCACTGGGTCATTAATCAAGGATCATTAAATGTGGCCCATTTCTTTGTACCCCGAATGTTTGGCCAAGGTGACAGCTAAGCCTGCCTTATATTATCTAGTACTACTAGCCTAAAGCTGAGCAGGCAGCCCTTAGATAATGAGATTTTAAATTTATTTTTGAAGGGTGGTGGAGGGAGGGGCAGAGGGAGAGGGAGAGAATCTTAAGGGGACTCCGTGCTCATGCTCAGTGTGGAGCCCTATGTAGGGTTCGATCTCATGAACCCGAGATCATGACCTGAGCTGAACACCTAACTGACTGAGCCACCCAGGCGCCCCAGACAATGAGATTTTAATGCCCCCCCAACCCCCCACCAATCTGCAAAGTTAGTTACGGAGAAAAGGTACAGTAAGATTAACTTGTTGCACAGCAGCTAAAGATAACAAGACAAAGCCATGTCTCTGCTTCCCACAGCAGTGTCCTCATACCCTTCCCTCTCTCCTTTGGACCCCCTTAGTCAGAAATTGGGGGAGTCTCCTATGCCACTCCAGGGAAAGAAGGGAGGCTGAAGAAAGACAATTAAAGAAGATGACCTGGGGAAAGAAGGGAGCTGAGGAAGACCAGGGGTACAGACAGAAAAGGATTTGCAGAGAAGGCTGTTGCTACAGCCATAGGCCTCTAGTATCTTTGAAATCCAAAAGCTGCCGGAAGGCAATAGGTTTTATGGGAAGAAGGAGGCAATTAAAGGCTGTGCCCAGCCACAGTTGTAAAATCATTGGCAGCGGTGGAGGGGGAGGGGAGTAGGCTTTGGGTGTCCTGCTGAGATAAGGGAGAAGCTAGTTGAGACAGTGGGCAGAACTGGTGTCCTGCCAAGCCGGTCTCTTCCCTTCTTGGTGCCAAATGGTGGGTCATTGATAGACTTACTGTATTTGCTAACATGTTCACATGACATACACACAAGCGTGGACTACATCACACAGACCACTGTTCGGTTTGCTTTTGAAATCTCTCTTATTTCATATTGGAAACTAATAAGCAGACCTGGTTTGAATTGATCATGGCACTTTTTATCTCCGTGGACCTCAGAGCACAAATTATATATGTAATGGTGTGTGTGTGTGGGCGCGCGCGCACACGGGCGTTTTATTGATTCTTGTAACATCCTGGAAAGGGCAGTAGTTATTATTTTATGACATGAAGCCAAAACAGAAAATGGCCCACCACTCACCAACGGTGGCAGCATGGGTGAGTGGCAGAACCAGGATGAAAGTGTGGATCTGACTTTTAGATCCAAAGTCCTGTCTGCCTTGAATGCCTTGAAGCCTTCTGTTTCTTTCTTTACCCTTTACCCTTTGCCCTCAAACCCCACACCCCTCCCACCATGTGCATATACACATGCCTCTGGTCTTATGAAGACATCATCATAGGATTTAACAGATATTCTACACTATGTAACCAGGGAATTAACTAGTTATTTGGTAGCTGTGCTTTGAGACAACCTGGGGTTTGGCTGTCTTCCTAGAATAAATTCACATCAGGTGAAAGAATAAAGAGAGGAACAGGTGACCACCATGCTGACTTTACCCAGAGAAATGGCAGCAGCACCAGTGGCTTTCACAACAGCCTTCTTCCCTGTTGATGCCCACTGCAGCCGCCAACCTTGGACTCCCAAGAGCTCAGCCAGGGAAAGGAGGGTACTATCTACACTGCCCCCTCCGTCCCCATCCTTCTTGGATTGGAGAGTTGCTTTGGATAAACCCCAAATCACGACGTGGCTTTTGCTGAAATTTTCCTGGGGGAGAAATTTGCCCCCATCCTTAGGTTTGGCTTTCGTGATTCCTGGCCTTTCTCATGCTTTCTTGTCCCATTATCAGAATGTTTGCAGTGGATGAGATATTGTCTCCCTGGCACACTGCTGTCATGGGGGATGGTGCCCTGAAGACCCTTGTTTCACATTACCGGGTCCAGGATTGCTGTCTTCAGAGAGATAGGGGTCTGAATAGCTCTGCCTCTCAAATTGTCCTGCATCTGGAGTTGATAGGAGTTGGGGGAGGTGAATGGGGAACTGGAAACAAAGCTCCGTGGAACCCGCCAAGGACTTTCAACCCTCTCCCATGAAGAGCCCTAGATCAGTGACAAGTGGGAGCATTGCCATTTGCAACTCCATCCATCTTTTTTTGTCTTCCTTCATTTGCATAGATTCGAGCCAGTTAAGCATCAGCCAATACTCTTCTTAAAAATCAGTCTGTAACCCAATTTGTCTCCCTCATTTTTTTTTTAACTTCTAAAACTACAGCATACCTGTAGATATATCCCTGAAAAATTCTATTTGGTTCAGATTTTTTTTTAGGGGCTGAAATACTTTGAATGCATTAGGGGGGCTTTGTTATTTAAAGGAAACAATGATGGATCTGCTAGCAACAGGAGACTTTTCTTTTTGTGTGTTTATCATCAAATCACAGAGGGTGACATTTGGAATGCCCCTAAATGTCATCATTTTATAGGTGAGAAAACCAGCGGTCTGAGAGGGTCACTGGGATCACAAAGCTAGCGAGAGAACAAGGACCAAAACCCTGGCCTCCTGACACCTAGCCCCGTGCTCTTCCAGTTTTGATTCTCCTATATTTTCATTCCTATCTCTGCTACTTAAATACATTTTTAAAAAATTTAGAAGTGGGGGCGCCTGGGTGGCTCAGTCGTTAAGCATCTGCCTTCGGCTCAGGTCATGATCCCAGGGTCCTGGGATCAAGCTCCGCATCAGGCTCCCTCAGCCGGAAGCCTGCTTCTCTCTCTCCTACTCCCCCAGCTGTGTTCCCTCTCTTGCTGTGTCTCTCTCTGTCAAATAAATAAATAAAACCTCTAAAAAAAATAAAAATAAAAATTTAGAAGTGTAGGGATGCCTGGGTGGCTCAATCGGTTAAGTGTCTGCCTTTGGCTCGGGTCGTGCTCCCAGGGTTCTGGGATCAAGTTCTGCCTCGGGCTCCTTGCTCAACGGGGAGCCTGCTTCTCTCTCTGCCTGGTGCTCCGCCTCCCCGCGCTCTCTCTCTCACAAATAAATAAATAAAACCTTAAAAATGCTAAAAAAAATTTAGAAGTGTATAATGGAAACAGTGTCTTCCCAGAGGTAACCATAAAAAGTTTAATATGCCTTCCAGAGTTTCCTCTGTGCTTGTATGATACATGTACACATATAAACCCCTGTATTCGTAGACATAAGTACATTTTTTAAAAAGAGATTTTATTTATTTATTTATGTATAGAGAGCGAGAAAGCATGAGCTGGGGGAGGAGAAGAGGGAGAGGGATAAGCAGACTCCACACTGAGTGCAGAGCCCGACATGGGGCTCCATCCCACGACCCTGAGATCATGACCTGAGCTGAAATCGAGAGTCCGATGCTTAACCAACTGAGCCACCCAGGCGCCCTGACGTAAGTGCATTTTTGAATAAACCTTTTCTTTTAGAATAGTTTTACATTCACAAAATATTGCAAAGATAGTACAGGGAGTTCTTTTTTTTTTTTAGGCTGCACACCCAAGGTGGGGCTGGAACTCACCACCACTGAGATCAGTTGTCCCCTGTTCCACCAACTGAGCCAGCCAGGTGCCCCCCAGGGAATTCTTATTTACCTTACACCCATTTTCCTCTGTAATGTCTTAACATTAATATGGTACATTCGTTACAATTAATAAACTAATATTGATTCATTGTTATTAACTAAAGTACGTACTTTATTCTTATTCCCTTTCAAATGTTCTTGTTCTGTTCCAGGATCTCATCCACATCATCACATTATATTCACTTATGTCTCCTTAGGTTCTTCTTGGCTGTGACAGTTTAAAAAAAACCACTTTTTTTAGATCACTTCACTTTTGTAACATTATATGGCAACTTTTTTTCACATAACCATATGTTTTGAAGTGCTTCAGGGTTAGTGAGTGAGGCCTTGCCCACCTTTAAAATCGCAACGGCAGGGCTCTACGCCATCATTTTACAGTGGCCTTGGCAGAGAGCACCTGTCAGACAGTGTCCCGGAGCCTAGGTGCTGCTTGTGAATTAGACAGACACTTCCTGCTGTCTCAGAGTTCTGACACACTCAGAGGCAGAGAACTCCGGTGGAAGTGGACTGACAGAGCTCAGAGAAAGTCTCCTGTGCCCCCTGCACCCCACACATGCCTCTGCGGGTGCGAGAGTTGACGCTTCTGGTTGAAGCCCCTTCCCATGAAGGGCTTGTTCTGGGAGGCCCTGCAAAACACAAGAATTTCGTTAACAATATGAACCAACAGTGGGGCAGGCAGAACATTCCCCGTCCCTGGCTATTTCTAGCAATGGCTTGGTGGCCACCGGTCAGGAGTGCTTGAGTAGAAGGTTGGTATAAACCTGTGCGGGAGATTTCTGATGATTATCAATTATAACCAGAAAGATCCAAAAAATCATGTAGCCTGGGGTCCCGTAGCCAGTGGGGGCAGAACGTCTGCTCTCACTCCACTGCCGCGCAGGCTGGACATCCCATTAATATGAGCTGATGAAGACAAAGCTTACATATCCTTCACAGATAGTTTCTGTCACCTCAGAAGGGCTAGTACATATTTTGAAACAACTGTTTAATTTTAACGTTTCGCCTGTTTCACTGAGGTTTGGTTTTCTGCAGACGTCCCTGGGAACATCATAGCCTCTGATCTGCCTCACACCTTCCGACTTAAACATTCATCACCATCCAGGCCCCCTGTTCTCCGCGTCAGACCCCTCGTTTCTGACAGAGCTCCAGGGCTGTCCTCCCCCGACCTGGGCTGACAAACACACTCCCAGGACGCCTTCTCTGACTCAATACTTAAGCCAGAGGAAGGAAACACCTAGACAGCCCTCTTTGTCTCATTCCACAGAGCCCCCCAGCAGGCTTCCCACACTGCAAAATAGAATCAGTCCTTTCTCAGAAAGGAGCCATGCGGCCTAGGGCGGTGGACAGGACAGCGTGTGACCCGAGCTGGGCAGAGGCGCCAGGCTCCGAATGACTTGCAAGGGAGTTGCTCCACTTGGGAAAGGTGTAGACACAACACACTCAGCTGGTTTTTCTCACCCAACACAGAATCTCTGCCAGGTCTCTGCAGGTATCTGGGACACACTCCCATGATACTGCTTTCCCCATCTTTGCCTGCTTTCCAACACTTCAGAGGTGCTGGACAACTTGGCCTGGGGCAGATGGTGTAGGTCCAGGACACCTGCACCCACAGACCTTCCGCTGTCCCTTTCTCCCCTTCCTTTATGGAACTCGGACCCCATTTAGGAGTGGGTGGATGTGCTTGTTGAGCAAAAAGGATGACAGCCGACAAGTACTTTGCAAAGTGTAATTGCTTAGTAAGTGAGCATTAGGGGCGCCTGGGTGGCTCAGTTGGATAAGACTCTGACTCTTGATTTCAGCTCAGGTCGTGATCTCAGGGTTGTGAGATTGAGCCCCATGCGTGGATCCTGCTTGGGATTCTCCCTCTCTCCCTCTGCCCCTCCCTCCCCCTTCGCCCTCACACCCTTCTCTGTCAATAATAATAATAAGTGAGCATTAGAAGGTGGCCTGGGGTCACTGTTTTAAGAGACTTATCTGCACTGAGAGGACAGGAGAGAGGGAGGTTTCCAGGGCAGGAGAAACTCAGGAAGCAACCCTGAGTGGGGGGAGGGGGAGGCTTCCTGGGGGATTTGGATGATACTGAAACCCGGATATGGGATAGGAGAAAAAATAGCAACTTTACTCTCAGGAGGGAGTCTTCACTCTCCCAAATGCTGATTTCATTGACCTCCATCAGGTCTCTGCTCCTGTTTGCTGGGACCTATTTTAAGAGAGTCTTATAAATATACAAAGGCGGAAATGCCTGGGTGGGGGGGTGGCAAGAGGATGTGATTCTACTCCAGGACAGGATCTGACTCAAATCACACCTCTCCTGGATTCCAGGCTGCAGGAGGGATGCCTCCGAGGTGGTGTTTGGAAAGAGGTGTGAGAGCAGAGCTGGTGGTTCTAACCCTGGCCTAGAGAAGCTCCTGACAGCCTTGATAATGGGTGTCCTGCCAGTGCCCGAGGGTGCAGGGGCAGAGAAGTACAGTGTGGGTGGGGTGGTGGGAGCAGGGAGGAGAGGGCACCGGGAAACCTTTCTTCCACACTCCTGGAGAGCCTCTGTGCTCTATTTCATCCCTTGCCACATGATATCAAAATGATTATGTGTCAGTCCTCTCATCCTTCTGGACCACCGAGTCTTCTCTGCAGATGGAGACTTTGTTTGACAGACCTCTGTTGCCCTCCAGGACCTAGAGAATTTAGTCTGTGTTTGGTTGAACTGAAAACTCACCAGTCTTAGAGCCTGGAGAAATGATCTAGACCGTGACCCTTACTTTCCACCTACATCCAGATTACTTCAGGAGTTAGCTGCATGTCATCTCCAGGGCATTCAACTCAAGCGAGTTTGGGCAGGGATGGAGCACCCAAAGTGGGATACCGCTGTTTGAGGCTAAGATGTGGCAGCAAAGGGCAGACAAGAGAGCTCTAGATACCCTCCTGGCAATCTTGCACATGACCAGCCTTCGAAGAACTGGGAACTCTGCAAACATTTGCCCAGATGCTGAGCTGGTTGCCTGCTGGCCTTGTAAGCAATGAAATAAAGAAGACTATTGTGTCAGCTCTTTGAGGGGTTGGTGTGGCCTTCCTTGGGGGTGAGAGAGCACAGTAGGTAGGGGTAGCAACAGCCCCCTTATCCTCAGGTTTCTTCCAGCAGTCTGAGAAACAACTTGGGTGGGGGTCGGTGGGCAGGGGGTGGGACGGGTAAGGAGAGGGAAGCAGGCCCTTTCAAGTGCAAGTCAGACTCTTTTGTGAGCTGTTTATCCCGCCTCATGTCCAAGGGTGCAACATGAGTCATTTAATCTAATTGGTTTAATAAGTAAACGATCTGGGTACAAAGAGGAGGGGTTTGGGTCTGTGAGGGAGGGGCAGTGCACAAACACTACCTAGGCAGCTTTGAAAAGAAACCTATTGCCTGCTCTCTAGGGATCAAGATAATTAAACTGGGGGTGGAGATGCTGGCGTGGGGGGTGGGAAGGGAGAATAGAGAGACCCAGGTGTTGAGGTGGAAAGAGAAGTAAAGGCCGCAGGGGTGTTATTTGTTCATTAAAGTATAAAACTCGATGGTTTTAGTATATTCACAAGGATGATGCAACCATCATCACCCTCTAATTCTAGAACACTCTTATTCCCAAAAGGAACCCGGTACCCATTTTACAGTCATTCCCTGTTTCCCTCACCCCCTGCACTGGCAACCTCTACTCTGCTTTCTATCTCTCTGGATTTGCCTATTGCGAACATTTCATAAAAACGGGATCACACAATATGTGATAGGTTGTGTCTGGCTTCTTTTACTTAGCACAATGTTTTCTAGGCTCATCCAGATATCGGTACTTCAGTTTTTTAAATTGTTGAATAATATTCCATAGTATGAGTATACTACATTCGTCAACTGATGGATGGTGGGGTTGTTTCCACTTTGGGGCTATTATAAATAATGCTGCTATGATGTTTTCCTTTCTCTTGGGCATATACCAAGGAGTAGAAATATGATAACTCTATGTTGAATGTTTTGAGGAACTGCCCGACCATTTTCCAAAGAGGTCACATGATTTTACATCCCCAGCAGCACTATATGAGGGTCCCAGTTTCTTCCATATCCTTGCCATTCTTGCCTCTTGTTATGGTCTGTCTTGATGATAGCTATCCTAGTGGGTATGGAGTGCTTCTGTACTTGTTCTGAAATAATTTCTACCTTCTCTGGTCAATGCAGGAAGGTCAACATTGTAATCCCCGTTTCAGTCATAGATCAACTGTTCCAGGTGGGAAAGAAATATGCTCCAGGTCACAGAGGTGAATTGTATGATATAAACAGCAACATTTTTAAGCTATTAAAGAGATGTCCATGATACTGTTGTTGAGGGGAAAAAAGCAAGTTGCAGGATAGGATGTATATAGTATAAGGCCATCTATGTTTTAAAAATGTACACTCCCATCAGATTGGCAAAAATTTTTAAGATTAATATGTGGTGCTGATGAAGTTGCCTGGAAACTTGTAAATAACGCTGGTGACAATGTGAATTGTTTTCAGACCTTTTTAGAAAGTAATATTCAGGGGCGCCTGGGTGGCTCAGTTGGTTAAGCATCCGACTCTTGATTTTGGCTCAGGTCACGATCTCAGTGTCGTGAGATCCCGTGTCTCAATCTCTGCTTGAGATTCACTCTCCTTCTCCCTCTGCCCCTCCTGCTTGTGCTCCCTCTCTCTCAAATAAATAAATAAATCTTAAAAAAAAAGTAATATTCAGTTACTGACATTTTAAAAATGCACTTTACCTCCCAATCTCACTTTGGAACTTGATCTGTAGAAACCATAGCACCCATACGTGCTTGAAGCATTGTTTGGACACAATTGGATGTCTATCAGCGGGAAACTAGTTTTTGAAATTGTGCTAAAGCCATACTATGGAATATTTTTGCAGCTGTTTTTAAAAAAATGAATTATGGGGATGCCTGGGTGGCTCAGTCATTAAGCGTCTGCCTTCGGCTCAGGTCATGATCCCAGAGTCCTAGGATCGAGCCCCGCATTGCTTCTCCCTCTCCCACTCCCCCTGCTTGTGTTCCCTCTCTAGCTCTCTCTCTCTCTCTGTCAAAAAAAAATATATATATATATGTTTTGACTCAGAGAAATGTCTGTGATTGCGAGTAAGAAAAGAAGTTGCAGAGTAATATGTATGCAATATGAACCTATTTTCTAAAACAAAAAAACTAATAAATTCTATTAGTGTGTGAGCAAGTAGAAAGGTATGGATGTTTACTTAACTATTAACATTAGTTATGGTGGGGAGGGATAGAGGAGATGAGATACTTTTTAAAAAATATGTCCCTAGAGTTCACTTGTTGTGGTGAACACTTGGAATTTTTAGGAAACAAGGAACTATGCAATAGAAGGAGTTTGTAATCAAAGCAGAATAGTGGATGAGAACAGACGTTGGAACCAGAGACCTTGGGTTCTGATCCTGGCTCTGCCATTTACCAGCTGTGTGACCTTGGGAAGTTACTTAACCTCTCTGAATTTCAATTTCCTCATCTATAAAAGGGAAGTAATAATAGTACCTATCTCAAAGGGTTTTTATGAGAATTAAGTGAGACAATATTTGTAAAATGCTTAGCACACTGCCTGGCACATAGTCAATGTAAATATATTAACTATTAGTATTCTCTTCAGTATTTATTGAGCACTTACTATATGCTACTCTCATTTGGTTTTTCATAATAACTCCAATAAGGTAAATCCTACTGGTATCACTGTTTTAGAGAAGGAAACCAAAGTTTAGAGGTTAAGTTTACATAGCTAGATACCATCGCGTCTGCCCGTAGAGTTCTTGCTTTTAACCCTCGTGTGAAAGTATATGGACACTGTTAACAGTGACATCATTCATTCTCTAAGTGTCTACTCTGTGCTAGCCATAATGAACAAAATACATGTAGGGAGAAGACAAATTTTATACATATGCAGCCATAATATGTCAAGCTATATGTAGGTGCTATTAAGAAAGATAATGCAGGGTAAGGGAGAAAGATGGGCTGGGGGTAGATAGCATCTGTTGTATAGGTAGAATGATCAGGAAGGCCTCTGATATTTGAGCAGAGACTGGAGTGAGGAGAGCAAGTGTGCCATGTAAATACCTGAGGGAGTGTGTTTCAGGTAGAGGAAGTGCAAAGACCCTGAGGTCCAGCGTACCTGGCATGTGGGACAAACAGCAATGCACAGCTGGAGCGGAATGATGATAAAGAGATAGGAGATGAGACCAGGGCAAGGATTTAATCTAATCTATAGGGCCTCCTTAGCTGGGTGACTGTATCATTTGTTGTCCAAACTGGGACACTTTTGATAGGAAAAGTGAGTCCTGGCTGTTAATAACATTGCCGTCCCCAGCAAACTTTACTCCTAGGTGATCCAGAGGATCTTGGATTATTATTTGAGTGCATTGGGAAGGCATTTGCAGGACTTTGAGCAGGGAATTGACATGGCCCGACTTACATTTTAGTGCAGTCACTCCTGTTCTAGACTGTAAGGCATGAGGGTGTGCGTTCAGAGACTAGAGGAGAATGGGTCTGATGGGGGCGGTAGAAGGCGAGGGGTCGGGAATAGGCAGATCTGGGATAGTTTTTGAAGGTATAGCTGACAGGACCTGCTGATGAATTGGAATGTGGGGAGAGGAATCGAGAATGGTTCACAGATTTCCAGCCTGGGCAGCTGGAAGGCCGGAGTCGCCATTCACTAAAATGGGGAAGATGGGAAGGATGGGCAGGAGCAGGTTTGGCAGGAAAAGTCAAGACCTGTTAAGTTTGAAATATCTCTCAGATCTCCAGGTGGGGAAGTGAGTAAGTAAATCAGATAAATAAATGTGGAGTTCAGGGAGGGTCAGGGCTAAAACTAAGGAAGGCATGGCAGACTGATGGTATTCAAAAAGATCAGAAGAGATCCCAAGGGTCAGAGTGTAGATTGGAAAAAGAAGTAGTCCACAGACTAAGCCCCAAGGTAAGTTATACGGCGGGTAACGATGGGCAAATGAGGAGCATCTAGCAAAAGGACTGAGGGGTGGCCCCAAGGGAGGAGAGTGGGGAGTACAGGGGATGGTCACTTTCTGCTCCGTAAACGTCTGTACTGTGATCTTGGGGGAGGATGGTGTTCATATGCTACTTTTATTTCAGAAAAAAGCTTCTGGGTTCCAGTCAGGGAACTGGGTGGGGCTTGGAGAGGGCAAATGGAAACAATCCAGATTGCCCTGTAAAATCTGTAGGTCTCCTTGGGGCAGTGACTGACTTCCATTCCCAGACCCAGCAACTCCACCTACTTCCCAAAGCACACTCTGGACCTGCTTTGTCATGAAGTCTTCCCCGACCGCCAGGTCCTCCTCTCGACATTACAGGAACCTTATTTGGTGATTCATTGTGCACCATGTCATGTTACCAAACCCATCCTGCATCTGTAGAGCAGTTATGTCATGGAAAAAAGCACGGGGCAGGGCGGGGGGTGGGGTGGTGGTAATATAGACCTGGGTGTGAAAATCCAGCTCAGGGGTACATTAGCGGAGATGGCAGAGCTGTTGGCGGTGACTTCTCACTCCTGCCCTGGGCTGGTTCATTTGGCTCCATTTCCTTACTGTAAATGGGTCTCCAGAATACTGGTTTGTGCAGGGTGGCAGTGAGGATTAACTGGGCAGCAGTGGAAAGACTGTGGACTTTGGAACCAAATAGAACCAGTCTGAATCCCAGTTCAGCTATTTATAGGATCTTGAGCAAATAATGTAAACTCTTAATCATGTAAACTCATTAAACATCAGTTTTATTATGAGGAGAATGGGGGAAATAGTACTTACCTTACAGGGTTCTCTTGGAAATTAACCCATGTAAAATGCCCGGCAGAGTTAGTGGTTGGTTAATCAGTAAGTAGTTGGTACCACAATCAAGGAGCTGCCTAATTCATTCATGGACTGAATTAATCTTTCTAACCGAATGGGGGGGAGCAGGGAGATGAGACAGCTGAAGCTCTGAGAGGTGAAGGGACTTGCCGTAGGTGACACAGATAGAAGGTGGCAGGGCAGGATTCATTTCTAGATCTTTCTGACTCCAAACACGGTTCTTTAACAAATACGTGGTCAGCCGCCCTCCCAGAGCCAGGCCAGGCAGCACCATCTCCGTCCTAGATGCTCAGGAAACCTAGTTAATGGACTGCTCGTGCAGCTGCCTCTTTCCGTCCCCAGGTCTCTCTTTTAAAGCTTCCTTCCCGCTACAGGCCATTTAGTGCAACCATTATAACTCTAATAAACAGATCCAAGAAGCCAGTTCAAAACCAGTAGCGGACTGTGCCGGCTTTGTGAGAAATCCGGATCTGTTTTGTCCGGTGGTGAGCTCCGGGCAGACCTAGCTCGCTGCCTCCACCCGCTCAAGGAAATATTTGCATCTTACTCCACAAACGGCCTACAACAGGCTCTTTGAAAGATGGAAAGCATATTCCCCTAAGACCCGGGAATGCTAAACAGTTAATAGATTCCCAAAGGTTTTGTGTATTACCGGGATACCGACTACTATCACAGGTCATTAAATATCAAAGTTTATGCTCAGGAGGCCAAAAAATAATTTAAGTTCTCTGAGCCTCACTTGTCTTCACAAGTACTCAAGTAAAAGAATGTTCCCAAAGCTATTTGGGCATCACACAGGTAAAATGAGAGTCACACAGATGGGAAAGGTGGGAAATATTAAACTGTTAGCGGCACGGGGCTCAGGGTAATAAGTCTCCCTCTTGCTTTTTTAATCTTCGGAGCTTTCTTGTAGCATCGGCTTCTCCAAAGCGCTCTGTCTGTTACTTTTTCCTTTTTTGGTAAAGGATCAGAGTAGTCTGCCCGATTTCTGAGCAGTTTTTATCAGCTCATCTCTTTAGCTCTCCTTGAGGTCCTCTTTGATTCCCACCAGACCTTGTTGATTGGTTGTTTCACTGAGGTTCTTTGAGCCAGATCAGGCACGCAAATTCAGGTTGAGTGACTGGCTTCTTAGCACAGTCTACTTGGCAAAGAGTGGGTAAGTTGAGCCACTCACTAAACTTCCAGTAGTGCTCGTGATAATGCTGAAAGTTTTCTTTGATTTGCCAGGTTGGTCACTTTCATGTTTTTGGCTTTCCCCCCATCTCCATATGTCCTTTGTGTGGGGGGATTTCAAAATATATTTGGCTTAGCCGTCATTCTGTGCTCTCTCCACTTCTGTGTATGGTTTGAGCCACCAGTCACGTGTGTCCAGGCATGGTGGTAGATTGGCCTGCTGGCTCAGGGAATGGGAGTGCTGGAAGAAATTGTTGGAGGTTGGGGGGTCAAGGGCAGGCAAGGTGGGAGATGGAGGGCCTCAGAATGACCTTTTATCCTCTCGAGCGTTTGTGCATCTTTAGGCAGTCCTCTTGTTAATCTGGCTATAAATGGGCTCGATAGAGTTGTATGGATCAGTCATGGTTGGCCATTTCACTAGTGAATTTAGCAAATTTGGTGAGGCTAAGGACAATAGAGGTCTGTAAAACTGATAATTTAGTGTCAAATAAACAATGTGACTGTTTGGCTTGAGTTTCCAGGAAAGATTAACTGTTTCAAACATTCTGTTGCCTTGGTTACACCGCATATACTGATTTGGGGTTCAGAAAATATGGTCACTGACACATCAGATAACCAGTTGATTTAATCAAATACTCATTTTTCTACTTACTGTACTTTTCCCTGTAGACATAGAGCTGGTGCTTTGATTGTATGGGATATGAAAACCATATACTAAATAGTTTAATCAGCTGTCCTAAGAGTCAATGTTTTATTGCATTTGTGAAGATAAGAGTAGACTGGTAGAAATTGTATGGTATTGATGGAATGATCATATGATCATATTGATGGAATGATCATATTATGACCAATAGTGTCTAAGCTAAAGTAGATATTATAATAATGACACTGCAGTCCAGGTAGCAGATTCTTATTTGTGAAGGTAGAAGACAAATAATATCAAGTGAGCTATTGGTGCTTCTACTCAGCCTTTTTCTTTTCTTTTTTTTTTTTTTTAAAGATTTTATTTATTTATTTGAGAGAGAGAGAGAGAAACAGCATGAGAGGGGAGAGGGTCAGAGGGAGAAGTAGGCTCCCTGCTGAGCCAGGAGCCCGACGTGGGACTCGATCCCAGGACTCCAGGATCATGACCTGAGCCGAAGGCAGTCGCTTAACCAACTGAGCCACCCAGGCACCCCTACTCAGCCTTTTTCTAATTGAGTCTAAATTTTTTCCTATTCCCAGATATATTTGTCCATTTATTTTATTTATTTTTTTTTTTAAAGATTTTATTTATTTATTTGACAGAGAAAGACACAATGAGAGAGGGAACACAAACGGGGAGTGGGAGAGGGAGAAGAAGACTCCCTGCCGAGCAGGGAGCCCGATGCGGGACTCGATCCCGGGACTCCAGGATCATGACCTGAGCCGAAGGCAGTCGCTTAACCAACTGAGCCACCCAGGCGCCCAATTTGTCCATTTATTTTAAAAGTAGGTGTTAACCCAGAGAAAAGAGCATTTTTTCCTTCCATGTAGAGTGTTAATAGATAGCATGGCAAAGTAGTATTTAATGTGCTTATAGTTATAGGTTAAGTATTTTTTAATAATAAGAGAACAGGGACACTTGGGTGGCTCAGTTGGTTAAGCGTCTGCCTTCGGCTCAGGTCATGATCCCAGGGTCCTGGGATCGAGTCCCACATCGGGCTCCCTTCTCAGTGGAGGGGTCTGATTGTCCTTCTCCCTCTGCCCCTCCCTTGCTTATGCACTCTCTCTCTCAAATAAATAAAAACTTAAAAAAAATAATTAGAGAACAAAACATAATAAAAACAAAGTTATTTCAGTGAAATCCATTAATCATTTATTGAACATCTTCCATATTTAAATGTGTGCCTACAGGAGGGTCAAAGCTAAGCGTGATACAGCCTCTGTTTCGGAAAAGCTCAAAAGCCTTCCTTTATGAAACAGTCATAGATTCTGGGGGCGCCTGGGTGGCTCAGTCATTAAGTGTCTGCCTTCGGCTCAGGTCATGGTCCCAGGGTCCTGGGATCTAGCCCCGCATCGGGCTCCCTGCTCCGCGGGAAGCCTGCTTCTTCCTCTCCCACTCCCCCTGCTTGTGTTCCTTCTCTTGCTGTATGTCTGTCTGTCAAATAAATAAATAAAATCTTTAAAAAAAAAAAGAAAAACAGTCATAGATTCTGGATTTGGAATGGTCTGGACCCAAACTAGCAGGCTCTCAGAAACTCAGAGAAACTTGTTCCCCAGGTTGTTTCTTTTTTTTTTTTTTTTAAAGATTTTATTTATTTATTTGACAGAGAGAGACACAGTGAGAGCAGGAACACAAGCAGGGAGAGTGGGAGAGGGAGAAGCAGGCTTCCCGCAGAGCAGGGAGCCCAATGTGGGACTCGATTCCAGGACCCTGGGATCATGACCTGAGCCGAAGGCAGACGCTTAACGACTGAGCCACCCAGGCGCCCCCCCCGCCCAGGTTGTTTCTTTAGAGCACGTCCCCGTTTGCACAAGAGCGGCTGTGCTCAGTCCTAGGATTCCAAACGACAAAGTGCTACATCCAGCACCCCGATACTGCTGTGTGTCTGTTCAGCAGGCCCACAACCTGGGAACAACCTCACGCATTAGCAGTAGTTCTCTGGTCTGAACGGAAGACTCCTGATCCAGAAGAGAGGAGACCTGGATTCCAGTCCTGGTTCTGCCTCTAACTTGCTTTGCTACCTTAGGCAGGTCCCCAGTCTTCAAGCTTTCGGTGATCTACTGTTGAGGCTCCAGAAGTGGTGATGTCTAAGCTCCTCCACACGACAACAACTCTTAATTCTCTCTCTCTCTTTCTTTAAAACTGAGGTTAAAATGAATTCGATGGAGTATCACTTTCAAAGCCTCCCAACAAATTGATTATTTTACCTCTCTTTCCAAGAAAATGTGTTTTGAACATTGTCTCTCTGTATGAGTCTGGAACTTTTCCTGAGGATATCCTAAACAATCAACTCTCCCATCTTTTACATATTCTGTAAAGTCTCTTAAGTATTGCAGAACTAACTCCATGTGTGTGTCTCTTGTACTTTTAGCTATCTCTGCATTTTATGTGCCCCTGCTTTAAAAATATAATGACTCTCCGACAAATTCCACTTTTTTAAAGATTTATTTATTTATTTCAGAGACAGAGAGAGCGCGCGCACAAGTTGGGGGGGGGGGAGCAGCAGAGGAAGAGAGAGAAGACTCCCAGCTGAGCAGGGAGCCTGATGTGGGGCTCGATCCCAGGACCCTGAGATCATGACCTGAGCCAAAGGCAGACGCTTAACTGACTGAGCCACCCAGGCGCCCGAAATTCCACTTTTGTCTTAGGAGTTACAGTCAGGGGCGCCTGGTTCGCTCAGTCTGCAGAACATGTGACCCTTTGGCCTCAGGGTCATGAGTTCAAGCCCCAAGTTGGGTGTGGAGCCTACTTTAAATAAATAATTTAAAAAAGGAATAGAAGTCAATTGTTGAGAGCTAAGCTATTTTTACATGGAAGATTCAGAAAATCCCCATGCTACGTCTGCCCCTTCCCTCCACCTGTTCTTCTAACAGAGCCGCAGGGGTCTCACCTTCACTCCACACAACATGCCCCATCCGTCCACCACCGCGGGGACAGCGGACCCAAGCTAAAACCACTCAGATTCTCTTTCCTGGGAATTTGAATTCTGAGCAGAGACACACAGAAGCTGTTTGGAGAAGAGTCTTGGGCTGGCTGCTGAGATTCCCTACCCTGGTTCTTGGCCTTTCTGGGGCCTGGTTGTGTCATTCCCTCTGGCTCTGTGATCCAGTCTTTTCCAGACCTCTGGCCTAAGTTGGGAAGCAACAGAGGGAAGGAAGGAAAACAGGCAGGTCTATGATGCTAACTGGAACAAACTGTAGTGAAGGACCAGTTTTTCCAGTTTTTGGTTTTAGTTCCTAGTCTGTCACTGACTGATGTGGTCATACTACATTTTGCCAGGATGCAGCATTCAGAACATCCAAAAATGATCTATACCATGTTCGGTGAGATGACTCCACTATCCCATGTTGATGTTCGAACAGGTTCTAAGTGCTTACTCTAAGTTTCTGCACCTATCTCACTGAGGACTAGCATCAGCACTGAGCTGGAGTTTCTAGGGGCCCAGGAAACTTAACCTCTCTCTGAAGCCAGGATGTGTAAAGCTGCTAATTTCTCCATAGGCTAGTGTACTCGGACAGTTCCTAGGGAAACCCCTACCTTGTGCCCACTCAGAAGTTCTGCTTTTCCTCCTAACTTGTTGGCTGGGATTGCTCCAACCTGATCCCACCCACCCACCCCTCCTCCTCCTTCCACTCACTGTCCCCAGACTTCTTGTATTCTCCATTGAACAAGAAGTTTGCCACCATGTCTCTGCTGTGAGGACAGCAGCCTGGACCCCTTGGCCTATCTCTGTAAGAATGAACAAAGTTTTTAGCTGTTTCAAAGAGAGTGCCCTATGAAAGAAAGGAAAGTAGGGCCTCACGCAGATTCGTGTACATCTATGTTCATAGTTGTATTAGCCAAAAGGTGGAAACAACCCAAATGTCCACTGACGGATGGATGGGGAAACAAAATGTGGTCCTATTCATTCAGTGGACTATGGTTCAGCCTTAAAAAGGAAGGAAATTCTGACACACACCATAACATGGATGAACCTGGAAAACGTGATGCTAAGTAAACCAGACACAAAAGGCCAAATATTACATGATTCCACTTGTATGAGGTATCTAGCATAGTCAAATTCATAGAGCCAGAAAGTAGAATGGTGGTTGCCAGAGACCTGGGGCAGAGAGGAATGGGGAGTTAGTGTTGAATGGGGACAGAGTTTCAGTCTGGGAAGATGATAAATTCTGGAGACGGTGGTGGTGGTGGTTTTATAGCAACTGAATGTACTTAATGCCACGAAACACTTAAACATGGTTACGATGGTAAATTTTATGTTAATTATATTTTACCCCCCCCCCCCAGATTTGGAAATTAAAGTTTTAAAAAGAGAGACAGAGGGCGCCTGGGTGGCTCAGTTGGTTAAGCGACTGCCTTCGGCTCAGGTCATGATCCTGGAGTCCCGGGATCGAGTCCCGCATCGGGCTCCCTGCTCGGCAGGGAGTCTGCTTCTCCCTCTGACCCTCCTCCCTCTCATGCTCTCTGTCTCTCATTCTCTCTGTCTCAAATAAATGAATAAAATCTTAAAAAAAATTTAAAAAATAAAAATAAAAAGAGAGACAGAGGGCCCTAGGAGAGCTTTCTTAGAGGTAGTTTTGGGTTGTACCATTGTGAGTGCCCACAGGTATGGAGAAAGCCTTCAGCGGGTTAACTTCTCAGAAGTCAGGGCCGGTGTGTGTCAGTTCATTCAGGCCCTAGCCCAGAGTTGTGGCCAGAAGACCCCTAAATAGTTCTACGATGATAAACATACCAGGCCCCTCCTGTCACCCTCCTTATCATTCAGCCCATCAGTCAGTCAGTCATTCTGTATGCGTGAAGTGCCTGATCTCTACAATGGGAATATAAAATCAGGCCCAGGTAGCTTAACCCCTCTCTGAAGGAGAGATGTGTTAAAACTGCTAATTTCCGCTGATTTATTACAGTGGGAATACAATGATGAACAAGACCTAGCTCCCGCCAGCACAGTGCTAATTTCCAGCCCTTTCCTCATGTGGACTCCATCAAGAGTGCCACTGAATTCCAGCAGCTGCAGATCTGCACCGTGCCATGATGCGCAGCCCTGAGCCAAGAATCAAAGGCTAGGCTCCAGCCTGGCTTTAGTACTGGCTTCTGTTAGACATTAAACAAGTCTGTTAACCTACCTGTGGGTCTCTGTGTCCCCTCAGCCACACAGAAATGCCTCCCAGGATGGGCGTAAAAGTAAAAATGAGACCAAGAGTGTGAAAGAGCTCTGATATAAAACATGGGCTGGGTTGGTTGTGGTGGGATGGCGATGCGGGGATGGGGGCAAACACAGAACCCAGGCCTCTATCATCAGCTGGTCCAACCTGTGAGGTTGCATTACAGGATATTTTGTGGAAAGGAGGAAAGTAGAGTCCCTGAATTCCTCTCTTTTGTCATCCATGCCTTCCCTGTCCCGTTATCACCTCTCCTTCCCCCAAACAGGTCATAACAACCCCAGCTTGGTGTTGGCAAGTCATCTTCATCAGCCCTCCCAAACCTAGCAGTTGGCAGCCCATCAGATCAGATAATGCATCTGATTCATTTTCAGGCCTGGTGCAGAAAAGAGAAGGGGGCTCAACAAGATGCTTAAAAAAAGTGTGTTGTTCTAAGAGGAGACATCAGGTGGAGAGGGGGGTGGAAGGTGTGGCTCCTGACTTCTGTCCCCAAACCCAGTCCTTGTGTGGCCCTAGAAAACTTTCTTGGCTCCTCTCTCTTCCGGCTTCATTTGGATCCCATTGTTTTTTTACTCAGCAAACAAAAGGGTGTGTGTAAGATAATTGTTAAGAAAATTTTTTTTAATGAGTCAGGTGCTTGGGTTTGAAAATAGCTCTCTCATCTAGAGTCTGTGAGGTTTGGGCAGATATGTACCCTCCTCACTGCCCATGGCCTCAATTTTCTCATCTGTAAAATGGGAATAATATTAATATCTACCTGGAAGGATAGAATGAATGAATGCTTAGCACACTGACTGGCCTGAACGAGTGCACAGATCTTAGCTGTTGTGGTTTTTCTCTGTTAAATGTACTTGGTACTAACCTGTTTAGTGGGTTGAGTGGGTTAATGCATGGAGGAGGGCTTTGTCAACAGTGCTGTTCCCCTCCTAGATCTCTTTTGGCATTTCACTGTAGTAACCCCACAATCTTCATAGTTAACATAGTTATTATCAAATATTCCCACTTCTCCCCTCTTGTCTCATTAGCTGGCTGGGTGGGACTCGCTCTTCTCTTTTTCAAAGCTCTTTTCCCCTCCTAGTCTTTTTTTCCAGCCTTCGTTTTTTTCCTTCTGGTTCCAACTCTTTCTTTCTAGAACACCTTCTATGTGCCTGAAGGTCCTCCAAGACCTCTAACTATGGAAACCACTCCTCTCCCTCAAGTGGGGGGGGGGGGCACCTCCACCCAGTTGGGAAAGAGTTCTGGGATCTTGGGCCTCTACTGCTCCCTCCTCCCGCCTGAAAAGAAGTAGAAGAAAGAGCACTGCCTTTTGACTAGCTCCTGGGCTATTGTTCCACTATGGCTCCAACCTGTCAGGGCTTCCGGAAGTAGGCAGTGTCAACCTTCAGGTGCGTCCTGGGGATATTTCTGCTGAAATGACTCCATTGCCATTTTACAGAACCAAGGTTTTCCTATTCTTGTGCTGCTTCTCCTGAACTCTTTGGGACCCTGAAGACCAGTTCCCTTATCCCAGAATGGTTTGCAGAGCGTCTTGCCTGAGGTTCCTGCAAGTCTGGAAAATCATCAAGCAACATAGCCTAGCTGTCTAATGTGGGTCTGTTTGCATAAAGCAGAACTGGCTTGTACATGCCCTGAGAGTGCACACAGGTGTGAGTGCCAGAACACACACACGAGTCCACAGACGTGTTGGTTCTCATATCTTTTTCTCTTCTTCTTCTTCTTTTTTTAATGATTTACTTTTAAGTAATCTCAACACCCATCAGGGGCTCGAACTCACAACCCTGAGCTCAAGAGTCGCATGCTTCGCCCACTGAGCCAGCCAGGTGCCCCTCAATTTGTACCTTTCTATCTATTGCAGCAATTAGCAGAGTTCTTAGTATACAACAAGTGCTCAATACATGCCTGCTGATTTGTTGGTTCACTGATTCATTTATTCACTCTTTCCCAACCTGCTAATTGCTTACTCTTAAGCACCACTAAACATCCTCTTTGAAAGGAGGGTGGATTTTCCTCCATGTTCAGAAGTTTGTCTGTGTCCCAGTCCAGAAAGAAAACTGGAAACGACAAGCCTAGTGGCTTCCATCATGATCTGAGGGACCTTAAAACTACCTAAGTGGTCCTCGTCAAGTCCACCAGAGGATGAAAACACCTCTTCAGTTGGCTTGGCTCAGTCTTAGAAGTCCTGGACCCTGTTACCTGTAGATTTTCCTGAACCCATCCCATTGATTGCATCAAGGGTCTTCAGTCAGAATTCGCCTTGGACAGAACTGTATTTGTGGCTGTAATTGTCCTGTCGACATTGACTAGCAAATGGGGCCTTACATGTTGTTGGGGTTTTTGGTTTTGTTTTTGTTTATAATAATGATGATGACGATATCCTAGAGGTGGCTTGGGACCTGGCCAAACCTTCTGGGGCCTCTACTGATCAAATCCATGGCTCAGGGAATGGAAAGTTACAAGCTAGGCTGTGTGCCGACAGACCCTACATTCCCGGAGTGGCGGCAGCGCCATAGAAAGAGTATTTGCCTTCTCTAGCTCCTCTCCTCAACTATCCCCTTAAAGTTTTATGCTTGAGTCTGGATGTTTGCGTGAACAGGAAGTACTGAAAGCAGAGCTGAAATGTACAAGCACATACTTGGCACAGCTCTGATGCCTTCTTTTGGGCCCCCTTTAGGTGGGACCCAACAGGGCAGTAGGGACAGTCCCTTGCGTCTTGCTGGCAAGCTTCAGCCTGCTGGCAGCCAAAACCATTACAGCAGCTCAGGTGCTAGCTTGGCAGGGAGCTGGGGAGCAGGGGGCTGTTCTAGCTCCTGAGCTCCGCTCTGAGCGGCAGCAGCTTGGGGGTGGGGGTGGGGACAGTGGGGGAAGAGGCTCGTCAAGGAGGGGCTGGGGAGACACCTGGACCCCACCTCTCTCCTGGTCCTCATTACCCACATTACATACCTGTGCTGTGAGGGAGCGTGAGCAGGCTGAGGAAACCACTTCTAATCTTCCTCTGGGCCAACCCCTGTTGGCAGACACAATGCTGGATTGTTTACCCTCATGTTGGGAAGGAAGATGCTCAGAAACCAGGAAGAGGGGAGCAGGCCTGTGTGAAGATGCTTTCATGTCCAATTTTCAGCTGTTACTTGGGTCTCCACACTCCCTCTTGCTTTTCTTTGGCTTATATGGAGAGGTGTTTGTGGGCCAAGTTAGAAAAGAGTATAGTCAGAGGTTGGGGCGTTGGCAGGTGTGGGTGGTGAGGGGGAGGTAAGAGAGCGGATAGTTTGGTGACTAAATGAGTGCCTGACACCAGGTGATTGTGATGGTGATGGTAGAGGTGGACAGAACTTCTCAAGTATATTCAGTAGAGACTAGTAGAATTAAGGACACAGGCTTTGGTCCTCTTTCACTTACGACCTCTGACTTTCAGCAAGATTTTTAACCTCTAAGCCTTGTTTTCCTGAAACATTCTCATTTAATATGAGTGTATATATATATATATATATATATATATGTATCTATGCCTCACACATCAATGTTAACTGGTAAGGTTACGTGAATAATAAGTTCTCTTGCATCATGGTGTCACGGGCTGGGAAGGAAAGGTTAAGCCACACAGCTCTGTTTCTGCCCCTGGAGCTTTCTGTTTGCCACAGGGACTTCCTCCCAGGTGACAGTCCCAGGTTTCATCCCTGACTGGCTGTGTCACCACAGATTTCTGGCGGGGGTGGGAGGGTGGGGGGAAGAAGAGGGGGGTCCAGGCCCTGCTGGCTTCTAGACATAGGGGCTTTGTTCTGCTGAGGACATGTGCCTGGCCCTAAAGGGCACTCCAAGGTCAGAGCCACAGAGCCACAGTCTTGCTTTTTTGTCCGAGGACTCAGTGCTGGTTGCTGACATTTGTGGAACCGTGTCCTGGGTAACCCAGCCTCGCATTCCCTCGGCAAACTCTTGTCCTCTGGATTCATCACCTCTTCTCTGGACAGCTGCTGGGCTTCTAAGCAAATCCTCTGTATTCACCCTGGATCTTTGGGTCCCTTACATCTGATGGAGCCGGTGGGACCAGCCCTCCTAGGCTCCTCCTTCAACCCTACCTTCCCACTGCCCTGGAGTGGGGTCCAGGTCAGTCTTCCTGTCTTGCATTACTTGACATTACTCTCAGCTCCACCTCTCCTGGGGACACCCCAGCCTAGGCTCCCCTGCTTAAGTAAATGCCCAGGTCAGAATCTTCAAGTCATTCTTGATTCCTCTCCTCCTATCCAATCCATGAGCAAAGCATGTCAGCTATACTTAAAAATCTATCCAAAAGATGCCCAAACTGCGAGGGACTTCCTTTCCTCCTGGTGTAAATATCCCTGTTGACCACATGACACCCTGCCAAGGGAATCAGGCCAGAGGTCAGGAGAAATGAATGCAAGTTTCAGACCTGCCACATTGTGATGAATAATAAAATCATAAGCTGCAACCTGCTTATTGCTGATTATGTGCCAGGTACTAAGTCCTTTACGTGGATTATCTTATTCACTGTGTGACCTTGGGCTGATGATTTCACTTGTCTGTTTCTGTTTTTTCATTTCTAAAATGGAGGTGACAGCAGTCCATGGGGAGGTTGTAAGGATCCAGTGAAATAATGTACGTGAGAGTCTTTGAAAAAAGCACCAAAGGATATATGTATCCCATATTTTTAGCAAAGAGCCAACATGATCATCTTCAGGCCTTTGAAGAGTTCACATGCACTGAAGAGAGATGTTGGCAAAATTCCAGCTGATGGTGAATTTGATAGCCCGGCTCTGTGAGGGCAGAATGTGAGGCCCATGGTGGTGCTTTATCTGTCACCTGAGATCGGGGTGTCTGTCTCCTGGCACAAATGTGACACCTGTTGCAGGAGAAACAGGCCCTGGCAGCTGGCACTCTGGGAGGAGAGGTCTGGCCAGGAGCAGGAGGAGTTCACTTATCAGAGGGCAAGTGACAAGTGTCAATAGTTGAATCAGCACATTCTTTAGCTCCAGGTTCCCCCAGCAGGCTGAGCAATGCCTGGGGATCCATTGGCAGGGTTAATGCAGAGGCAAAGAAACAGGAAGAGGAATTACCAGATGTCCAGCACACTGCCTGATGCCTGATATGCACTCAGTGAATGTTCACAGGGGGGATGGATGGGCAATGGGGAGGAACGGAGAGTAATACCCGAGAAACAGACGAGAGGTGTTTGTCATCCATTGCTCTGCTTCCGCTGAGTCCCTGCTGGCCCACAGTCTGCTTACTTCTCTAGTCAGTAAGCAGAGAGAGAGGAGAGTAAGAGAACTACTGGCCGTTTGCGGTTTACAAGATTGTAAAGGGGCTTGAACTCATATCTGACTCCCAGGTCTGGAACCCCAAACTCATTGAGGAAGGAGTGCTTACTGAGTACTTACAGTGTGTCAGATTACTTGCTTAAGCAGTCACCATTTATAAGTGGTAGATAGACAATTAGGTCTGACTCTAAAGCCTTGCTTGTCTTGCTCCTCTACTCTGAAGTCTGCAAAGGGAATTTCCTACTCCTGAACTTACTAAAGGCTGGGCTGTTGACTACCCCAGTCTCTAAGTATCTCAAAGCCATCTCGACACCTGGGACCAGGTGCAGGGCCTGGTTGGGTTTAACCTCACTGATCTCACCCCTTCCCCCTGCCCCGCCCAATCCCCACCAGTGGATTTGTGCTTGTTTACTGAGAGAACCATCTCTTATCTTCTTCTTTTTTTTTTTTTAAGATTTTATTTATTTATTTGAGAGAATGAGCTAGAGAGAGAGAGCATGAGACAGGGGAGGGTCAGAGGGAGAAGCAGACTCCCTGCCGAGCAGGGAGCCCGATGCGGGACTCGATCCTGGGACTCCAGGATCATGACCTGAGCTGAAGGCAGTCGCTTAACCAACTGAGCCACCCAGGCGCCCCCATCTCTTATCTTCTTATACAGAGAAATAGAGCCAGACACTAGTTAAAAGTGATAAAGGCAGATTTTATTCAGTACTATCATGATATAGGAAAGAGACCTCAGGAGAGAACTGAACTCAGTTCGGAATACAGCAAAGACAGCTGGGGATTTATAGCCAGCAAGCAGAGTGAGGGGGGCCAGGAGATGGAAAATTACCAAGAGGAGATATCCGGGTAAACTGGCCTAACAGTATTCTTAACCAAAGGCGGGTTGAGGACTTATACATCAAGGGTGGGAAGATGGAGAATTGATCAGGTATCAAAGGTGGTGGAGATTCCTACTAAAAAGACTTAATAGGATTCTTCCTCAACACTGGGCTGGGCCAGCCAAGCACAGGGCCCAAGGACAAGGCCTACTCAGAAGGAGGGTTCAGAAGAGCCTGTCTAAAATTTGGTCAGAGAGAGTCTTCATCACTTCCCAGCAAATGCCAGTGATAGTTCACTGACCTTGGGTTGTCTCACTTTGGTGTGACTTCCAAGAGTCAAAGAATTTTTCTGGAACTAAAACTAGTCTATGAGAAAGAATTGCATCTGAGACATACTGTAACTCCCATGGATAGGGGAAGTAGTGTTTTTATGATTATTTCCTCACAACTTTGTCTAGAAGTAGATGGCTTGTAGTTGTAAGAGCGAAGTCAAGGAAGAGACGACCCAATCATTCAGAGGCAGAAGCAAGGCTGAGCCTCCCCACCCCACCCCACCATGTGACTCATTCATCACCCAGGCACCTGAGCTCCCCAACCACTAGCCAACTGCTCCCTGGATTTGGGAAGGGCGGGGGCTCTTAAATAAGATGTGTCTGAGTCGGGATTAACAGATGAACAAACAGCTCTCTCCTGAGCTCATCCAGAAATGCAGGGTGTAGGTCTGGGAGCATTCTTTCTCTTCCTCCCTCCCACATCCTCACCTCACTTCACTGGCGCCAGAATCTGGCTTCCCCAGGACATCCCCCTGCACTGAACTAGTCTGACCTGTTCCTGCCTGCCAGCTGGCCAGCCATGGAAACAGGAGAGACCTTGATGGCAGAGGGATAAACCTGCAGAAGTCCCCATAAACATAACATGAGCAGAGGTTTAATGTCTGTGCAGAAACCCAGAGGCACAGATCCCCAGCTGAGGCCTCTGCCCCTGGGACTCTTCAAAGTTTGTGTGAAAAAGTGCCCACAGGAGAAAATGTAGGCAGAATGAGAAAACGCTGGTTCATGAGACAGGGAGGCTCTCTGTTCTGATCCTGGCTTCAAAACAAGTCACTCTGTGACTTTAAACTCTGCGCTGCTCTTTCCCTATCTGTAAAATGGGGGTAATCAGACCTGGCCTATCTCACAAGATTCTTTTAGTTATTTATTTATTTTATTTATTTGAGGGGGGGCACACGCACGCACATGCAGGGGAGGGGCAGAGGGAGAGAGAGAGAACCTCAAGCAGACTCTGTGCTGAGTGTGGAATCCGATGCAGGGCTGGATCTCATGACCCTGAGATCATGACCTGAGTCGAAATCAAGAGTCGGATGCTTAACCGACTGAGCCACCCAGGCGCCCCTCTCACAAGAATCGTATTACAAGACTCAGATGAGATCATTCCTGTGAGATGCTTAGTAAGCACTAAAGGGCCACACCAAACAGAACTGGAAGAAAAGCATCCCCCTACCCACCACAATCCCCCTCCTGGAGTCAGTTACATAAACATTCCCACAAAATGGTGGTGTCCACCTTTTGTCGGCCCACATTCGTGCACTGTGCTCTTTCCTCTGTGTCTGGTTGGCTGTGTCTCGACTGGGCTCACATCGGGGTTCATGACATCTGCTCTGGGTCAGCTCTTGGCTCCCAGCGGTCAGTGAGCATGAGTCTAACTCCTTTTGTGCAGCACCCACCATGCTGGGAGCATCTTGATGGAGCTGTTGGAGACAGAGTAGTAGCCCAGTGGGGGATCTGGACATTTGAGTGCCAGTCTTAGCCTTGTCGCTATTTGCTAAATGAGCCGAGAGAAGTCATTTGGCCGGCTGGGGTCCCATTTTCGTCATCTGAAATGAGGACCAGATGATCTTGAAAGCCTCTGCTAGCCTAGCTCCTGATAGTCTATGATTTGGGTTCATGGCCGGTAGTGGTTTGGTTTCACATATTCAAAGTCTGACAGTCATGCCCAAGTGGCCCCCTTGACACGTGGGGGGCTCTGACCCCTCAGTGCGTGGCCGTGCTGACCCTTGAACCTTGACTCTCGCAGCCTCACCCTCAGCACAGAGCTCTGCTTCTTGACTCTTTGCTGGCACCCCAACAGTTTCTCCCTGGGTGCGAAGGGGACGGAGCTGGAAAGGGAGCAAGCCTAGTTTCACTGCCTTTCACAACTTTTTCCCCACAGCGATTTTGGGGAGAAATCAGCCTCAAAAGGCAACTGGGGAAGAGTCAGCCTGTGGTGCTGCACACACTCCATGGACAAATGGACGTGTTTCGTCTTCACCTGGCCTGGCTCCTTCTCCGATTATGGAAGACAGCAAAATTTTAATGTGCTAGGAGCTCTTTTCCTCTCCCTCTGTGCTACTGACCTTGGCCAAGCTTGTAACTATCTCCCGACCCTCCCCCCACTTCATGCGCACCATAGGAAGCGGTATGAAGAGCTGCACAAGGGAAGAAGCTTAACTCTTTTATTCCCCCCAAGCCTTACAGACCTATGAGGTCTTCATGTTCTGTTGACCTTTTTCTCTCTTCGGTCCCTTCCATAGGATATGGCAGCTGGCGAGAACTGGCCAAGGCTCTGGCCAACAGGAACATTCCAGCTGTGGATCCAAATCTCCAGTTTTATCATCCCCAGAGGCTGGGCTCCAAGGTATGTGGTGGGGCCAGCCCATTTTCTCTACTAGTGCATTAACATGGGTCCTCACGTGTCCGTGACCTTATAGCCTTAAGGGAATCCCCTACTTTTCTGTGGTAAGAGGGCTCAAGGAGAGAATTCCTGGAATTGTACTCGGACATCACAGGATCTCATTAGCTGGGTGGGTAGAGATGTCCATCCTGCCCTCCTCAAAGCCTCCCTCAGGCAGCTCAAGAGGCCCAGAATTGAACTGTTCCAGGCATGTGGCCTTCATCTTAAAGGGCCATCTTAAAGGGCTTAAAGCAGAACCATCACATCCTGCGTCTCTGCAGCCTGAGGCCTAGGCCGGTGCCTTAGTGATAATCCCAGATGCTCACTGCTAAGAGAGATGATGAGGTAGCTGCACATGGCTGGGGGACAGATTTGGAATGGAGCATTTTTTCTATAGTGTCTCTTGGGCCAGTGGTCCCTAGGGAGGTAGGAGGAGCTCTGGATGGGAATTGGGGAAATTGGGTTCTAATTCAGTCTGGAACCCTAAGATTGAGCCTCTGAGCCTAGAAGAGACATGGATCTCCAAGGCTGGAGCAGAACCAAACTGAACCCATGAACGTGCATGTTGGGTAGGGGAAGGGCTGCGATGTCCCCAGGGGGCTTCCACTTGTCAGGACAAATGAGTGACAGACCTGGGCAGAGTCCTGGGGGGGATGTAGATGAAGACTGAGGCAAGTTCCTGTTCTCAGAACACTGATCTATTTAGAAATTATTTTTCCAAAAATAAGAAAAGAAAGAAAAAAATTTTTTTTCCATATGGGAAGACAGAAAATTCAGGAAAGTAAAAGAACCTTAGGAGAGTATGCATTGACAAAACTGTAAGGGGGTGTCCTTCTGAGGGATACAGGGTGAATCATAAATGGGAGTGTCCCTTATATTGATAAGCTTCCCCGGGGGCAGGGTCTCCTGGCCCTCTGCCTCCCCACTGGCACTTTCAAGGGGCCCCCAATCCTAATATTCCCACCCAGTTCATTCTTCACTCTTCTGCCAGGACCAAGACGTGGAGCGAGGTGAGAGTGGTAACTACAGCTACCTGAAATGGAATAAGCCTGTCCCCTGGCTCTCAGAGGTAAGGGATTTGTAACTGTCCCTGTTCTTGGAGACAGTCAAAACATAGTTTTCACAGATAATTCCAGAGACCACAGAAAATATTCTTCTAGTGATTATTATTAAAAATCTTCACCTAGGGGCGCCTGGGTGGCAGCGTCTCACTCCTGATTTCGGCTCAGGTCAGAATCTCAGGGTCAAGAGATGGAGCCCTGAGGTTGGGCTCTGCGCTGGGCTTGGAGCCTGCTTAAGATTCTCTCTCCCCCTCTGCCCATCTTCCCCTCCCCAACCCCCTACCACTTGCATGCACTCTTGCCCTCTCTCTCTCCCCCTTACCCCCCCCAGAATTTTTTTCACCTAATTTGGAAAAAAAAAAAAAAAGTCTTCAGGCTCATTCAGTTTTCTTCCTTTAGAGAAGGAGACCATTTGCTCTGAGCCTATTGTGTGCTGGTTTTTGCATATCATCCCTTATCAGTTTTATGACCTTGTAAGATAGTATCATTGTCCTCATTTTATAAGTGAGAAAAACAGAACTCAGGAAAGCCACATGACTTTCACATCCACATCATTCTTAAAGATAAGCTTCCCAAACTTTCTTGGACAGCAAGTCTCATAGGGTATTCCAGGAAGAAAGGAGTCTGTTGTTAAATAAGGCATAAAAACTATATACTACATCCACTTCTTGGAAATACACATTCACATAGGAAAGGTTCTGAGAAGTTCTGTAGTGAGCTGTTTAACTTGGTTTAGCTCAGCAGGTACCAAACCTATGTGTCTCCTGCCTTGTTTTTTTTCCCCCATGAAATATCTCTTAATATTCTATGAAACTAGTGTTTTGAGGAACACACTCTAGGAAACACTGCTTTAGAAAACTTTTATAGGAAGTGGTTAAACATGTGAATAAGAGTTGCTATGATACCTTTCACTTATATAGGATCTGAAAGATTCTTTTTCTTCTGGTAAATAAACTGAGGCGCAGAGAGGTTAATTAACATGCTCAAGATTACCTTGAGTAAATGCTTATGCTGAGACTCCATAGTAGCATGGTTCTTTGGGGGTGAAAATTTTAAATTTGGGCTGCATATTCGACAACTTGCCCATAACCCAGTGCCTTTTAGTCCTGAGACCTGTGGACATGTATTATTTTTTTTGGCTGGGTGGTATTGGCCAGCCCACTGTCTCAGCCTGCGTGATTTTATTTCCAATCCACCTATTTGCTGTGGGGCAGGAGAAGAGGAGGTAGCATCGTGCTAAATATGATGTTAGGTTATTCACGCCGTGAAACTGCCTCTGTTAGAAGCCCTGAGAGAGGACACATTACAACACTGGCACACCTGTACTAGATGACGTCATCAGGTGATTACGCCCCACCCCACCTGGAGTGTTTTGAAAAGAGGGTGCCTTAAAGACCATTGATTCCATGATCTAGCCTTCAATCCTTTGAGGACAGTTGGGATCATTTTCCTTTCTTTCTGTTTTGGTTTTTTTTTTAAGATTTTATTTATTTATTTGAGAGAGAGAGGGGGCCGGGGGGGGGGGGAAGGGGCAGAGAATCCCAAGCAGACTCTGTGCTGAGCAAGACATGGGACCCAATCCCATGACCTGAGCCCAAATCGTGAGTCCAGCACTCAACTGACTGAGCCACCCAGGCGCCCCAGATCGTTTTTTCTAAAGATTATGGCTGTATAACATTCTGCATTTATTTTTTTTTTAAGATTTTATTTATTCATTTGAGACACAGAGAGAGAGAGAGCATGAGCAGGGGGAGAGGCAGAGGGAGAGGTTCGAGAAGCAGGCTCTCCGCTGAGCCAGGAGCCCCATATCGAGCTCGATCCCAGGACCCTGGGATCATGACCTGAGCTGAAGGCAGACACTTAACCATCTGAGCCACCCAGATGCCCCCATTCTGCCTTTATTAATCATTAATTTCCCCACTTTTTTTTTTTGCCAATCAAGGATGGAAATATATACGAGATTAAAACAGTGAACAAATAGTAAATAGTGATTAAAATAGGATTAATTTTTTAAAGAAATAGTTGATGTTTTAATAAGTGTGTATGGCCTTTTGGTGATAAATGCCTGATTTCCATTGACTTTTTTTTTTTTTTTAATTAAAAGTAGCTTTACCAGGGTGCCAGGGTGGCTCAGTCGGTTAAGCATCTGCCTTCTGCTCAGGGCTCAGGTCAAGATCCCAGAGTCCTGCTCAGCGCAGAGCCTGCTTCTCCCTCTCCCTCTGCCCTTCCCCCAGCCCGTGCTCTCTCTTGATTTCTCTCAAATAAATAAATAAAATCTTTAAAAAAGTAGTTTTTACCAAAAAAAACCTTACAAAATCCTCATTACAATCTTCATAGATCTTCAGGGAATCACTGATCCAATCATCTTATTTCACCAACAGAGAAAACAAGGCCCCTTCGAAAGGCTAAATAACTTAACATTTGCAGCCACAGAGCTGCATGGTGGTCCCTGCCCCCACCACCGGTGACTCTCTGCTGCGATCTCCTTACCTGTCTCCTGCCCTTTTGACAGACAGTCAAATTTATTGAACATCTAGCTGTCAAGAGCTGTCAGGTGGTACTATTATCCCCCTTTTGCAGGTAATGGCTCAGAGAGGGGTTAACTCGTTCACTTCTCCCAGGTGGCATCACTAGGACACAGCCCTGCCCTGAAAGTGAGCAAGGACAGAGGATAAGAAAGCTGGCAATGGCTTCACGGGGTAACTGCCCTCAAAAACTTATTCATGGCACCCCAAATCATAAGACTGTAGTTCACAAACCCCACTGATTAACAAACCTCAATGCCAATTTATTCATTTATGTCCATTGACCAAAACACTGTCTGATGCTCAGGATGTTCCATCTGGAAAACAAAAATAGTTACAAGAAAGAAATTCGGTAAATCCAAGTAAGATCAAAACAAGTCAGCCTTTCCCTGGCTTTGGCGAGCTGCTGTCTCTTGATGAGAAGGCTGAGACCCCAAATCTTCTTCTCAGGCTTACCTTTTTTTTTTTTTGGTAACAATTTTATTGAGATATAAATTAAATACCACATAAGTCATCCATTTAAGGTGTGTAATTCACTAGCTTTTACTAGATTCATAGAGTTATGCACCCATGACTGTTAATTTAGAGCACTTTCATTACCATAGAAAGAAACTCCATACCCGTTAGCCATCACCCCTCACTACCCCCATCCCACAAGCCCTACACAAACAATAATCTACTTTTCTCTTTTTAAGGAATGCTTTTTTTTTTTGTACTTTTTATGATTTTAATTAGGCTCCATGCCCAACATGGGGCTTAAACTCACGACCCTGAGATCAAGAGTCACATGCCCTACCGACTGAGCCAGCCAGGGTGCCCAGTAGTCTACTTTTTGTCTCTCTAGGTTTGCCTGTTCTGGTCATTTCATATATATGGAATCAGATAATGTGACCATTTGTGTCTGATTTCTTTCACTTAACATGATGTTTTCAAGGCTCGTCCATGCAGTCGCCTCTACCAGCACTTCATTTCTTTTTATGGTTGAGTACTGTTCCATTGTGTGGCCGCACCACATTTTATTTACCCACTCTGGAGTGTACTTTCTGTGATTGGCTCCTGCGTCTCCTGGGGGCAGAGGTGACTGCTCCTGCCTTCATGCCATGTGCCCCCGACCCCTCTGCAATAGCCCCTGGCACGGGTGACACCGATTGTTAACATGTCTCTCTCCTTGGAGGACCACATCTCCTTGCATCTCTTACCGGTCCAAAGCAGACATTCGGCACTTACCGAATCAATGAAGGAACATACGGTTCCGAGCTTAGCTTCTGCGAGCATTTGTTCATTCAAATAATTAAGATGTTCTGGAAACACAGCGGAGGGAAGCTATTAACTCTGGTGAGGAAGTCAGAGAAGGATGAACCAGGGTTTGCCAGGTGGGGGAGAAAGGAAAAGGCCCTCCCACCGGGAAGTAGTGTTTGTAAAGCCATGGAGAGGTGAAGGAGCGTGACAAAGACAGGGAGATGGATGTGGGTGGCGTGTAGGTGTGTGACAGGGAGTGGCAGGAGGTGAGGCTGGGAAGGTTAGGTCAGTCGAAAAGACCTCTCATGCCAGGGTGAGGTTTTGTTCCGAAGCCTTTTGGGAGTCTCCTGAGCTGCAGAGTGACATGATCAGGTCTATGCTTTAGAAAGACAATCTTGCAGGCAGTGTGAAGAATCAGTGGAGGGAGAGAAGCTTCCCTCCAGTGAGGAGGCTCTGCTGCAGGCCTGGCAAGCCCAGTGGGGCCTGGTAGAGGCAGTGTTGTGGGAATGGAAGACAGTGGACATTCCTGTCTGAGGACCTACCTGGCTGACCTTCCCCTCCTGCATCCATACTCCCAGACACCCTCCCCACTTCCACAGGGTTAATTGCTGTGTGTTTTGGGGGAGTCAGTTTATCTTTCTGGGCCTCAATAATCTGACCTCTAAAATGAGAGGGTTCCGGGGCGCCTGGGTGGCTCAGTTGGTTAAGCGACTGCCTTCGGCTCAGGTCATGATCCTGGAGTCCCGGGATCGAGTCCCGCATCGGGCTCCCTGCTCGGCGGGGAGTCTGCTTCTCCCTCTGACCCTCCCCCCTCTCATGTGCTCTCTCTCATTCTCTCTTTCAAATAAAAATAAATAAATAAATAAAATAAAATGAGAGGGTTCCAACAAGTATTTTCTCCACTACTTACAACTGGAAGTTCCAAATCTGTCACTGGCCAAATCTGGTGATAGGAGTAACCAGTGTCCTTCCCTGGGCCTTAGCCCCTGCTGGACAATGGAGAGAATGGGCAAAGGGCAGTGCTGATGAGCTGGAATCCCTCATCCCTGCCAGATACAAAGTCTCCAAAACTTAGAGAGACGCAAATCCTGGTGGGGGTTGCCAGTTTGGGCCTGGGAGGAAGATGGTACCCACTGGTCCCACAGAGACGGTGGATGAAGCATGGTTTGAAGGCTACCGTGATGCCGAGTGAGGGCCTAGACCTCAGAGGAGAGGGCTAGTCCTCTTCCTACACGCTCATTTCCCCTGCCTTCCATTCTCTGGAGCATCTCAAGCTACCCTTGCTGTAGCAAGCAAGGCCCTGAGTGGGAGGCAGGAGGCGGCCAGCCCAGTTCCTTCCTTCTTCCCTCCTTCCCCTGCCCAAACCCCCTGTGGCCTCTGGCCTCCTGGCTGAAGAAAACAGATTTCTCTTGTGGCATGCCCTCCCTCGGCAGTTCGCTGTGGATCTGAGCACACTGCCCTGAAAGTCTTCCAGGGAGGGGCTTAGAAGAGGTCATTTGTAGGAGACAACTGAGTCTTGTAAACTGGATTTAAGGAATTTCCCCAGAAGTAGCACAATGTCCCCATTCTTTCCTTCCAAGAAGCCTCAGCCCGCCCCCTGCCTACCCAGCCCACATTCTCTCTCCCACCCATCCCAGCCCCCAACTCATATTCCCTGGTGCGATGGCTGCTTCCCAAGGCCCCACATGCTCAGCTTTGACCAGGCCAGTGTGCCCAGGAAGTGCCAGGCTGCTGAAGGGATGGGGAGTGACAGGCTCTCTTGTGTCCCTTCTGGATCCAGCTGTGGGGTCGTGTTTCCTCAGAGGCCGCACCTCAGATCTTTGGCATTCGTGCGCAGGACTTCTCCCCTCCCAAGCATCTGTCCTCCAGATCGCTTGCTGAAGACCTTGTGCTACTTCCTTTTATCCAGGCTTCTAGTCTGGGTGTCCCTTACTCCTCTGTTTTCCTCAGGGCAGCTCAGATTTTGATATCTGATGGGCCACAGTGGGGAGGGAAGGGCAGGGCCTGTTTGTATAGAGTAATTGAGGCCCCACCTCCCACAACCTGGAGATTAAGCTGGGGGTAGGGGGAGGAGAAAATTGCTGAGATGGGGTAATCTGAAACTCTTTGTCAGGATAAATTGGGACAGGATCCCCACGCTTCCCCTCCCCTCTCAAACGCCCAGCACTTCCACCCACTCAGAGCACTGGCTCTAAGGCCCTCTCTTCTGAAGGGGGCCCTCTGCCGCTGGCCTCCAAGCTCAGTCTCTGCCCCACCGATGCCACAGCCAAGGAGCAGAGAGCATACATCCTCTGCTCCTAGCTTCCCAGGGCTGCCCAAGTCCCAGGCGCCTGGGTAGTTATGCCAGGAGAGGCCCGCGCAGAGCAGGAGAGAGGCTTCCAGCTCCTAAGGGAGCAGTCGGAGGCCGTCCTGCCGGATGGGGCCCCCAAAGACCTCCTGCAGCGCTTTCCCAGCTGCTTCCCCACAAGGGGAGCCAGAAGCGTGAAGACTACTGGGTAGATAAGGTTTCACCAGCAGACAGCTGTTCGAGCTTACTATTAGGCATAAGGGGAAGGGGAGGGGAGGGGAGGAGAGCAAGTCTTTAGCTCAAACTCCAGCCTGGCGCTCCTTCCACTTCTTTCTGTCATCTCTGCCTTTCTGTCATAGCTATTACTGCCCCTTGCCTGGGGAATGCAAACCAGCCCCCTTCCTGCATGGAAAGAGCCGGGACTGCGTGCGCGGCCGTGCGTGCGTGCGTGTGTGCGTCTGTGTGCGCGCGCGCACAAGCATAGCCAGAAAAACAGACCCAGGCTTTAGGGCCCTGCAGTGGGGATGAGGTTGGAGAAAGAGGCTGTGGGTGTGAGGATGGGATGGGACTGAATTGGACCGTGACCTTCAGTAGTGAGAGGAACACCGGGGCTGGGGCTGCGGTGGCCCGGGCGTCGTCTGTCCACCCGGCCTCCTCAAGCCGCGGGCCGGACGGGTGCCGGGGCGCTCACACTCACCTGCTTGCTTCTCTGCCCCGTACAGTTCCGGGGCCGCGCCAACCTGCATGTGTTTGAGGACTGGTGTGGCAGTTCCATTCAGCAGCTCAGGAGGAACCTTCACTTCCCACTCTACCCACATGTGAGTGTTTGCTGGGCGCGCCTCTTTTCCCTCCCTCGGCCCACTCCTGTGTCTCATCTCCCCCTGTCTTCTGTCTTCTTCATCTGTCCTGGCTCTTTTCTGGTTCATTTTCTTTCCTTTATATCTTGGGTCCTCTTTTCTTCTGCCCACAGTTACTACTCTTGCTCCCTTCCCAAGGATTCCTTTGAGTTCTCTGCCATCTTCTGCATCATTTCAGCTTCAGGCTCTCATTGTGCCTCATGATATAATTTAGCCAGAGCCACCACATACAGTTGGGCTGGTTGTGCACTGTACAAGGTTACATGAACAAAGAAGCAAGTGGGAGTGGAAATCCTGCCTACACTCCACTCACCAAGCCATGCCCCAGTCCCTCCTGTCTCCCTCCCCACCTTGGTCTTCCCACCAGCCCTGAGTGGACCAATTTCTTCAGTTTCCTCTTCCCTCTTCTGGGTAATGGTTTCCCTCCCCTTTCTTGGCGTAGATTCGCACAACCCTGAGGAAGCTGGCCGTGTCGCCCAAATGGACCAACTATGGCCTCCGCATCTTTGGCTACCTGCACCCCTTCACCGATGGTGAGGCCAGCCCCAAAGTCCCATCCTCCTGCTTCCTGCTCCAGGTTCTTTACGGTACCCAGAGAACATAAGCCTGTAGTTGAGAAGTAAGTCCACATTAGGCTACCTGGACCCTGTTAGTCCATCACTGGGGAGAGGGGGGAAATTTAGTCACGGTGAGGTCTCATCCAGTGCCCCCCAGCCGCCACTTCACACCCTGATTTGCAGAGTCTGGCACTAGCTTGTCTCTTCCTGGGAGTCTTCCCTGTCTTCATGGTGTCTCCTAGGATGTGGAACCCCCACTTTACAGAGAGGGAAGTCACGGCACCAAGCCCTCTGAAGAGAATGTAATCGCTAAGACATAAAACAGGCCTTCAGCCCTTTATGCTAATGCCCTTCTTGCTTTCATCTGCAAACTCTCTCCCGGACTGCCCAGGGAAGATCCAGTTTGCCATTGCTGCAGATGACAACGCTGAGTTCTGGCTCAGCCGGGACGACCAGGTGTCAGGCCTTCAGCTGCTGGCCAGTGTGGGCAAGGTAGGGTCAGCCCAGCTCCAGAACTCTCCCACTGGGCCCAGGAGCCAGGTCATGGAAGAGGCACCTGCCTGCATCAGGAAACCCTCATTACCATTAGTCTCTCTGGTGTGACAGCCAGGGAAGAAGGCGTGAGAGAGAAGCATCCTCCCTCTCACCCCTGCCCCGTTTTACAAAGGGATAGACAGAGTGTAAATTGGGGAGGAGTGAGGAGTTAGTCTGAGGCCACAGAAAGACCTCAGGAAGATTCATCTCTGGGCTGGGACTGGGCCACGTCCCGTTTTTGGGTTCCAGCATCCTTAGCATGGTGCCAAGGATGAACGCTGTGGAGCCTGATTGCTCGGGCCCCTTGTAGGAAGGGCGGAGGTCCTTCTTGCCTGGGTTACCTGTCACTCCCCTCACCTCTCCTGTTTTCTTTCCCATCTCCCTGCTCTTCTTTTCTTCCACATCTCCTCCCCATTCCTTCTTTGTCTCTTCACTCCCCGCCTCCCTTCCTTCATATTGTCCATTTTCCTCCTTCCTTCTCTTCTCGCTCTCCCCACACCTCTAGACTGGAAAAGAGTGGACTGCCCCTGGAGAGTTTGGGAAATTTCGGAGTCAAATTTCCAAGCCAGTGAGGTGAGTAGGGAGTCTCATGACATTCCTATGAGCGACAGAAAAAGCCCAACCTACCTCAAGTGCTGAGGTCAAATCAGGCAAGGGAGTCCAGTTGTACCCTCCCTTTTCTCCAGCCTTCCTTATCCAGATATGCAGCATGCCTGGGCTCTCGTGCATTCTGATAAATGAAGTCTTTGACTTAGAAACCATCTGGCCCATCCTTCCTCATTTTACAGATGGGGAAACTGAGGCTCAGAGAGGGGTGTGACTGGGAGAAGGTCACACAGCTATTTAGTGACACTCAGGACTGGAAAACAAAATAGGTCTTTCTTCTCCCAGCCCTTGCCCTTCCCATTTGCTCCATCCCTGGAGATGTCCACAGCCTGGACACTGCCTGTGCTGTGGAAAGTTCCTCATCGCTGTGTTCCCTTGGGAGACTGGAGCGAGACCAGGCCTTTCCCAGTCTGTAGTGGCTGGAATTGCTTTTGTCATGCTGGAAGGGGAACTTAGCCTAACCTCAGAGTGCCACCTGGTGGCCTGCACACACAAGCAAGAACATGCACTGGTTTAATGGTGATAATAGTGATGTTGGTAACAATAAGACAGTTTAGCTGGCGAAGAGCACTTGCCGTTTGCCAGTCTCTGTGGTGAGCACTTCACATGTAACTCAGCATGGCAGCTAACGTCGTGGACCCAGAAGCCAGACTGCCCGGGTCCAGATCCCAGTTCCACCACTTACTACCTCAGTGATTTGGGGGCAAATTACCCAAGATTTCGGTGCCTCAGGGTTCTCATCTATAACCAAGAATTAAGTGAGTTGGCATGTATAAAACCGTTAGAACAGTGTCTGGCACATAATAACAACTCTGTAAGGGTTACTATTACAGATGGCCAGACTTACAATAGTTCGACTTACGATGTTTCAACTTTACGATGGTACAGAAGTGATATGCATTCAAGGGAAACTGTACTTCAAATTTTGAATTTGGATCTCTTTCCAGGCTAGCAGTTAAGGGGTACAGTAGTCTCTTGTGATGCTGGGCAGTGGCGTGAGCCTCAGTTCCCAGTCAGCTACATGATCGATCACAGGGTCAACAGCCGATAACAGCCATTCTGTGCGCATACCACCATGCTGTTTTTCACTTTGATTTAGTAACTTACATGGGATATTCAGTACTTTGTTTTAACTAGGCTTTGTGTCAGATGATCTTGCCCAACTGTAGGCTAATGCAAGTATTCTGAGCACGTTCAAGGTGGGCCAGGCTAAGCTATGATGTTCGGGAGTTCAGTGTATTAAATGCATTTCGACTTCCAATATTTTCAACTTAAGAGGAGTCTATCAGAACGTAAGCCCGTAAGTTGAGGAAGATCTGTGTTTCCTTTGATCGTCCTGATTCTCCTGTGAAGTGTGTACTGTTAGTACCGCCATCTTACAGAAGAGAAAACTAAGGTCACACTGTGAATAAGAGGTAGTGTGGGGACTGCCAGGTGTCAGGCACCTGGAAGTGGTGTCTTTTTCCAGTTTACACCAAGTTGTGGTGTGTGGTAGCCATGGGGCTGGTAGAGTGGGTCCAAAGGAGATCAGTAGCTGAGCCCACAACTTGTGAGAGGGCAGAGCTAGAGGGGAGTGGGGTCACGCACACCCCGTACTGTCCCTGGGGGCGGTTACAAAAGCCTGGGCTCTGGCTCTGCTTGGCCTCTCAGAGGGCCAGCATTAAAAGCAAAGCTCCTGGGATTCTGGAAGCAGAGAAAAAAAAAGACAAGGGGAGGCTGCGGATGGCAGGAGCAAGGTAGGATGGCGGAAGAGTGGGTCACGGGCAGCCACAGGGCCCGAGAAGATAGCCTTCTCTGTCTCTGCTCTCTCCTGCTAGCCTGGCAGCCTCCCAGAGGTACTACTTCGAGGTGCTGCACAAACAGAACGATGAGGGCACGGATCATGTGGAAGTCGCGGTGAGAGCCCTGCCGTGCCTGCCCCCCAGCTCAGCTCGGAGCCGCTCCTCACCCCTTGTCCCTTGAACTCTTTTCTAAATCCAGCTCCCTCCAAGCCTCCACATCCACCCTTTCTCTTCTTCCAGTGGCGACGGAATGACCCTGGAGCCAAGTTCACCATTATTGACTCCCCTTCCCTGTCCCTTTTCACAAGTGAGTAGGCTCTGCCCCTCCCCTGGAGACAGAGGTGAGCTGGGGCCAACATGTGGGGTTCGGTCCACTGAGGGGATTTGGTTAAGGGAGGGGTGGAGGCTAAAGCTCAGGGTGCTTGGAACGTGGGTGGAAAGGGGGTCCAGAACAAGGAACAGAACTTAAAGGGAGCCTAAGGTCAGAGATCCTTAACTCTCAAGGGTCAGTGACCCCTTTGAGAACCTGCTGGAAGCTTGCTGAGATCTTGCCCCAGAAGAACGCCCTTGTCCATTCACACACAATATGTTGTGTACAATTTCAGGAGCACCCAGAGACCACGAGGCTCACTCCAGATGAAAAACCTCTGAGTGAGGCCAATTTCCTATTTTACAGTTGAGGGTCCCATGGTTCTTTGCAAAGCCATGACCAGAGCTGAAGAAACTTTCTCACCTGCTTTAGATTTGCAGTAAATGAACTCTTCAGTTGTACTATGTATTGCTCATGATTTCCTATGCATCCGCAGGCCCCACTGAGAAATCACCAGCGGGCAAGTGGGGCCACGTGGGCCCGGGTGTAGGAAGAGTAGGCAGGGCCAGAACCCCAAGGGAGGAAGGGAAAGCTGAGTGCTGGGAGGAGACTGGGAAGGCAGTGGAAGGTGTGTGAGAGACAAGGAGGGCAGGATGGGGACAGGCCGGGGAGGCAGTGTGGCAAAGGCAGGATAGGTAAGAGGAGGTTGATGGTGAGTGAAGCTAGAGGCCACAAGGTCAAGGCAGAAGGGGCAGATCGTGAGCTGCTAAGTTGATGCAAGAGGAAGAAGGGAGAGCTGGAGTCCATAGATGCAATGTGAAACGAGAAGAAAGAGGCCCATAATAAACTTCAGGGAAGAAACTAGTAAGATGAGCCAGAGGTAACCAGCCCCAGGTAGAGAAGGAGAGCTCCACCTGGGGCTGAAGGCAGATGAATCCAGACAGCAGGGAGCAGCCAGGGCAGTTAGAAAAGGGGAGGGGGAGGCCTGGCTCACTTGGAAGGGAGAATACTAGTCTGGGGGTGATGGAGGGGGCAAGGCGGCGCCCTGCCGTGGTCCGCCTTGCTGGCTTGTCTGTCTGAGACGCAGCATAACCTGGAGGCTGAGACTACACTGACCAGGTTCAGATTCAGCTTTGCCACTGACCAGTTGTGTGGTCTTCGGCAAATGACTTAGATTCTCTTTGCCAAAGCTCCTAGTCTGTAAAGTAGGAATAATCACTAAACACCTAAGGTATACGGTGTTTATGGAGATGAAGTGGTTTGATATTTATAAGATGCTTAGAACAGTGCTTGGCTGGTTATTTATTAAGTGCTCTGTACATGTGTGTGAGATAAATGAAGCAGACTTAAATGACATTTCCAGGGGTGCCTGGGTGGCTCAGTCGTTAGGCGTCTGCCTTCGGCTCGGGTCGTGGTCCCGGGGTCCTGGGATCGAGCCCCACATCGGGCTCCCTGCTCCACGGGGAGGCCTGCTTCTCCCCTCCTTCTCCCCCTGCTTGTGTTCCCTCTCTCGCTATGTCTCTCTCTGTCAAATAAATAAATAAAATCTTTAAAAAAAAAAAAATGACATTTCCAGCAGAGAGCAGTAACACATTTGAGGAAGTGGTATCTTTTTCCAATTTACACCAAGTTGTGGTGTGTGGTAGCCATGGGGCTGGTAGAGTGGGTCCAAAGGAGATCAGTAGGTGAGCCCACAACTTGTGAGAGGGCAGAGCTAGAGGGGAGTGGGGTCACGCACACCCCATACTGTCCCTGGGGGCGGTTACAAAAGCCTGGGCTCTGGCTCTGCCTGGCCTCTCAGAGGGGCAGGGGCCTGGGTTCTGGGTTTGCTCCAGGACTCACAGCTGCTTCTGTTCTTTCCTCCCTGGGCCCAGATGAGACAGTCCTAAGGATGGATGACGTGGGCCATATCCCTCAGACAGCAGCCAGCCATGCAGGCTCCCGAGACTCTCTTCCCAGAGAGGAGCTGCCCCTCGCAGACATGCTGCGGCCCGACCCTCGGGACACCCTCTATCGAGGTAAGGCCTTGGCCACACACTTCTCATCCAGTCTGGGGACCATACACTGCCATGGGTGTTAGTAGAGGAGACTCCGCAGACTTGTCACTTCTACTACAGTATTCCAAAGTCAGAGAATCTTGCTTTTCCCTTAGGAGTGTAAAATATAATATGCGTATAGAAAAGTACAAAAATACATGTGTACAGTTTTACAGTTCCACAAATCATTACACAGCAAACATTGGGTAACCACCTCCCAGGACAGGAAGTAGAACTAGAGCCCAGAAATCCCCTACGTGTCCCTCCACAATCACATATATCATAGTTTTCTACTGGATCCCAACTCTTTTTTTTTTTTTTTTTAAGATTTTTACTTATTTGAGAGAGAGCACAAGCGGGGTGAAGGGCAGAGGGAGAAACAGACTCCCCGCTAAGCAGGGAGCCTGATGTGGGGCTTGATCCTGGGACTCTGGGATCATGACCTGAGCTGAAGACAGATGCCCAACCGACTGAGCCACCCAGGCGCCCCTGGATCCCAGCTCTTAATCCAGTGAGAGAAATATGTTCCCACCAAGGTGTTAGAGTCTTACATTCTTGGGAGCATTTACATTTTAAAAGATGAGAGAGCCCCAACCCCCACAACAACTGGGTGGAAATTCAGTCATTGGCCCTGAGCCAGGATGAGATTCGCTGGCCTCCTGGATGTTTCTAAACCTTTACTGAGGCTAGCCCTCTACAGCCGTCCCCATGCCATGAACCGGGGACTGTGGCCGAATCCTTGGCCTCCAAGACTCCTTGAATGTACCGACCCCAGAAGAGTGGTGCCAGCCTTAGTTTGGCAACCTCAGCCGATGGACTTGGACTGCCCATGGCTGCTATTAGTGAATACAAAACGGTGCCTGCTCAGAGCAGAGGCCTTCGGCCCTCCCCCTCAGCTGAGAGCCTTTGTGCCTCGAAGCCAGCCCGTTCCAGGCTCCCATCCCCACCCTCATCCCTCTTCCTTTACTGTCCTCAGTGCCTCTGATCCCCAAGACTCATCTCCGCCACATCCTGCCTGATTGTCCCTACAAACCCAGCTACCTGGTGGATGGGCTCCCCCTGCAGCGCTACCAGGGACTCCGCTTTGTAAGTCTGGGGGCCGGGCAGTGGGGGCTTGTGGCCTGTGGCTGAGATAGAGGGGTGCCGGGCCTGACTCTTCCTCCTCCCCATGCCACATAGCAGTAGACAGGACAGCCTCACAGGTCCATGGGCTGGGTGAACTTGTGTTCCACGTTGCCCATGGCCCAGTGGACTGCCTTATAAACCTTGAGAATAAATGCTCGGCCTTAGGAAGAACTCCAACTCCAGCTCTGCCACAGTGATGATGGTGATGGGAGGTGGACTGGCCTGAGCCTTCCTATACTCTCAGCACCTTGAGCCACACACCCTGTCCTACCGGGCGACCAGCCAGCAGTACTTCTTAAACTCATAGATGAGGCCCTGGGGAAAGTGAACTGTGGAGGGGAGGTTAGCTCTAGAGAACCTGTAGCCCAGGTGGAAACTGCAGAGGCAGAAGGCACCCTATATATCCAGATCTAGAAACGATTAGGAGAGTGCTCGAGGCAGGAAGAAGCGGCCAGGAGTCATCCTCTGGGTGGAGAGTGGGTGGGGTCTAACTGGGAAGTTGGTTGGTGGCATTGCCTGAAGCTGTAAGGGAGGCAGGAAGCAGTGGTGGGTAACAAAAGGGGGGTTGTCCCAGGGCCATGGGAGGTTGCAGGTGAAGGTTTGGAGGTGGCAGGAGGAGGAGAGAATGGTGCTGGCTGCAGCTGGGGAGAAGCAGCTAGGATGGGAGGTGAAGGGCGCGTGCACTGGGAAGCTTGAGTCCGGGGTTGCATTTGGTCCAGAGAGTCCAGGAGAGGAGGCCTGAAGAGTGGGATGGAATCCCGGTCTGTGGAACAAATGTTTTCATCCGAAGCTCAAAGCAGCCCTTCTCCCCTCACCGTGAGCCCTGTGTGGGCCCAGCCAGGCGCAGGCTTCACCCTGGTTGGCTGATTTCTTACCGAGATCCCACTCTCTCATTCCTGCTGCTGCTTTCTCTGCCTCCAGGTGCATCTGTCCTTCGTTTACCCCAATGACTATACCCGCCTGAGCCACATGGAGACTCATAATAAATGCTTCTACCAGGAAAACTCGTACTACCAGGACCGGTGAGCAACACTGAATGGGGCAAGAGAATGGCCTTACAGAGGGGCTCCAGGACTAGAGGGGCGGCAAATGCCCTTCCAGCCCGAGGAGTCTTGGCCCTTCCCAGGCATGCCACACACTCACAGACACACACACACACTCCTGCCCTCCAGACTGGGGCACGACTCCATACTGCTGCTGGCCCTTCCCGCAGAGCCTCACGCGCTAGCCTGTGGGGCCCTGGGTGCCAGTCTGCCTCTCCCGTCCTCCTGCAGGTTCAGCTTTCAGGAGTACATCAAGATTGACCAGCCTGAGAAGCAGGGGCCGGAGCAGCCAGGTAACAGTGACTGCTGAGGCTTCCGGGTCAGGCTGGGAGGGATGAGCATGGTCTGTTTCTAGAGGAAGTTCAGGCCAGGCCAGCCATGCCCCTGAAGAGCTTAAAATCCGAACCACACAGCCGCTCCCCCTACACCCAAAGGAGGAGAGAGTGGTACTCCTTCCTTTTCCATCCCAGGCACATGCGGAAAGTGACACTGTATTTAACAGCGTGCTGCGGCCAGCTGGAGGAGAGTTAGAGCCCCAGAGGAGATTGCTTGGACTGCTGGAGGGATCACTCTCCCTGGCACGTCACTGGGGAAGTTCTTCTGAGAAAAGCCCTGTTATCCTGTGGCCTTTCTTCTAGAGGGATTAGGGCATGCCAGGGCCATTTGTTGGGCCCTGTGTGTGCCAGGCACCTGCTAGGCACTTCGGGTATTTTATGTCGCTCCATCTTCACAACAGCCCTAAGGAAGATGCATGATTATTCCCTTTATGCAGAGGAAGAAACTGGGGTTAGTTGAGGTTGGTAACTTGCCCAAGGTCACACAGTAAGCCAGTGGCAGAGCCCAGGTGCAATCCCCACCTGACACTCGTTGGGTGTCATTCATAGGATCAACCGCGTCTTACCTTGTTTGGGAAAGTTGGAAACTCTGATGTGAGGAATGGTTGTTGTTATTAACAACAGGTTTTGAGGAAAGCCTTCTAGAAGAATCCCAGTATGGAGAAGCAGCAGAGGAGACCCTTGCCTCCAATGTCCAGAATGCCAGGATGCCAGAGGGAAGACAAGTGCCTACCTTTCCCCTTGGGCAGGATGTCACTGACTACCACCTCCGGAGCCTGCGGAAGCTCCTAGCTCAGCCCCGGGACGGTCTGCTGGCACCGTTTTCCAAGCAGAACTCCACAGCTCCTTTCCCTGGGAGGACCAGTGATGTCCCAGTCCAGCAACCAGAGAAGACGGAGCGAAGACCCAGCCCCCAGCCCAGCCAAAATCCACCTCACTCTGAGAAGTGGCCCCAGGGGCATCTGGCGGGGAAAGTGCCTCCTGTCAAGGGGCCTAGGCCCAGTCGTGACAGTCCCAGGAAAACACTAGGGCAGTCCCAGTGGCTGAATCAAGTTGAGACATACATCGCAGAGCAGAGAAGGGGAGACAGGATGGAGCCCCCAGCCCCCAGGAGGGGTTGGCATGGTGAGGAAGACATCGTGGTCGCTGCAGGCCAGGAAGGACAGATGGAGGGAGAAGAAGAGGGGGAAGAAGAAGAAGAGGAAGAGGATATGAGTGAGGTATTCGAATACGTGCCCATGTTTGACCCAGTGGTAAACTGGGACCAGACCTTCAGTGCTCGGAACCTTGACTTCCAAGCCCTGCGGACTGACTGGATCGATCTGAACTGTAACACATCTGGCAACCTGCTGCTTCCAGAGCAGGAGGCTCTCGAGGTCACACGAGTCTTCCTGAAGAAGCTCAACCAGAGGAGCCGGGGGTAAGGTAAAGGGCTCTCCTGGGACCGGGGCTGGGGCACAGCAGCCAGCTGGCCTGGGGGCAGGAACCTGGGGGCTGTTGCCCGTTCCCCTGCTGCAGGCTCCCTGGACGATCACCCGCCTGGGACCCCCTGTTCCTGAGAATGAGCTCTACCTGTCAGGTCTTTGTCCACCCTCGGGCAAGATTCTGACATCCCTTGGTACCTGGCCTAGGACATGTGTTGAGCACCGGGAAGGCTTGGTAGATGGGGTCCCCTTTCTCAGGGAAGGAGCTAGTAGTAAAGGGATAGAACAGGCAAAACTGAGACTAAAAGAGACAAGACCCCAGCGTGGGCTGGAAGGGCTAGGGCAGAAAGCAGGGCCTAACTTCTTTGTTTTCGCATTCATTCATTTAACCAATCAACATTCTTTTTTTTTTTTTTTTTTTTTAAAGATTTTATTTATTTATTTGACAGAGAGAGAGGCAGCGAGAGAGGGAACACAAGCAGGGGGAGTGGGAGAGGGAGAAGCAGGCTTCCCGCCGAGCAGGGAGCCCGATGCGGGGCTCGATCCCAGGACCCTGGGACCACGACCTGAGCTGAAGGCAGACGCTTAACGACTGAGCCACCCAGGCGCCCCACCAATCAACATTCTTATAATTGAGATACAATTCACGTAACATTCAATGTACCATTTTAGAGTGTACGGTTTTAGAGTGTACAATTTGGTGGTTTTAGGCATACTCATAATGTTGTGCAACCATCATCTGATTCCAGAACATTTTCATCACTTTTAAAAGGACCCCCGTACCTGTTAGTATTACTTCCATTTCTTCCTTCTCTCAGTCCCTAGCAACCACTATTTGACTTTCTCCCACTATAGATTGACCTATAATAATCATTTCATGCAAATGGAGTTATATTTCGTGTAAATGTAATATGTGGCCTTTTGTCTCTGGCTTCTTTCACTTAGCAAAACATTTTCAAGGCTTCTCCATGTTGTAGAATGTATTGAGTGCTTCATTCCTTTGTACTGCTGCATAATATTCCATTGTGTGAATATTCTGCATATTGTTGATTGATATTTGGGTTGCTTCCACTTTGGGGCTATTATGAATACAATACTGCTATGAACAGTTGTGCATAATTTTTTTGCATGAACATGTTTTCAGGTCTCTTGGGGATATACCTAGTAGAATTGCTGAGTCATATGGTAACTCTGTGTTTAACATATTGAGAAACTGCCAATCTCTTTTCCAAATCAGCTGCATCATTCTACATTCCCATCAGTGGTGTCAATTTCTCGACATCTCTGTCAACGCATGTTATTTTCCTTTCTTGAAAATAGCCATCCTAATGGGTGCAAAATGGTATCACATGGCGGTTTTGATTTGCATTTCCCTAGTGATTAATGATACTGAGTTCTAACCAATCAACATTTCTCTAATAACCCATCGTGTGTTATGGATTGTGAGTGAGTAGAATATTTTATTAATGAGGGTCAGTTTCTGAAGGAAACATATTCACCTTATATACTTAGGATCTTAGAGCTATAACAGACTTAGAGCAGGTCAGTAGGTGCATTTTTAAAGATGGAGGCAGTGAACACTAGAGATTAAACATCTGGCGGAAGCATCTTCCTTCCTTCCTTTCCTTCCTTTCCTTCCTTCCTTCCTTCCTTCCATTTTTTTTTTTTTTTTTAAGTAAGCTCTGCACCCAACGTGGGGCTTGAACTCACAACCCTGAGATCAGGAGTCACATGCTCTACTGACTGAGCCAGCCAGGTGCCCCTTGTGTCAGCATCTTAGCCAATGGCAACACTAGGACAAAACTCAGGGTCTCCTGACCTCTGGCCTCACAGGCTTCTATGTACCATGTTACCCCCCACAGTGGGGGAAGGAGTTACTCAAGCTGCCCACCCTTTCTGCCACAGGAAGTACCAGCTACAGCGCATCGTGAATGTGGAGAAGCGCCAGGACCAGCTACGTGGAGGTCGCTACCTCCTGGAGCTTGAGCTGCTGGAACAAGGCCAGCGCCCAGTGTGGCTCTCCGAGTATGTGTCTACACGAGGCTGGCAGGGCATCGATCCAGCTGGTGGGGAAGAGGTCGAGGCCCGGAACCTGCAGGGCCTGGTTTGGGGCTCACACAACCGCCGGAGACATGTCTTGAATGTCCGGGCCCCAGAGCCCAAACTGTGTTGGCCCCAGGGCTTCTCCTGGAATCACCGAGCCGTGGTCCACTTCGTTGTGCCTGGTGAGCCTCAAGCTGATCCCGGCCATTATCAGCAGAGTGGGGATCCTAAAAGTCACCATGAGCACCCAGGTCTCTGCTCACTGATGTGATCTCACGAGAACCTGTGGGAGAGGCCACTCGACAGGCAAGGACCTGAGGTCACATGGCCGAGTGTTGCGGTTGGCAAAGATGCCAACTCGTAGGCCAGGTGCTCCCTGTTGCGCCAGGTTTCGGAGCGGGGGGCGATCGTGGCCGTGTTGTCGTACCGGGGTTTGCAGCTGCTCTGGGGAACAAGACATAGAGTGGCTTAGCTGGTTTCTTTAGTGGAAAAGAGGAGCATGGAGCAGATGTGTGTAACCGTGGGCTGGGACAGGAGAGCAAGAGTGCTAGTAGGATGGGCAGATAACGGGGTTTGAGTGTGAGAGCACGGTCGGGTTACTACGAGAGAACTGAGGACGAGCCCCGGTCCCAGGCCTTCCCATGAGGCGCTGCCCGGAGGCTCTGTGGGCGCCAGGGTGCAGAGGCCCCTTTCATGGGTCAGCTGTCCCTCTCCCGCTGCATTGCTGGTGGGTCCGCAGTGGCAGAGGTCTGCTGGGGCCCTGACTCGTGCGGGAGCTGGTAGCGGGGCTGCCTTTTTCGGTGTTACCACTTCTTTCTTCCCGTTGCCCACTGCGGTAGTAAAGAACCAGGCGCGCTGGGTGCAGCAGTTCATCGGGGACATGGAAAAGCTATTCCAGGCCACCGGCGACCCACACTTCAATATCATCATCACTGACTACAGCAGTGAGGACATGGACATCGAGATGGCCCTAAAGAGGTCCAAGCTGCGGAGGTGAGGAGGCTCCCCGGCCGGAGTCCGGCCGGAGCCACCCGCTTTCTAGAGTCCTGGGACTGCTGGGTGCTGGGCAGAGCTCGAAGTCCCAGCTGGCTTTCCTGAGTCCCACTGTCTGGCTTTCTCCAGACGACTCACCTGCACACATCCTAGGAGCACACATCATCTTCCTCCGGGTCCGCTGGTATCCTCCAGGGACCACTGCCGCCGAGCCCTCATACTCTGCCCCTCTCTCCTCTCCTCTCCCTGCAGCTACCAGTATGTGAAACTGAGTGGAAACTTCGAGCGCTCGGCTGGGCTTCAGGCTGGCATAGACCTGGTGAAGGTAATAGCCTGGGAGAGGCTTGGGAGACACGGTTACAGACTGGTTAAGAGGTGGAGACATCTGGGATGTGTGAGGTGGCCAGCTCCTCAGGGAAGAAGGAATGAGGACACGGAGGTCCCCTCTGCTGCAGGGCGGGTGCCAGGGTGGGGCTGAGCAAATGACTGTGGAGCATTTGTCCAGAGGCCTTGCCACCCATAAAGGGTGAATGAGAGGTGTCAGAATTCATTCTCTGACTCTGACTACTGCGCTCTGGTGCCCAGTACTGTGGAAATCTGCCCAACAGTTTGTTCTGTGGAAGTTTGTCCATCATATGAGTGGGAAGGAGCCTGAGGATTGTCCTTGGGAGTGGCCTGACCCGCGAGCCCTGGTCTGTGGGGTCTGCTGACCCTCCTTGATGTGTCCTCAGGACCCGCACAGCATCATCTTCCTCTGTGACCTCCACATCCACTTCCCAGCTGGAGTCATCGATACCATCCGGAAGCACTGTGTGGAGGGCAAGATGGCCTTTGCCCCCATGGTGATGAGGCTGCATTGCGGGGCCACCCCCCAGTGGCCTGAGGGTGAGCCCTGCCTTGGGCTAGGGCGGGTAGGAAAGCCCTGTCTGGCCTTGGTTCCTCACCCCAGAGCTGGAAGCAGCCGTGTCTACCATGGCAGCCTCCCTCTTCCTCCTACTCCTTCTGCCCCCCACCGGACAGCCCACCAGAGAGGTGCCTGAGGGCTGTGCTCACAGCCACGGCAGCGGCACCGGTGAACATTTCCTCCCCACCTTCCCTTCATTCAGTCATCAGATATTTCCTGTGTGCCAGATTCTGTCCCCTGTGCAGATAGAAAAATGGCAAGACAGGCCCTCTGCCTCTGGAGAGGGAAGCAGACACGGAAAGCATGCTCAGCTGTGTCCCCAGTGGCTGCCGTTGTGAGATCCTGTTGTAGGGCCGGTAGCCCCCTCCTGGTAGGACTGCAGCTTCCATTGGACCCTGACCTGAGTGCCGGGGGGCTTCCACCCAGAACAGGCAGGGACTTGTTCACATGAGACAGTTTTCAGCGTTAGGCACCCTGTCCCCTGTCTTTCAGAGAAGGCTCTGGGAATGCAGCCCAGCAGCCTTCATTGCTTCCTCCTGGCTCCTGGCTCATCTCATGGGGGCTTCTTGTCTGGCCACAGGCTACTGGGAGGTGAATGGGTTTGGACTGCTCGGCATCTACAAGTCGGACCTGGACAGAATCGGCGGCATGAACACCAAGGAGTTCCGAGACCGCTGGGGCGGGGAAGACTGGGAGCTGCTGGACAGGTGACTCGGGGAGGAGGGCGTCTGAGAGGGGCTACGGGAAGAGAGCAGGGCTAGACCAGCCAAGGCCGGGCCCGCAGGGCAGCAGATTCCTGACCACTGGACTCAGAGGAAGCCCTGCCACTCACAGGGGGTCATATTACTCGCCTGGCCGAAACGCAGTTTGTGTGTCTATTAGAAGGGGGATGATCCTGCCTCCGCCTATGTCTCAGGGTTGGCCTGAAGAGCAGAGTGCATGGTGGGCTGTCAGGGTAAAGCAAAAGCCGGTGAGCTGTACGCGTGTAAATGCTGATGCTCTCAGCGCAAGCCCAGCACCATGGAGAATACGATATACGGCTGCGTTCTCCCGGATCAGAGCCTTCCTCCCCCGCACCGCTGCCTGGTGGGGAAGCTGAGGCTTGGGCATGGACAAGAGAGACAGATGAAGGGTCAGGAAAGACTTGGGGGCCAGCAAAAGAGACAGTGTGTGGGTCATTAAAGAGCAGTAAGGGGCGCCTGGGTGGCTCAGTTGGTTAAGCGATTGCCTTCAGCTCAGGTCATGATCCCAGGGTCCTGGGATCGAGTCCCACATCAGGCTCCCCCTGCTCTGCTGGGAGCCTGCTTCTCCCTCTGCCTCTGCCTGCCATTCCCCTGCTTGTGCTCTCTCTCTCTTTCTCTCTCTGTCAAATAAATAAAATCTTTAAAAAAAAAAAAAAAAGAGCAGTAAGATATCCAGGAGGTCCTGGGGCCCTAGAAGCCCGGGAGAAGGGAGTTTCAGGGAGCAGGAAATAGTCTCTGGGAAGGAGAGAGGAGAACCCAGGACAGGCTACAGACTTGGCAAGCGGCAGACGAGGGTGTTGAGGCAGGAGCGGGCAGGCCGGGACCCTGCGGCAGGGTGGTGAGGGAGCCAGAGCTGTTAGTACGAGATTCCTCTTTCAAGAAATTTGCTTTTTTTAAAAAAATTTGCTGCCACGAGGGGCGCCTGGCTGGCTCAGTTGAGAGAGCATGCAGCTCTTGATCTCGGGGTCGTGAGTTCGAGCCCCACATTGGGGGTAGAGCTTTTTTAATAAAAGTTACAGAAGAAAGAAATTTGTTGCCAAGAAAAGGGGAGGGAAAGAGGACAGTAACTTGAGATTTGGGTTGAAGGGGAGGGGGCAGAGGAGAGAAAGGGAGAGAGACATCAAAGGAAGAAAAGACCAGGGTCGACTGCATATCATTCTCCTCTCTCTAAAGACTGGCAGACTGAGGCTCTGAAAGGTGACATGCGTTACACGGTATGGGGCTGGGATTCAAACCCAGGCTGGCTGGCTCCGAAGCCCACCTTCTGTGCACCGTGGCCTCCTCTCTTGCTCCGTGGGGGTAAACAGAGGAAGACGGGGGGGTGACGTAGACGTGGGAGGTGGAGTCCCCAGTTGCCTCTTGTGCTTCTGTTACTCACCCTGCCCCTCCCCCATGCAGGATCCTCCAAGCGGGCCTGGAAGTGGAACGGCTCGCCCTCAGGAATTTCTTCCATCACTTCCATTCCAAGCGAGGCATGTGGAACCGCCGTCAGATGAAGATGCGGTGATCCTGAGGGGCGGCCCGCTGGACTGACTGCTTCCCGCTCCTTGACTTGCACTGGCTTCCCAGTGCCCCCACTCGCTGCTGAGGAGGAGGGGGCGGGTGGTGGGGGAGAAGCCATGGCTGGGCCCCGAGAAGCCTCAGAGCGAACAGCATCACTCCACCCAGAGCTGTCGCCTCACGCAGACAGCTGCCAAGGCCCCTCTCTCTACTCTGGGGGCCACTGAAGGGAGGACCTTGGGAGAGGGACCAGGAGGGGCCGTTCACTCAGTTGACAGAGATGGACCGGCTCCTGGCAAAGGTGGCACACTTCAGTCAAGGAAGGAAAGACCTGTTTGCACGCTACCGACCTGTCTGTGAGGTGCATTCAGCATCCCCTCCAGGCTCCTCCTGGGGAGTAGTGACCACAACCTGGAAACTCTTCTCTTGGACATATTTTATTGGGGTTTTTATTTTTCTAACAGAAAACCAAAACTGTACCTATCCAGACCCAGCCTTGACTGTGAGAGAGTCATGAGGATGAGGATGGAGTCATGCATTTAGGGCATGTCCCCACTTGCATACCTCAGACCCACTCCTGTGTAGCGCAGCGTGTCCCTCGGTCTTTGACCTGGCAGCTCATTTATAACCAGAGGAGCTGGCACCGCGTGGATCTGTTCTCAGCTCTATCCCCAGCCCGTGCCTTCCAGAGACATGCGTGTCTCTCCCAGGGAGCCACTGAACAGCTGGCCACCGAGGAGGGCATTAACCTGCCCCTCCCAGCGGTGCTAACTCCAGCCTGACCAGAAGCACAGACTGGCATCATCTTCACGATGCCCCTGCGGGGTTGGGTGACAGCTGGCAGGCAGTGGGCTCGTCATTCCCCAGTGTTTGGCGTAGAGGTGGTGCAGGACAGGCACGGTGGAGAAGGAGGGAGGAGAAGCCCCCGGCCTGGCCCACTTGTAGGCTGAAGCCTTGGGGAGAACATGAAGCAGAGAGGAAAGAGGATGGAGATGTAAGAAAGCCTTGGGCTTAGATGGGAACGGGGTGGCCATCCAGCAGGAAGGAAGGAAAGGGAAGTGGAAACTTGAGGCCCCACAGCCCCGCTCTCCCACAGACTTGGCCTCCTGCGGGGAGATCCCCAGCCGTAGCCTGCCCGGAAGAAGAGGAAGGGGTGTGGACAAGACGGAGGAATAGGGAACAGGGTGGGAAGGGGCAGGGCCATGGGTTCGGAGAGGTAAGGGCATCACCCTGAGATCTCTTCCCCAATTGGAGGGGAGTGGGGCCAGGAGGAACTGGAAAGTGGAGCCATTTCAGGGAAGATAGCCCTTGGCCTTTGTAGTCTCCGGCCGCCCTGACACCTGACGATCACTCACTTAATCTTGCACTAAAAATCCCCAGGTGCCTTTGGGGCTGGGGATCTTTCTTCCGCCACTGCTGAATTGACCAATGGTGCATTGGACGCTGGCTGTGGCACTCGAGCATCCAGCGAAGGAGGGGAGCACGGGGCTTCCTGCTGTGAGGAAGCGCTCACAGGGGTGTGGCAGGGCCCAGGAGGCCAGTCCCCCGAGCCCAGGTTCCCTGCTGTGGTAGAGTCCAAGTCACAGCATTTGGAGCTCCAACATCTACCCAGTAGGCCCTGCATTCACCAAGAGCACACACTTGGCATTTAGGAGAATGGAGCCCATTGAGAACCTTCTGGAGAATCCTTGCCCCCCTCTAAGAAATCAGGAAGGACAGAGACTTTCCAGTTAATGGGCTGTGGCTTCTGGATTCCATACCTGCCCCTTGGGCCCTGGCTTTTCCTGCAGCCCTTGCTCAGGCCTACCACCTTTGGGAAAGAGCTGTAGGGAATAGGTGAGAGCTACAGTTGGCTGGCTAGGGTGCCGGCTTTCTTTCTGGGGCCACTGTCCCCCTTGGCCGTGGCACTGGTAGGCCTGAGCCAACCCAAACAGCTCTGCCGCCTCTATCCTCTTAATGACAGGAGCCAGCCCAGCCTACCCTGCCCTGCTCAAGGTCCCCTCTGACCCTGGCCAGTGCCTTTCCTTCGTTTGTTACCTCCACACCATCTGCCTTAAAGGGGGAGGCCCTGGTACGGCCCCTACTCTGTAGGGAAATGTGTCGGGGGGCGGGGGAGGGAAATCATTAAATACAGCATCTTCTTAGAAAACAAAGTGGCTCATGTGTTTTCCTCATCTCCCATAAAGATGGGAGAGGGGTGGGCTGAGGGCCTAGGGTTTGCATCTCTGTCCCTCAGTTGTCAGGCCTCTGATGGATGTGCCAAGGACCCTCCCACACCACCCTCCACCATTTACCATTCGTTTGGTGCCTGCCCTGTAGGGAGCTGCCTGAGGAGTTCACCGTCTGAGAGCAGACTGGGCATTTTCTGCTCAGCAGGTTAGTGCAGATTGGTGGTTCCAGTAGAGAAGGGTTGATGGAAGCCCTGGGGGAAGAAAGCTAGACACGGCTAGGATGGTTTGGGGAGCCCTGGTAAAGTAGCAGACAATCTAAAAATCATTTCTGTTTGAGCTAGGGATGCCCGGTTGATGCTTTACAGGTACAAATTTATCTTGCTCATTCTATTTGGCCAAGGCAAAGATCAAAATGAGTTTGTATGCCTTAAGCACACGCCAAGGGAAGGTGCTAATTTGAAAGCTAGGATAGGTTTATGACAGGTTCTCAAAAAGGATTGTGCATATACATGGATCAATCCAGAATTAACTAATCTGCCATTTATGTAGCAGATGGTAACTAGCTCAAGGCATATGGAGCCAGGAAAGTTGACTCAGAGCAGGATCTAGAGAAGAGGGAGTCAAGCCCTTTCCAGAACACAGCTGGAGAGGGCATCCAGAGTGTAGCCCGGATGCATAAAGATTGACTCATAGTGGATTGGCAGAAAACTTTATAGATAGAGATCATTCCATTTTACAAAAAGGGAAAACTGAGGACTGGAGCCGAGGGAATGGATAGGTCAGAGAGAAGGAATGAGGTGGACTAAGAAGTCCTCAAGCTGGGCAGGCTTGGCTTTAGGTAGACACGCCTTAGGTGCGGGAGATGCTACCAGAAAGCAAGGTCGGCAGTACCCCAGTCTGAGCTCAGGACTCAGACCAAGATGGGATTCACTTAGACCAGTAAAATAGCACGTCTTCATTAAGATGCTCTGGGTAGGGAGCAAGGGCATCTCCACTGCCCTTCTCGGAGCTCTCCCAGGGGCTGTGGAAAGTGCCCATCAGCCTAGCAGAGCGGAGAGGAAAGAGGCGGAAGCTGTTCCAGACCTGCGACCTGTAGAGGAAGCAGAGAAGAGACGGTGAGGTGGGCAGGCCAGACCAGCGGTCCTCAGACTTCACTGTGCACACAATTCCCCTAGCAACCTTTTTCAAATGCAGGTGCCCATTCAGGAGATCTGAAGTGGGGCTGGAGATGCCACGTTGCCTGCAACGTTCCAGCTGGTGTTGCTGCTGGTCCACGGACTGCAGTTCGAGTAGCAAGGGCTGCTGGGCAGTGCCAGGGAGACATCCCAGACTGCATCTTTCCTCTTGCCAGAGGAGCAGAGCCAAGCACTAACCACACTGCCTCCCACCCATCCCAGGCTATAGAACCCCAGCCTGACTGCTGAGGAAAAGTCCCCCGTTAGCAGCAGGAGGGGCCTTTCTGGGCCCGGATCCAAGCTCTTCTCTCAGACCCCCTCCTTGCCTCAGATCTATCTTGTCCCTGTTCCTTGCAAAGATCTTGCTCCTACCCCAAACCCCCAGAGCTGGGAGAAGGGTCACTTGGGGCCCTCGGCCCCAGGGCCCTCCCCTCCTCCCTCACCTGGATCCCAGGCTGTGTTCAGAGGGGATTCCTTGAGGTCCTGGCAGCCAGGAAGCCCGTCTTGTGTGCCCCGAAGGCCGTAATGAAGACGTTGATGACGACCGTGATGAAGACCAGGGTGGTGGCAGCATTGTTGAGCTGGTTCAGCTGCCACTGCTTGCCCACCTCATTGAGGTTCAGGCGCGCTGCGGACCAGTGGGGGGTGGGGGGCAAAGTCTCAGCGTGGGGCCACAGCCCGAAACCTCCCTCGCGCACCTCGGAGACCCGACCCGTGTGGCAGAAGGCAAGCGAGGTGGTAGGCATTGGGCTGAGGGATATTCTCCCTCACTGACCAGTGCGCCAGCATCCACACTGTACCTCAAGAAATCGGGATTTGGGCACTTATACCGGGTCTTAAGAGTGGGGATACATGCTCACACAAAAGGCCATAAGGACCTCTGCTACAAGTAAGTGAAGAGAGTCATTCAGCAGGTATCGTGGAGGGACCACTATGTGGGAGACCAGGAGGTAGGACAGGGAGCCTGCTCTCACTGTGTAGTTGTTAGCTGGGCGTTTGTAGGTGCGGAGGGCTACCACTAGGTTAGCAGACGGTTGAGACGTTGGCGTGGGCAAAAGCAGAGGGAGCACAGAGAAGCAGTCGGGGCTTTTCTTCCCACCAGGGGCCACTGAGGCCCACTCCAGGCCTAGGGTCCTCACCGATGACCACAAGGAGGATTCCAATGACCACCTGCAGGAGCAGAGAGATGCTGATGAGGGTGACGAGGGTGGTGTAGTAATGGGAGGATGGTCCCTGCTCCAGCACTGCTTTCAGCCGCGTGGCGTTGGACATGAAGAGAGCCACGTCCAGCATGCTCTCTGCCACGCTCTTCTTAGTGGCATAGTGGTTCAGGTTGATGGGCTGGCTCCTCCCGGGGTTGGGGTTCCCAGGCTGTAATAGAGAAAGCGCAGGCTGACCTAGGAGGCTCCCGAAGGGAAGCAGTCGAGACTAGAGAGAGGAGAGAGCTTTCGAGCTGAGGACAAGTAACACCCTGCTCAGTTTTATGGCCTGAAAGAATAAAGAGTTGGACTAGAAAGCCCTTACGGACCTTTGAACTTTGAAATGATGGTATGTTGTCTTTTATGTTTCCCTAGGGTCTCCCACATCTATCTGAAGAAGGGGAGGGGGCGGTGGGGAGGAGTTCTCAGCTGCTTGTAAGAGGTACCACCCTCATTTCATTCTCCATTTTGCCTGAGCCAGGCCTGGCCTCAGGCCTGTCGATTTTCCTCTGTGAGGAAGGTATCTCAAAGACAATAGGAGGAGCTTCTAGGCTTGGGTGGAATGGGAAAGGCATCTCTTCTCCCAAAATGATGTGGCCCCAAGGCGGGGTGCACAGCTTAGCAAATGGGTCAGGAGCTGTGTTTGGATCCCACTCAGCCCCGTGGCCAAGGGCACCGAGACCACAGCCTGCTCATCACAATGCATGTCTGGATGCGTGTATGGATGCATACGGCAATGCGTACTAGTAAAAAGCACCTCATTTAATTTGGTTTTTTTTTAAATTATTATTTGGCTAGGATTTATTGACATGTAATTTACATTTGATTTGATTTTGAAAAATAAAACATAGCTTGTATTCTCAAGAAGTCACCAACTCTGAAAGACGGAGTGACGATACAGAACATAAGGAGTGGGCCTCTGGGTTGGGCGCAGAAATTCAGACCAGATGCTGCAGGCAATCTGCAGTCACTCAAGAGAACTTGGGTATGTTGTAGGGAGATTAATTTAGGAGTGGTACTCAGGATGGATTGGCCCAGGAGGGCCCAGAAGCAGGGAGACCCATTGAAAGATTACGATCTGATTTGGGGTCGGGATGGCAAGGGACAAGTGAGAAAGGAGAGGAAGGGGGAGTTTTGAAAGATGTCACAGCCTGGAGGTAGGGAAACTGACCCCACAGATGACCACAGAAGTTATCTATTGAGTGGGGGGGTGGATGGATGGTTGGGTGGATGGGGCAGGTCCCAGAGGGTTCTGGAAGCTCCTTCTGGATGCTGGGTTTATCTGGAGCCCGCTGGCCTGGTTGGTTAGGGCCAGGGATGCGAAGGCCAGTACCTCACAAAGACCTCAAAGCTACAGCCTGTGGTTCTAGCCCATTTGGTACAGGTTTGTCCTGGGTACAAAGGACACTTATTAAGTGACAGAGTCTGTGGAGCAGCCCCCAGGCCTCATCACAGTTCAAAGTGCTTCTGAGTGGGGAACAACTGTGAGCAGGCTTCCCAGCCCATGGATTTTCCCGTAGGCCATACCCACTCCTCCTCCCCCTTTCCCACCCCCCACTATGCCTGGTAGCTAGAGGCTTTGCACTTTCTGCTCCCTCCAAAGCCGGCTCTCAGTTCAAGATCTGAGAAACTTTGAAATTACTGCGTAAGCATCAAAGGAGACCCCTTCTTTTAAAATCTGCCTATGAACAGTGGACCAAACCTGAAACCCAAAGCTCTAGTGTTGTGTTCTGAGCATTGCCCAAAAAGTGTGTGAGGGGCTGGGGGATAGAGGGGGTGGTTTACTTGGGGACACAAAGATCTTCCCAAGCTTTAACAAAAAATTCTGCTCTAAGTTTTAACAGAGCTGCTAGGCTTCTGTTGTTAAACGGCTCTAAGAAAGCCCTTGTTTCATAGAGGATGTATGAATCAAAGTGAGCAGAAGAGGGTACAGGCCTATCTTTTCCTCTCTAACCTAGGGCCTGCTCTTATTTTGACTTGTGCTAATTCGGGGCTATTTTCTAGCTAAGGATGCTTTTTCAGTGTCTGGTTGGGTGGCGGTGGGCACGGCCGCAGGGTGCCCCCTCGAAGCCGCAGAGGGCTCCCGATCCCCAGAGTGTCCACATGGTGGCGTACGAGGTCCAAAGAAGTTCCTGGGGGCACCCCGGGGGTGCTGGCGCCGGGACGGTGTTTCCCCCCTGAGGAATCCGCAGGCAGGACCGGACTGGCCCGGAACCGGAGCCCTCGGAGGCCCAGCACGGGGAGCCGGGTTCGCAAGTCTGGCTGGGCCAACCCCAAACCCAGCAAACACGTGCGTCAAATGAGAGCTCAAGGAAAAACCAATACTGACAGGGCCCGGGGTGGGGTGGGGCGATAACAGAGACACCCGCTGCCCACTCCTCCTCCCCCCCTTCCTCCCGGGAGAGGGGCCTCTAGCCCACACTGCAGCCTGGGGGATGGTGTTAGAGGGGAGATGCTTTGAGACTCAGGAAGAAGTTGCTTTGAAAAGGGTCCCCTCGTGGTAACATCTTTTCAAAGCAGGACAAGGATTTTCTTAATCCTTCTTGGCCAGTTTAGGGGCAGAGGCAGAGGAATGGATGAAATGACCTGACGGCCCTTCCTTACAGCTTGAGGATTCAACTGGATGAACCCCTAAATCCTGCGGGATGGCACCCTTTTTACCCACAGCCCGGAGTCCAGGAGCAACGCCGCGAAGGGTCGGGATTAAAGAGGAGGGTGGGGTGGCGCCGGGTGGCCTGGCTGGGGCCCTAGGAGCTGTCCCTTTAAGGCCGGGCCCAGGCTGGCTGGGAACAAAGGCCCGGGAATGTGGGCTGGGCTGGGCCGGCCTGCAGAGCCACCCAGCGTGAGTCATTTATATTTCTCGGGACTTGGGAATCCCTGGCTCTTGCCTGTTCCCTCCTCTGGCCTTGGCCAGGGGCGGCCCCTGGCCCCTTGCTGCAGCCTGCAAGGCCTGTCTGCCCGAGCCTCCCCTCCCTCCAACCCACATGCCCTCGCCCCAGCTTCTGGCCCCTTTCATCTGGCTCCTCAGAGCAGGGCCTGGGGGTTAGCACTCTCAGCCTTTGAGCCCCGTTCTGCCTCGGCGCTTGGCGCTTTGGGCCTCAGTTTCCACATCTATGGCAGAAGAGGAAAATCCCATCTCTGGAGCCGGGGAGGCTATGGGGAGACGGAACTCATTCCGTCTTTGTTTCTCCCCAAAGGAAAGAGAACTCCAAGCTCTTATGTTTTCCTTCAGGCTGGGATCTGTCTTTCCATGACCCTCTCAGGATCTTCTGTCTTATTCCATCCCACCCCACTCAACTCCTCCGCCTCTACCTGAGGACAGGCGGGACCAGAGATTCCAGAGTCCCTGTTTAAAATGCGGATACCTGTGGGAAAGGCGACACATCAAAACCCGGCCAGCCAATGACACCTGAACACCAAGAGAGTTGGGGTTGGTAGGAAGTTGGAGCAGGGGTGGGCGTGGGGGCAGGTGGGGGTGGATCCAGAGTCCCATGCTGGAGCACCGCATGGTTCTGGACACCAAGAGGGCATGGTTTTGCTGAGGAGGGATGGAGCCGGGGGCTTGGGGGACAGCCCAGATCCACTCCGTAGGTTTCCCGGTTTGCCCGCCTCCTGGGCCTGCCGCAGCACGATCATTTCTTCTCTCTTCCTTGTCCTTCCCTCTTGTTTCCCCTCAGACTTCCCTGTCACCCTGCTTGTCTTGCCAGGTCCCAGCTCCCTAGGCTGGTGTGGATTCCATCCCCGGAAGTCACCGATTGCTCCATTGTTCGGCCAGACAATTATGTGTCCCTTCATCCTTGTTGACCTACACTTCTGTTGCTTTTCAATTAGCAATAATCACGCCTCGGATAAACCTCATTGGCTACGATACTGCCACTGTGCAAAGCTCTTCTGTTGCTTTTCAAAACTGGAGTCGGATAGGAAAGGAATGCCTCTTTTAACAGAAAAGTAAACACATTTTTACATTGTTAACTGACATCATGGTCAGTGGGAACCACAGGCTCCAAGAGATCATTCTGTCCTTTCATAGAAACAAGACTTCAAAGGGGTAAGTAACGGTCCCACCCCAAAGCCATGGCGTGTTCAGGACCTGGAGCCTGAGGCCGGCAGGGAGTGCCCTGCGGAGAAGGAGCAGGCTGGGAGGCAGGGCCTTGTGGCAGCCAGGGGGGTATCACAGAGGGCACCCGGGCCCTGGGTTCAAATCCTGGGTCTGCTACAAGCTGATGGTATGAGCAAGCCGATCGCCACCACGGGGCTGCTTTTCTCATCTGTGAGGTGTGGAGGGTCCCTCTGAACACAGAGTGAGGTAGGAGTGGGGAAGCCCGTGTCTGAGAGTCTCAGGGGTTGAGGACGTTCCCCTGCGAGAGGCAGAGGCCAGGCAGCTGTGGAGCAAGGCCCAGAGGCAGATCCAGTGAGTCACTTTGCCCCAGGCAGCTCAAGGGCATTGGTGACCCTCCAGTGAGTCATTACTGTCAGCCCTGAGAAAAGCCGTATGTGTGTATCATCTTCCTGTGTATCCGCTCGTACTCAAGGCTACAGACAAAAGAGGCCCAGAGGAGCCCTTGCCCGTTGGCCCTTCTGTTGGTCTCAAAATGACTGACTATCCAGAAAGGCCAGGCCTCTCCTGAAAAGCAGATGGGGATGAGCCAGACCTTTGGAAGGCTGGTTTGGGAAAGGGTGGATCCCAGCCCAGGAAGAATGATTTGCTCAAGTGTTTGGATTGGGGTGGCCTACTATGTCAATGTGCCTTTAATTAGGTTCCCAAGATCCCTAGCCCTCTGTCAGAATTAAGTTTGGGAAAGGGTGCCTAGGGTTTGTCGTACTGTGCACAAACTCAGTTCCCTGCTCCCACTGACAGAGTGCATACCTCGCGCCTGGCACAGGGTTGAACGTGGGACATGAGTCATCTTACTGAGTCCTCACAAGAACCCTGGGAAATTGGTGAGGGCATGATCTTTGTAGTTGAAAAACTGGAGGCTCAGAGAGCCCAAGCAACTTGCGCAAGGTCACACAGCACAGTTTGTATCCCAGTTTTCTATGTGCCAGACCCTATAATGTTAATCCCCACTCCACCATCTCCCAGAAGCTGAAGGCATCCTCCCTGCCTCCAAGCAGTTTAGGTTGGAAAATTAAAGATGTGGATCTTTCTAAAGGAAAGAAGACAATTTGTCCCCAAGGATACATATTCACCCTTGCTAAGAGGAGGTAAAACACCCTTAGCAAGTGAAACTTGCCTTTAGGCTTTCCTGAGCCTGCAGTGTCCCTGAGGGTACTAGCCTCAAGGTCAAAAGGTTTGGGTTCAAACTGGCAAGAGGTGACCCAGGCAGGGGGGAAGGTAGGGTTGAGAGAGAGACTTGTATCCATACCTTTTGAATTTTGAACCATTTAAATGTTTGAACTATCTAACAAATAATAATAAATTTGAGGGGCGCCTGGGTGGCTCAGTCGTTAAGCGTCTGTCTTTGGCTCAGGTCATGATCCCAGGGTCCTGGGATCGAGCCCCGCATCGGGCTCCCTGCTCCGCGGGAAGCCTGCTTCTCCCTCTCCCACTCCCCCTGCTCGTGTTCCCTCTCTCGCTGTCTCTCTCTCTGTCAAATAAATAAATAAAATCTTTAAAAATAATAATAATAATAAAAAATATGAGACAAAAACAAACATTCACTGTAACAAGGCCAATGGTTAAAACAAAGTAGAAGCTTCTCCATCTGTGGAATGGGAGTAATGTCTGCCCTGTTTAGCACAAAGCTGCTGTTAAAAAGATCAATGAGATAAAGTGGGTGAGTGGGCTTTGAAAACTGTAAAGTATTCCAAGAGATGAGAGAGCAATCTCTCCCACTCGGGATTATACTTGCACCTGTGGGCCTAGAGGTGTTTTAAATAATATGTTGTGACTCAGGGCCTGTCCCAGCCCAAATTTCGAAGGAAGGCATCGCTCGTCTTCCCAGCAACCTCTAGGGTCTTTGAAATGCCCCTCTCGGCCCACTCCGCAACCTCTGTCCTCACCCCAGGGAGCCTCACCTTCGAGCTGCCCCAGGCTCATCTGTCAGGGAGGGAAATTCTCCGACAAGCCCGCCTATGCTGGGTCTCTGAGGTCTCTGCTGGGACCCAGTGGGCAGGCCCTCGCAGCTGGCCTCTGTCTACCGTCTCTCTAGCCCAGGAGGGGGCAGAGAGCTAACCTTTACTTATGATCGCTCACTCGGCCCGTGCCAGGCGCAGCGACGCTCAGCAGCCCTGGGCCACGCCAGATTACTCACTATTCCCTGAACACACCCCACCCTTCCCGGCCTGCTCCGGCTCGGCTCTAGGACGAAAGGCCTTTCTTTCCCAAGCCCTCTCCACCCCACAAGCCTCCCCTCCCTTCTAGAACCTGTCCCTGGGCACGCTCTGCCCAGACCCTGGGCAAAGGCTGCCGGGCTCCGTACTGGCCTAGGCTTTGTTGAGACCTCTCTAGACGGCACCTGCAGCCACCTACTTTACTATAGGGATTTCATCTTCAGTATACCTGGGTCCCCTCAGTGCCTAGCTCGGTGACTTGCTCGCATTCAAAGCACAGTAAAGGATGATAACATTGAACTTCTTTTCTGAAAGAGCTTTTTTTCTGAAAAGGTAAAAAGAACTGCTGTTTGAGGGTGAGATTTTGCACACGAGGACTTCTGGGCGAAGGGGGTAGTGTTTGGACAATGAATCTGCCTTTAAAAGAAAAGCCCCCGATCAGGGATAGCCCTTTCCCCCTGGCTGGTATCCAGCCTCAGGGAGTGAATGACTCAGATTGGAAGCTGCCACTGATATTCAGGCCAAAACCTGCGAAGGCCCAGACCCCTGTGGCCTCCGTCTGGGGCAGGCGCTCTGACTGAGGGCTTGGCCGTGCCAAGAGCAGTGGATTTCACTCTTAGAAATCAACGGTCTCTAAACCACCTCGGGTCAGGTGTCTTGCATGCTCTTCCGGTAATAATACCCAACTGACCCAGAAATCTCCAAGCCTTGGGCACAGGCTTGCTGAGAAGCTCCAGCCCTTGGCCCAGGCTGCAAACCCGGGCTTTAGAGCGGGAACACCGGCCACGTGGGCAGAGCCCCCTCTACCCTAAGCGGGAAGGTCTGCAGTACCACTGTTGTCCACCAGGGCCCCCCACTCCAGGAAATAGCTCCGGGAGCCCCGGGTTAGCTCCACCTGCCTGGGGCCAGGAGCCCAAGTGCTTTTGATCCCTCTGTGAGTTCAGGAGGTGACAGGGTTGCTTTCTAACAAAAGGGGGCTATATATAAAAGGAAGAGAGTGTGCAGGGAGGGACAGGAAGGCATAGGGGTTGTGATAGGAACCCCATGGGGCCTGTTTGCTCTTTCTTAGGAAGGATTTTCCACCTTCCCTGGAAGAGGTCACCTTGTCAGTGGCTTTCAGGAAACACTGTCATCTCAGTTAGGATCCAAAGTTAATCATGGCTTTGCCACATAGAAATTTCCAAAGAATTTTTCTGCTCTCTCTCCCAATGCCCTCAATGAGAGTACTTTCTGAATTAGCACTTTGCTCTGGGGCTTCCAGACCCATCTGGCATTTGCTCTAGGCCCCACTTTGACTTTGGGGTTCTCCACAGCATTCCCCAGACTTACCCCACCCATCTCCACTCACTGCAAGCCTCTTCGTCTTTCAAGGGCCAAGAAATTGAGCTAAAATGTGAACAATAATAATGATAATGCTGTAGGCCAGACACCCCCTCAACCCAGAAGTGTGTGGTAACAGTCCCGTTTTATAGGTGAAGTCATCGAGGCTCTACGAAATCATCTGCCCAAAGCCCCCGTATACAACGGGATGGTCCTAGTGTCAAAATCCTAAACCGATGTTCTCTCTTCGATACGGGTGGTTCTTGCACAGTGGTGCCTGGGGAAGCAGCAGCAGCGCCTGGGAACTTGTGAGAAATGCAAATTCTCAGGGTCCAGCCCAGACCTACTGAATCAGAAAGTGGGGGGCAGAACCCAGCAATCTGTGTTTTCAAGGGATTCTCCCACGAGCTCAAGCTGGAGGGCCACTGGTCTACACCATGCTACCAAATTGCCACAGTTAGTGCTTACTGTCCTCTAAGCTCGGTGCTGGACCCTTGCGTATTGTTTCTGTGACTGGATGCTTTTAACAACACCTATCTTACAGAGGAGAAAATCGAGACTAGGAACGATCCAGTAATTTTGCCCGGGCTCACATAGTTGCTAAGTATTAGAGCTGGGATTTGAACCCAGGCAGGCTCTGGAGCCTGGGTGCTTACCCACGACACCATATAGTCCCTGGAAGCATTGGCATGAATCATAAAGCAAAATATCAACATTCCACATGACGGTGTGTGCGAGTTTTTAAGGTCCTCACTAGATTATACATTTTAAAAAAGATTTTATTTATTTGAGAGAGAGTGCACACAGCAGGAGGAGGGGCAGAGGGAGAAAGAGAAAGGGAGAAGCAGACTTCCCACTGAGCAGGGAGCCTGACGTGCAGCTCCATCATGTGCCAGGCATCTAGGAGACAGCAGAGATCCCTGTCTTCCCCATATCCCTCTTCTCCTAATCCCCTAAAATGACAAGGCTTAGCAGAGAATAAAGTGTATAAAGGGGGGGAAGCCAGGAGATGAAAAAGACCTTTTCAATCCCACCCCAGCAGATCAACCTCATGGGAACGAGGACTCTGTCTTGTTCACTGCTGTAGCCCGGCAGGCTGAATGAACGAATGATGCACTTGTCACCCCATATTCATTCAGATGGGGCTTGAGAGGCAGAAGCATGGTGAGCTGTGCTCCCCAGGTTTCTCTCTTCTGTGGAGCCCCTTACATGGGCATGTCAACTCCTGACCCCCTCCGTCCTCCCTACAGCTTTAGCGCACACCCGTGTGTGTGTGTGTGCGTGCGTGTGTGTGTCTACTGTCCCTGCGGTCGCAGTGCCTGGGTCCTGGCATAGATGAGACCGGCTGCCGGCAGGGAATGATGCTGTTACACTCACTGCAGCCCCAGAAGCAGATGCGATCAGGATAGACAGGAGTCCCCGGAGCAGAGTCCCAGGGACCCCAGCCAGGGTGGAATCCCCCATCAGGGGTCCGCCAGCCCTGCGTCACTGCCCCCTGACGGCGTCACCCAGTCCAAAGAGGTGGCGGCCTCACTTCTGGCCTGCCAGCCTGCCGGGGAGAGCTGCAGCCCGAGCCCCGGGAGCCCCGCTCTGCCATCAGGCCCTGCAGACCCCGCAGACCTCGCCTGGCGTCTCACACCTGCTCTCCCTTCCGTCCTCAGGATCTGAATGTGGAAGGGAGGTGCAAAATCACACATTCTCACCATCCCAACTCCTGCACTCTGAGCGAGGGCTCTGACGCCATGGGCCAGGGGCTGGGGAAATGGTTGGCCTTGAGCTTGGATCGGAACTGAGCCTGGCTGCCATTTTTTCTCTCTGTGGCCTGGGGCCGGTCCTGGAACCTCCCTTTTTCTCAGCTTCCTCCTTTGTAGAATGAGAGGACCCCCCCCCCCCCATTGTGAGGAGCTAGAGCATGGTCCAGTCTACAGATGTGGAAGGAATGAACCTCTGCCAAACTCTGCCAAACCCTTGGCAAAAATGTCCAGTGGGTCCAGGCTGGTTCTCACCCAGCCCCCCGATATGCTCTAGAACTAGATTCACCGTGGGTGCTGAACATGTTAAACGGCCCAAACTCCAGAAGTTTTCCAGATTCACAGCTTCTCTCTTAATAGCTGCATCTGTTCAGAACTCACCGCGTCCCAGTCACTCTTCTGAGTGTTTTTATGCATCTTCTCCCTTCTTGTAGAAGCCTTATGGGAGAAGCGCAGGCTCGGAGGGACTAGGTAACGTGCGTGGGGTCACAGAGCTAGAGAGAGCGGAGTCCAAATTTGAACCCAGACAGACAGCCAGGTCTGTCTGAGGCTAGAGCTCTAACTCTTAACCACTGTGTTGTTCTGTAAGCCTCTTGTCTAGCTTTGGAAGGCCGGATCTCTGAGGAAGCCTTTCCTCTGGTGCCGGACACAGTATCTGACCGGTAGTGTGTGCTGGGGAAGGAAGGAAGAAGAAAGGAAGGAGGGGGGAGGAAGGGCAGGCAGGCAAGCCGGCTAGCCCTGCCCTGAGCCGTGGGCCCAGACCCAGCCTGGAAGGACCCTTTCAACAGCCCGGGGCAATGCCCCAGGGCAATGAGGGGGTTGCTGGGTCACCACTGTCCCTCGCTCCCTTTCTAAAGATACAAAGAGCACGGGCTGGTCAAGGCTACCAAACAGATATCCAGTTGCTCTCTGGGGTCAGTCGTATATGGGCTCGATCCTGCCACTTGGCACCTGCTTCCTCTGGGCCCCCTGCCCGAGAGCCGACCCGGGTCATCCCTGGGACTGTTTACCGCAAGGCAAAGTCCACTTCTGCAGCGGTAGGAGCTCCGGGGCCACCGGGCCCCGCCCAGCCTCACCCCTGCTGAACTGTGGGGCACCGGGACAGTTTTGGTGTCTTTTCCCCTCAGCCCAATAAGGCAATCACTTTGTTGCTGGGGTTCCTTTCCTAACAGCCATCAAATAGGGGCAATCAATCTCTCTGGCCCCTTTGGAGTTGGAACAGCAGCTGGGTTCCAGGATATGGATACTGGCCTCTGAGGACCCCTGGAGTCAGGCTTCAGTGCTGCCCTTCAATCGCTATGGGTCCCCGGGACCTCCGTTAGCCACCTGTGAAAAATGGGAATCACGTGATTGCGAAACAGTGCTATCCTATTTTTAGGTGAATCTAAGACACTATGGACTAAATATGAACAGTGTCATCTCTAGTATTCTTTCCCTTTTTGCATTCTCTGCATTTTCTTATTTTTCCTCAATGAACATAGATGAACAGCAAAAGAAAACGAACAATGAACAGTAAAAGAAAAAAATGTTGAAACAACCACCACATCATTGGTACTGAAGTGTTTGTCTTCACTTACAGGACGGTTTGAGGATAATGTCTATGAAAGTAGCTTGCCAACTCTGAAGTGCTTTGCAAATGTCTGGGGTTCTTAATACAATGGCGCCTGCGGGCACTTCGGAACAGCAGGGGTGGGTAGGGGATAAATTGCTCCCACCTCCCCACCAGGAGACCCTGTAACTGGGCAGTCCCGCTCTGGACCTCGTGGGTTCTAGCCTCACCGTGTAGCCTCACAGAGGCCTGGCCATGGGGTGTAACTACCTGGCCTACTCCATGGATGAGTCAGCAGCACTGAGCACCCACTGTGTGCAGTGCTCCGTACTCTGTACCGAGGAGATAGCTCTGTTTGCTCTCCAGTCAGTCAGCAAACACTTACTGAGCATCTACTGGGGGCAAGTCAAAGCACAGAGGGCATACTGTGGAGATGACTCATTCCGACAGGGAGTTTGTGATAAATTGTAGAGAGGGATGGGTGCCATGTGAGATAAAGACAAAGTGGGAAAGTAGGAGAGCATCCACTGGGGACATCAGAGGAGACCTCATGGGCTTCAATGCCATCTCAGCTGGACCTTGAAGGGTAAGAAAAATCCTTCAGAATGTTCTTCCTCTGGTGATTACAGAGTCTGTCTTAGGAACCAGTACCCTAATGGGAGAGACTGGTAGACACATGATAAAAGGTTGCCAAATGGGTATAATATAGCCCACAGTAATTTGCTGGGCCCAGTACAGAATGGACGTGTGGCGACCCAAGTTCAAAATTATTGAGAATTTCAAGATGGCGTCAGCAGAGCACTAAACCAAGTGGGGACCCTCTGTGGTGCTGGGTCCTTCTGAGCAGGTCCTGTGAAGCCAGGCCAGCCTCCTAGTAAGTGTGGGAGAAAAGGATGAAAGATTTCTTGTTGCCATGAGGACCACAGGCCTTGGGAAACCCAGTGACTGCTTCACTGTTTGCATCTTGGGTCAAGGTTGACCTCCAAAAAGTGAGGTAACTTAGCCTGATCTGTTCTGTACGTACCTCTTCCCTTTGGTAGCCAGTGCAGTGTTCTGCCTCTTAAATAATGGTGCCAAAAAGGCCAGGGGCTGTTGGCTCCTTTCCCAAGAGCCAGGATTGGGGAGCAGCAAAGAACACAAATTCAGATGCCTTCAGTGGTAAAAGTGGTGGGAAATGCTTCTCACTGGGAAGTGCAGCCCCACCCAAAGACATTCAACTTCAAACCCTGCAAACGTCTGTCTGTAACAGGACAGCCCTATGGCCAGCCCTCTCGTTGTATAAACGGGGAAACTGAAGACCAGAGCAGGCAAGGGACTTGTCCAAGTTCCCACAACTAGACAGGGCTGCAAGTGGAGCACAAGTTTCCCTAACTCCTATCAAGGGCCCTTTCCCTACTGGCCAGGTACCTTTCAGTGCTCTCTGCACAGGACTAAGATTGCAGGGTGCTGCATTCTGCAGTGGTCTTCAGACCTCTAAGAGGATGCAGTTCACTGGGCTCTAGTGGTGTGGAGAGAAGTTGAGGTCTGGCTGGAAGATGCTCATCTGCCCTACCTGCATGTCTTTAACGCTTATTCATGGGCAGATGGTAGAATTGCCAGAGATGGAGAGGTGCCTATACAAATGTCTGGGAAAAACAGGCCAAAGGGACACAGTAGGTACCGGGCGGGGGAAGGGGGGGCGGGGGCAAATACTAATCTGCTACAACCTATCAGGGGAGGAGGCTCAGACCTTCCTGTGGAGTATCTTTGTCAGGGTCAAAGACTATTGGAGTCGGGACCTGGGTCAACAAAAAGACTAGGAGAGGCAGGAATCAGGACTCAGGAAACCAGGGCGGGCTGTGGACAAGGAGGTTGGGATCCAGCTGGAAGCAGGTGCAGGAGCCCCCAGGGAATGCAGACAGGCTGAACCCACAGCGAAGCCCCCTAGGTAGGAAACACTCCAGTTATTAATTAGCGTCTCAAAGTGCCCTAAGGGTGTCAAATATTTACTTTGCACGGGACAGAATGTTTACACATGCGTAATCTTACAGAATTTCCATAGCTGCCTAAGGACATAAGCTGAGGCTGCACATTAAGGACCAGCAAAATGAGCCCCAGAGGAGGGAAGCCACTTTCTTAAGGCTACCTGACTAGTGAAGTTCTAGAACTGGGACAAGAATTCTGAGTCTGATGCTCTGTGATCTGGCCTCTAGCTACTCTCCATCCCCCACCTCTTTCCAATGCTACAGGTTGTCCTCCCGATCTCTGTGCCTTTGTGCAGTGGTAGCAAGAGAGTCTGATGCTTTGGAGGCAGGTACATATTTGTAGAGTAGTGACTGAACGTCTTGTCCCCGCTGTTTGGAATGTCCTCTGTCCCCCTCCTTGCTATCTACCCAATAAGCTCTTCCTTCCATCAAGGGTGTTATTTTCAGCATAAGGCCTTTGATGACACCTTCCCTCTGATAACTCTTCTGTTCTCTCATTGGACTGTGAACTCCTTCAGGGTGGGGACCTTGGCATGGAGCTGGCACTTCTGACAAGTAGAAGTTGTTTAGTTTATGAGGGAGGGGTGGTATGACCTGCCAGGCCCACTCTTTAGACATAAAACTGCAAGCTAGCACAGTCCATTCCCCAAACCAAGTCACCATAATGACAACCCGACCTGGTCATTGCGCATACTCTAAATGCTGTAGGTCTCCCCTTTTAAAAAACTCCTGAGGAGTGATGTCACCAAGATGGTGATCTAGGTTGTTCCTGACTTCACTCCCTCTCACAAGAAGAACAGCTAACAACTATTCAAGAATAAGACATGGGGTAAAGCTGAAGCACCCCCCTGCACCACAGAGACCAAGACAGACTGCATGGGAAGGATGGATGTTAGCTGAGCCTGTTGTGGTGGTCATCTCCCAATAATTATAAATCAAACCATCATGCCATGCCGTATGCCTTAAACTTATACAGAGATGTATGTCAAGTATTTCTTAATAAAACTGGGTGGGGGGAGAAGAAAAAACAGGGGCTTAGACACACAGAGGGAAGATGGCCGTGTAAAGACAGAGGCAGAGATTGGACTTATGCCAAGGAATGCCAAGGATTGCTAACATCCCCTGGACGATACAAGAAGTAAGGAAGGATTCTTCCCTAGAGCCTTTGGTGGGAGCAAGGCCCACTGACACCTTGATTTTGGACTTTTAGCCTCCATTTTAAGCAAAATTAAATTAAATTATCTTCCTGAAAAAAAATCCTGGTATGCGAACAGCCAAATTAATTTACAAGAGAGCAAAATGGGGGAGGGGGGATTCATATTGAAAGACTCCTTTCGGGGGCGCCTGGGTGGCTCAGTCGTTAAGCGTCTGCCTCTGGCTCAGGTCATGGTCCCAGAGTCCTGGGATCGAGCCCCGCATCGGGCTCCCTGCTCAGCGGGAAGCCTGCTTCTCCCTCTCCCACTCCCCCTGCTTGTGTTCCCTCTCTCACTGTGTGTCTCTCTGTCAAATAAATAAATAAAATCTTAAAAAAAAAAAAAAAAAAAGAAAGACTCTTTTCAATAGCACCCTTGGTGAATATTTTTCTTTCTTTTTAAAAAAGATTTTATTTATTTATTTGAGAGAGAGAGTGGGGAGAGGGGCAGAGGGAGAGGGAGAGGGACAAGAAGACTCCACACTGAGCATGAGCCCAAAGTGGGACCTGATCTCCCGACCCTGAGAGCATGACCTGAGCTGAAACCAAGAGTCCATTGTTTAACCCACTGAGCCACCCAGGTGCCCTGAGTATTTTTCTAATCTTAGATGGAGAAAAGCCTTCATAATCATGACAGGAGATCAGAAACCATAAAGGATCAATAAATTTGACTGCATAAAATTAGAACTATTTGAATGCATCATCATCATCATCATCATCATGGCCCTATAGTGCTTATTTCATGCAAGCACTAGGCTGAGCACTTTATATGCCTGCACTCATGTCAGTCTTGTAACAATCTCATGAGCTAAGTGCTGTTCTGATTCCTCAGTTTACAGACGGGGAGCCAGAGATTGAGTAACGCAATTCTGTTCATTTGGCTAGCTTGTTAGAGAGGAAGCTGGAGTCAGCCGTCAGAGCCCGTGCGCTAGCCACGGCTTGCACTGCCACCATAAATGTCAGAAGACAAAGACAAATGAGAAAAAAGACTGCAACGCATGGGACAAAGGACTGATTTCTCTGATATACACAGAGGTCTTTAAAGTGAACCCAACAGAAAAAAACCCATGCAGAAAAATGCGTGTCCCCATTACACTGGCGGCAAAGATTCAACTGACTGATAATATTCAATGTTGGTGATGATGTGGATAAACAAACATTTTCATACACTTGGTGGGAATGTAAATGTAATTTACTACCAGATGTACCCAGATTACTACAATCTTTTCTGAAGGACAATTTGGCAATTATCTATTAAAATTTAAAATATTCTCATCCATTTACCTAATAAGTGCATTTCTGGGAGTTTCTCTCATAGAACATGTTCTCTGGAGTGCATTTCATCCACACGAGGAAATACTATGTATGTCTTTAAAAAGAATGAGTTAGACTCTTATGCATAAATATGGCAGGATATATAAAACGGAGGAAAAAGTCATTATGAATATGACTATGAACCTATATTGATACAAATTAAACAAAAAATTCAGAGTATCTGTTTTAGATTACTATACATTTGTATAAGCATAGGAAAAAATATGGAAGGAATTTGTATCACGATAAGGACTTTCCCTTTCTAAGTTATACATTTCCCCAATTTGAATTTTTAAAGGAATCTCTACACCCAGGGTGGGGCTCGAACTCATCAGCCAGAGATCAAGAGTTGGATGCTCTACGAACTGAGCCAGCCAGGTGCCCCCTCAATTTGAATTTTTGACAACCAAAAGGTCATTCTTTTATAATCAGGAAAAACAGAAGTAAATATAAAATTAAATGTAGATAAAATATTTAGAGACAGAAAGATAAAATTAATTAAAGGGTGACATCTGTGTGTCTGGCTGGGCAGGAACTCCCATGGATTCATAGTCTGGAATCTTGCCCCAGTAGGATTCAACCTGAGGGCAACTTTCCAGGAATCTGGCTCCTGCATAAAGTGAGCGCACCACTGGTAACCTTCTGCACGGGTCTATTTGCCTAGTGCCCATTACAACAGGCTGCCCGGGGCCACTGCAGCAGGGCATTTGGAAGCCTGTCCGGGCCAAAAGTCCTCCCTGACTGATGCTCACTGCTGAGCATAACCCAGGACAATACCTCTTCCAAGCAGGTGGCGAATAATGCATTATGATCAAGATTACAGCGAAGTGGTGAGAAAAAGAGGTCCTCGTGAGGTCCTCTTTTTTATTTTATTTTATTTATTCATTTGAGAGAGAGCGCGAGCACAAACGGGGGAGAGGCAGAGGGAGAGGGAGAAGCAGGCTCCCCGCTGAGCAAGGAGCCCGACGTGGAGATCTCAGGACCTGGAGATCACGACCTGAGCCAAAGGCAGACGCTTAACCCTCTGAGCCACCCAGGCGCCCCTGACGCCTCTTTTCAAAATGGTGTGATGGCTCCCAGGGTCAGTCGTTAGGGCCCTCCACCTTCCCAGGGTTCTTGTGAACCAGCAGTGAAGGTGGTTTTAGGTTCTGCAGGCTGGTGGGGCCCCAGCCCTCAGCAAGGTTCAAGCGGCACCGTGCCCAGCTCTCAACCCCTGCAGCATCACCCCTCACCTCCTGCCTGCTGACAGCGCTCTGCGGGGTAAAAATAGCTCCGTCGCACTCACAGCGCCCAGTCCCGCACATGTCAGCAGGCTGGGGCTGCTGACTCTGGAGGCAAGAACCTTTCTTGCTCAGTACTGCTAAGAAAGACAGGACCCTCCCACCGCCACCCCCTGCCCGGGACTGAATGCTGACTGGGCTGCACGCTTGGTCAGAAGGCTGGGGGCCATTTTGATTGCAGAAGGCTCTGGAAGGGCAGTGTTATGAGAGCTCCATAGAGCTGGTCTTAAAACCAGAGGCCTCTCAGCTGAACCTGGAGTCCCTGGAGGGATGGTGTCTGCTGGGGACAGATGTCACCAAGGGAGCTCTTGGGCGTCACCAGGCTGGCTTCTTTCCCCAGTCCCTTGGGTGTCTTATCTTATGGAGCAGCTGGGCTGGGGGCGCTGCTGGGCTTTGTGGGAGCCGCCTCTGAAGGCCAAGTGTGTTTCTCCAGAATTTCTCAGGGATGAGGGGGCAGGGCCTGAGCCTCAGTGTAACAGAAGAGCCTTCTGGAAGACTGAATTGGCGGGTGGCAGGTGTGGTACCTGAAGTAACTTGTCATTTTTCAGCAAAGAGACCCCTATTTTTACCAAGTCATCCCCTTGCCTCTCCTGCTCTGCTCATTGTGCCAACAGTTCCTGAAAACTAAAGGCCAGGCTGGAGCCAAACACATATCTGGTTCACATTCTTGGTGAACTTTCCATTGATCTATAATGGATATAAATGTGGTCTTTGAAGTCAGAATGGTGTCAAATCTGGCTTTCCTACATGCTACCC